>NW_026623056.1:56836255-57461255 GCF_023065955.2 Ursus arctos | reverse complement strand
ATAATTTTCCTGATGTGCATGCTATGACTGTTACTAGATTATACATTTCATGAGTTCATAGATTAATATATAATAATAAATCATAGAAATTATATATTAATCATACATGTTAATAATTAATAAGTTAGTTAATTTTAATCAATTACACATAAGTATGTTATTAATGTATAAATGTATTCTATTAGTAATATCACAATTCTAATAATATTTATATATTATGTATATTGTATAATAATCTATTTGAGAAAATAATCTGAAGTTACATGATATTTTACCATATTTATTGAAACGCAGAAGTTGGAAAATATAGTACATATACTTCAGTTTGTAAAGAATAAAGATGTTTTCAAAGAAAACAACTCTATGCTTCCATCCTGAATATAATAGCAGGTATATCTGGAGAACATGATGCTAATGAATGTTACATTCCCATTTTATATATGAAAGGATTTTTTATTGAAGCTGGTTAGTCTATCACAATGTAACCAGGTTCTACTACTTATAACTCACACATTCACCTTCTAGTCATAAAACATCCCAGTGCACTCCCCATGGTTAGCTATGTTTTATTAGCACCAGAATATAATAGGCTGTGTAGAGATATCTTTGTCATTGCTTCACATTAAGAGATATCTGAGTGCTACATGAGAGTTTCTGGGAATGGAGTAGTTAAATCATCCCTGAGAAAATTTACCATATGGCAATGCATTGTTTACATTGCATGCAAAACAACCTTGACAAAATAATAAAGAGAAAAGAGTAACTTGGTCCCTTTGACTTAAAATAAAATGACATGATTATATTATATAAAATGATTCTTTTTTTTTTTTAAGTTTTTTTTTATCTCCACACCCAACGTGGGACTCAAACTCATGACCCCAAGATCAAGAGTTGCATGCTCTTCTAACTGAGCCAGCCAAGCACCCCACATAAAATGATTCTTAACAGAAACATGAAAAAGAAAAGTATATGTGAGTGCATAGCATGAAAAATGGGTTGTAATCCTATGCCTCCTAACATATTTTAATAATAAAATTACATGTTATTTTCTATTTTTTTTAAGATTTTATTTATTTATTTGACAGACAGGCAGCGAGAGAGGGAACACAAGCAGGGGGGAGTGGGAGAGCGAGAAGCAGGCTTCCCGTTGAGCAGGGAGCCCAATGCGAGGCTCAATCCCAGAACGCTGGGATCATGACCTGAGCTGAAGGCAGACGCTTAATGACTGAGCCACCCAGGCACCCCATGTTATTTTCTATAATATTTTTAATTTACAGCTGGACAGAGTGATATTGAGAAATCACTTCCTCTCCATTGAGAACAGCAAGTAAACCATGTAAAACACATGGCAAGTGTGAACTTAGGTTCTTGAGCCTGATTTCTTGCAAATGAAGTATTCCAAAGAAACAAAAGTTGAAGACCTGAGTCTCCCCGTTGTTCTACCACTAGTTATACAACCTGAGAAACTATTTAAATTTACTGAGTTTCCGTGTGCTCAAGAGCAAACTGGAGAGAGAGAGTGAGATGGTAAGTGAAACAGTTTGCTAACTCTGAAAAATACAAGATTCTTGTAATATGACCAGGTAACTAAAAATGAAACATGGAAGCTTTGGAGAAAGAACTGGTAGTAAATTGTCCAGAAGTCAGGAGTTGGAGGTTCTATCACCATTCATTCCTATTTCCAGAAAAGTAACTTAATCTCTCTGAGACTTCATTCTCTGTTATAATAATGAAGTTCAGTCCGGTGATCAGTAAGGCTACTGGCAAATCCAAAGTTTTATAAATCACAAATATATAACTGTGACAAACAGAATGAGGCTTCAAGTTTTGGTCGTGAGTAAATTGTAGGAAACAGTGAAGAGAAGGCTATCAACAAAACACTGAAACCCCCAAGGGAGACACAGAAGGAATGGTTAGGCTAGTGAGAAAGGGAAAACATGTATTAATAAGTCAGAGAGAAACAGAATTCGATGTTTATTTTGTACCTTGTTTCTGTCAAGCATATGATACATCTTTTACACGCTGTATCCAATTTCACAAACAAACCATGTGGTGCAAACATTGTTCCTATTGCCATTCCACACGGGAAGTGACAGGTGTACCTGCAATTAACATCCAGGTCCAGTTTCTATTTTCTATTGCCCTCCACTGGCTAGGAAATAGATAGAAACAAAATTATAAGTCATTAAAGAGGAACAAGTTGATGGTGAGACATACTCAGAAAAGCATTTGGTAAATAGAACAGTGGAGTAGGAGCAATAACATTGGAGTAGAACTGGGAAGAAGAGAAATAAGGTGCTTGAATTCAATGGTCAAATCTGCAAGAATTAATTTGGAAAATAGAGGAGGATTAAGCAGAGATATATGGGAATTACTGACAACAATGAAAACTTGGCTGTGATGAGAGAGTATGAAATACTAGCAGGTATAGTTGGGGGGATATATCTATACGCTCTGATAATATTTATCATCTAAAGGGGAGAAACAGAGGGTGGCAGCAGGCCAGACTTAGTATTTTCAAGATGTTCCCAGAAAAATCAAAGGGGAAATAACAAGAGCAAGCACCAAAGTAGTTGGCCCTGGATTCCCAGCTGGGTAGGAATCAAATAAGTGTGTGACAGACTTAGATGTCACAGAAATACTGAAATTATTTCTGATGCAAAATACTTTACATTGTTGTTGCTTCAGCACTATAATCGTATGCACTCTCTACTTGAACAATCACGTAATGCCTTTCACCAATAGTGGCAACACTTTTTCTCTTCCCACAAATTTCCACATAACCTATTAGTATTTGGTAACATGCTACATTGACCTACCAGTCAGCAATCCCTTATTTTGCAAGCCCAACCAACAACAAAATGCATGCATTATAAATGGACAAAATATGAGCTCTATTTTTGTCCTTATTAACCACAGAGTTAAGTGAAGACTAATTAAAAAAACTCTTCCTTCTCTTTCCCTACTTTACTAAAAAAAAGGAATTTGTCTTTTGCTATGAGGATTTATTGTGTGCCTTCCTATAAGGTCCTTAACAACACAGGGGATAACTTTATAAGAAACTTTAAAAGGCGAACAATTTTCTGCTTTTCCTTAATTAAAAGGATTTTAATTTAAAATTGTCTGCTACTGCTACTACTGAAACTAGGCTTTTTATTTTCTACTTCTGATGGAAAGAACACTCTAACTTCCCTTTCTACTAGTAATCCTTCCAATCTTCCCTCCTCCCCCATATCTGATAAACACATACCTTTTACCTTCCTTTCCAAAGCTATCTTAACAGATGCCACTCTTCAAGCTTCTCCTAACACCCACCCACAGTCATTTCATAAGGAACTAACCATTCTTTATTGTGCCAAAGAGACAGGCACTTTGGTGTTGCTCGTTAAGAGAACAGGGCTGGGCTAGGCAGAGCTGTCATGAAACCCTGACTTTGCTATGAGCTGAGCCATCCTGGGAAATTCATTATTCTCTCTGGACTTGGTTTCCTCATGACAGACATTATAGCTATTTCTCTACCCATAGTTCTAGGCAGCATCTAATTTGTAGTCATATATATATGCATATATAATAAATTAGACAATATATTAGACACGTACATATTTGACAAATAAAATCTATTATTTGTTGTCCTTGTTCTCAGACTCTAACACAGTTCTCATAATAGTAAGTGTAGGTAATAAGTAGCTTTTTAATTAGTAAATGAGTAATAAGAATAATAGCAAGAGCTTTCTGTCATTTATTGAGAGCACTGGCCAACAGCATTATGTTTTTTTGTTTTTTAATTTTTAAAAGATTTTATTTATTTGAGAGAGAGAGTGTGTGTGCACAAGGAGGGGGAGGGGCAGAGGGAAAGGGAGAGGGAGACACAGACTCCCCACTGAGCAGGGAGCTTGATGTGGGACTCGATCCCAGGACCCTGGGATCATTACTCCAACAGCATTATGTAAAGCATTTCACATGCACTCTTATTCAACCTCAACAAACCATTAAATAATACAGGTAGTATCTTCATTTTCCTTTTGAGATTGATGAATTTTAGGAAGTTGAATAGTTTATATAGAATAATATAGTAAGTTTGTGAAGAAAAGAAAATTTGAGCCCATGTCAACCTGATTCCAAAACTGAATGAATGAATGAATGAATGGGTGAAAGAAACAGATGAGCTATTCAGTCAAGTTACTCCCACACATCCACAAGGGAAGAGATACTCAAACCCTTCAATGGCCCCCGATCTCTGCTTCTGAGGTGTGCACACTCTGCAGCCTATGTCTCTCATGCCCACATTCTAGCAACAAAGGACCTGGGGAGAAGAAATGAATGAATGACTTCTACAACAAACAGCATGGAAGTACAAAGACAAAGTTTGTTTCCAGAAGGTGGTATTCATGAAAACTGGTATAAACAGAAAGCAAATCACATTGTATTCTCTTAAAAAAAAAAAAAAATCCTCCTCAGCTTCTTGAATCTAGTAAACAATTCATTTTTATGTATCCTTAAAAAATAATTTTAAAAGCTACTTTCACATGATTGCTAAATTTAAGTTCATCTTTTAACATGCCTTAAATAATCCCTTATCAAGGGGCACCTGGGTGGCTCAGTGGGTTAAGCATTTGCCTTCAGCTCAGGTCATGATCCTGGGGTCCTGGGATCAAGTCCCATGTCGGGCTCCCTGCTCAGCGGAGAGTCTGCTTCTCTCTCTCCCCCCAGCTCATGCTCTCTCACGTGCTCTCATTCTCTCTCTCTCTCAAATAAATAAATAAAATCTTTAAAAAAAAAAATCCCTTATCAGTTTTGTAGATTTACATAATTACACTCACAATGATTTCGAATTTTAAAAATCTTTCATCACTTCCAGTATTGTACAAAGTCCTTTTCTAACTCAGTGTCATTGAATTTCACCACATTAGACTTGTTTCCTGGAGTTGCTAGACACATGTTCAGGGTTTTAAAGCTCTCCCTGCTGTTTGAGGAGGAGCTGGTCTTCCCAGGTGAGATCTGATGGTCAGCATGATTTGGATCAAGCTGTTCCCCTGCAAGGGTGTTTTACCTTTCCTCTCTGTGGCATGTTTGTGTTCTCTTCCCAGAGCCCTCAGGAGATTGACCGCACCTAGTAACAAAGTAACCTGTCCAGTTCAGATTGCAGAGAGGTTAATTAAATTGGTCCCTCCATACATATGCAAGGACATTCCTTCAAATATACCTATCAACAAATCTTGTATTTTAACCACTTCAGTAACTCTATTAATTCTTATCTCTGTTAGAATCCCTGAGTTGTCATCATAGGGCTTTTAAAGTTCCCACAATTCTACCTAGATCTGTTCTTCCTTTAGACCTTCACAAAACAAACTCCTCCTTCAGGACCCAAGGGCTTCCTCCCCAGGGAGGCCTTATCTGACTGTGGCAATTGTACCCCAAATCCTCCCTATTTCATTACCCTGTGTTAGTTTCTTCATAGTGCTTGGAACTATTTGGAATTATCATATAATTAATTTACTTCTTTACTTTATAATACTTTCCCCCAATAAAATGGAAGCCTCATGTTCACAGCAAGGTGATATCTAGGCCATAAATCAGCCAACAAATTTAAAAGAAAAGAGACAAGTTACAATGACTCGCTCTGTGTTTCTGAATTCTTGTGGCATGGGGTTGAAATCTCTACTGAACTGTTTACTATTTGGAAATATATATATAATTCCTCCATTAGACTCTGACCTCAGAAATGGTTAATATTTTATTCATTTCATACAACTTAGAGACAATGCCCAGTAAAAACTTTTAGTTTTACTAAATAATATTTAAGAAAATATATGCTTAATGGAACTATGTTTTAAGCAGTGTTACATTTTTAGTCAAATGCTAGGAATCATTACCTTTCACTGATCATGTGATCAAGGGGTTTTATCTCTACAGAAGCCTTCTCCTTAGTCCTGTGAACTCACGGTTGTCTGAGATTGTGTATGTAAAACTCAACCTTAATGAGAAACAGTTTCCTCCCTCTCAGAATCTTCTTTAGTTCTTTTGATGGCACTTAAGGGAAGAGCCTAAAATGCATAAAGTGTTTCTGTACTTGACAATCCATGGGAAAGTGATACTAAATAATAATATCTTTAATACTGGTACTTTAACTGTTGTATGTTCTATGGAAACTCCATAGTGATAGGTTAAACTGTTGAGTGAATTTTAGATTATGCGTTTTATGGTACAGAAAATGTCTTTCCTAATTCTCTGCACCAAGAGATTCCTTTTGTAGTGTGGGTGCTTTTGGATTCAGGAGGTTAAGAGTGACCTCTGGTGGCAATGGTATTTCTTGTTCACTGTACTCTAAAGGGGAGAAAACTGACTTCAGGGATTTTTCCATATCCTTAAGAATGACAAAGCTTAGAGTTAGAGGATGGATCATAATCAATCACATATAAGTTAAAACAATAAACTGTCCAGGGGGTTGGGGATTCAGAGGTTAGACACAGCTTTCATTCCTAATGTTTCTCTATTTCTTTGGTGTAAATGCCAACCGTGACCTATTTCAAGCTATGAATGAGACATTGCTGAACAAAGAGTGGGCAAAGATGCTTACAATCAGCTCTCACCAGCCAGTAGGATCTGGCTCCAGATCACCACTGGTTGAAATACTTCGCTAAATCCTCCATAACCCTCCTCCCAATACACATTCAAGGCTAGCCAAACACAAAACAAGGAAAGGCACTGAGAACAGTGAGTTTTCTGATTCCATTGTAGGCAGGTGTTGACCGCACCTAGTAACAAAGTAACCTGTCCAGTTCAGATTGCAGAGAGGTTGCCTCCAAGAAAAAGGATTGCCAGATAAAAATACAGGATGCCCTGTTAAATTCTGAACTGCAGATAAGCCACAAATATTTTTTTTATCATTAGTATGTCACAACTCTTGCATGGAACATAGTTATACCAAAATATTATGTATTATTTATAAAATTCAAATTTAACTGAACACCCTGTATTTTCATTTGCTAAATCTGGCAGTTTTGGATGGGCCATGGGACACAGAATGAAAATTTTACTTAAGGGAAAATGAAATATTAGCCAGAGCTGGCAACCTGCAAATCTTTCTAGTGCTTCACCACCAATGGAGCATCCCAACCAGTGCCCTTAAATGGCTGCAGATGAGACAAGACATGGATTCCCAGGGTGTTGAGGGAACTGGACAGTGCTGTTGTGACCAGTGCCCTTGAGCATTTTCACTGGCCTCTAGGCCGAGTTTATATCCCCTGGGATCATTCCATGCCTATGTATGTTTGTCACCATGCTAGGAAAGTTGGGAAATTATCTTCTACTCTCCCTGCCCCTTCTTCCCCAATTACACTAAGTTCTGTCCTGATGATCAGGCACTGGTGTGGTTCCATGCAGAATTTTGACTGAATTCTCTGGCCTGGCAACATGACGTGGCTTAGCTTGGCCTTGGGGGCCATGGTAAGTCAGCTGAGGGCTGTGATGTTCTATATCACTCTGGTCCTAGAGACTGAGGCAGGCAGTGACTGCAGACAAGGGACCTCAGACCAGGCCCAAATCTCTGCAGGTTGCTGTAGGAGAGGGTTTTAGTTAGGTTAGAACTCTTTAATCATTAGAGCCCTACTTTACACAGTTAGAGACAAAAAGCTGGCCATTGGAGTTTCTGCCCATCTGAAGAAAAGAGAGCACATCTTTTAGATGCTTAGCATCATAAAGGGTAATTCCCAGGCATTGAATTAAGTTTAATGGAAGCCAGACTTGAGAACAACTTAATAGAAATACAAAAGCTGAATGCCATAAATAAGGACCTAGAATCTCTCTTTACTTGGGCTTAAGAGATTTAGAAAAAGGGGCACGTGGGTGGTTCAGTTGGATAAGCATCTGCCTTCGGCTCAGGTCATGATCTCAGGGTCCTGGGATGCAGCCCCGAGTCAGGCTCCCTGCTCGGTGGGGAGTCTGCTTCTCCCTCTCCCTCTGCTACTTACCCTGCTTGTGCTCTCTCTCTCTCAGATAAACAAATAAAATCTTAATAAAAGAGAGAGAGACTTAGGAAAAAAACTGAAGAGTTATTAAAATGTTTAGAAAAAATTGGGCTGATGGCAAATGGTAAATGGTCTTTAAATGGTAAATGGTGCAAGACACTTAGAATCTCAAGTACCTGCAACTAAAATGGCCTGCATTATACATCAGAAAAATGAAGTAGAACTTCAGACATTAAAAAATGAGAATGAAAAGTATAATCTTGAGGAAAGCATACAGCTGCTTTCACAGGTAGGAGGATGGAGAAGAGCAGGTGAACCTTAAATGAAATGCAGTGATATAAAACTCTAAAGCGGTATGGAATAAGTTTGAAAAGTAAAAGATCAAATTACTAGGTGACTGTTTGTTGAAGCTGAGCAATCCTTGTCTTCGAGAAGACAACATGGATTGCAGGAACTTGGAATTCCATAAAACATATGTATCAGAAACCAGAGACATCTTAGTAGGTTAGAAGAAATGGCTTGATGAGGTAGGTTGAATAATGATGACCTAAAGATATCTACATCCTAATACCTAGAGCCTTAAAGGCAAAAGGGACTTGATAGATTTGACTAAGTGAAGGATCTTAAAATGGGGAGAGTATCCTCGATTTTCTGGTGGGCCCAATGCAACCACAAAGGTCCTTATAAGAGGGAGGTAGGAGGGTCAGAGTCAGAAAAGGAAATGATATGATAGAAGCAGACACCGAAGTCATGTGGCCATAAGCCAAGGAATAGAGGCAGCCTCTAGAAGCTGTAAAAGACAAGGAAAGGATGCTCCCTTAGGGCTTCTAGAGGAAACACAGCCCTGCTGACACCTAATCTTAGCCCAGTGAAACTGATTTTGGACTTCTGATGTCCATACTGTCAGATAATAAATTTGTGTTGTTTTAAGGCACAAAGTTTGTGGTAATTTGTTACAGCAGCTGTAGGAAAATAAGCATTTTTTAAGAAGTCTTGAAGAAAAAGAAACCAAATGTACACTAAATTAGCTGAAGAACGTAAAATAATCAATGCACTTAACAATAGCATTATAAGCCTCCAAACTGAGAAAGTTTTGTTGCAATAAGAAAAACCAGTTGGAGGGGCACCTGGGTTGCTCAGTCGTTAAGCGTCTGCCTTCGGCTCAGGTCGTGATCCCAGGTCCTGGGCTTGAGCCCCGCAATCGGGCTCCCTGCCCCATAGGAAGCCTGCTTCTTCCTCTCCCACTCCCCTTGCTTGTGTTCCCTCTCTCACTGTCTCTCTCTGTCAAATAAATAAAATCTTGAAAGAAAGAAAGAAAGAAAGAAAGAAAGAAAGAAAGAAAGAAAGAAAGAAAGAAAGAAAGAAAGAAAAAAAGAAAGACCAGTTAGAAAGTAAAAAGCAAAAGCTCCAGCAGAAACTTAATGTCCTCCTTGAACTGTATCAAGAAAAAGAAATGCATGTTCATGAAATATTCAATTTAGAGTGAATTTAACACACACACAAAGAGGAGCATCTTTCCAAAGCAACTGAAAAGATGAGCCATGCATGTGAAGCATTGGACATATACAAAATAGAAGCCAAGTCTTTCAGAAGAACCGGAAATAGTCACTGGCAAGTAGCAGTGTCAGAGAATTTCCCATGAGAGAAAAACTCACGATAACAGGTGGGGAATACTGATGTTTGAGAATAATTTTGATGACTTAAAAAAGAAAAAAGTAGGAACTTTAGACAAAAATTTTTTGAGTTAGAATTCAATGTGAATATTTTGAAAAGTATCTTTATGTCTCCGATGTTCTAAATGGGACATTTGGCGGAGTCCCTGGAAGACCACCAGGGAATTCTCTGTATGAACAGGTCCTGAGGAAGGAGATGCATGCCACCGTAATGGGGCCGTAATCCAGGGTCCCACAGCTGGTGGGAACCACATGCCACCCACAAGGGGTCAGGACCCCAAGAGAAAGAGATACAGCAGCTCCTCCACATGACAAAGACAGAGTTTGTCTTACCGCCTTTGCATGGAAGATACCAAGGATCTTCCTTTGACTTAAACCTTCCATCTGAATGGATAGTCTGATCCTCCACCTCATCCTACCATCAGAAACCATTTGTTATAGAAGGGCCCCAAGGGAAATTCCTAAGAAGGGAATTGCTGGCCTGACACTCTTCTGGGAAACAAAAACAAACCTCCCCAGAAATCATCTCCTTTAAGGGACTTCCATGACCCTGGGCATTCTCCACTGGCAACAAATGTTTCTACACCTAGCACTAAATTCAGTTTTCTCTCCATGCAACCTAAAAATGGAAATGTTTCAGCTTTTCGGTTGATTCTACCTTCCAATATGCTTACTTAAGAGCTCCATGGTAAGACACTTTTCTACTTATTTTGATTTTTTTCTCTTAGTTTCATTGCTATTAGTTAAGTGATTATACACTGATGCAAATGAAAGTTTTATAGAATTATAAGTCTTAAGATAACGATTTATAACTGTAGATTATAAAGGTAAAATATAAAAAGTAAAGATTTAAAGGTAAATTTTATAAGTTAATTGATTCATTTTACTCTACGTGTAGGTAGTATAATTACAATGTTTTTGTTGTTGTCAAGGAGTCTACTAAAATAATCCACAAATATATAGCAAGTTTGGGGTTTTTTTAGGTCTTCTAAAGTGACTTTGAACTTTTAAATTTTGGCATTACCACCATTATTTAAGTGATTATACAACAGTTCAAATAGAAATTTTATAGACTGTAATTCATTGGATAGTGTTTTATAAATGTATATTATAAGATGAGAAATTTATGAGTAAATGTTTCCATTTTACTTGATTTTTAGACAATGTAATTATATTACTTTGTTGTTGATATTTAGGAAGACTCTTCTGTTGACCCAGAAAAAGAGCAATTTTTTCTTTTAAAGGAGGAATTTTCTCTTCTTAAGTTTCACTGTTATAGTTAAGTGATTATACAGTTCTTCAAACCAAAGGTGACAAAAATTACAGTCCTTCAGAGAGTATTTCATAATTATCATTTAAAAGTGATTTCATGAGTAAACTATTTACTTTTCTTCTACTTCTAGATAGTATTTCAACTGACAGTGTTTAAAAAGCCCACATGTGACATGAACTGTGGTAAGAGCTTCACAGGAACAGCCACACATTTGGAGGCATTCAAAATTCCATGCTCCTTTTTTTATACCAAGGGCTGAATCTATTCTAGCTATGAGATTAATATACTTACATAAATATATTTTAGTTTAAAAGAAATACTTTCTCATAGGTCGCATTATGCTTAGCCTAGAACCCACCAAATTCATTGCAAGGCCCTGTTAGCCCCCCAGACCCCACTTACTCTGAACTCCCTGGTCTCCTGCCATTGCCTCAAGAGCACAAGCTCCTCTTTCCTTCTGCTCAGTCTTTTCCTTTTGCCCGAAATGCTTTTCTTCTTATTCTTTGTCTCTTACTCTTCCATGTTTTAAATGGGATGTACTTGGAGAAGCTCTCACTGATTTTCCAATTGAAATTGATTCCTTCTGTTCCTCTTTATCTTCAAACACTATGCTTTTCTATTCTTCTTGGTTAATACTTATGACAATGTGCAACTATGTAATTATGTATGTGATGATTCATTAAATGTGCACATCTGCCCCCATATCTCCAAAGATTCAGTCTGTTCAATCGATTTTCTTCATTTACTATTTCCAGTGTTTTAGGGCAGGAGATGGAGGGGGGGGTTAGGGCATCTGGATGAAACAGTCCTTCCCTGTACATGTATATGACACAGGTTTTGCTGTAGTAACAATGACGTACAATATGCATAAGAATCCACCTTCAAATCTCAGGGGCTTATGACAACAAAAATTTACTATTTTCTTTTTTTTTTTTAAAGGTTTTATTTATTTCTTTGAGAGAGACAGAGAACAAGAGAGAGCACAAACAGGGTAGAGGGGTACAGGGTGAGGGAGAGCAGGGAGCCCAATGAGGGGCTTGATCCCAGGACCCCAGGATCATGACCTGAGCTGAAGGCAGATGCTCAATGACTGAGTGCCCCAAGAATTTACTTTTTTCAATTGCAGTTTTGTGGCTTTTTTTCCTTTTCAATCAGTACCCTGGGCTTGTTAAGCTGTAGCTTCAAATCTGTTCCACCTTGTCAGACTGGTTTCTCATTCAAAGGCCCAGGATAAAGGAGGTATTTAGGCATTGTCTTCTCACGTGGGATGTCCCAAGCACAACAGGGCAAGCAGAACATAGCACACTTCTTAAAGCCTCCGTGTGAACTGGCATACTCTCCAATCTTCCCATATTCCACTAGTCAAAGCAAGTCATATGGCCCAAGTCAACGGAGCAGGGAAGTCAACTCTGCCCACTCGTAAAAACCCTAAATGCAGACAACATCTCCTTAGGGGGATGATAGCAATATACTTCTCACCTTACCCCACCCCAATAAAGAACCCTCCTCAGTGCCTGATAGATAATAAAGACTAAATATTTCATGAATAAATATAACAGACTGTCCTCCAGAATCGTTTTAACAACGTGCACCGTGTTTGTATTATTAGTGCTGTTAGCATTGATGTAAGGACTTTATAGTTTTAACAATCTGATCAGCACAAACAAGTACCTAATTTAACTTTTTTTTAAGGGGGGTGTTTTTTTTCTTACATATATCAAAATTTCCCTTGAGAATTCTCTATTCATGTTTTTTGACAATTTTTCTATTAAGCTGCATTTTTTAAAAAAGCTGTGGTACTCAGCACATATAAATTAACCTTTTACAAGACTGTAAATTTTCAGCGATTATTTTGACATGGAATTTTTCTGTTTTGTTTTGTTTTACATAGTTTTATCTCTTAACCTTTTCTTTGATAGCACGATTAATCAACTAATTAATTAATTTTCATGGACAACTTATGTCCCATAAAATGAACATACTATAATTTATTTAACCAGTTCTTCATTGTATGTTATTTAAATTGTTTTCATCTTTGTCTTCTTTAAATAATAATACTGTGATGATCTTTGTATATAACCTTTTTCTAAAGATTCTAGAAAAGGATGGATCAAGCAGACAAATATTTTTAAGTTCTTTACATATTTCCACAAATTACTCTCCAGAGAAGTTGGCCTGCTTTTCACTCCCTAACCTGCCAGGGCCTTCATGAGCCATCAACCTTTCCAACTAAATAATAACATTACAGATATTTGAAATCAATTTAATGGTAAGTATGTCACCTCATTTTAATAAGTAATGGACTCTGAAATTTGAAGAGATTCCCTTAAAGGAAAAAGAGTTAAAGGATGTTTGGAAACAGAAAGACTAGGAAGGACAGGTGGCCTGTTCTGCTGAGAAACCAAAGGAAAGGATTTTGGGAACCAGAGTGAAGAGGAAAGAAAAGGAAGCGGTACCTCCTCAGGCTGGGCAAGGGCAGCGTCAGTGCAGGCTGTGGCAGGCCTCACACCCCACATCCTTCAGAGAACATCCCAGGTCTGGATCCTCGCCTCACAGTCCTCGGCGTCCCACAGGAGGAAGCCCAGCGCAGCCGCAAGTGGCTGCCAAGCGATATGGACAACGTTCCTGATGGCCCTGGCACAGATAGGGTCTCAGGGCTGTGATCCCCATGCAGGTCCCTGGGAGTTCCGGCCACTGAGCTCCTTTAGGATTACAGAGCAGAGGGATTTCTGGTTCATTTAAGAAGGGGCTGAGCTCTAACGAGGGTCAGGAAAACTGCCTACAATGCAAACTGAAGTGCTCCATCTGAGCGGTGTTTCTTTCTCCCAGACTCCCATACCGAAGAGCGTGAGCGAGCCAAGGGCTTGCAGGGGGCTCCATCATGACTTAGACACGCTCACCTCCACTCTTGCCCAGCCCTCCTGAGCTCCACCAGGCCTGCTGCGGACCCCCCGCCCGGGGGGTCAAAAGTGGGATTTGGACCTAGATTTAATATTCAGTTTGTATCAGGACAGGGCTTGACAGAGATGACAGCCATCCCCAGGAGGAAAAGAAGAAATTTACCTCCAAGGACTTCAGGACTGCATTTCAGGAAGCCTCATGACCCTCAACGACTGTGCTTGCCACTCCTCTCACTCTCCAAGCGATTGAATTCTTTGGTGTGACTTTTTGTTAAACTGGTATTTATGAAGGGCCCACAGTGTGCTGGGCGCAGCGCTATAAAGACTGACAAAGACTAGGGCCAGCTCTGGGAAGGCTCTTCTGTTGTAGTTTCCCCTGGACTCCCCGTCCCCCTCCCCCCACCACTCCTTTAGTGAAGACTTCCAACACAGCAGGTGACCAAGCTAGGAGCAGCCTGGCCAGTCCCAAGCAAGCAGCCTCAGAGATCAGTGGTGGGTTGGGAAGGGTCACCGATATTTTTCAAGCACATTAATGAAAAAGAGGAAATTAAACTTCACTATACGACCTGAGCAACTTCTACGCTGATTTTGATAATATTTTTTAAATATTATTTATGTATTGTGTATGTGTACCTTATTGACAATATAATAACTACCGACTCCACGCACATTTAATCTGCATTATTAGCACTTACTGCATTTATTTGTTAAGTCTAGACAATCAACAAAACTATAAATCAAGTCCTGATTTGTAGCATTTTTCCTATCATTGTGTGTAAATACCCATCATATCCTGTGTTAATGTGTACAATGTATAGTCACTGAATACAGGTTTGGGAAGAAATTCATAGATGCACATCTTCACACAGTATTTGCACCACAAAGATACAACAGACCTAAATAACCTCAAGGACATAGAAAACCAGAATCTGTGGTATGATAGTTAAGAAGAGATGAAATTCAATATGTTACCTTTCTAGTAACATACATTTAAGTGTATGTAATTTCATATTCAGCTCAAAAATGTCAGTAATTTGAGCAATTGACTCTAGTTAGCTGGTGTGAACTGTCTCCAGAACATAATCCTATCCCAAGAAAGGTATTATAGTTTATATTTCCATTTGTATCTACATTTACTGGAACTCAAATACAAAAAATAATAACATGCACTAACATATAAACATATATACACCTTTGTATGTGTATATATGATATGTATGTATAAATTTGTGTGTATATATATACATACTTTTAATTAACAGTCATTTATCAAGGACCCACTCTGTCAAGAACTGTCTAGGGGTATCTGGGTGGCTGAGCTGGTTAAGCATCAGACTTTGTTTGGGCTCAGGTCATGATCTGGGGCTCATGAGATGGAGCCCCACATGGAGCGCCACATCAGGCAGGAAATCTGCTTCAGATTTTCTCTCTCCCTCTGCCCCTCCCCCCACTCTTACTCTCTCTCTCTAAAAGTAAATCTTAAAAAAAAGAGGTGTACATCTCTCAGAATCATCATGTAGTACAAATGTTCACAATCTATGGCAAATGGGCCAAATCTAGCTTGCCACCTGTTTTTGCACTGCCAGAGAGCTATGTATGGCTATTGCACACTGACATTATAAAGACAATTATCCTTCCTGCAAGAACAGTTGCTTGAAGAGTTGAAAGCAGCATCAATAATCAGCTAAAGAACAAGGTAAATGATTTCTGAGGTTTTTGTATGAATTAACAGATGCTACTAATAATTCTTGGTTATTTATGTGAGAAGTCAATATAGAGTTTGAAGTGACTGAAGAATCATTCTCTATGAACAATGCTTGGAACAACTATAAGTGACAGTATTTTTAAGGAAGATGAGAAATGCTATTTCAGTACAACCTAAAGTAGAATCTGCTAAAATGTATTTCAACTGATGCTGGGAAAAATCAACGGATGTGGAACAGAAAAGGGAAAATATGGATAAATTTATAAAGCTTGTGTAATTATAAGGTGTTTCAGTCTCTATTTATTTATTATTCATCAGCAAGTACTTTCCACATAATATTTGATTCTACCACATTATTAGCCAGCAGCATCACTGTACATTTTGTTCACTCTGGTGGGTAGCTCTGAATTTTTTCTTTTTTTGTCAGAGATAGAAGCTGAATATCTTGACTTGTCCTAGCACATGGAAGTTCGATGGGTTAACACTGGTTAACCATTTTCTCAGCTTAAAGATGAGACTGGAATATTTTCCAGGTTAAGATGAGAATGGAGTATTTTTCTCAATGAGAAGTATTGCCCTTGGACAATATTAACGATTACTGAATGGCTTTGGAAATTAGCTTTTGCTTCAGACTTGAAAATGTTTCTTAATGAATTCAACCTACAATTACAAGGCAAAACTGTGCTTGTGTGTGGAACGTAAACTATGTCATTTAGTTAACTGATGTTATATAAATCATTAGCAATGTCAAGTTGCTCTATTCATTTATTCCTTTGTCAAAAATTAAAACAGGAAGATTTCTATTTCCACAAATATTTAAAGATTGCATATTTTCCAGGATCAAACTGCAGCCCCAACAGCATGCTTCCCATCGTAATGAAAGTACAAAGGAAATTTCCTTATTTCAAGATCCACTTAACTTCAAAATTGAGAAGCTGCCACCTAAACTTTTGATTGGGAATGATTACTTTGCAATGCAATGACATAATAAGAGACAAATATCAAGAGAAGAATATGATCAAATTCTAACTTCCTTCTAAGGGACAAATACATGCAATTAAAATCATATGCTAGTGGACTGATATCAGTATTTGGCATTATCTCTATAGTTGAGAAATCATTTTCAAAGATGAAATCTGTAAAATTTCATTTCAGATCAGCATTAACAAATGAATATTTGTAATCAATTTTTACAATGGGGAAGCTTAATTTGAACCTCAATTAGATGAAACATTATTAAAATAATGCTACAATTATACTAGATTGTTATTATATTTTAATTCAATGTATAAAAAGAGCAAAAATGTACTTTTTCTCTTGTTACATAAGTGCCTTCATAATATGCTCAATTTTGGCTCTTGGCCAACAAAACCTAGAATATTTACTATCTTGTTCTTTGCAGAAAAAATGTGCTGACCCCTGATCTAATTGAAAACAAAATTAGTAGCGATATGTTGACTCTTCAGAATTTTCTGTGACAGCACACTGCTTATTTGATTGCTGCACATGATCATGAATAAAATGTCATAAATTTTATGAAACATCCATTAGAGTAGTAATACATAACAGAGATTCTTCAGTTGATACTTATTAATTTGGCATTAGATACATAGCCACTTCAAACAGTGAAAGTAAACAATGTTACTTCAAATAAAATATTAATTGATGTAAAATCTATTATTCTCGACATATATTACAGCATTCCTCTGTGCCATATAAAAATACTCTATAAAACTGACCACTATATTTCCAGCTCACTATGTCCCAGTTAAAGTTTAGTACACAATTCTATGCATTAGTAGGCTATGCACCAAAATGCAGTGTCAATCCAAATCATCACACTGAGACAGTTGCCTTTGCATTCTCAGTAAAATGGTCTTCAACATACATTCTTGTAACAAAGCCATTTTGGAAAGGGAACTCCTGCCCAGAATAAAATTATTGTTTTCTTAAGGAAAAGAATCTCCTATTTTGCATTCAAAAGCTATTGATAATAAAGGGCTTAATAAGATGATTTATATGATTGCTGTTTTAGCAAACCAATCTAAATATCCTGGGGATCTATATATCCTGGGGATTAGCATATACATACTTGCCCCAATTGATACTTCCTTTGGCAATCATTCACTTCTTGTTGTACTCAAGAGGACAGGATTTTTCTTTTTCCTGCAGCACTTTGCTTCCTTTGTTTGCATTTGATGTGTAGATTATCATGTGGCCAAGTTTTCTAAAGCAAATTCTGAATTTTCAATTTTGTACTGTATCTGTTTTCTTACAGAATTTACTGAACATAGAAAATAACATTTTCTACCACACGAAGTACATACACCATAGACTGAAAATTCCCTAACTGTAAGTTTTTCATAACATAAATAATTTCACTGCTTTGTGAATTCCACACTTAAAAATTGTATAGTTATTTTTCTTATGAGTAAGTATATCTATAGTCTTTAAACTTTGAAAATCAAATTTAAATCTCAGGTCATTTACATAATATAACATGGACACACACACAGAAACCCTATCAGACAAATGAGAAAAGAACATATCTGCCTTTATAGTCATTCATTCATTAAGCATATATTTACTAAATATCTACCAAGTGCCCAGCACTGCACTAGATGCTAATTCAGCCAAGCAATAGTTATTGTACCACCCATTTTTATTCAATTATGTACTGATTTTTTTAGTTTTCATTAAGTGGAAACAAATGGGTTATCATTCCTTTAATGAGTGCTTTAAATATAATAATATATTTAAAATATTTTAATATTCTTTATTTCTCCCAACATAGAATAATTATACTATAAGAAAATGATACTGTTTATCTTTCTTCCCCAAGTTTTATTTCTAGTCATCTTTCAAAATGAGCACATAAAGTTGAATTTTATTCCAGACACTAATTTCTTGAACTGGCCTTTGCTTTAGCTTGGATTTTGCAGTATGTTTTCTTATTCCAGGAAGATGAATATATTTAATATACTTTAAATTGCATCATATTTTATGAGCTCTCAAGGGATCCACTGTTATATGAACCAAACATTATTGCATAATTATTGCTTCAGATATTTCAAATTATGATGACTAATTAAATATACATATAATACATTTATCATTGAAAAAATTTCAATGGCTCAATTTCTATTCCCTCTCGAAAGTACTTGTATCCACTGCAGAAGAAGTTTTAAGAAGTGAGTATCATAGCAATTGAGAACATGATTTAGCATTATATTTCACAGTGCAGCTGAGGTACATGTTTGACTAGAGAAATGCTAACATCCTTCTATCTTCCAAGTACATGTGATTCTTGGTTTCACTAACAAGATGATGTATAAGGCTCAAAGGAAGATACTGGCCTATTTTTGTATATACCTCTTATTTATGTAAAATTTTATTCTATTATTAATATAGAAGAACGTGAGGGGCGCCTAGGTGGCTCAGTCAGTTAAGCGTCCTACTCTTGGTTTTGGCTCAGGTCCTGATCTCATGGGTTATGGGATCTAGCCCTGCATCAGGCTCTTTGCTCAGTGGGGAGTCTGCTTGAAGATTCTCTCCCTCTGCCCCTCCCCCACTCTCTTTCTCCCTCTCTCTCTCTCTCTCAAAATAAATAAATAAATCTTTTTAAAAAAGAGAATAGGGCAATGAAGAGACCCATATTTTTTTAAAAGAATAAAAATCTATCACTCCTTTCCTTTCTGAAGCCATAAACTATACAACAAATTCCACGAAATTCTAGTTCATTGGATTTCTATAGGCTTCATTCTAAGATGAATTAGAAATCATAGCCAGTCACTTCTGACAAGGGAAAAATTCCCAATGATATACCTTAACTGTGACCTGAAATAGTTTTCACCAGCCTATAGGTTAGCTGTACTCCACTTAGAAAACAAAACAAACAAATAAAAACAGGTATTGAGAAAACATACATCAATTACATGGTCTGAGAATGAGAACGATTTACTGATAGATGAGAGTTACTATCCTAGTTGATCTTTAGTACTCTTTTTTAAATTTATTTTAGAGTTATGTATTTATTTGAGAGAGAGAGAGCACATGAACAGGAGGGCAGAGGGAGAGGGAGAGAGAATCTCAAGCAAACTTCCTGCTGAGCTTGGAGCCCAATGAAGCACCTGATCCCAGGACCCTGAGATCATGACCTGAGCCAAAACCAAGAGTCGGATGCTTAACTGACTGAGCCACGGAAGTGCCTGTCTTTAGTACTCTATCTTATCAGAGATTTTCCCTACTTACAATTTTTATATTTTAGAAATGACACTGATTTATAGCTAGTAATTTATTTAAAGCACTTACGTTGGTTCAATTAGCTGGGCACAACATGTGCCCATTATCCTGTTTTGTTGCATTTTTCTTTTTGCTATGCTACTGACTCATCTTTGAAATATAAAGGTCCAAGAACTTGACTGTGTGGAAGGCAAATATGTTGTCCCTTGCAAATCTTTTAACAAAGAATTCCAAGCAGGATGCACCTTGAATTCTTTCCTAACCAAAGGTGAGTTTAATATCCAAACCACATTGGGATATGGTTGCCATAGATGATAACACTGTGATGTCCTGCAGCTTTGTGGTATGTGAAAGGTACTGTTAATTAGTTTTCCTTCAAAAAATTCCTGCAGGGAAAGATGGAGCAATAATTTTCTCTGAGTTCTACTAAGGAGTAATTTATGCAGGAACTCATGCAAAACAAAACCTGTTGTTAAACCAGTCTTTGTGTTTACAAGAACCTCTGAGTTCCTAACATTGAAAATATTTGGATGATTCAAACTGTTTGAGTTTAGCTCCTTTTCAATATAATTCTTTTTATAAATTTATGTAAGCCAGTGCTTAATGCAAAAGCTTTGTAGTATACTGATGTCTACAATTTAAAAATAATTTCCTACCATTTCCAGACAATTGCCCACAAATAGCAAGCCATTCTGGGAAAACAAAGCAAAATGGAATAGCAACAAAAATATAAGAAATGTCTTAAACATAGCAATAGCATTAGGAGTTTTCAAAATTGCTTTCTTTTTTTCTTTAGAGGTCAGAGAAGTCCCTTCCTTCATCTCTTCTAAATTACATTTCCATATTCTGTCTGTATTTGTCTTTTTAAACTTAAAGGAAGTGACAGGGAAACCCAGGCCTAGCTGTTAGTGAAAGAATTAAGCGTACTGTCCTTGCCTTAGTTGGGTACTACTTATATATCTAGGGATCCATACATGACTAGAAATGATGTTAGGATGTTTGTTGAATCAATAAATTGTTAAAAGCAAATAAAATATTTTGCTAAAAAAGGTTAAGAATTGCTATATTCCTTTAAGCTGTCAAAACCACACATGCTAAAATACTTTTTATGCTTTTTTTTTTTTTTTTAAAGCAGAATTGCATCTTCTTCCTCTGGTAATCATGACCTCCTAGAGTTGGAGGGATACCAGAACCTGTCCAATGGTATTACTGGAATCATACTGAACACTTTAAACCCCACTCAGAAAGGCCGTTTGGTATCTTCAGACAGGCAGCACCTACTCATAATAAATTAGGAAAGTTCTATACAAATGGATCCGGGAATTGCTGGCATCCTGGTACAAAGGTAGACTTGGATCTTTATCCCTCCTCGATGTCTGCCATCAACATAGTCAAGCCAAAACAAAAAGTTCACAGATTCTAAATGTCTAAAGGAAAGCGTTATCAGTAATAGCATATGCTGCTTATTATCAGATGACCTTAACTCCACACAAGAAATTCTAAGTTACCGGAGAATAGTCAACAACACTGTTGAAATAAATTTCTAGGCCCAAGATGCAGCTGCACCTGCCGGAGTACCACATGGGAAACTGAAACTTTCATAACATTTGTGTCACTGTAAATGCTCTGCCTGACAATACACACAGTATATCCAGTCAGCCAATCACCAAACACCGAGCCAACTCCCGGCTCTAGACTTACTTACTTTTCCTTCTCACCCCAAAGTTGACTATGTGACCCAGCCAATAAGATAGTTTCTATTTTTCTCCCCTTCCTTGTTTTTTATTCTTTATCCTATAAAAACTTTCTGCCTTCTGCCCCATTTTGCAGTTCTCCAAGTGGAGACTTCATGAAGTGTTAAACAACATTTGTATAACCTAAATGATCTTCTTTAATCATTTTTTTAAACATTACCCAATCCAGAGAGGGGAGGGGAAGAAGTATAGACTGTTTTGCAGTGCAGTGTGCATTCAAACAACAAATTCTATTGTGCAATGTTGAAGCCAACATTAAAAATAATTAAAACTTGACAATTTTGACATCACTTAGAGGTGACACCCTACATCATAAAGATTCTTATGCAACTTTGAAAAACAAACCAAACTAATTAAAAACAATTTTTAAATAAATATATGCTAGATAATATTTAATATTTTAGGAAGAAAGTAGATTACGACCCCCCCCACCTCCCTGATACACATACATACTACACATGCACACAAAAGTTGGTTTGAAATAACTGTTCTATCTTTAGTGGATGAAGAGAAGTAGGAACATTGAGCAATTTTCTACTGTGTGTTCAAGTATAACATCAAGATATTACCAAGAGACATTATTATAATTAGCCATAAACATGTTGTTTCCTAAGTATAATGATTCTAATGGATTCCTTCTACATGATTTACTTCTTTGCTATTGCCGAAAGAGATGGTCCAAAGAAGAGCCATTTTAGTTAAATTTGATTAATAGCCCTTGCTTCTTTGTAAAACTGGAATTATAAGAGCATAGATGGATACTCAACAATAAAAATAAACAAAGACAACATGGTTTATACAAGAGACTCTTAACTGAATTATTAGGCAAGAGGGTCTATGGAAGAAAACAGACAAAATTAAAGTCCTTTAGTGTATATTGTCTTATAGAGAATAAACCAACAATACCCTAAGACATTAATGCAGAGTGTTTTGTAGAACTAATGGAAAAAAAGAAGTAGAGAAATCTTGGGAACTGAACTATATGTACAAACTTACATAACAATTTGTTACAAATAACTGATTTTTAAGAAAGATAAACAAACAAAAGCATTTTGTATTATCTTTCTGTTAACTAGCATTCAAAGTCATGTTTGAACTACTTTTGATTCTCTATCAGTGCAAGTGCATTCATAGGATAGAATTTCCATTGACTTGGTTAAGCTCTACAAATCTGGCTTGTGTACAGGTTCTCTGCAGAGACACAGAAATTACTCACCCAGATTAAGTAAAAGGCATATATACATCATCTGTTCTATGTCCAGACATTCATAATCAAAAGAAAAAAAAACTGTGCTCATTACTCCAAAAATTTACTTTGTAGGTTGCCAGTGTTAATTCTAAATGATAACTCAAGCCGAATGAATTGTTTTGTCTTTAAAATTCATTTTGAAATGAATTAGAGAAATATGGGAAAAGAAAAAAAATTAGTTTACCTATTAACTGCTTTCTATATTTCAAGTACTCAGCTAAATACATTCATCATCTCACATAATATTTATAAAACTTTGGTTAGCTACTGTTTTTAGTTACTGTTTTTAATCTCCATTTTACAAATCAGAAAAATAGAACACTGAAAGATTACATTAGTAAACCAAATTCACATACTTCAATATGGTAGAACAAGTGAATTAAAATGAAACAAGATGCTATGAATATAAATGTCTTTCACATATAAGTATGCTCAGTTAAACTGTATACATATGCTAAATTCTGAGCATTTCTGCATCCTTTATCTGTCTGCATTTGTCTGAATTTTCCTATAAAAATTCTTTTTTCCCTGAAAGCATATAAAAGATTCTGCTTCCAAAAATATGTATTTACTTTACCCTTTCTCTGTGACTACAATGATTAATTGCTTTGTGATATTTTCTTTATCTAGAGAGAAGTGATGGGCAAAAATGTCATGTATTGCATAGAGGTAAATAAACAGAAAGAGGCCACCAGTGGACAAAACTGCTGATCACTGGTGATGGTTCTAAGACCATTTTCAGAATGATAATGAAAGCATAGTCTGGGTTGCATAAATTTGGCAGAAGAAAATAGCAAATATAGAACATTTTTCAAGAAGCGTAGTAGTGAGGGGAAGCAGGAGGTAGTAATTTAGAGAAGAGTCATAAATCAGTTTCTTTTTTAAATTAGATATAAAGAATTTACCATTAAAGAAAAAGAAATGCAAAAAGATATTGAAAACTCCAAAATGAAAAGACAGAATTGAAGGAGCATGAGAGAGGTAGAACAAGTAAAAGGATAAAGAACATGGCTGCAGGTTTTAGGTTTGGCAAGGAAGAAAGGTACTTCTGTTGAGTCTGGAATTTAAAAAAAAGTAACAATGGGAGAAAATATCAGAACCACTGTCCTTTGGAGATTAATCTTCAGAAAATGTCTAAATGGGACAAATTTCAATATATAAAGAATGCTCAAAACTTATTACAAAAGCAAATAACCTAATTTAAAAATGAACAGAAGATTTGAACAGATATTTCACCAAAGAGGATATAAGGATGGCTAATAACCACATGAAAAAAATGTTCAATATCATTAGCTATTAGGGAAATACAAATTTAAACCATGAAGAGATACCACTACATACCTATTAGAATGGCTAAAAAGTATTCTGACAATACCAAGTGCTGCTGAGGATGCAGACAACTAAAACTTTCATACATTGCTCGGAGGAATGTGAAAATAGTACAGCCACTTTGGAAAACACTTTGGCAGGTTTTTGTTTCATTTTTGTTTTAAGTTAAACATGCACTTACCATATGACCCACCAGTCCCATTACTGGGTATTTAACTTAAAGAAATAAACCTTATATGCATACAAAAACCTCTACACAAAATGTTATAGCAGCTCTGTTTATAACCACCTAAACTGGAAACAGCTGGACTCAAATGTCTTTCAGCACATAAACTGATAAATGAACTATGGTAAATCCATACAATGAAATACTACTCAGCAATAAAAAGGCTAGGACTATTGATATAGGCAAAAACTTGGATGAATTTCAAGACATTGTGCTAAGTAAAAGAAAGCAGCCTCAAAAGGTTACATAATCTATGATTCCATTCACATGACATTCTCAAAAAGCTGTAGTGATGAAGAACAGATCAACAATTGCTGAGGCTTAGGAATGGGGGAGGGTATGTCTATAAAAGGGTGATAGAACTGTTCTATATCCTGATCATGGTAGTGGTCAAACTTTACATTACATATCATATTACATATTATATTATGTATTATAGTATTTATATTAAAATTATATTAATATTATGTATTTATATTAACATTATTATTTATATTAAAATATAACACTTTATATTACTATTATTTATATTTAAAATATGTAATATATAAAATAAATTGTATGTGTTAAAAATCATAACACAGTACACAAGAAAGTAATTGTACTGAATGGTAATTTTAAAAATATGTTTCAGAGCTGGTCTGATGAAAGAGCATAAAGCAAAGTGAGAGCTAAATTGCTTTGTATAACAAAATAATTGGCATTACAGAGTTGTCTTCTGGCTGCAAGTGTAAAACACTGGGAAACTTGGAAAGAGGTTGGGAGAAGGGAGAACTTGAAAAAAACACCCCAGCATTTGGGGTAGCCAGTGAAAATTCCCTGATACAAGAGTAGTCAACAAAAAACATCAGTTGGTATGTGCTTTCCTCTCTTCTTGGTGATATTTTCCCTCTGTTACTTCCAGATTTTCAATACAAAATCTACTTCTTGTACAAAAGTTTCATGTTATAGTGACTTTGCTGAGTATAGAAGAACTGGCCTTTGCCCATTTATGGCAGCAGCTGGAGCCATATGCAAAGAGAAGAACTGCTGAAGGAAATGAGATGGTGAAAAAGAACAAGAATCCAAAGGAGTAGAGAAAGGGTGAAAAGCAAATAGTCCTCTCTTAAGGAGTCTTCTGTAACATTGTGATGTGTGTTCAATCTCCCATGACATGAGATTTATGTCTAGTCAAGGAAAAGGCAAGGGGGCTCGGAGACACTTGGGTTACACATATACAACTAGGAAACAGAATGCAAAAGTATCCTGTGCCAATGATAATCACCATTTGGGAATTTGGCAAACATAATTTCCATAATTTAAGCTATTTGATATGTAGACTCTTTATATAGAAGACATTTTTCCACGAAGTCAAATGTACCCTATTGGGATTGTAAATTATTAAATCAGATTCTAGCAATCACATTATTAACTTTCTCACACCTCTGTTAACTCTCACACTCACCATTTTATTGTAATGTTATTAACTCTATAAAAATCCACTTGAGCATCTGATAAGACATTGAAGATAGTGGTGTTCCACATGACATCATGAAGTGACCATCTATCTGTCATCCCTGGTTGACTTATGACCTCCCGGACACCAAACTTTCTCCAAACCAGTAAAAGCCTCATAATGTACTGAGAGTTTTTATGCCATTCTCACACTGTCCACCGCACTATCTCAATCAAAGCATGCTAAAGAAAAAAGAATGATGTCATTTGTACGCAATTATAAGAGAAATGAGAAGTTTACAAGGCTCCGAAAAATTCTATAACATGTAAATAGCACAACCCTTTGGTTTTACTGCAGATTTGGTTGAAAAATACAGTAATATGTAGCACTCTGTTATTATTATCCTGGAAAGAATATAACTTTTACAAGACTTGTGGCTCTTACTTCACTTTTATTCACTTAGTTTGAAACTACAGTGGACCCTTGAACAACACAGGGGTTAGGGACACCAGCACAACCCCACACATGCCTTTGAAAATCCGATATAACGTTTGATTCCCCAAAATCCTTAACTACTAATAGCCTACTGACCAGAAGTCTTACGGATAAACAGTCAATTAACACATATTTTGTATGTGTATTATATGCTGTAGTCTTACAACAAAGTGGACTAGAGAAAAGAAAATGTCATTAAGATTATTTCTCTCCTCTCACAACCAAAAATAAAACAAAACAAAAAACCCCTCTCTTGAACCCATCTTCTCTGCCACCTACTACCCCTTTGTAGGAAAGCTCAAAAAAACTGGTGGAAAGAGTCTTCACCACTAGCTGTCTCCAATCCCTCTTCCCGCCATTCCCTCTTTTCTCGGTTTGGTTTTGTTTTCAATTGTGGATAACTACAATTTATGCATGGATAAATACATGTATGTATTTATAGATAAGTACAATTATGTTATGACATAAAAAAGAAAATGTCATTAAGAAAATCATAAGAGAAAGTACATTTACAATACTGTACTGTATTTATTTTAAAAATCTATATATAAGTGGACCTATGCAGTTCAAACATATGTTGTTCAAGGGTTAACTGTATATATTTTCTTTTATCCCTTACCCCCATTGCTATATCGCTCTGCTGGGGCTGACATAACAAAATACCACATACTAGAAGACTTCAACAACAGAAATTAATTTTCTCACAGTTCTGGAGGTCCGAAGTCCAAGATCAAGGGTCCTCAGGGTTGGTTTCTGGTGAGGTTTCTCTTCTTGGCTTGCAGATGGCCTCTTCTCTTTGCTCTTGTGGGAAGGGAACTTAAATTCTGGTGTCTCTTCAGTCTTCTTATAAGGTTATCAGACCTACGGGACCAGGGCTCCACCCTTATGACTTCATCTAACCTTAATTACCTCCCCAAAGGCCCCGTCTCCAAATAGTCACATCAGGTACACAGAGCTTCAACATATGAAGTGGGCCACATTCTGCTTCCTATTTAGGGGGATACATTCTGTCCGTAACACTTGCTTTTGTTGAATCTTTTTTTTTTTCTTCAAAGACACTGCTTATTTTTCATCACCCTTATTTCCATTTTCTGTTCTAGAGTCTGTGGAGAAACAGTTTAAGACTACCCAGTGGTTGCTCTTACCCACTCAGTGGCCCAAACAGTGGGAGCTATAGACCAGTCTTTTGATAGCCGGCTGCGCAATCCACTCCTCCTCAGGGCACTTGCTGAGGAGGCACGGAGGACACCAGAGCTCCTTTACACAGCGGGCAACCTCAGATTAAGTAGCAGAAAACTCAGGAGCTGGAGTGGTCCATTCACCTTCAAATTCCCCATAGTCATGGCTTCTCAGCAGAGGTACTCTTTTTCAGTTCTTCTGTATCTCTGCAGCAGACACCAGGCCCGACCTCCCGTGGCTGCTCATGGGAGGCGGTGCCACGCATGCGCAGAACGTGCGGGTGGCGTGAAGCACGTCACATTCGCGGAGTGAACTCCTTTGTTGCTGCGTGAGACGGTATCGTCCACATGCACAGAGGAGGGTCTGTGTTACATAGAGCAATGGTAGGCAGGTTACCATAAGACACCTCTGTGAGAGGCTGGTGGTCAGCCCTGGACTCAGTAACCACTGGAAGTCTCGGCTCTCAGAAGGCTGCCTGGATCTGATTAGCGACGGTTCCGGAAGTGAAGCAGCCAGCGAAGGGAGTGGCTCCAGGGGCAGCAGAAAACTTCAGCACAACTCCCTGGCCAATATTCCTGCAGGATGTTATACGCACCTACCAGCTGAGTTTTCAATTAACAATGGCACAAGCGGCTACCGCCAGCTTCTCCCAGGTTCTCTTTAAATTTATGATGTAGATGACACCTCTTTTTCTTTTGTAGCTGTAGTGTTCCATTTGGAAGTCACGGCTGGTGGCACCCAAGTGGGATCTTGCTACAAAAATTTAGGACATCCTCTTCCTTTGTTCGAAGGACATCGAGGGCTCTGTATATTGTGAACATTTCCCTTTAAGTTACAAGAGGGAACCCCGAACAACACTGTATGGACTTCTTTCTGGGTTGAAAGACGTTTTTTTTTTTTCTCTTTTTCTTTCTTTCTTTCTTTCTTTTTTTTAATGAACTGCTCTGATTTTATGGAGAAATTTGCAGCAAGACAGAGCTATACCTTGTGAAGAATTTACTTTTTTTCTCTCTATGACAATCTATTTTACTAAAAATGTGTCTCTTGTTTGTTTTCTTCAGTATAACTTCAGAAAGACCCTTGAATCTTCAGCTACTGATTTAGGAAATTGTATGATCTGAGAGTCAAATGTAGCTTCTGAGTTCCTGAATTGAATAGTGCTGCTCTCTGATTTAAAATCAGTAACATGGCAAAAAAAAAAAAAAAAAAAATGTGCACCATTTATTTTCCTCACATGAAAAGTGATGGGAGGAAAGGTATACTTCAGTGATGTGATTTGAAGGTTTTGGCAGCACAGCAAACACTGAGATATTCACCCTGTTAGAGAAAGGGTAAATATGTACAATAAGGGGGAAAAAAAGAAAAAGAACAAGCCAGGAAAAAAATAAGAAAGGAAAGAAATCCCAATGTATGGGTTAACTAATTAGTTGAAAATACTGTAACAGCTCATTGGGCAATTTTGTAATCAGATGAGCCCAAGGGATGAATATGATCAAGTTTATAACAGTTCATTTTCTTTGAATGCAGCTGTATACAATGCCCCAGGAGGTTCTAGAAGCAATGAAACTACAGCGACTCTTTTGATTAATAACATATTCAATCCCTAAAATCCATGAACAGATACACATATTGTTATGCCTTCAAGGGTATCCATAGATGCTGTGGAGCCCCTTCTGGAGAGAGAGTGAAGTAGCTGGAAACCTCCTGTGAATGACCATCTTAATTGTGTTGCCTTCTTAAAGATGGTCTTTTAAAAGGTTTTTTTTTTTTTTTTTCATTTTTTCTTTGTATCTAAGTTCGTAGGGTTAAACTATGCTGTGATTGCCATAATTGTTATTTCTCCCCCAGTGATTTTATAGCCAACAAGGGAACATTAGCACCCACTGATTCCTTGTGGAAAATAATCTATTTAAAGATACTTGCTTCAGTTGAATCTTTTTTTAAATGGTTCACTCCATTATTTTATTATGGAGAAATCTGCACTAAGGCAAAACTGGAGCTTCCAAAGAATTCACTGGTCTCCCTATTTATTCCTCCCTGGAAGTCATAAGCCTCTGTTGATAGCAGCCCAGATGGGTGGTAGGGAAGCAATTATGATTAAAAACATGATGGGAATTCAGAGAGCTGCAGGATGTCTGCAAATATCAAGGACTCTTGTTAAGGGCCTAATCCCACACTTATTATATGACTTCTTTCTTAGGGTTGCCTATCTCTCAGTAATTACTGGGTTATCAAATGTATATATATTTACTGTAGTACACATAGACTGCTTTAGCTGTTTGAACAGTATTTTATATATTTCGGTTAGACAGAAATATCTGATAATATCTAAAAATCCTCTTCCTTTCAATTGAAGGAAATTTACTTTAGAAGAATGCAGTAAACAAATAAATTAAGTAATATGATTTTGCTCAGCAATGTCTGGCATATATAGTAAATGCAAATTTCCTTTTCTTTTATCCTCTCTCCCTAAAGCCAAGTGTATGTCCTTTAGGGAAGGGAGAAAAACCTACAGTAACTACAATATAGGTAATTTTAAAAAATTAAAATAATCTTATTCCTTTCAATACTTTTGAAAGAAAGGGAATAAATGGTATCTAAAATAAGGTAAAATTCAAATTTTTAAAGTATAATATGTACCTCAGAGAATATAGTTCTTTGGGGCCTATGTGGTCCTGTTTTATAGCGTTTTCATTTTGTGAAAAGTTGATGAAAATTGTATCTCATTGATGTCAGGTGGTATAGGTAGTAAAATCAGCTATAGTTCCAGGCTGGAGAATCTTTGGGAAAATAGCAACTTAAGGATAAAATGGAGTCGAGGTCAATGATGGCTAACAAACTAGTTAATAGATGATTATAAAATAAATATTTATTCAGAGAACAGTCAAGGATATACAAGGAGATATAAAAGGACAAAGGAAGTAGCATGGTAATAGTTGAAGGGAAAAGTTTGACTTCCATATATATTGTAGCTACTAAAACTTTTCAAGGCTACAAGCACGACGACGCAACTCTCATTCAGAGCAATGCTAGGTTATTAGCAAAGCATTGAACAGCCACAAAGAATTATCTATTGTAGGTGAGGTATTAAATCACATGTGAGTTCTCTCTTAGGAAAAATTCAATGTGCACACAAACAAGAACAAGTATGTTTGGCGAATGTTTAAAATACCAAACTGAGGTTAAAACATTCTATCAGAATTCAGAAGAAGAATATACCATATAGCTGGAGGGTTGAAGGGTTAATGATAACGTAGCATGTGAAGAGTACATAAACTGAGTCTTAAGAGAGTAAGAAAATAGAAAAGAGCTTTCCCACAGGGAACAGTAGTATAAATAAGGGAAATAAGGTTGGAAAGCAAAGGAATTGCCAAAGGACTGGGACGACTCCACAGCCTTATGTCAGACATAAGGCTGGAAGGAAAGTGAGAGCCAGGACATATACAATGCATGGGATTTCTTTTCCTTTTCTTTCCTCTTTTTTTTCCTTCAGTTTAGAGTGGTTCCACTTATAATTGCTATATAACACATGAATCTAAACTTTAGTTATGGTTTAAAAGAACCATCTCATATGCTTATAGATTTTGTAGCTCTGAAATTCAGACAGAGCAGAGAGGAAGCAGCTTGTTCCTGCTCCCTGGTATCTGGAACCTCATGTAAGAGGTTTTGAAGGATGATTTTGTAACTGGGGGCTGGCATCATCTGGAGGCTTATTCATTTACTTATCTGCTGCCCGCACAGGACACTTTGAAGAACAGGGCTTTGCCTGACTGTCCACGTGTGGCATCTCCATGTGGCTTGGCTTCCTCACAGCATGCTGACTCCTGGGTTGTTGGACTTCTTACAGGGTGCCTTCGGACTCCAGAACTCAGACTTCCATCAAACAAGTTGGAAGCTGCATGCCCTTTTATGATCCAGCCTCATAAATCATATGATGTCATTTCCACTCTATTGGTTGAAGCTGTTCCATACCTGTCTAGATTCAAAAGTAGGAGATCTACACTTCATTTCTTGATAGCAGGGTTCTCAGTAAATTTAGGGGTACATTTTTGGTTTTGTTTTTTGGGGGAGCATTTAAAGATGTTCATATGAATGAATGAATTAATAGTTGAATCAGTGATTTGTAGATAAAATATATTTCTCAGAAGCATACACTGATAACTGATCTCAAGATAAAAGGTTGTTAGAAGTTAGAAGGGAATTAAATTTAGACTCCTGTGGGACCCTCTCTAAATTAAAAACAGGCACTGTATTAAGTACTTATCAAATTATATTTCTAGTTCTTAAATATGTACAGTGAGTTTTATTTTTCCTATTTCATAGATGAGAAAATAGAAATTCAAGAAATTGGCTTGCTGAAAGATTTATAACCAATAAGTGGCAGAGACCTGATTTCCAATCAAGACTGAGTTTTGTTAAAGTAGGTTCTTTTTCTACCAAATGTGGTGGAAAAAGAAAAGAAGGTTTCATTGTGAGACACTTTCTGAGGTTAGAATTGTTGGGATTTTGTTGACAATTGGATGTGGAGGTGGTCAAGAAGAAATAAAGTTGAAGATAAATCATTGTATCCGACATTACCTAATGAGGCAGATATTGGTGGTGTCCTTCAAAACTGGAGAAGATAGAAAGAAGAACAAATGTATACTGGTTGGCAAGAGGAAAATAAAAAGGATTAACAACATAATTTCAAAATGAAATTTTATTAAGAATTTCAAGACAGCAACAGCGGAGCATTAAACCAAACACCAGACCCCATGGCTAACACAAATCCCACTCCCATGAAGGCAGCCCTGGAAAGAGTTCAGTCTGGGGTAGGTTCCATTTTACAGGATGGAAAGACTTATCTGGAAAAATAAATCAGCTCAAAAAATCCATATATATTCAAAAGTGAATTCTTTTTAAGGGCAGAGTGAAAAATTGTTAAGGATAGAGTGTTAGCTGACCCTCAGGTGTGATTATTTAGAACCACCTCTTTGTATCCCAAACTAGAGGGAGAGAGAAAGAAAATTCACCTACTTCAGAGAGCTAGTACTGATCCAGGGAAGGAGAAAATACTCTGGAATCAGCCTTACAAGTTGTATGTGGTAGACAAAATCTTTATCTAGGAGACAGGATATGGAATTTTGTGCCTTTTACCACTCACTAGGTGAGTGGCCTTTAATAAAATATATCATCTCCCTTGGTCTCATATCTTCATTAGTTACCTGGTAGTTTGAGCCAGATGTGTTTATTTTTTCAAATATTCACTGAGTTTCTTATTTTGTTCTAGGCACCAAACATACCCTCCATAAACTGTTGAAACAAAATCCCTGGCACTCTCTACCTAGAAAACACTAAGATTTATTGTAAGCACACAAAAAATAAAACAATGATATATCAGAAATAGTAAAGAGCAGTCAGACCTGGGAGGAACCCCAGGTCTACCTCTTACCACTGTGTTAACTTGATCAAGCTTCTTAACCTTTCTGTTTTTCGTTTTTAAACTATGAAGTGTGAAAAATGTTGCTAACCGCCAAGTGATGCTTGAGATCCCTGTACATTCATGTATGTGATGTGCCTAATTCAGTATCTGGTGCCGGATACTTAACTATATAAATGTCTGTGAGTTTTTTATTCTCTCTTACCCCTGAATATGTATTTCAGATTCTGAGGCATAGTCCTCTCAATATTAGATCATCCATCAAAATAAGGATAATTCCCAGATCATCTCTCGGGGCATTTCTGAATACTGTTTAAAGATCCTCTACAAAATGACCTTTTTTTTTCTTTTGACACCAAATTTCAACTTAGGCCAATTCTTCCAAGCCACATTAACATGTGTGATGGATACCTGGAGTTCCTTTTCTCTCAATGTAGTGATTCTTACCTTTGTTGTGGTGGTGGTTCTTGGATCTCTTTAAGAATGTAATGAAAGCTGAGGACACTTTTCATTTAAAAAAGCACCTACACATGAAATAGAAGGCAATCTCACTCTGATACCAGGCTCCTTGGTCCCCTGAAGTCCTTCCATGTACCCCAGATTAAGAACTCCATTGCAATCCAAACATACAGTTATTTACTACAGAAGATTCACATTTTATTCTGAAATTCATGAATTCCAGGTGGTTGCGGAGCTTGATAAATTGTTCTTTACCATTGCTAATATCATGAAGGGAAAACTTCTAATTGATTCGATTTCACAGGCCATGTGTGAATATGGATTTCAGCCTTGCCACATAGGCTCTCTGCTCACTGAGTGAAGAGACTATTCTGCCCACATTTCAAGGTGAGTCTTGTCTACCCCAGTGATAAATACCGAAAACAAGGCACATGGGATCCAGCTGTCTCAAACCAAATCCTAGGCTGCTCCTATATACATCCAAAAGATTAGTTAAATAATATTGATATATCTGCATGTGGTGATGATTGCCTTGTTTCCACAGACTTGAAACCAGAACTTATATTGGAGTTTCCAAGTTTATGTCAAAAAAGAGGATTCTGAAAGCCCCATAATTTTGAATTTTTATAGGTAAATATTTAAATCTAAAAATAGTTTAAATAGTGATAGTTTATTTTCTGTAAGTGTAAAATGCATTAAAAAGTCTATACTCTAACCAAGCAAAAATGGAACGTTTTATGTTTTTCTGTTTAGGTAATGCATCAGCCCTACTCTCAAATTTTTTATTTTCTTAATATATTTGTGAACTATCTCTTTAAATTCAGATTGCCTATGACAGACTATTCCCATTAAATGCAAGGCTTAATTTTTTGTCACATTTTTAGAAAGTATTCCTGTATTATAGACGTCTTTACCTGTTTCAGCCTAAATGTGCTTTCTTAAAATGTCTAAAAATTCATTAAAATTATAAGAAAATGTTTTAAAGATATTATTGTGTCATGTGGTTTAACGAGTTTTCCATAATAAGTATTATTCATCTTCAAAGGTGTATCATTTTAAGGATGTTATGTTTCAAAACATGTTAAAAATGAAGAGATTAGCTCAACTTTCTGTGAGATTTTTAAAGTTTTGATTCCTGATATATAAAAGCAATACATAAGTACTGTCTTTTACATGGAAATTATTAAGAAACTTTTCTAAGATGGACACGTAATTGGGAAAAAAGTTCCATTGAATAATCAAATAAGTTCCATGGAAACACTCAAAAAGAGTTATAGATATGGCATAGATTTGATATTTATGGCCCCTCAGTATGAGGTTTGTGTTCCAAAACATTGCTTTATATAACATAGGAAAAAATTCACTTTTCTTTTTATAAACTTCAGTCTGAAGTCTCTAGGCTCTCAAATTTATAATGGAAATTATTACATTGTATCAGAATCAAGTACATATACAACTGAATTCCAAAATGAAACAAATAGGGAAAGTGTTTTTTAATGCTTATCTTTTACTTCAGAAAGAAAAATCTCAAAAATTATTTGATATATGAAACTTCTTTTGCTTAAATGAAGATAACTGGTCTGTCACAATGTGTTCTCTTTAGATATTAAATCTTTGCTTTAAAAAAAATAACAGTTCACATTTATTGAAAGCATACTACCTGCCTGCTATTAGCTAAATACATTACATGTATAATCCCTTTTAGTCCTCAAAGCAACACTCTGAGGGGAATAAGGCCGTCATTTTATAGATGAAGAAAGTGAGGCTTCCAGAAGAAGCTAAGTACCTTATACAGCTGGCAGAAAAGAGATTTGAAGCTGTATCATCCTGACTAAATTCTGAGCTCTTCTTTGTATCCATCACAAACATTGTGGTCTCGAATGTTTCTTTCCTAGTTCCACAACTTGTGAAATGTTACACAAAATATAAAAACGTTGATATCTTATTACATCAAGGCAGCTTACCCTTATAGTTACAAGTTGTGAAACAAGATTGCTTGGATTTAAAGTTACTTGAACTCTCTGTCCTCCAATTTCCACATCTGCAAAACTAGCATAATCATAATGCTAATTTCATAGACTTATTATGGGAATGAAATAAAATCTATTCAACAGTACATGGAAATTGCGAAAAAGGGCCCTGGCAGATAATAAATATTCATAATATGTTAGCAGTTAATATGAAAACTACTATTACCAGATTATCTTTGCTTCATGTATGTCATGATGCCCTACAAAGAATGGAAAGTTTTGTCAGATAGAAATCAGATTTTATGTTTTTTTCCATCGCTTCTATAACATAAATGATTCTTGATATATAAAACTAAATGTTTAGGTTGCCTTCCATCACCCTCCAAGGCGACTAATTTGGGGGGAAGGGGGCATGAACATTTAGTACTGAAAAATATTTCATTGTATGAAAACCCAGCCAAAGTCTAACGTATAAACAAAAAAGAAAGAAAAGAAGAAGAAAAAAAAAAAAAACTAGAGAAAAGAAATAAAGCCCTGGAAGCTAGACATTTACATCACCTCTATGAGTGAAAATAATAATGCCTCCTTCACAGATTCACTGCCAACACCTTTTCCTTTATACTGGGCGTACCAAGCTGTTTACCATATGGGTGTTATTTAGCCATTTCAATCGCCCAAGACTGAACCGAATGGCACCCACACACACACAAATGTCCACACATTTTGTAACTTGAAATATTGAATAATAGTTTTACTATTTCGAATGAAAGACAAATGCTTTACCTTTTCATTTAATATTCTGACAACATTTGCCAAAAAACTTTGTAAGGCTCTTTCTTAAGTGACTCAGGATCTTTGGGTTTCATTTTGTCAGCTATTTTTTAGTTTTTGAGAAATTTAATATTTTTATCCACAATGTTTTTTTAATTCTCTTAATGAATAGCTTGATATTTTAAGTTAATATTGCATTACATTGTTACTTGTATTATTATAAAACATTGCAGTCAATGACTAGCAGAGTGATGTAAAGTACATTTCCTAAGGAATAAAATTTAAGTTATTTTAATAATATATGATATACTACTTGTCTCTACCTCCCTCTAGAAAAGAGAAACTATCTCTATATGAGCCCTCAGTACATGTTTACTAAATAGAACTCTGAACTCTCAATAAGCTAAATAATAGTGGAATGTAGAAAGGTAATGGGAATAAGGTAATGGAAAAAATGTGGTCATTTCAAATGTATTAACTTCAACTTGAGAGAAGTTAGAATGTTTCAAACTCATTTGCTAACATTTTATCTTGAATCAGTTAAAATGGAACATTTTCTTCAAAATGGAAGCAAAAACCATAGACTCTTGGTATAGGACTACATAAAGCATATAACTCATAGTCACTCTCAATACCCAAAATTCTCTTTTTACATCTGTTGTACTTATCCCATACTTTGTATGACTGGAGGGAAAGAACTGTGACCAAAAAGCAATGCAGATCCCTGCTTGATTTAGATTAAATCATTTCACCTTTTTGGCCTTTGGTTGCACTTCTGTAAAATAAAATAATTGAACTAATAATCTCTGAGTTCCTTCAAATCTTTAGGTTTCTACCTTTCTACTTCAAATAGTGGGAAACACTATATTTTTGATCATCCACTGGAGAGCTCAAATTTTGAGAATGTTCTTGACTCCCTGTACCATTTGTCCATCAGCTGGGTTTCTGCCACTGACCCAAGAAACACCAGAGACTTTTACATACCAACGGGCTTGCTAGTATACTATGCCATTCTCCAGCTATTCTCTCTTCTGAGCTAAATAGAAATAAATACAAATGTAACACCTATTTTAATGATAACACATGAGTTATATTCAGTGAAATATTGAATTTTCGATGTTAAAGGTTTTGGTTCCAGCATTCATTCACCAAAGCTATGTTTGGGCCCAGAAAAAACAATGACCATTTATTCAAACATCTCATTTCTTCAAATACATATTCCATGCAGTCTTCAGAATAATTACTCAAAAACATATAACTGACCAACTGTCCTCTTTATGTACTCTCTTTGTATTTCTTCAATGGCTTTGGATACAAATGCAGTTTCTAACATATCATAAGGAGGATTGATGACTGGACTTCAGGTTACTGCTTTTGCTACTCATTACCATCCCAGGTGTGGGTCAGGCACAGAACTGCTTCTGGCTCCTAAGCCAGAAACTGCAGTTTCTTACTTTCATTTACTGCTTCAAGCTGCTGCTTCTTCACCAGATTAATTACCACTCATTCCTGATCCAGCTCTTTAGAAAGCCTTCCTTTGGCTTCCTTAATGCCACAGGATGAGACTGGGTTCCCTTCAATGGCCTCATATTTTCCAGGGCAAGTATGATACCATTAAACTTACCACGGTGATTTCAAATACCACTTCTGGTAATTCATGTCCTCTAGATTCTAGGCTCTAAGAGAATAAGAGTCTGAGAATAACAACTCTGTCTTACTTATCTCTAGACCCCTCATGCTTAGCACAATGCTTGACATATAGCAAGCTGATATTAAGGGTTTGATGAACACATGAATCAGTAGTGAGCATATACGAAATAGGGCAGATTGCCAGTAGGTGATAGATATTTGATCAATCTGTGTAAGAAATACCATCGATCTGTGCTGAATCTGTAATAAAGGCATTACAACAATAAAAAATAGCACCTATTTATATTGCCAGATAATTTGACACTTAACTTGAAGAAACATTGTGACACATGGCGGATGTTTACCATCATCATGTAGAATGTTCCAGTTTCAAAGAGCATCCCAAGTGATGCCACTTGAAAGTGGGAGGAAAGCAACACATCCTTGAAGCTCCCTCCTGGGTTCTGTTGTCGGAAGGGGGTGGAAAAGGAGTAGAAACTATATGGATGGCTGTGCACACTTGCCAGGGTAGCTGTGTTCAGCCACTCTCAAGTCCTGCCAAAGTGGAGGTGGTACATGGAGCATGGTCTGCAAAACAGCAGATGAGGTTGGTTTGGTCCCCATGGAAACCAGATCTCCCATTGAGAAGTAAACATATTTGATACTTTTGTAATCAGAACCCATCAAAAAGTGAAAAATAATCCATTTTTTATTGTATTATCTTAAGAGAATGGATATTCTAAGTCAGATTCAGTCAGGTATCAGACTTGATTAAGTTATGCCTCACTTTAACCACTGACATAAGAGATGTAAAAAGTTCCTCACTTGCTATCATGACTTAGTTCTCTATAGAAGTCTGGATAAGCATTTGTGTTCCATCATTCTATTGGGAATGAAATATAGTAAAATGACCAGCACAGCCAAAATGTGCCTCTAAGTATGTAATTGTTCACTCCAGAGCTCCACCCACAGGCAAAGGCATCTCAGGATCAAGACTTCTACGATAAAAATAATGCTAAATGTAATTTTTAAAAATGGAGTCCTTATCATACCTATGTGACATGATTCCAGAGTACCTTTGAAATGTGTGTATTATGCGTCCAAATATACTGGAAAAGATGGTCTGTAATCCTAACATATTCATTAGGAAATTTTTAAGACCATTTTTGAGAAAATATTTAATTCTGCTCCTTGAAATATTCCCCCTGAGCATTACATGTCTATGTTACAAGTGAGATAATCCTGTACCTATTCTCATTAGAGTTGGGGGACTTGATTGGTGGAAAAAATGAGATATATAGCAATAAAAGTCCAGGATCTAGGCTGGACTCGACTGTCCAGTGTCTATTCAATGTCATGGCACAATAGGAATTTTATTATTTCTTACACATAGAAGTAATCTGATCTCACTTATACACACTAATTTTGAGAAAAATAAAGGTTTCTGTCAATAATTATATATTTATGAATGCGAGATATGAAATGAAATGTTAGTTCATGAAACATTAGCATCTAAGTGACATTGAACATCTATATATTCTAAGTAATGGGACGTTTGGCATAGCCTAGAAAGAATTAATACGATTGCTCGCCTCCCATTTTAATATACGTTTTTTAGCATTGGCTAGTTTAAAGCAAAATAATAATAAGATTTCAACTCCCATAAACATGAATCCACCCTTTCTATTATATTCACCATGTGAAAGCTACAAAATTACTATGTCTAAACCTTCAGCGGGCTTTTCCAATTCATCCCAGCACACTTGCCAATCTTATACAAAATTGTTCTTTTTACATCATTTATAGAAATTGGAATCCATGTGTTTCTAATATCTCATAAACATTCAGAATCCTTGCTGCTGTCTATTTATTAGGTTTGGGTAAATTTTTAAAGACATGTATTTCAATCAGCTGTGCTGTTGTCATGGCTGATGATGATATTGTAGAAGATTTTATAATATTTTTGTTAGAAATGTCAATAGCATTTTGTATCATGTTCCAGTATAACACAAAGTTTCAAATTTATTGCAAATATCTTAGCCAACTTAAAAAAAATTGAAAAAGTAACCATCTCACAGATAAGCACTTTTCATGTGTACATGCTGTTCTGGAACAGGGTATTTCAAATGTGGTCTATGAAACCTGAGACAAGGACAAAACCTCAGCTGCAGGGGCTTTTGACCTTGCTTATTACTAGGATTGAAGGGGCCAGGGATAGGAGTGATATCTTCTAGCCTATTCGCCCTAGTCTTCACAATTACTTTCCTAATTCATTGCCCTGCTCCAGGACCCTCAGTCAATTACATGTTCCAGTACCCTTCTCCTTACCTTATTCCCTGTCTTAAGCTATTCAGACTGCTATAAAAAATTACCATATATTAGGTGATTTGTAAACAAGAGGTATTTATTTCTCACAGTTCTGGAAGCTGGGAAGTCCCAGTCAAGATGTCAGCAAATTTGGTATCTGGTGAGAGCCCACTTCCTGGTTCAAGGACCCAGCTGTGAGGGAGCTCTCTGGTGTCTCTTTTATAAGGCCACTAATCTCATTCATGAGGATGTCACCCTCATGACCTAATCACCTCCCAAAGGCCCCACCTCCTAATACCAACACATTAGGAATTAGGTTTCAAGATAATGTATTTTATGGTGATGTAAACATTCAGTCCATTGCATTCCCTTACCTGACTTCCTTTTGCAGGTTCAACACATTTTAAGAAACACTTTTTTCATTGAAAAAGGATGCGATGAAATTAATAGACTAATCCTATTATCATAGAACCCCCCCAGCATAATAAACCATCTAATTCAATGCCCTTTCCAAATGAAGAACGTTGCCATACAATAGTATCATATAATAGTTTCTCAAACTGTACTAGAACATTTCGTATGATGAGGAATTTCCTCCTTCCTCAGAACCCATTTTATCTTTAGACAGGGTTGACTTTTAGAAGGGCCTTTCTTCTAACTTCAAGTTTATTAGCAGCACACTCTAACCAACTCAGCTAACTAGCCACTCTCATTCATTCAAGGTTAGCTCTCTGAAAAAACACAAGGTAAACCTGTTTCTTCTCTTAATCCCCTTTACATATTAGGACATCGAAAAACTGCCTCTTTGTTTCACCTATGATACATTGACTATTACATGGTGTTTTCTACATTTGGAAAGGAAAGCAATTTCCAAATTGAGGTCAAAACTAAAAGTGGTTTCTCAACTGGCCCAAAACTCAATTGTTGTGTCTTAAACTAATCCAGTTACACAAACTCCCTGATTTAAACAATTCAGGTGTTTGCTACTTAACCATTCTATCGCCGATATCTACTATTACTTGTATTACCCAACGTCCAGTGAGGAGCCAGAATAGTCACCAGCGATTCTAACAGAGCTAACCTAATATAATAAATCGTTAATAGGCCTGAGGCCTATACAGGAATGAAGGCAAAAAATGGAACACAAAGTCATCACAGAGGTAGCAATTGCAGGAAGAAACTACCACCTGCTGGGCTAGAGAAACAAACAGAAGAGAGTGGAATTAATTCAATGTAGAAGTTTTGATGAGGGGCCTCTGGGTCAGTGCTAGCTCTCAGCTTAGGAGAGGGACCTTGAGGGGCTGGAATTCAGACCTCTGAGTGGAGGGCACTAGCCCATTGATTTTGATGTTTCTGCAGAGATGTGGAAGAGTTCTAGAAGTATTGGAAAAACTGCAAACTGGATTCAGCCGCAGCTACTGGAACAATCCATCACTGTAGGGGGAGGTCCAAAGGCTGGGAAGACACTGACGGCAACAGGAAGCCAATGGGAACAAAGAGGAAACAGCATGTCCTTTTTTTTATTCTAGCCTCACAACCTCCTTTAGCATTCCACCCATAGAGTTGAACAGAGAGCCAGCTGCCAAACCAGAATTGTGGCCTGCAGAGTCCCAGCCCAAGCATGACAAGGGTGGGCGTTAAAACTGAGACAATAGGTCAATAACTGGCACACTTATTTGACTGTGTTTCTAATTATTTGCATAGATAACTATTTCTTTAGCCTTCCTCCTTGAGGGAAGTAAATATATTTGTATCTGTCCCATTTTCCAGCATAATATTTAATATACAGTTGCTATTGAATAAATGCATGGTTAAGGTGTAATGGCCTTAGGTTTACCCGTGTTAAATATCATTCTGTTAGGTACACAATTGTTGTAGTTTGCCGAATTTTATTTTTTTCTTCCCCAAATAATACTGTGTCTGTTGCTTATCATTCCCAGCTTTGGGGTCATCTGCAGATTTGATATACATTACCTTTTATTATAAGTAATTGATGTGAAATATATTGTTAAACAGTCCTTCTCTAGCTTCAGAGTACATAAAGATCACCTAGATAGCTAGTTAAACATAGATCCCTGGGCCGGACCCCAGAGGTCCTAACTGAGCAGGGCATGAGTAGGACTTGAGAATGTGTGTTTCTGACTAGCTCAGAGGTATGAAGATGTCTCCCATCCAAGGTCCACATTTTTAGTTACAACTGTTTTAATAAAAGGTCAGAGTGTGGCAGTCTTTTAAAACTGCTTTACATTTTAATTCAATAAAACATTTATTGGACACATAGTATGTATAAATCACCCTGTTGGAAATTGTAAGAAATCCAACAATGACTAAGATATGGCTTCTCTTCTCAAGGAGTTTATAATTTAATAACTATAACACCTAGAAAGATTAAATAAGGACTAAAACATTATAAATAAAGTATTTAGGGACACAGAAAGGAAAATAACAGTCAGAAATAGTGACTTTTTTTTTGTTTAAAATACTGCAGTTGACTTTGGTGATGAGCACCAGGTGTTGTATGGAAGTGTTGAATCACTAAATTGCACACCTGAAACTAATGTTATACTGTGTTAACTAGCTGGAATTTAAATAAAAACTTAAAAAAATACTGCAGTTGACTTTGGGAATTTGATTATAAATCATGTTTTACTCATTGTTATTTGTTCTTAATGGATGGATAATGTGATAAAAATGTGACAGGAATATCCCATTACAAATCAGTATTATCTGACTTCAAATAATTCCTTTGTACTCTATCTCCATCATTTAAGTCATTTTGGAGCCTAACCTTCACCCAGATCCCTCTATTATTATATTCTCCACAACAGCATCTTTAAAAAAAAAAATCAAAATAAGGCAAGAAAATTTGGAATATACTTTGGAAAGGGGAGCAAAGGAAAAAAGTGCAGAAGTTAAAGATTTCTCTCTTTCTTCATGACTCCAAAATGACAGAATGTTATCACTAGAGTACTAGATATTTCCCACCTTCTGTGTCTATAGATAACAGTCTCAGGACCACTGACCATTAAATGTAGCCAAGTCTTTTGTTCAGAAAGAGGTCCACTGAAATGATGAGGATCAAGCAAGTCAAACCAATTTCCTCTCTAGTCAAGTACTGGGGGAAACATCAGCTTAAATCCAATGCCATTGGCTCATAGTTTTGGGCCCTGTTTCCCTAGATTCAAATTTTGGATCCCTTAATTTTTAGTTGCGCCCTGAGTGAATGATTTAAATACTCTGTGCCTCAATTTTCTCACCTGTAAAATGGACATTAATGTGATATCTTTTTCACAGGATTGTTTTGAGGATTCAATGCATTGATTCAGGTGAAGCACTAAAAAGTATGTGGTGGATAATAAGCCCTCAACACATTATAGTTGTTATTATATTATCCTATAGATGAATCAATAAGACTATCTTCTTATACAGAGTGAAGTTGGTCTGTACCAAAAGATGTTATTTTAAGGCTAACTTTTTTTTTTAATCTGTTATTTGTATGTTTTTGAAAATGAATGAAAAAAAATATAATTAAAAAGTATTATGGTGTATTATTGAACCCTTATGTTTATCTCCCATGTCTTTCTTTCTCTTGTGGAGAAAGGAGAAAGAAAATACCTTTAAGAATATTTTAAGTAGAAAGATATTTGGATAAATAATATGACAGGTTGTGAAAGTTTATAAAAATTTAAAGAAACAAATAATACAGTAAGAGCTCTGGTTTTATTTCAGTTTGAAATCATATGTAGTATGATAACAATTTGTCCATTATAGGACAAGCATTCAAATTTTCATTATGTGCTTGTATCTTTAATCTTTTGTCATTATTTGTTAAAATACTAAAAAGTATTGAACAAGGCCCATATAATGATGTCAAATCTTTCCACGTGATGATCAATTGTGATTGAAAGAAACATGGTAAAATTGACACCTAGTACTTAGCAACACTCAATTTGGTAATTCTAAAGCAAGTTGACAAGTTATAGTCATCTGAGTTCAGTTCAGACCACTATACAGTGACTTAGACTCAATATTTGTCTTAAAAATGAGTGCGTATTTGGTGACCGTGTTGGCAAAGCTATCTCCTTGACTCTTCACCAAAAAAGAGTTATCTCACAAAAAACAGTGTCTGAGAACTTACTGTTGTAGACTGTTACGATATTCCCTTTCTCACTACGTAATTTTGAAGGGTAATATTTAGAATATTTACGTGCATGTGTGTATGTCTGCACATGATATATACATATTTGCCTATCCTGATATCCTGCCTCTTCTAGATATCCAGACACTTTGACACGTGAGAATGTTCTCCCTTCTTTTCATTTGTGGTACCTGATGCAAAACTGCAGAAGTGTACTGTCAGATCTTGTGGTGGAGGGAGGAAGAACTTGGGTATAACATGAGCTGTTTCAGTTGGTACTTCTCAACTTTGATTGCACACAAGAATCTCCTGGGGAATAGAGGAGCTCAGACTTTTTTTTTAATCTTCCCAGGTGATCGTAAAGTACAGCCAAGTTCTCAGACAAAAATTAGTTTAAAATTAACAACGAGGCATTTTATCTTATCGTTGTGTTCCTTCTACATTCTCATTCAATCCTTTTTATCGGGATCCTACCAATCTCTGAGTAAGATACTCATTAAGTTCATTAGTGATGACAAAAAAATTTTCCCTTTCATCCTGTAAATGTGAACATACTTGGGGAATGTCTTCTCAAGTCAAAGGAATTAATAATTGCTTGTGCCAACTATATATAAGGCACCATGCTAGCTGCCACTAGAAATACACAGATGAATTCAATATAGCATTTGCAATGAAGGAGCTTGAAATTTGTAGAAAGAGACAACCACATGTATGAAGTTTTCATATTAGAAAGGATTTAATGCAGTTTTCTCAAAACAGGCTGCACATTTAAGTCACCTGGAGAATTAAAAAAAAAAAAATACTGACCGTGAGGGGCACCTGGGTGGTGCAGTCAGTTCGGAGTCTGCCTTTGGCTCATGTCATGATCCTGGGGTTCTGGAATCAAGCCCCATGTCAGGCTCCTTGCTCAGCCGGGAGCCTGCTTCTCCTTCCTCTGCCTCCCTCTCCCTGCTTGTGCTCTCTCTCTCTGTCAAATAAATAAAATCTTAAAAAAAAAAAATTCTGATGGTCAGCCCCAACCTCAGAAATGATGATATTAAATCTGGGCTGCATCAGAATTTGGGTGAGCAATTCTCCAGCATTCACCGCCATAAAGCAAAGTGCTGTAACAATAGGAAAGGAAAGTTTTTTTGAGGCAGAGGTAGCACTTAATGAGAGCTATTCATCATGAACTTTCTATATGCTAGAATCTCTACATGTATTATTAATTCATTCAGTCATCACATTAACCCTTAAAATGGCTGTTACAATGATTTATTTTTTTTTACAAGTGAATAAACGGAGTCGCAGAAAAATTAAGTAAGTTTCCCAAGGCCAAGTAGGTGGGGGGAGACTCCCCCTAGAACCCAGGGAGTCGGACTTAAAGGCTTTCTCTCCCACATACTATGCTATTCTTCCTAAGGGGAATTTAGGGAGTAAATGAATGAAAATACATTGTAGGAAAACAGAGTGGAGTAGTGTTTACAGGTAAGAGCTCTGGAGCTGGTCTTGTGCCTGTTCGAATCCTGACTCTATCACTAACAAGCTGAGTTCCCTAGCTTCTTCACGCCTCCCTTCCTTGTATACACCATCGCAATAATCAGAGCACTTGTTTGCAGAGTTGTTGTTGTGAGGACGAAATGAGTTACTACATTGATATTAGGAATTGTAATTGTTGTTTTGAGGGAAAGAACAACGACTAGGGAAACTGAAATGCCTGGTTGTGGAACAGTGAGGAATCTAGTGCACTAGGTTATGGGAAGCAGAGTGGCCTACAGCTAGCATGACCTTAATTCTCAGTTTCCATCCATTGCCCTGCTGTAATAATTGACAGGACCTGCTTTACTCTTACATGTGTCCTGGTTGGGACAATAAAGAGAAGATCTACCATAGTTACATCAGTTTGTAACAGCCCAGAGCAGAGGTTTACAGGTAGAACTACGCAGAAGGACTTTGAGTCGGGAAGTACTATAATCAGAAAAAAATAAGGTCTGTGCTTTATGGAGATAACTCAGGCAGCAGTGTGTTGTACAGATTGCAAATCATAAAATTTGATAATTTCTAAATACAAAGTGGTATAAACATGTGCTTTGAAAGACAGAGAGGGCACTGGGGACATAAATCAAGGGGATGAGGGTTGAAAATGGGATGTACCCTAGCGAGACTGAATCTATAATCTTTGCAGTCAGGGATCAAGCCAGGAATGGTTTCATTATTAAGGCCATGTGTGGCCTGAAACATTCAAAAAGATCAGGCCTCAATAAATTTGGCCAAATTGCCAGTGGTGTGTGGGTTTGGATTTTTCTCACTGCAGGAAATAGCAATTCGGGACAGACTAGAAAACACAGTGTTATATCTCAGGCTTTATGGACCCTGGCCTGCAACTGGGGACTAGGTGAGCAAGCTCGCCCGTGTGATACTAAAGGAACAGAGAAAAGAATTAAGAAAGAGGGGTAGTTGCTGTCAGATCTCATAACCAGTAACTGCCTTTCATTTGAAAGAGCAGGAGAGTGACTCTTAGGAAAGGCAGTAAATTCGTCATTGTTTTCCTTACCTTGATTTTCACGTGGATAAGATTTCTCAACCCGAGATCATTTTAAAAGCACATATCACTCTCATATAACATTCCAGAAACATGGCAAATAACAAGTGTGACTGTGAAGTGAACCTACGACTGGAAACTGAAGCCAGAATTTCTGCATTCCTTGCAAGTACCCATGGTTCCTTTAATTATACTCGGGGCTTGTAAACAGGAAAGTGTTTCACAGATGTAGAAAATCCAAGAAGTAAGCCAAAAAAATAAAATAAATATATGGTCTGGCAAAACCAAACTAGATTAAAGCAACATGATTTACCAAGAGAGAGGAATATTTTGGAGAAATAGTAGCAACAATGGAATCATATGCAAAATGTTACTTACTGGAAAAGGTTTTGTGACTGAGGGAGGTTGTCAATTTTGATAAATATAACAAAAATATAGGAAATAAAATGAGGGGAAAGATTTACATTTAAAAGTTACAACTTTAAGTGGGCCAAAAAAAAAAAAAAAAGCTATCTACCTATCATCACATTTCCAAACTTTCCTTTGAGGGAGAGATTGAAACAGAGAGAAGGAGAGAGAGAAGCATCCTAGAGTCCATTACTTTTGTGGTGATTACTGGAAATATTTTTATAATCTCTCCAATATATTTATATTATTAAATATCTCCTTCTTGTTTTACTGCCATGTTTGCCTAATTCTAAGGTTTTACAGACTCTTTGGTACTGCTTTGCTTTTATTCAGATTTGCATCTATGTAACATTAAGAAATCTTTAATGCCAGTATGAATTTCATATAATTTGGCAGTGAACCAGACCAGCAATTTAAGAGGAAATTTTCAGAGAAAGTACAATTGTGTTTAAAAACATCGCAATGTACTTTTTTTCCCCGCAGCATCTAGAAGGCACACATGAAGTTGACTGAGGCCATGGGGCATGAAGTATTTCAATCCAAGCTATCATTCCACAAGAGTAAGAATTTGTTCCATTTATTAGCAACGAACATGTGGCTTATCACTTGACTCATTAGCACACTTCTGTGAATACAGCAAGCTTGTAATTTCCCAGAATTCCTCTCACCTCTCACTCTCCCTGGCAGAAAGTCGCTGTGGTGACATCTGTTTCTTGTAGATCTATCAAGAACGATAAGCAGCTTCTTGTGTTGCATAAGTCGTGGGTTTTTCCCCCCTATTCCCCAACAGCTAATATGCTCCTTTTCTGCCATATGGAAAAAATAAATACCAGAACCTAAAATATCAGAGTAGAAGAGAAAGAAGAATGAAAGTCTTTGAACACTGACCATGGAGGAAATACTTATGGAGTATGTTCAAAGGTGTTTGACTTTTTTGTTATTGTTATTAAATTAGTGTCCATATCAAAAATACGTTGGCTAGCAAAAATTTTCCTTTATGTCACTCTTTTCAAAAATTCAAATGGGCACAAACTGTTAAAAACATACCTCATTTCCCGTTATTTATTGCTTTGTAACAAAACACCCCAAAACTTAGTGGCTTGAAATTACATTTTGCTAAGCTAATGATTCTGCAGCTTGACTGAGCGCAGCGGTGTGATCTCAACTAAAGTCTCTCACACAATCACAGTGAGATATTGGCTAGAGATACAATCATCTGTAAATCGGGCTAGACTAGATAATCATGATGGCTCACTCGTATGGCTAGCAGTTGATGAAGGTTGTGGGTGGGAGCTCAGCTGGAACTGTAAACACTTAGACCCAGCCACCTCTCCATGTGACTTGGGTTTCTCATGCCTGGTAGCTTGTTTTTCAAGATAGAATGTCCAGAGGGCAGTGTCCCATGATACTCAGACAATAAGTGACAAAATTTCTTATGACCCAGATTCAGAAGTCATGTGGTATCACTCCTGTCATAGTCTACTGTTTAAAAAATAAGTCACAATGTCAGCTTAAATTTCAAGAGGAAGGGACCACACAAGGGCTTGAATACCAGGAGGCATGTCTCATTGGGGGCCCTTTGAAAATAAGTTACCAGACCTCAAATTAAAATGTTATATGGAAATCCAGAGAGAAACTCAATGTGAAAAACACTTGAATTTATAGAATTTATAGATTCAGGGCCCAATTTGATATAGAATGTCTAATTTATTCAGTGCATCTAAGATTATTGTATGTAATATTGAACTACAATGAATTTCATCTTCATGATCATATGTTAACAAAAATGCTTGTAAATCAGTTTTCACATTACTCCCATTACTGCAGTATTTGAATTTTAGGTAAAAATTTTCCTTCTTTTTTAGTAACGATCATTTCAAATAATGATGGCTAGCATTTATTAAGCATTCACAATGTTCCAGAAATTGTCAATCCTAAACAAGCCTATAAGAGAAATACTATTATTTTATTATCCCAACTGTATAAACATATCAATAGAGAAGCTTCGGAGATTAAGAATTTGCTAGGAATCACATAGCTGTTGAGTGGCAAAGCTCCAACTTGACCCTAGGGAATATGAATCCCGAGTTCACACTCTTAAATATAAGAGTTGCTGCAAAATCCTGTACTTAGCCGCAGTATCTCAGTAACTAGTAATGAGGTCATGTTATCCTGCAATGGAATCTAGGGCAGGGTTTTAAGTAGTGTCAATTTCCTCCAGGCCAAGACCACCAGGGACACACCTATATCTCCACGAGCTGGGTATGTTAACACACTGCAGTGTGGAAGAACACTTAACACGGAAACCTGGGGGGTCTCTATAAGAGAGTTTTAGAAATAGCCCTAGTATTTGGGCTTTGGCTAGGTGACTTTGAGGAGGGCTTACGGAAGTGGGGATTTGTTCTAGATCTGATGCTGCCAGAAAGCAGGAGCAAATCTATAATTGGGAAAATCAAAAAATCCTATCTATAAGAAGGACAGATTAGAGTGATGATAAAGTTGTAATTGACAAAGAAGTAACAGTCACTCAAGTTAGTCAGGAGAGAGAGACGCTTGGTATTTTGTGGTTTGCACAATGACCTCGTTTTTGTTGGCATTTAGACAAAATTATGAAATGGTCTTGTTTTTGTCTCACTTTATCATGGTTTCAGAGTGAGCTTGTCTCATGTTGGTGTGCTGTGAGATTTGTTTATGTCCAAAAGGAGAACAACATGGCCTAGCTTGAGGGCCAGGTCAGCCTCTAAGAACACCGAGGGCTTGCTGTGAGTGTCAGACTCATTCCTAGACGTCAGGGACTGCTTTTATTATTTCTTAGGGTGACTTTTTGAGTGAACATCGTGTGTCCTGTTTATTTTAGCACATTATTATTTTCCTATAAAGTTGAAGGTGCTGAATCAACTAAACAAAAATACTGTATATTTGCAACTTTTAATTCTTAAGTGATGTTATTAATAAAAATACTTTATTAAACATCATTTTATTTTTAACTATCAAAATACAATATGCATCAGATTTTTAAATGGGTTATCATTATATTTTGGAGGAAACCTTTTCCCCAAAAGAACAAATAACTAAATTTTTAATGAGATGAAAGAGGAAATGTTTGATGTATTGGCGGGCTGATTTTATGTTAATCAGGCATATGTTTTAATATTTATGTTAAGGTGTTACTTTTACATTAACTGCTTTTGGAATTATTTCCTATAAGATTTACACTAAAATACCAGAGATTTTGAACCCAGATATACTGAAAAGTCATCATGACATGTAAAATTCACAGGAATTCTGTTTTATGCTAATTGTTGGTAATATACTGTAACCAAATAAAGACTTTTTATCCCACTTGGCCTTCTTGGCTGACTGGGTTAAAAGCCATTAAACTTTAAGAGGCAAGGTTTAGAAAATCAGATTGGACACCATTCAGCAGTTGCTAGAATTCACTATTCAGGCTAAAGAGCATTACAAGGTAGAAAAAAACAAGAGAAAAGAACAGAACAGAAAAGGAAGACAACTATTCTTCGTCCCTCAAGTATGCTAGGTTTCATTTCTTTGACCACATATTCCTGTTCATACTTCAAGATTCAGCTCAGTTCTCAACTCCATTGCTTGACATAGATGCCCGTTCTTAATGACCGTAAAATCCTGTTCACAGTTCTATTATTTTTGTCTGTCTCCCCCACGAGACATGGACACTTCAAGGATGAGGTCATTCATCTGCTTACCTCAGTGCCTAACACAATGTCTGCCATTTGGTGGGTGCGCAAAAAAAAAAAAAAAAAAAAAAAAAAAAGCCTATTGAATGAATAAATGAATGAACAAATGGAACTTTTATTCTCAGTTCATAAATAAATTGGCTTAAAAATTTTCTTTCTCATAATTAACAAAGTTGTTATACTATGGTAAATGAAATTGTAACCTAATTCCATGAAAGCTTCAATAAACTTTAAAGATAAAGTGATTTTCTAACTTATGTATGATCTAAACTTATTAATCCTTTTGAAATTGCGTCTTTTTTTTTTGCCTGTACCCAGAAGACAAGATGTTTTCTAAAGACTGTTTTATTGTTTTGTTTTTGGAATTTGTTTTAGAAAATGCAAAACAGGTGTGGATCATCTGTAGTCATTTAAAGAAATTTACCAATACATTTTTGAATGTATATTTTAGAAAACACATGCAAAGTTAGTTTAATTTCCAATGCAAATAAAACAAATATTGATATTTATAAATACCACATTAAAAGTCTTTTAAATTAATATCATAACTTCAAAAGAATAAACTCCAGTGTCTAGAGTGTTAAGAGAACAAAAAAAGCAAACTTGTTAATTCACATATATTTATAGCCAGATATGCTCATTAAATAATGTTGCCATAGACTGTTATTCAGGACAAATACATAATATTTCTTTTGAAATCAGATTTTACCAAAAAAAATTTGTTCTATTAATTAGTAGGTGACAATTATGGCATTTACTTTGTTTTGTTGATTCTTCCCATTGTTAAATTTAACATTGTCAAACTAAAAAAACCTACCACGAACAACAACAAATACTGCCAAGAATTCAAGTTGCACCAATAAATATTAATTCCATAAATTGTAATAGGACACGGATGAATTTTTGCATCTCTTACTCACAATCCCATTGAAGGTTGTGTGTAAAGAATATTTTGTTGCTCCGTGAGTATCTTGAGAGGAATGTATGGAGAAGATATTCAAGAAAGAGTCATTTTTCTTATTAAAGAAGAAACTTAGAAATATTTTACTCATGCTTCCTGATAAGTGTATTGGAATTGTTTCCATCATGATTTAATTAATTAATTAACTAATCAAACCAAATGTAGCCAACTCAATGAAATACAATTTAATTCATAATTCAATTTAGAAGGCAGAGGAAATAGTTCTGCAATTTCGTAAGTCATTTAAAATTAATTTACATAATAACGTAACAACTTTAGCAACTTAATAATTAGCAAAATTAATAGTCAATTATACAAGTAATACTAAAATGAAATTTAAAGGTTACATAATGAACCATAGAAAATTTTAAAACATAATTTAGATATTGTTATGGACCCATATTTCTAAGGGGAAACAAAGTCCTAAGATTAAGGTTATAAATATATATTCTTAACTTTGTCTATGTTTTCCAGCTCTTTAACATCTCAGTTAGAAAAACAGGTATTGTAGTAAATACATTTTTCTATTAAAAATACAGATGAGACACATAGTAAGTCATTTGCAAATATTTTATGCCATTATAAAAGTGGAATACTTCACTGCTAATAGAGATCTCGTGGAATACCCACAATACACTCAAACTCTGAAAGGTGGAAATATATTAAAGACCATCATCTTATCAGAAATTCCCATTGTTAAGCATGTGAATACTTGAAGACTTTTATCTTGTTTGTAAGAAATATTCTATAACAAATAACAGTTCATAGACAAACCTTAAGGGTAATTTACCAAATACTAGATGAGATTTGGGATCTAAGGTATGTTGCTGGTGATGATTGGAAGGATTAGAATGACTGTAACTGGCCTCTAGATCCTAGTGACTCACCTTTATTAAGTACTTTGTATATGGCAGATAGATGTGCTATGTTAACAACTTAGATTCAGAGAAGTTAAGTAACTTGCACAAGGTCACAGAACTAGGAAGTTGCAGAGTCAGGATTTAAATCCAGGCAGACTGGGGCGCCTGGGTAGCACAGTTGTTAAGCATTGGCCTTCCGCTCAGGGCATGATCCCGACGTTCTGGGATCGAGTCCCACATCAGGCTCCTCCACTGGGAGCCTGCTTTTTCCTCTCCCACTCCCCCTGCTTGTGTTTCCTCTCTAGCTGGCTCTCTGTCAAGTAAATAAATAAAATCTTTAAAATAAATAAATAAATGAATCCAGGCAGACTGTCTTTTATACACACTGAACACACTGTACACACTGTACACGCTGAATCTCTACACTGTACTGTCCCCCCTTAGAACATCAGGTAGTTCTCCTTTTATAGATGAGAGAGCCGAGGACCACTGGGTTACAATAACTGGTACAAAGTCACACAGTACCTCTTTGTTGAGGTACAACAAAGCCCAGATAGTTTACTCTAAGTCCCCCAATTTTCCACTATGACAAACTGTTTCCCACTTCCCCAGGAGCCCTAATTTCTCTCAATATCGTAGATTTCTACATCTCTTGTCCTACCCACCCCCTTCTAAGATCTTTGCCTTTTTTCAAGGGCCAACCTATTTGCTTCATCCATGGCCAGCCTCATAGAACATTCTAGATCAACGTGGACTTTGTTTTAGGCCATTTGACCAAAGTGAGAAGACCCTGAACTAGGCCAACAAGGTAACAGAGTTGCATTTTTAAACTAGCAAAGGGATCTGAAGAGAGACAGATACTGAGGAGAATGAGAAATCTCAAAACCATGCAATACAAGAGTGGAGGAAATTAATCTGCCAAAGAGAATCTTTGAAAAAGAGGGACTTTCCAGTTCTCAGTATTTGGAGAGTAATGCACTGGCATCTTCTCACTGGACCCTTCCAGTTCCACTCTCCCCTCGTATTCACCTTGTGTCCTGGGATGCTTACCTGTACAGATTGCATTGACAGGTTCTCTTTCCTCTGGCAATAGAAGTCACCAGCAGGATGAAAGAGGCCAGGTGTGTACTCCCAGTCCCCTTCTTGCTGGGTTATTGTGGCTTGGCTATGAAATTCTTCCAAAGACTCCCTCCAACCCGTCTGCTCTCTCCTTTTGCGATCATCCCTGAGCTCGTTCCCTGAGAATTAACCTCTGTCCCTTCCGCTTCAAACCCAGCAGGGATGACGGTTCGGTCGTGCTGCTCACCCTGGTGTACGCATGCTCCGAGCAATTTCCCCAGTCCCTGACTGATACAGGAGGTCTGAAAGACGGGGGAGAATGAATCAATAAAATCTCAATGGCAATAAGTAGAGAATACAAGGAGACCTATTTCAACGAAATATTATTAGGAAGGATTTTCTGAAGAATGCCAATGTGGTGTGTGGCCTGAGAAAACAATCATCTTCATCATTTGAAGATAAAAGTCAGGCAATGAGACCATTCGATACAGTAAGGACTCCTGGGAGGAGGCCCTAAACTCCCAAGAAATCAAGTCAGAAGTCAATTTGTGGTTGTGGAAAGTGTACAAAGTGCCTTCAGAGCATTACCATTTCATAGCTACTCATTTTTAAAAAAGCAGTTTTATACTCCAGTTTACCCAGTCTTTGTATATAATTTTTTGAAAAGAAAGTCCAAATATAAATAGAAGTAGGAATATACATTTTGTGTGCTTATTATATATTAAGAACTTTGCTAAATAGTCTTTTTTTAACCTCAGGTTTAATTATACAGCATACTAGGCAACCCGTTTGGGTATAAAGTTCTAAGTTTTGACAAATATATATAGCCATGTTGCCACTACTAAAATTAAGGTATAGAATATTTCCATCACACCGAAAAATTCCTTTGTGCCTATTTGTAATCAACTCTTTCCCCCAAACCCTAGTCCTAGACCCTGGCAAGCAGTGATCTGATTTCTGTGCCTACCCATTTTTATTTTTCTAGCATTTCACATGAAGGGAATTGCAACATATGTAATCTTTTCTGTCTGAATTCTTTGCTTTAGCATAACGGTTTTGAGTGTCATCCGTATCAGTCCATTTGTCAATAGCCTATTCCTTTCACTGACGAGCACTATCGTATTATACCATAATTTCTCTATTCTATTTACCAGTTGATTCACTTTTGGGCTATTCCCAGTTTTAAATGATCGTGAATAAAGCACTTATTCAGGTAAGGTTTTTGTGTTGACTTATGTTTTCATTTCTCTTGGATAAATACATAAAAATGAGATCATTAGGTCATATGGTAAGTGTGTGTTAGGAACTTATCAAACCGTTTTTCTTGTGCTAAGTGTTTGGAAGTATAATTTCATTTAATCCTTAGAATCTTAAATCCTTATTATCTCATTTAAATCTTAGGAAAGAGGGCCTCCTGGGTGGCTCAGTCAGTTAAGCGTCTGCCTTTGGCTCAGGTCATGATCCCAGGGTCCTGGGATCGGCTCTGGCATCAGGCTCCCTGCTCTGTGGGGACCCTGCTTTTCTCTCTCCCTGTGCCGCCCGCACCACTTGTATTCTTTCTCTCTCTCTCAAATAAATTAATAAAATCTTTTTTAAAAAATGAATCTTAGAGAAGAATCATATTTCCTTTCATTTTATGGATAAGAAAACTGAGGCTTAGAGAGATTAAGTAACTTGTCCAGGGCTGTGTGTCTAGTAAGCTGTGAGGTCAGGATTAGGACCCAGACACTGTAGCTCATGCATAGAAAATATGACTACAGTGAGTAACTGGTTATCAAACAAATATCGTAGTGTGCATCTATTATGCACCAGTCACTGGTCCAGGTCTTGAAAATTTAAGAGTTAAAATAAAAATTGACAAAAAATATCTGCCTTCAGCGATACTGCACAGAATCTTTGGACCCAGTGGAGAGTTAGATGCCAAACTGCTTAACTAAAAATATACCATCTTAGAAGTACAGAAAAAACATAGCTTCAAAGTCTGGTGGTAGATGATGACCTAGCCTGGAAGTAATAATAGTACTTAGAAGTCAGACTCCCTAATTCTAAATCCAGGCTCCACTCTTTGCTGGGAGGGCAAACTTCGTCAGGCTACATAACCTCTCTAGTCCCTAGTTTCTTCATTTATAAAATAGAGATAGGCATTTGTATTTGGATTAAATGAGTTAACATGATGCGGCATTTAGAACAGTGTCTGGCACATAGTAAGAGCTCAATAAATGTTAGCTATTAACATTATCGGGGACATATTGTCAATTCCAGTCCAATTCTCAAGTTGGCCTCTTGCCTGAAATTCATTTAAGTTCAGTAAGATCTCTGTCTGTGAATGTGTTTATTTATTTTCTTGCTTGTTCCAGCAGAGTTTAAGATGGCATCTGTCAATATTAGCGAGATGAAGCTTACCTGAAGATAACAAATGATGACATTTGGATTTTCTTTCAACTTTGGAGTTCTAAGAGTCAGCCTCATTTCTATGAATTAATCAACAGGCACTTCATACGTAATAACATAGCCAGTAAAATATCCCATCTATGTTTATCAGCCTTTATGCCCATGCAAAATTACCAAGTCCCCTGCAATAGCAATCCATTTCTTTAGTCCTGGCTTACAAAATAAGAAAGGCATGGACAGTTAGGATATGTCAATAACAAGCTTAGTGCTAAAGACAGAATTGGAACTAAATATTGATAACATGTTTGTCTCCTTTTTACATGCCAAACCAAACTGACCTCACACACACATTATATATATATAATGTGTGTGTGAGGTCAGTTTGGTTTGGCATATAACACACACAAATACATGTACCTATATATATATATGTGTGTATATATATATATATATATACATGTTCCTATATATGTGTACATATACATATTACCTAGATACACATATACAGATACCTGTATATGTGTATATATGTGTATTATATGTAATATATATAATACATATATATATAGATAAAATAACATACCTGCATTAAGAAAAGGAGCTCTGTGTTTGAATTAATTTTCTCTTCCAATCTTAGCATTTTGGACTCCTTATAACTCCCAATATGTTACAGAACAACTACACTGACATTTCTTAGCCTTTCTGTTGTTACTAATATGGATCAGGGACAGGAAGGAAAAATAAGAAACCTCTAAATTTACTCTAGAAAGATAAAGAGCAAAATTCACAGGCTTTAAATTTTATATTCTCTCTAATCCTTAATAATATATCTTTTGGGAATTATTTTTGTCGTTTTGAGGCAACTTTTGATAGTTATCCAGAGTATTTATGTGGTGTTAGATAAATCCATTTTGTCAAGGCATACACACACAAAAACCCTAAAATATTTAAAAGAAGAATTCAATAAGCCACTTGAATGAAACCATTACAAATGTGAATTATGCATGTGAAATAGGCTCAGATTCTTTTCAGTGAATTTCTCGTCATTTGGATTCACCTGATGTTTGAGCCTATAGGGTCTTGAAGAAAACCTAGCTTGGAGTGAAATATAGGAAGGCAGAACTAAGTAGGCAAAGCCAAGCGATGAGAGCTGTCACTAGATCCACCGTGGGATAAAATTGGCAGGTTTTGCTTGGCTATGACCACAGGTGGAACATAATTTTGATGGCTTTATCTATAATTCTCTTGAGCATTTTTTTCCACATCATGGAAATCTGGTTCAACTCAGTCTGACAGATGGATATCCGATTTGTTGAAATGTGGGAGCCCCTGTAATTCAGGACTGAAAGAAACATGGCCACCAGTCTTCCTGGAAACAGAAATACAAAGTCAGTAAGTTGTGACACAGGGACATCTGTTGCGTGGTTTCCTCTTCCTATCCCCAGGCATGCACTGTGCAAACCATAATATATGCATTGCCCCCTGCAGATAATCCCGTTAAACTGGCTGGGTTTAAATAAGAACAGAAGAACCAGATGAGTTGTAGAAATAAATTCTGGATTTACTTCATTGCATTTCAGATTTTTCTATGTAACACATACAGTGTGACTTAGCTCTCTGCAGGTTCATTGTCACTGAGATAAAATGGCGCCTTGGTTCTGTTCCCCAAGATCAACTAAAAGAGTTGACGTTCATGAAGATATTAGTTGAAAGTTACTTTTGAGATTACATGGTGTTGTTATTCAGAATTCGAATTTTATTCAGACTTTGAAAATGGGAATGTTCAGTCCTGAATATCACAAAATGCTTGAGTTCTTCTCCTTTCCTATTGTTCCTTTCTTTGTAAATTGTATTATCATTTTATGCATTTGGAAATGCCAGAACTAAAAAGGTTGATTAGAGAGATAAAATGGCATCTTGGATAAGATTGTCTTCCAAGAAATTTCATTTTCATTTTTCAAACAAATTGGCTGTATTTTTGACTGGCAATCCATACCGATATGTGTATTGGCTTCTCAGGTTTTTGTTTTGTTTTGTTTGTTTTCTTCTCACCAGTGTGGCCATATATGATCCCACAGGAAAAAACAAACAAAAAGTATTAAAAAACCCAAACAAACAAAAACTCTGTGTTCAGTTATTATTGAAAGGCTGATAGTGCCCTGGCAGTAATGTGTTCTCTGCCTGGAATGTTCTTGCCCCTACACAGCCCCAAGGCTTGGTTATGCTTTTGATTCAAGTTTCTGCTCAGAAGTTACTTTATTAGAGATTTTCTTGCTACACCTACTCTGTCTCATTTTCTATCTCTGACTTCCTGCTCTCTTTTTCTTCATAACATTTATTTGTGTATTGTCTGTCTCCCCTTCCGGAACATAAACTGCATCAGAATGGAGATACTTTATCCGTTTTTTTTTCTTGTTTGTTTTTTTGCTGTTGTATACCAGTACCTACAACAGTGCCTGACATACAGTATTCTTTTGATATATATTTGTTGAATTAATGAAGATGGATCGGCCTCAGGCAAAACAAATAAGTAAACCTGGTACCATCCCAAACTTCCTAGTATATACTCCTCCCCTGGTAACTTCTCTGCTCTTGTTTTCTCTTACTCCATTTTCAATCAGATCAAGAAGGGTTCTAACATCTGTCCTGGTTTTCAATTTGTCCTGCTCCTTTTTTTTTTTTTTTTAAGATTTTATTTATTTATTTGACAGAGAGAGACAGCCAGCAAGAGAGGGAACACAAGCAGGGGGAGTGGCAGAGGAAGAAGCAGGCTCACAGTGGAGGAGCCAGATGTGGGACTCCATCCCAGAACGCTGGGATCACGCCCTGAGCTGAAGGTAGACGCTTAACAACTGTGCCACCCAGGCACCCCTCAATTTGTCCTGTTCTATCTCTGCCTCTATATGGGGGAGGTTAAACTCAGGGCAGGGCTGGACGCATTTGCTGTGTAACTATTATAGAACATAGATTTTAGGGAAATGGCTTTGTCATAATCCATGCTTTTTTCTTGGCTTACATTCCACCCTGGAAAAATCTGAAGAGATTCCTGATAGTTTTTGTACTTGAAAAAATAGCTTTGTCCATGTTTTGAATAGTTTTGTACTTTCATTTCTTCATAGTTGTCGTACGTGAACACTCATCAAAGGTGGAATAGTTCAAATAGAGATCCTCTTCCTCCTTTCCACCAGGATTACCTCTCTTTTCATGGATATAGTCACTCCCAGATTTTCCAGTACTTTGGAACTTCATTTTATCTGGTATTTAAAGATATTTTCAAATATGAAACTTAAATTCATGGTGGGATTGCTGAATCCCTAAGTCAATCCCTATTTCTCTGGTATTTTTCTATCACTGGCTATGACTCCATATTAAAAATGGAGCTGCCTACACTTATCAGGGTGCAGGTGTCAAGTTGCTTCCTGAGACCTTTCAACAAAAACTTATTCAGTCTAGATCCTGACTACCTGCTTGTCAATGGCCAGATTAGAAAAGTCTCTCTGCTCCAGATAGCAGTAAAAAAACATGGGGGAGAAACTTGACTGGGAGATACAATAGACATCTGCTGATGAACCTTTGGGAATATTGTCCCAAATGTGAGTGTGTTTGCAGTTCCCTCTTGCCTATCCTCCATGGTAGGCAACAAAGGAAACCTCAAGGACCTGGAGAGGAGGCGCCTCTTGTCAAGAGAAAAGTATATGGATTTGAATATCAGGACATTTTGGTAGTGAGAAAGTTCTGCAGTTAGAAATAAGAGGGTAGAGTTTCAGGGTTAAGCCAGAACTGGAAACACAAATGTACATATTTTCTTAGTATCCTGAAAGCATTCTGTAAGTCAGAAGTAAACACATGGAGATTCTGTTTTTCTTTCTTTAAAAAACAAACAAACAAACAAAAAACCCAAATACTTTAGCAACCTAGTTTTTTTTTGGTTCTCAAAATAATTCTACTATTAAATCTATTATTGTTAAGTAAAACTTTCTTTTTGCCGAACTATGTGTACCTAACCTCATTATTATTAATTTAATTTGCTGTGGAAAACCACTCAGTAGATTTTATTGCAATAAAGTCTGTTCTATAAGGCCAGAAATCTTTGCCTTCTCTTCACTGAAGACGTAAGCCAAATTCACATCTTCTTAGGTAAGTTTAAATGTTGAAGTTTGATCAATCAAAGATAGATTACTTCACATTGGTAACATTTAAATATATTGCAAGGAGTGGTGTAGAGAAACATTAATTTTTTTTCATAATTCTTCCACAGGCAAATGCTTAGGAAACCAAGGGGCTCTCTAACCAAAACACACCTAAATTTCACTTTAGAAAGAAGCACAATCTCCTAGTAACCAGAAAGCAACAAAATTTGCTCCAAAAGTTGAAGCAAGATAATAAGCTAATAACAACAAAAATATCATCATCAGTGAAAAGAACCGAAATGCTTGTGGATCTGACCCCTTTTGAGCTGCTAACCCTCCCCTTCCCGCACACCAGGAAACCTGTAGGTAGGATGCGAGGCCCCATCTAGACTTTAATAAACATATCTAGACATCTGTTGATTTCTTCTATTGCCTACCTTACTTTCAAAGAAGAATTAGGAGTACCAACCATTCTTTTTTTAATTAGACGAAATGAGAAGAAAGAAAAAATGAGGCTAGAAAAAAATGAAACCAGAGATGAGGTTAGTACATGAAAGACACGCAGTAAGATTTGGTGAATTTGATCTGCGGAACCACAGTTTTGCCTCTTAAAGTTCTCTAGAAGCCAAGCTAAGGGAAAAACAAAATAAACCATATGATGTCATTGTCTACAAGAGAAAATTGAAACAGTTGCTCCGTACTTTTCCAGGTACTGAGAAAAATGTTTCCCATTAATAGGACATGTGTAACGTCCCAAAAAATGTTCTCGTGAAAACAGACTTTATGGTAAATATAATACATTTTACAGGGATGTTTTGTGCAATATGCAATTGATGTGATGAATCATTAAAAGGAAACCTACAAATAATCCAAACAAGGGTCTTCCCTAGCCAATTTATACCATGAGATCAATCTACGAGATAGTATTTTTTTCCTACAGAGCTTTTAGTAATATTGAGCACCTTTACCTCAAAATACATGTCCTGAGAAGTTTAAGAAATGCCAATAGTTCATGCTCCTTGATGCATGCAAACCCTAACACTATCACATTCAGTCACACTAGGCAAACTGGACAACAACCACGTCCAGCGCACTAATAAGGAAACAAGGCATGTTAGACATACATTTTTTATAAAGTAGTATATTTGAACTTCAAAACAAATGGGATTTGTTTAAAAGTGACAAGTATACTAAATATAACCATTAACTTACTTTATATGACATTTATATACAATTATAAGCATATCAGGCAAGTATGAATTTAGCTTTGAACACGAAGCCTTCTTCACAAAAAGAGCTTGTAAATACTGTCTAGCCATTGACAACTACAACCAACATGTCATTCCTGCTCTTGAAAAATGGTCTTCTCCTCTCCTTTTCTATTGACTCTGTGTACATGTCCCCAGAGAATGAAGAATCCACTGTATTAACTCAAAATCCAGTTAGGCTGTTGCCAGGGTCCTGCAGCTTGGGAGCTGAATTCAGATAAACTGTCTTCCCTTGTTCTACACTGTCCTGTCTTACTCTTCCCTTTGCTTTTAGAGTTTCACTTTCCTGTAGCCGCACATCTGGACAGTGCGATACGTGTCGACCCCTTCTCTCTTTTGAGCTTCTCTTTCCACATATTTGGCTTCTGTCACCCTGTCGTCGCTTTTCCTTGACCTCCTGGTGCCACCTGCTCCAACTCATGCCTCACCCTCTGCGGCCACGTGCCCCCAACCAGCAGGTGTCCAGGTAGTGTTCCCACTCAGGGACTGATGTGTCCCCCACAGTTCTCCAATTTCCCTGTTCAGACTTTTTCATGCTGAGTGTTCCTGGAACTTCTTTTTTTTTTTATTCTGTCTGAAAAGTGTAGTTCTTTTTTTTATTTATTTTTATTTTTTAATAATATTATTTTTTATATTAGTCACCATACACTACAACCCCAGTTCTTGATGCAATGTTCCATGATTCATTACTTGCATATAACACCCAGTGCACCATGCAATACGTGCCCTCCTTAATACCCATCACCAGCCTATCCCATTCCCCCACCCCCTCCCCTCTGAAGCCCTCAGTTTGTTTCCCAGAGTCCATAGTCTGTCATGGTTCATTCCCCCTTCTGTTTACCCCCCCTTCATTCCTCCCCTCCCTCTCCCACCGATCCTCCTATCTCTCATGTTCCATATATGAGTGAAACCATATGATAATTGTCTTTCTCTGCTTGACTTATTTCACTTAGCATTATCTCCTCCAGTCCCATCCATGTTGCTGCAAATGTTGAGAAATCGTTCTTTCTGACGGCTGAGTAATATTCCATCATATATATGGACCACAGCTTCTTAATCCAGTCATCTGTTGAAGGGCATCTCAGCTCCTTCCACGATTTAGCTATTGTGGACATTGCTGCTATGAACATTGGGGTGCATATGGCCCTTCTCTTCACTACGTCTATATCTTTGGGGTAAATACCCAGTAGTGCAATGGCTGGATCATAGGGAACTTCTGAAGCTCGGGAAACTGTTCATAGAAAGGAGCCTCTGAGTTCTTCTTCTTCTTCTCCTTCTCCTTCTCCTTCTCCTTCTCCTTCTCCTTCTCCTTCTCCTTCTCCTTCTCCCCCTCCTCCTCCTCCTCCTCCTCCTCCTCCTCCTTCTTCTTCTTCTTCTTCTTCTTTTCTCAAGATTTTATTTATTTATTTGAGAGAGAGAAAGAAAGAGAGGGAGAGCACAGAGACAGAAGCAAATTCCCCACTGAGCAGAGAGCCCAATGCAGGGCTCGATCCCAGGACCCCAAGACCGTGACCTGAGCTGAAGGCAGCCGTTTAACTGACTGAGCCACCCAGGCGCCCGAGAAGCCTCTGAATTCTTACTGAGAGCCACCAAGAAGACAACCGCCTTCTCCTTGGGAATGCAAACCACTCTCTACACATGATACTTTCCTTCTCTGTTCATTTTGAAGTGCTCGTGTCGCAGCTACAAGATAAAATCAAAGTGGCTTCCTATCCGTAGGGCTGTGCAGACATCAGCAAACCTTTGATATTTAACATAAACTGGATGTGCGTTACACATGAGTTTTTAAAATTTGGGAAAGTAAATTTTCAAAAATACACAGGGGGGCCAAATCTTTATGGGAAATTTTCTCAAGTCACCATAGATTTATTGTCTGCCGGCCTAGAGAATGAATGAACACCAGCAGTACTATCCTCAGGAAAAATCACACTGCTGAGGTCACATGAGGAGGGTTTTTTTCCCACCCAAGTGGCCATGACAACAAATTCCATGATCCCAGAAGCTCCTCTCACCATCAATACTGGTATAACAGTTTTCATTTAAAGAAGAAGGCAATCTTTGAAGTGAATACTTCTATTAAACAACATTAAAAAAAAGTGAGTTAATATGAAATTCTCTCCTATGTATAGGAAAATATTGCTCTATTTTTACTATTATCATTAAACACACATGTTGGTGAATCACTGCATAGAGCATTCCACCACTCCATGCTGTCATAGAGAGAAAAATAAAATTGGATCACTCACTCCCATTATTTTAATTCTGAGCAAAGTTCTAATAAGGAATGCTACTTCCTGAGAGCCGGTCAAGGCGTTTTGGATAGTGCCTCCCTGTGTTCAGATCACATGGGGACTAATTAGTTTACTGACAGTGGAGTAATTCTATGAATGGAGCTCTCTTGACTCAGACGATTCATTGCAATTCCCAACAGTAACTGTCACGCAATGAGCAGCGCACGTTCCCCTAAGAGCTGGATCCTATAATTAAGGAAGACCTGAAAACAAATCTAGAGAGGCATGGTATCATCAACTTATCAAAAGGAGGAAACCTTCACAAAAAGACACTGCAATCCATTATTTTCTTTGATAAACAACATCCAGAATTGATAGATAAGGTAAAAAGAGTAAGAAAAAGAATGGACTTTTTAAGAAGGGAATTATTATTAACAATTATTAACACATATGGTGCTTTTTCTTGGAAGTGCTTTACAAATAGTGATTTAATCCTTAACCAATTCCTATGAGGTTCCTGCTTCCCTATTATCCACGTTTTATAGAGGAAGAGAGAAAGGCAGAGAGAGGTTAAGTGAATCGTCTAGTAAATCATCCAAGCATATATTGCTAGTGAACTTCAAAGCTAGATTTGAACTTGGTAGGCTGAATCCAGAATCTGTGCTCTTAATACTATGCTACAGTTTTCACTTAAAAACAGGAAATCAGAAATATGGCCCGATGGGCATACACTGCACGTGATCCTAAACAAATTGTGGTTCTAATGCTTTTGATGTTTACAGAGTTAGGGAGTCTCAGGCATTAATAGTAATAATAGTTCAGTTTACTGAGCACCTGCTATGGGTTGGGCATCTTGCCTACAACCCTTCTAACAGTGTCTTTCAAGGTTATTATGTGATATATATATATATATATATATGTATACATAATATATATTATATATATATGTATACATATATATATACTAACTTCAGTGAAGATACGTCATTTGCTTAAGTTTTCATAGTCGGTCAATGGCATCGTCTGGATTTAAAACCAGATCTCTATATATTCCTTACTAGGATCCCTCTCAGTTAAGACTATTTGATAAAAGAATAATTGGGGTCCATAGTCCATCTAAGGCTTTGTAGACTGCCTCCGATATATGTTTGTCAGACAGATTTGGAAATAAACTTGATGTGACAAGAATAAGAAAGAGAAAGAAAAGCAGGATGAAGATTTTAGTGTAAGTTGCGTTAACCTTTAGTCAGCATGGACCAGTGAAATGGGTAAATAGAAATTAACCCACCAGTCCAATTTTAGCTAAGGCCATATTTCTTTAAGAATAACTTCCAGATGTTGGCTTTGGTGTCCATTTTGTTATTTCTGGCAAAGAAAATTCTTTTGCATTTTGTCAGCCTGAGAGAGCAGAATTTATTAATCAGTGCCAGCCATGATTTGTTCCCCCAGCATAAAAGCACAGGCCTTTTTCTTGGAATGCTTTTATTTATAACCATCTTTTTCTCCATTTCTGCCTACAAGGATTCACATTCATATTTTCACCATGAACTGTGTCAGAGTGTAATGCTAGTCTGTTAATTTAGCAAATTAATTATCATGAATAAGTAAATGGCACACTCCTTGGGGTACACAAGTAGTCCTTCTGAGACAGAGGCTCTCAAACTTTGGGCATGTATCAGAATTACCTAGAGTATTAAAGAGGAGCACGGGGGCTGGGCCTATTGAAGTAACATAGGCCCTGGGTCATTGCATCTTTGTCAAGTTACCAAGTGACTGTGATACCAAGCAAAGTTTGAGAACCACTCTTTGTGGTTCATGTCAGCCCTGCCATTTTCCTAGTTCTCAAAGCTAAGCCAACGAAACTTCCCAGATTCACGTCTCCCTTTCTACCCATTTCCTTTTTTTTTTTTATAAAGGTTTTATTTATTTATTTGACAAAGAGAGACAGCCAGCGAGAGAGGGAACACAAGCAGGGGGAGTGGGAGAGGAAGAAGCAGGCTCCTAGCGGAGGAGCCTGATGTGGGGCTAGATCCTAGAATGCTGGGATCACGGCCTGAGCCGAAGGCAGACGCTTAACCGCTGCGCCACCCAGGCGCCCCTACCCATTTCCTGATATGAAGCAACAGAGTTTAACACAAGTTATCCTTGCAGATCCTAATGGCCTGCAAGCTGGCTTCTGGGTCACAACTTCTTTCTGTGCCAGGTTCCAGGCCCGAGCTTAGGTTTGTATTTCCTTTAGTGTTCTAGTCACCTGGACACAGGTGTCCTTCCTCACCGTGCCAGCTCTGTGATGAGTTACCCCTTATCCTGCCCAGTCCCCCTGTCCAGGTCCTGACGTATACCCTCTGGAATCTGCTTCCACAAGAGTATCTCCTTAGAGATTTACCTGGGCTATTGTTTTTTTGCACACCACCCAACAGTGTTCTCACACTTAGGATGGTGTTTTAGGCAGGCCCAAATGATTCTTTCCTCCTAGAATTCACACTTCTATGTAATTCCTTCTTACTGAGTGTTGGCTGGACTTACTGATTTACTTCTAATGAATAGGAAATGGCAGAAGTGATGGGATATCATTTCTGAGATGAAGTTATGGAAAGACTGTGGCTTCTACCTTGGCAATGCTTCTCTCCCACTCTCTCTTTTGGATTGCTTTACCCTGGAAGCATACAGCTGCCATGTCATGAGGCAGCCTATGGAAAGGCCCACTTGGCCAGGAACCAACGGCCATAAAATGAATTATTGGAAGAAATGTGATAAGCCTTTTGTGAGCAAAAAAAAATCCCATTGGACAATTTAAGCCAGGAATAGGTGTTAACAAGCTCGATAAGAAAGGCTCACCTCAAGCTCTTATTTTATAAAAAAGGAGATGTACAAAAGAACAATCCACATTAAATGTCCCACAAGTGCCCACAAAGCAAATTGTTGGAAGAAATAGGATAAACCTACGTGAGCTTAAAAACCTGATACTACGTCTCTGCTGAAACCTCTTCTGGTTTGTTCTAAAATATAGATAGCCAACTTCCTGACTTTATACAAAGGGTGTCACTCGTTAAGAGCAAGGAACAGGGAATCAGAGTGAAACGCCGTCTTCTTAGGAGTTCCTGAGGTTCGTTTGGCACTCACGTGTCTTGGAATGAGAGAGCAATGTTAGAACCGTGACCACACAGAAAAGGCTGTAAAATAACAATAAAGCACCGCATATTGGGAATTATAATAACTGAGTCACAAATTCAACAGAACAGGAAAAGAAGTTTCAACATTGCGATGATATTGCACAGTACCCAACTTGTGGTTAGTTCTAAGAACAATATCCTAACGTTTTTCACATGTAACCAACTTCTTACTCAAGTAATCTCCAAGCCCAAAACACTTTGCAATTTTTAAACTAACATATTTTAAATATAATTTTATTTTTTTACATTGTGCAGATTCATTTTTTTCTAAAATGTCCTTTTCTAGCTTTCAGATATTTAGCAACCGAGTAATCTTTTTTTGATGCCAGCCAGAATTGTATTATTATATATTTTTCATGTGTAAAAACTAAATTTATAAAAATTCAGTTTCCCATTTCCTAACTGAATTCCCTGTGTCTTTTAGAGAGCAGAAGAAAATAAAGTTTCCTTGTGGGTCCTCCTTACTTCTAAGTATCAACATAATTCAAGTATTTATTCCAATCCTACAAATATATCCAACATTAAAATGGTGGCAAGATCCTTTTTGAGTCAGTGAACTACCTCAAGAAAGCAAATGGTATACTTCTGAAAGCTGTTTTAATTGATTTAATCCGCAAGGGCACTGTGCAGACCCCACAGTCTCTTAATACTTGCTTGATAAGCTTATAGTCTTTTCTACCCTCATAGGTGGGCTCTACTTTTATACGAGTGAGATGATATTCTAAATGTCATTTTGTAATCTGCTTTTTCTCCCTCTAAAATGTATGTCTCACATTTTGCTCTGTCATTAAATACACAGTATTTGTTATCTGGGTATCTTATTGCTTATTTATCCTATTTCCTGCTGTTAAGTATTTATATTGCTCATAATTCTGCAATATAATTAGCTTCAGTAAATAGTCTCATGAATAACTTCTTGTGCATGTCCAAGATTATTTCTGTAAAATAAATTTCTAGAAATGGAATTGGTAAACGAAAGACAGGAATATTTCCAAAGCATCAACACCTTCGCCACATGGCCTTCCATAAAGCTCCTTAGCACTTGCCATTCTCCTCGCAGTGCAGAACAATGCTCACTTCATTTTTTTTTTTTTAAGATTTTATTTATTTATTTGACAGAGAGAGACAGCCAGCGAGAGAGGGAACACAGCAGGGGGAGTGGGAGAGGAAGAAGCAGGCTCCCAGCAGAGGAGCCTGATGCGGGGCTCGATCCCATAACGCCGGGATCGATCCCATAACGCCGGGATCGATCCCATGACGCCGGGATCACGCCCTGAGCCAAAGGCAGACGCTTAACAACTGCGCCACCCAGGCGCCCCTCACTTCTTCATTCACTCGCCAACGGCGCTTCACTTTTGACGCTGTATGTTTCTTTTCTTTGATTCAGGGCAAATTTCATAGTAGAAAATGCAATCTAATTGCTGTTTGTTAGTATTTCCTGGCTTCTCTATGATTCTGAATATTTAAAAATTGTAAAGATCATTTTTAGTGGCTTCATAATATTCCATCCTAGGGATGTACCGAAAGTACTGAATCATTCCTTTTATTTTTTTTTACTTTTAGATTCCTTCTAAACAACCAATCCGTTTAATAATGTTGCAAATAACACTTTTGTATATAACTGCGATTTACACTTCTGTTTTCCTCAAGGTGGATTCCCACAAGAAATTAGTAGCAGAAAGAGTATTGCTAAGGTGATTTGCAGAAAGACTACTAATTTGTCAGCACGAGATAGCGTTTGTATGGGATAAATGGTGTCCCACCCCTGCAAAAGGTATGTTGAAGTCCTCCTTCATGGGACTGATGAATATGAGCTTCTTTGGAATTAGGCTTATTTGATGATTCTTGCATGAGATTCTCTGGGAAATTATATCTAAGTTATGTTTGAAAAAAGCAATCTTTTGGGAGAAAAAAGAAAAAGAAAGGACTGCACATTAGATATGAGGATGCTTTTTCTCACCATAGACTGTCACATTTTTAGCAAGAATATTTATTACTTCCAAATAAGTGAGATGGGGCAAACTTCTATCAAATATCAGAATAGGAAGTTATATGATTATAAACAAGGTCGAGAAAAATTAAGTTATTTTTAAGAAAGAAATAACATTTATTTTGATTTCTTAGAAGGGAGGAGACAAGTATGAATGGGAGTGGGGGAGTAGAGAATGAGAAAAAAAAAACCCTCTGGAAAATTTTGAAGAAACAAAAGCAATCAGAATATTTTTAGGTAATGAAATAATGGTGTCTTGTGATGAAGAGATGGAGCTGAAGGTAAGTCGTACAGAATCTCCAGGAGTTATGATTCTGTCAGAATCCCCTCTCCATGATAAAAGCAAGAGGCCATGATGATAATCACTGTGGGAACCTCGAAGATAAGGATTTATCTCCAAGAATAGCAATAAAAAGCTGACAAGTACAATTTAATTATGATGGAGTAGGTCTTGACTGACTGTAAATCTACCTCTGGGGTGTGTATGAAAATTAAGACGCAGGACTATATGTTTTAATTTATAGGACTCTTCTTCGGACTGCTTATAAATCAAAAGAATAGCAGAAATTTCAAGGACAAAACACATGCTCTGCTCATCTTTTGAGACCTTCTTGGGTGGATTAGGTTTTTTTCCCTTTGATTCTATAAAGTCAGTGAGCCAGAATGAATCATTTGTTCTTCCCTTATCAAAGGAAAACTTTAAAATATAAATCCAATTACAGCTAATGATTTTTCTTGTGTTACATTTGAGATAAATTGCTTGAACTTGCATGTTATCATGTTTCAATGTGGGTAAATATTATGAAAACTGTTGCCTCGTCCTAGTTCTTATTCCTCACTCCATCCAGATTTTTTAGAGCCCCCCCTGGTGATGCAATAACCACGTGACAACAAAGACTATGGACTATATTAGTGCAGGAGCTGAGAGAAAGCCGGCATGGTAAAAGTGGGGTTGGAAGCTTGCGGTAGGCAGCGGACTCAAACTGGAATGGCTGCCTATTTCACAATAAAGCAAGGATTTGATCTCTCTCCCCTACGCCACCGCTCTGCTCTGATATAATGTGATCCTGCATTTCTTTTTGTTGGTTTGGCTTTTGTTTGTTTGTTTCTTCAAAATTTCATGGTTCTTTTTATTTTTAATTTTAGTTTTTTTAATTTAAATTCAATTAATTAGCATATGATGTATTATTTGTTTCAGGGGTACAGGTCTGTGATTCAGCAGTCTTATATAACACCCAGTGCTCGTTACTTCACGTGCCCTCCTTAATGTCCATCACCCAGTTACCCCATCCCCCCACCCACCTCCCCTCCAGCAACCCTCAGTTTGTTTCCTAAGGTTAAGAGTCTCTTATGGTTTGTCTCCCTGTCTGGTTTCATCTTGTTTCATTTTCTCCTCTCTTCCCCTATGATCCTCTGCCTTGTTTCTTAAATTTCAGACTAGAGTGATGAAAGGAATGGTTCTCAATCAGGAGACACTTCTATCCACCAGAAGCCATTTGGCGATTTTAGAGACATCTTTGTTTGCACAGCTTACCGGGGGATGAGGGGCAGGGGGTGCTATTGATACCTAGCGGGTGGAGGCCAGGAGTGCTGCTAAACTTCCTCGAATACGCAGGACAGCCACCCACAAGACACAGTTGGCTGGCCCAGGAGGTCATAGGCCTGGCTGGTAAGCCCTGATCTAGGGACAAATCAAGCAAAGTCAGTCCGAGCTCTTCCTGAAGAGTTTTGCCTTTGTTTTTTAGATCTGAAAGATGGGAGACTGATGCTCAGTTTCCCTGTGTGACAAAGCTTGGACAATGGAGTCTAGAAACTGCCTCATGGTGGTGGTAGAGAGTGAGGCTGAAGTCACCACACCAGAGGCAGAGCTGCAGGCAGAAATGTCCAAGTCCTGGGGTCTTTCAGTTCCATCTCTTACTGCTCCCAAGAACAAGTCAGCTTTTTCTAGTTCGGATGACTAAATAGATAGACATTCTCTGTTTGGTGTGGAAAGCGTCACACCCTTCTCCATAACCTGTCCCCAGACTAGGGTAAGGAGTTGGCCCTAAGGACGCAAAAATCTAAGGGGGACTTGCAGGCTCCCTGTGTCTACTCTCTGTGGGGAGAGCTTTCCCATTGAGGGGCCAGGGTCCTCCAAGCCTTTGTATGCACTGCCCAGACTTGTGTGGTCGAGGCTAAATCAGGGGCAGGGGCAGGCCCCTGTCAGGCTGCAGCGGTTGTTGAAGAAGCTAACGTGTGTACGTTATGTTAGGTCAAGTTGGCTCTAGACTCCCAGTCATGAATCGCCTTTCTGTAACTTTCTGAAAACGAACACTTTGGTTCCAGCCCCTGCTGCTTCTGGGATGTGAGCTGATCTCAGAAGGGCTTAGGGTGGACCCAGGGTTTCTCGCATGCTTCTTCCTCTTCTGATGTGGTGCGAGGGCCAGACCTCAAGTCCCATCTGCCTCAGCCTTCTTACAGTGTTGATGGGGAGAGGGGCGGGGAGGACCCGTCTCCATGTTCCTCATATCAACTGAATGCCCTCAGCCCCACGGCTCTGAATACCATAATTACAGGCTGTTTTGCTAAAGCAAACAAAAGACATCGTTACACATTTACTCTGGGGCAAGTCTGCCTGGTCTAGATGGGCATAATTAATAAGGGCCATTAGGATCTGCTCAAAGGTGAAGAACCTGGGCTCCTGCTGAGGGCAGCTTCTTTCCCTGAAGAAGAGAAAATCAATTACTTTCTGACAGGACGTCCCTTTGATAAGATGCTCTCACAACAGAAGTCCCTATCTCAATACAATTTCACACTGCACACTTGAAGATAAATCATTCAACAACCCTCTCAACTGCTCTTTACTCTAAGTTGGCTTTTACCGATTTTGTGATGCAGAGAGAATCTGTTCAATAGTGTGTTTAAAATAGTGTAAAATCACACTCTGGTTCTAGGGATTTATGCCTGAGAGAAAACAATACTCCAGGGAAAGCTGCCACACTCACCTAGGATCCATCTCCTGCTATCCCTCCCTCTCCCTCCCTCCCGCCTTCCCTCCTTTTTTCCCTCCCTCCAGTCCTTCCTCTCCAAATAACAACCCTAATGAACTGTAATACAAGTCCATCTGCTCTTCTGAAATCATTTAGTTTTAGAATTCTCCTAACAAGTGAAAATCCTTTTAATATTTCCAGGTTAAATGGGCTTATGTACAATTAGAATAAACGCACCTATTAGCTGTCAATGACAAAGGAGTTATAATTTTTCTTGTCTCCTTTCTACCAATTTCCCTATCCCAAAAAGAAAAAAAAGAAAAAGAAAAAAAAAAACTAGAAAATAAAAGGGAAAGATTTAATTTCACTTCAGCCTGTTCACTATTCCGTGTGGCTTTTCCCCCCATGATTACCTTCATTTTATATTTTTTTAGTTACCATTATAGATGTTAAGTTGACATTGAAGTTAAATTCTCATGTAATCAATAAAATGCAATGCTCTTGCAAATTCTTTGTTATGGTCAAAACCTTGAAATTCAAGACTATGGGCAGCCACAAACTTCTCTATACTATAAGCGACATTTATTTATATATTTTTTCTGAATCTTGCTCATTAAGATCAGTAGCCTTATATTTTCATTCAGCAGATATTAAGAATGTTTCTATGAGAGCATTACGGAGTGGTTTCCAAAGCGAGGCAAATCTTACAACACACAGTTATTTCTGTCCTTGACAAATGGAAATTTTACAAGAAAAGTCTTTGCTTTGTATGCTCCCTTTCTTGATCCATGCCCATGGGGGTTCACCACCTGCGGGAGAGAAAGGTCAAACTGTATGTAAAATCTGCTTGATGTCTAGAGGTCCTTAGTGGCCCTGAGCAGCACGGTTCTAGAATTGATGATGTTGGTAACAGTCATGTTGTACTTTCTTGTCTGTTTCCTTATGCATGCTACATTTTTTAAAGCTAGGAATTAAATATTCAGCAACGTTCTTTTCTTTTTGCTCTCTCTAAACACATACAGCTCTAGAACTACCTACGTATACGTGCACAGAATTTTTTTAATGTTATTGTGTAGTTCAAGCCTAAATGTGTCTTACGGCATCTTCTTCATCAAAATCCATTTTAACTTTCCTGATCTAAACTGTAAACCTCCTGTCTCTATATCCACAGATATTCTGATACTCGAAAGCACAAGCCTAACATTAAGTAAAAGCCAAAAGTAGATTCTAACAGATTTATGGCATTTTAAAATGAGGTGAACATCGTCCCCCCTACATCTGATTGGAAGATCATCCGTATTTGCCTTAGGTGATCCTTTCTTCTGCACTGTGTTCACACTTTTCTCTTGAAAGTCTTCCATTTCTCTGAGTCTTTCTACCTTTGTTCTGCAGCTGGCTTCCTGGGTCCACAGAGGTCTCAAAAAGGTTGACCACCACTCAACAAAGGAGAGTAAAGGATCCTGAGATATGCCTACCCTATGTCTTCTCATTTTCCAGTTAAAAAAAAAAAAGATAAAGAAAAAGATAAAGAAGTTGCAATAAGCTTGTTCCTATGAAGTTATTTCAATGAGGTTTTTTTGTGTGTGTTTATTTACTTAATAATTACTCAATTTTCAAGGGAAAAATTTGGACTTGCACACATGGTTTTATTTGGTGAAATGATGTCCTCTATACGTTTTTAAAAATAACTCGAGAATTTCATTATGGCTATCTTTATAGTATATTTTAAGTGACTCAAATTCATAGAGGTAGGGGGAAAAGACATGATGTATATATTTGCCCTAGCAGTAGATATATGAATGTTTCATATTTTATCTACAATGTGTATGTCCTAAATGTTAATTACTACTCAGCTGGTACCTTCTAATGTTAAAATTAAGACAACCCAAGTAATCGATAACATAACACACACGCATACACTGTAAGAAATTAAGGACCCTAACTGGCTAAAGATCAAGATAATTCATGAAACAAAGTGTACTTCTAGAAAATCAATAATTCCAAAGATCTGTGAGTATCTGTAATAGAAATTTTACAAAATAGTTTGGTAATCCTACCTTGAAGACCAGCAATTATCCTGTTCAGTTGAATGTCTCCTTTATTTGTCCTTAAGAGTAACTATGTTCCCTTAGTCGTGCAAACAAATGAAATTCTATGGAATTTCTCTTTATTGGCTTATACGAATCAAATAAAAGATTTAAACCTTTTGAGTCAAGGAAAATATTTTGGGAATCAAAGATCTGAAGACTTCACATTGGTTCATTCCACTTCTGTTTATAGATGTGTTTTGGTTCATTCTCTGAATCAAACTTATCTGTCCTATGAATCATTTCTCTAAGATTCTACTCCTTTTATTACACAGAAGTATCCTTCTGTGAATACTTATCAATTGCTTGTTTATACTAATACCCTTCACAGGTGACAACTACATAAGGGACAAGTAATATTTCTGAGAACGTTATTTTCTTGGAGGGGACTCAGTGCTATAGTCAAAAGTAATAAATTGAATGATGAGATCTTAGGAATAGTTATAGGATAGTAGAAAGATATTTTTTGCTGAAGAAACTTATTTTCCCTTACATTACTTTATATTGATTGAGAGTTACTCTGTACTTATTTCTTGGCATGATTACAACATCAATATGATAATGCATAATAAACGTCTGCTATCTCTGTAAAGGGAACTTAATATAGATACACTTTTTGGAGGAGATTCCTCATATCTAAATTTATTTAGCAGTTATTTCGTAAATTTCAATTTACTGTTAGTATCTCTTTTTTCTTGATTTAAAAGCAATTAAATTTGATGTGAAAATGCTCTCCCCCTTTTTTCTTTGCTATATACTTTAAAAATGTTTTTAGTATCTGGCAATTTTACGTGTGAGTAGAAATAGAAAGAAGATTTCCCATGTTTTCTTGGTCCTCATCTTGACCAAAAGTCCACTGTGTGCTTAAATATAGAGCTTTGGATTACTGAATGCCTGAATTTTAATAAACAAATGAGCTCTCTTTAATGGGTCACCTAACCTTGTTGCAGGAGAAAATAAGAGAATGAAGCTTTTGTGTGAATGTGTATTTGGGGAAAGTTATAAGGGAAAGGACAAGTTTCGAGTCTGCTAGATTCAGGTCACACATGCCAAGGATCCATTCTTGAAGAGCTATTTCAGCATTAAGTGTGTTGCCCAGAAGGTGCCCAGTGAGCGAGTACAGAGGCCTCTAGTGATAGCTTCTAATGAATGAACTTTCTATCCCCATCAACTGGCAATCCAGTCTTCATAAAGGTAGGAACTCTATAAACTGTCTGTTCCCAGAGCCACCAGCTTTCTAATTGAGAGATCATGAGTAACAACACCCTCCCGTGCCAAGATTCTATCCAGGCCACATCTTAGGGAAGAGTATTTAGTTTTTCCATTAATCTATTTTTAAATATTTACAGGGTATAAATATTGTCTTGTTATCTGCCTTTCTGAATCAAGTCTAAATGCAAAAGTGACCCCAAAACAGATGAGTGAAATGAACCCATGGCAAATATGGGAAAGAGAAACATTCCGAGTTCTAACAAGGAATTAGATCAGGTATCAGGGAGTGAAGGTATCAAGCTGAATTTTAAAGATGCATTTGATTACTTACAGGACAGAGTAAAAATGCATCTAAGTGTATTAATGACATTCTGAGTTTAAATTTAAGTTTAACCTCTAAATTATGATACTCGGACATGTGGTAGTTAAATGGTAGCTGTTAAATAGAAAACAGTTGTACATACATAAATGTTTCTAATTTTGGAATGGTTGGGGCACCTGGCTGGCTCAGGGGGGAGAGCGTATGACTCTTGATCTTGGGGTTATGAGTTCAAGCCCCACGTTGGGTGTAGGAGAGATTACTTAAAAATAAAATTTAAAAAAAAAAGGAGAAGAAGAAGACTGCTAAGCAAATTGTAATTTTTTTCACATGTACCCTCTTTACAGAACACTGAGGATCAAGGGATTTTTCTTGCAACCCTTAACTGAAATTCCATAGAAAGCTATTTGAATATAGTTCTGCCAAATAGCACATAGAAAGTTTGTAAAAAGGAATATTGAGCAGGCTTCAGCAGATACACACCATGTTAAAATTTACTAACAAAATAAATATTCTCAGAGACACTATAGATAGAAACACGTTGGATATCCTTGACATGTACAACTGCATAGCTTTAAAAATTGGATCTTGATGGAGATGGGTGAAATGATTTACTCTGGCTCATTTGCAAGCATAAGTAATTTTAAAAAATCTAAGTTCTCTTTTTTAATTTAAAGAAATGCATTTTTAGTGTAGCCAAAATATCCAGATGCGTAAAATAAAAAATTATGCGTATTGGAAATGAGACAGTCACGGTCTCCTGGTTTTCCATTTGAATTAGGCAAATATGGATTTGGTAGGTAGCATGTCTCCTGAAAATAGGGTTACATTTTATAAGAGTGATTAAGTGGTCCAGTGCTCAAAGAGTGAGATAACATTTTGAAATCAGCCAAGAACTCAAGGAACCTAGAAAAAGTTGATGAGTACTCTTAGAAGGATCTTATGAGCAAGTTAGTTTAAATTTTCTGATTACTCCAACAGGGAAAAAGAGACCACTACTGCCATCTGTTGGTCAAATAAAACATCATCAGCAAAATTTTCCCCCAAAACGCTAAGGACGCTTGCTAACCCTGACTGTACCAGTTCTGGCTAAACCTAGTATTCTGTTAGAATACCAAACAAAAGGCTATTGTTCAAATAAATTTCTCCTTTCTGTTCTGTGCATTGTTCCTTCCCAGTGTTTTATGTTTAAGAAAGGGAGAATGTTTTCATCCTAACACAAATCAAGAGATCTGCAAAAACAGTTTAGCTCATAACTAAAGTAACAGTGGTTCACTGCGTTTTCACATGTGTGAGTGTGTGTGGGGGGGTGGATAAATAGTACAAAAGGAGGGAGGACAGGAGTGAAGCTGTGATCTAGCAGTTACTTCTGGTATGGGGCACAAGTCGTTTGGGAATACTTCTTTAATCATTCTGATTGAAAGTATTATCTTCAGAAACTGATCTTTAGCTAGGATGCCAGGATTCTAGTTCTTTGTAATTCAAAGCATGGACCCCAAACCAGTTGCATCAGCATCACCTGGTTGCTTGTTTAAAAATGCAGAAGCTCAGGCTCAACCCGAGTCAGAATCTAACTCAGAAATTCATTTTTCCGAATCACAATCTGCATTTTAGAAAGATTCTAAGATGATTCGTAGGACTGTCAAAATTTAAGAAAGGGTATTCTACTTTGTTCCCATTAATGCATCAAAACAGATTGTTTGACATGTTTGCCTTAGATTTATTGACTCTAAAACATACATTTTTAATTTATATTTTAACATCTCTGAAATTAGGTTATGGCTTATAATCTATAATGTCTCATATTTTAGCTAGCAGTAGTGCTTTTCACTTTAGTGGTACATATAATGATGCATCTTGAAATTGATGGAATCTTTGATTATGCGAAATATTGTAGGCATCATTTTGTTAAGTAGAGAGAGAATCTAGTAGGATGAAGCATAAAGCAGGTAACGATAGAAATAGTTAATATTTTCTGAACCCTTATTACATACATATCTTGTTAAGTCATGCATTTTCTACTTAATCGTGAAGCACTATACCCAGCTCCATTTTATAGATAGAAACTAAGACTTCAGTTAATTAAATTTCCATGTCACTATATGGACTACGTTAGATTCATATATAATCAGGTCTATCTGATTCCAGAGGTCATGCTCTTAACCATGAAGCTATGGCTTCCGACGGATTTTTCTGTTACTTAGGAGAAGTAGCAGGAAAGGCTGGGAATGAGAAAGAATCTGAATCTTTATTGGGGGGAAGGAACGTTAAGATACATGGCCTTAGAACTGACGATTTGGGAGGTTAGAAATACAAGAAAAGCATACATCAAATGGAAGGTGATATTCAAAACTGCCAACGTATAAAGAACTTTCAAAATTCTGAGTATGAGGAATGGAAGGACAGGGCAGGCTGCAGTGGGGCTGTAAGCCGAGCACCGGGGAGTGGGCAGCAAAGTGCTGGTCCTGGTGGTGAGGAGTCAGTCACGTGTCCTTCTCTTACCTTACCCTGCTGCATTATCAAGGGCCATCTCTCTGCAAGTATTGGAAACACATGTATAGTAAGCATGTGGGGGAAAAAGCAATGGGAATTCTCCAGTGTTTTATTTGCATTGATAGGGTTTTCTTCTTTTTAATTTCTCTATTATTTTAATGTTACACAAAAATAAGAAGATTTCCTATGGTTATACAATCCGATTTTACCTCCTACCTTTCGACCAAGTGCCAAGACTGCAACCTTCACAAACCGGTGTTCTCAGTGAGATCACCGATTGCTCTGGTCTGAAGATGCTCAAGGAAAATGATGATAAGAATCTCTGTCATCAGTGAAGTACTTGCTGTTTCCCAGGTACCATGACAAGACCTTTCCATACGACAACCACCACGGTATTATGACCATTTTGAAGATGGGGAAAGAGAGGCTTAGAGAACTTGAGATCTTAATGTTGCACAAACAGGAAACGATACAGCTGAAAGTTCCTAATTTGTATTCATATGATCAACTGGTAGAGGAGGCAGTTAAGCAGGTATAAATGAAGATGCTTCACACATAACAGAGGTAACCTCAACGGTGTCTAGTTTACATGCAACTGTCTGGTTTTTAGTTCTCCCAGGTGTATTGTTAACGAAGTCCCCATGCACTCTCAACGTTGTCCTGGATTGGACAATAAGCCATATGGTCAACCTGCAGATGGTGAACTCTGACAGTTCAGGAGCAATCAGAATTAGCCCTCATTCTTCCCGAGTTTGGGTAATTCAGCAATAGTGGGTTCCATTCAGGTTATTTTGTGCACTTCAGTCAAGTAAATGGCTACCAAATACTTAAACCCGTAAGATAAGCAAGGTGGTCTTTGCATGACTCGGCCCAAACCACATAGAAATGTGATCTTGAACAAGTAGCAGCATCCTACCTCTAGATCCTCAGGGCAGGGATTCTCTTTGCTCACATCAGTTCAGAAATAAGCATATTTATTACACTAAGTGATATTGTAAATATTGTTAATAATGATGCTGATAATATCTTCCCATTAAAGGCTGCATTTACTGTTGCGTAAGCCTCTTCCTGCTGATAAATTGCCCACAGGTTAAGTCAAGTCTAGTATAAATACTATACTGTGCCAGCCGAGGAGAAGAAAATAAGCACAACTTCAAAATAATTATGGCAAAAAGCCATTTCCTATTGTCACTAAGTGTTTTAAAGATTTCTGTAATACAATAAAAACATGCCCTAGCGATTTGTTGTTTCATAATATATATTTTCTTTTGCAATCAGAAAATTTATTAAATAAACAGTCCATCATCTTAATTAGTATGAAAGCATGCCTGAGTCCTGAGCAGAATGAATTCCCTCAGGTACCCTTAGAAGAAGATCTGTTCAGCTTAAGAGGCTCTTTCATGCTGGGTGGACGCTGTTCCAATCCGTTTATCTCTGTAAGTCTAGAAACACTTTCTGTATTTTCATATATTTCTCCCATGTTATTTGAATACATAGTGAAGGAATGTAGTTACCAAGTGATTTTTTTTATGTGTACATCAGTGGAATAATATTTTCAAAACATAAAAGTAGAGAAATACTGGTACGATTATAAGCGGAGAAAAATAGGAGGAAAAAAGGAAAGCAAGTCAAAATTATCTTTTCCATCTTGAAAGAGAAGTCTGTATTTCTAATATTTGGTCGTGGAATTTTGGTTCTAAGGATTTTAGATTTTGTGGTTCTAAGTTTATTTTGGTGAAGCATGTTGCAAACCCACACCTCTTTAGTCAATATAGATAATTTAAACTGCTTCGTCTTTTCCTCTCAATGGTGTAAAATGTGCTTCTTTTCTCAAAGGAAAGTTCTCAAGGATTGCTTATATAACCATGATCTTAATGTCTGCCTTTTCTTATTTTTTCCCTTGAAAAATGAGGAAGGAATATTAGACCAGTAGAAAAGTCAGGGAAGAAAAAGTGCCTGATCTTTCTGGAATATTTAGATTGCATAATATAAAAAGTGGGTTACTCTATCCTTGAATTCATTCTTAGACTTGAACTTCATAGTTGATTTTCTACTCTTTGTACTGTTGTCATGTAGCTTCCTTTCCCTCTCTGGGTTGTATTGATAAGATTATTTACTGGGTGATTCGACCATATTCCTATTGAATAGCTGCAATCAGCTGTATTCCAGGTGTTATTAGTATCTTTTTGTTCTCATTGTTGTAGTAAAAACTGAAATTAGGGTTGTTGGTTTCCTAAGGTCATGCATAAACAATTATAGCCAGGTTTCTTTTATTTAAAAAGGCCATTATAAGAGATATCAGTTATGTAGGCCTACCATGAGCCAGGCACTTTATAAATTATCTCAACAAAATAATTCTCAAATTATCATCATTTTACAAATGAAAAAATTAAGATACAGAGCAATGAAGTAATATATATATTTTTAAAAGATTTTGTTTATCTATCTGTCAGAGAGAGAGCGTGCACAAGCTGGGGGAGCAGCAGGTAGAGGGAGAGGGAGAAGCAGGCTTCCCACCGCGCAAGGAGCCGAACGTGAACTAGATCCCAGGACCCCGTGAACATGACCTGAGCTGATGGCAGACGTTTAACCGACTGAGCCACCCAAGTGTCTTGATGCAAGATGGCTGAGTCCAAGGACCCAGAGTGGATGGAGTACTGCAAGACCTGCCAAAAGCATCCTTGGCTTCGTGGGGGATAGAAATCAAGCTTGATCTGAGAGGAAGTGAGACCAGTTTATTGAAGATATAAAGAGAGTGTAGATAGGTAGAGAGGGTAAAACAGAAGCAGTATCTAGGAGACTTGGAAAGGAAAGAGAGTGAGGCTCATCCTTGCTTGGGGTCTGGGGTTTTTATTGAGGATGGTGGTCCCGTGCACTTGTCTTCTCAGGCATCCAGGAACAAAGATGAGTGTTTAGGTGTCCTTTGCAAGTCACCTATGCTCTTGAGCCAGAGGTCTTGGTGAGTCAGCGGTCTTGAAAAAACTTCATGATGACCCCATCCAGTCACTCCTTAGATGTGACCTATTGTGCTGGAAAATTTCAAAGAAATCACTAGCTCCTTGACCTTCATAAGAAGGACATACATAATCTGAGCGATAAGCCCTATAGGGTGGAGGTGCAGCTTTCTAGCAAAAATAGAAGCAGGAAAAGGAGCAAAAATGCAGTTTATTCCATGGGGTCCCTTTAGTATCTCTGCCTCAAGATGAAATACATACTTTAATAAAATAGAATGAAGCACAATGAAGTCCAGTGGAAGGCTACAGCATAGGGTTTGGATATGAACTCTTCTCTGTGAGCAGCGAGGCTTGCTCTCTTTTCACTATGCCGATTTTGTAGTGATTAACTAATCTGTTACATGAAAATACCAACATTAGCTGTGCCCTTTCAAGCCCTGGAAAAGATGAAGTGTGAAGACTAGTTACCACTAAAAGAAAAAGTGGTATCTCTTCAAGGGAGAAAAGATCTAAATATGAGGACTAATTTAGGCAAATAATAACCATGGACTTACGATACACGGTCCAAGTACTTACAAATTTTGTAGAAGGTAATTTTGCTTTAGAGAAGTTGCATATGTAATTTGAATTTTTTCCTGATGAAAAGGAATTTATTCACTCCCTCAGAGCAAAACAAACTCAAAAATACCAACTGATAGCCTTATCTTTAGTCTATCAGAAAAATCATACTTAAGTAATACCTATGACTCATCCCTCAATTTATTCCATTTTACTCTTAGTTTCTCTTTTGGAAAAAAAAAAATCCTCATGATAATTTAAACGATAAAACTTAAAAATGTTGAAATCTGTTTCTGCATGGAAACATTTGTTCTGTTAAAAAGAACGCTACAGGCCCAAGATAGAGTCATTTGCCCCCAGGACAGCAAAATAAGACGTTATTGCAGTTTCGACTTCTCTGGGAGTGGAATTTTAAGCCAATCAATCTGGAATTTTCTGTTTAGCACCCATGAGGTCATCTGTCACATGGGCCCTCTCTCATTTCCCCACAAAGGAAGATGGAGTATTCCAGGTAGCAAGACTTCCTGCCCTCCCGCCCAGAGGAGGTGATCTTACCTGAAACAATTCTTTCTTTTCTTTTGCTAATAACGTCTTGCCCCACCCTCTTTCCTATAAAAGCCTCCCATTTTGTACTGCCTCTCAGAGGCCTTTCCTCTACCTGCTGCCTTAGTCTTAAATCGCTTAATAAAGCTGATTAGATCTTCAAATTTACTTGGCTGAATGCTGCTTTTTTTTATAGAAAGTTTCTTTCGTGTTTTCCCCCGTGTTTACACATTCTTTTTACTCAAAACAACAAGAAAGTCCAGTGATTTGATTTTCTACAATACAAATAAACGGAGAGTTCAGGTGATTATCCTCAGTATACAAAATTCCCTCCACACAGAAATACAGGGCAGAGGACAAAAGCTTGTGTTCTATAATGAGTTTTCTCGATTGGCTGTAAGTACCAGTTAAAAGCACTGTGTAAGCACTATAAAACAAGCTCATCGTCCTGTCTTCGTCTTTAGCTACAATAGGAAGAGAGAAAGAAGTTAATTTTACTAGTTAATACTTATGTTTTGCTTAATTTTGAATTGGGAAAAATTTAATAGCTTTAGCACATGGTAGAAATCATGTTTATTTTAGTCCCGAGACCCTGACATATTTTTCTAGCACATGGTAGACAGAGACCCTTATTTATGCATTTAGGTCATGTTTTTATTTATGCCTTAGCATTTTTTAGAATACCAGATCACATTGTAAGCCAATCCATAATGTCTTCTGCATAACTGTGTGGGAGTTAAACCACAAATATTATCTATATTTGTATTGGGCTGCCCCACCCGTTGGCTGTCTCCAGAGCCCTGGTTTTCTAGGACGGCCACTCCTGGGTAGCAGTGGCTCCACTTGCATTTGGCATGGCCGTCTACACGGGACTTTCCCTTCTGTTGTTTTTCTTTGGCACAAACCAGTGAATGAAGTCATGCAAAAATGTGTGGCCAGTCACTGGGGATGCCTGGGACTGTGATAACTGAGACGGCTTATTTGGCAGTGTGTTCTTTGGGTTTTGAACAATCTCCGCTCCATACAGGTTTTGGTTGGCCCGATAAACATGTGCTAAACTTCATCTACGCAGAAGCAGTGCCTGTCAGAGCAGAGGACATGAGGTAGTGTACCATAGGACAGAGAAGCCCCCCTATCTTCCAGCCGGTTGGCGAATTCTCCTTGAGCTCTCCAGATCGCCCTCTAGCTTGGCTTTGATGCCAATACTTTGTTGGAGTTACAGACTCTCGTCTGTGGCTGTGTCTACACGCCTGTTAAGTTCCAGATACACCACTGACCTAGTTACATAACAGCACAACGTTTTCATGGAGGTCTACAGATTTGTGAACTGGAAAAAGCTTCAGGTGTTCTCAGAAGAGTTCCCAGTCAATCATAAATACTTACTATAAGAGCTTACTGTGTCCCCAGAATCTTTAGAAGAAGGGGAGAGGGAGAGGGGGGAGGGGGTGAGGAAGAAGGAGAAGATTGTTTATATGTCCAGTTGGGGTAATAAGAAAAATAGAAACTGGCTAAAAGTAGGAAAGACCTTTCGGAGAATGCAACACCGACTTCGGCTTCATATCAGGTTAGGTCTGGTGCAGCCGGAAATTGGTAGCCGGGCACCGCGAGCCGATTCGGAGTCACAGTGAGGAGGTTAAAGGATCATTACCGCCACCAAGCAGCAATGCACTTGTCCAAGATGTGGGGAAACAAAGTGATACAAGGACCTCTTTTACTTGGGATTTTTACTTGGAATCTAATTAAAAAAAAACCCATATCAACAGAAAAACAAAGAGTAATTCATCCCAACAGAGTATAATGCTAACTAAGAGATTCTGACAGTAAGTACAACATAAAGTCAAAAGAGTCACAAGAGTGGGATCAGGTGGCCAGGGAAGAATGCATGAGTGAGGTGGGATATAAAAGGGTTTTCAATAGGTAGGCTGGTCTTGGATATGTAGAAAGTACACCCCGAACATTTCTTTTATCTCCAACGTACATATCGATTAAACAGACACAAGGTTTGTGTCAAGACAAAAGAGTTACGAATCTCAGGGTCACAATTTTGGAAAAAAACTGGACTATCACCCAGCTCAAACATGGCAATTGCTTTCAGAGCCATGAAGCCTCTACAAAACCACTTTACAGTGCCAGTGGGTGCACTATTAGGTAAATTATGCCTGGATTGGGTAAGACTATCCATGCCAGGCTTCAAAGTTTATGCGTTATCCCCTGAGAGGCAAAAAATCACTGAAAAAAATGAAGGAGGCAAAATGTGTATTAAAATACGTATGCAGATGCTACGTATTAAAATCCCTCAATCAATATACCAGTTTTCAGATCCAATTAGAAGACAGGAACAGGTAGATGAACGCAAAGACCATTGAATTTGTCCAGCTATAGTGTGTGTGCATTACTAGCTAAACTGTGGTGGCAGCAGAAACAGCAACGTGATGGGTCCGTTGTTAGAGTTAACAGAGGCTGAAGAAAATGCTCGTTTAATGGGCAGAACAGGTTGATTGCAGTTTTAGGCATGCTTATTTTGAGTTAACAGTGGGGCAGGACAGAAATTTAGCATAAAGGTAGGCAGATAAGACCTGTATATTCCAGGGTGCCTAGAGGTAGAGAGAGAGAGAGAATGGTATCTCCTGGGCCCCTTCAGCTTGATCACTGAGCATGGGGTAAAGTCTTCATCCTGCATCATAATGGAAGTTAACACTGAGCTTATAAAAAGAAGTCATAGTTACCACAAAATTGAAAAAATTCTAAATCTTTCTGGTTTGCAAAACTGACAAGTTGAACTTTAAGGCCACTTTTCTTCCCACATACTCCAAAAGATTTCAGGTGTGTTTTATGGCCATCAGCCCAGCAAAATGCAACCCGGGATGGAACTGCTGGTCTATGACTTACTGGTAAGTCTCAGATACTCACAGCAGTGCTGTTGCTTTCTTAAGTGGAAAGCAGCAGCAGAGGTATTTACGTATGTATGTTTCTTCCTTGTAGAATGAAGCAGCCTTAAATTCTGTGCTTCCCCTCTCTCCTCCAGCCTTCCAAACACTAGGCAAAAAAAGGAAGGAAGGAAGGAAGGAAGGAAGGAAGGAAGGAAGGAAGGAAGGAAGGAAGGAAGGAAGATAGATTTCCTTCTATACCTGATTTCTGTCTCCATATGAATACCAAAAAAACTTGATGTGATAGCAGGCTGAAGATGAACATAAAGCCAGTAAGTGGAGAGATCAATAAGCAATATGGTCACATCCATTCCACACACTTTTATTGCACCATATTGAATTAATACAAATGCCTTTGGTACAATAGCAAAATTATTTATGAAACAATAGAAAATCTGCTCTTAAGTAGAAAAAAGCACTGCACATGATTTCAGTGAAAAAAAGAACCAGATGTTACACATACTTAAAAAAACTCAATCCCATATGCAGTTACCCATGAAATATTCAACACATACATAAGTTTAGGGCTTACTGGCACGATTTCTTTCCTCCCTCTCACCTTCATGCTAATCCTCCACATGTCATCATTTCTTTGAAATCAGGGTGTGTTGCTAAAGTGGAGAACAGAGAGCCAACTGAGGATTGATGCCAGTTGAAATGTTTGTAGAATGCCCAGGGATGTCCTCAGCTCTGAAAGGAAGAGGGCGCAGTGACTACATGTCAGGAATGTAGGCGTGCAAGCAGCCCTGTGTACCGTTTGCTATCTACACAACCAGAAATAGATTGCTGCAAATAAAACTAATAAGCGAGTGATGCGGTGCAAGGAAAGGGGTTATTTATAGAGTCAGATTCCTATACTAAAGATGAAAAAGTAGACATGAGATTATCAATTAAATTCCCACCACTGGGAGTGACCTTAAAATGTGGCAGCTACAAAATCAAACCCTTGACTTTAATTCTGGTATTCCAACTGAAATTATGTTTATATATTAAAGTTTTGTGTTTTTTTTTTAAAGACAACATCGAATCGAAAGCAGCCAACTACACCAACCATATGTTTACCCACTTGGTTTTTTCATCTGACACAGAAGCCCCAGGAACTTCCTACAGCTAGGGTTTTTGTTAGCTGTGCTTTCCCAATGTTCTTAGACTTCTGACATTGATTTTATTTTATTTTATTTTTCCACACAATTACATCATGTGTATTCTGAAGCCCATAGCCATCGTTAGGAAATACATGGATACTGTATCACCCATTCAAAAATGCAACCCTTTTGTTTTATATGCTGGTTTATTTCTTTATAAATTTAACAACATTAGGACTGCCTCATATGCTCACACTGCTTCCAGATTTCTGTCTGAGAATAAGAGTCAGTCGCTCTTCAAAGAATCTCAGGATCCTTGATCTTAGGAGGTTTAAAGAGCACTGGAGGTGAACAGCAGTGGGTTTTTCCTAGACTAAGCCCCTGTAGGCAAACTTGCACCTCTGGACTAGGGGAGATGTTCCCATTATCAGGACTAAGTGAAGTCCCCTGTAGATCGTACTGTAGCTGGAGATGTGCCATTTAGTTATCAGGTACTCACCCCCGGACACACTCGATAGTTACTTTCCCTGCTCAGTAGGAAGAGCTCACCTATCTGGAATTAACTAAGGTACACAGAGACTTTTTCCTCCAGCATGGTCTTCCCTTCCAGAAAAATCTACAAGATGAGCATAGATGAGAGAAATAATTAAAAACTGTTTTGACAAATGAACGTTGCAGAGGGGGAGGGAAAGACAGGAAAATCAAGAAACAGACTCAACTATAGAGAACAAACTGATAGTTACCAGAGCGGAGCTGATGGAGGGATGGGTTCAAGAGGTGATGGGGATTAAGGCGAGCCCTTGTGTTGAGCTCTGGGGGGTTGTATGGAAGTATAGAATCACTGCATTGTATACCTGAAACTAATATTACACTGTATATTAACTAACTGGAATTTAAATAAAAACTTGAAAAAAATAATAAAAACTTTTGAATCAGAAATTAGCAGTTAGGACTGTTGATGTTAAAAACTACAAGCTTTAATAAGCTTTCTTCTCTTTTCCTTCTTCCCTCTCCTCCCTATATAGAGTGATATATATATCACTTTCAATATATCTTTCTTCCACACTCAGTCTTACATTTGCTCTTAAAAATAAGCAATGAGAAAGAGATTCTATAACTTTTTAAATCTATGCACATCTGAAAAGACAGTGGGTCAAGTGTAAAATTGGGAAGAAAACATGGCTGTGAGCATCCAAATAATACTCCAAGTGGAAGTAGAGCCAAAGATTGGCATTTAAAATATCCCAGAGGGCAGAATGGTCGCTATAAGGGTTTGGCTGCTATTAGCCATTCTGCAGGGTACCTAAGTCATAGAGTTACAAACTATGATAGGTTTTAATAAGTACTTGGGCTTGAAGTTTGAAGCTTTATGAATGAGATGTACCAGTAAGACAGATAAGTATTAAGAACTGGCAATGTAGTTAGATGTCCATTTCAGCAGGAAGATACTAATCTTGAGGAAGTCAGACTTTGGATATGGGAATCCAAGTTACCCATTGTGTTCTGAAGTAGTTCCAGCTCCCATACAAGGGAGTAAATCAGAGCAAAGCAAGACTCACTCATCCCAGGGGCAACTAGGGAATTAGACAGGCAATGAGAACATGAATTAAAATGGAAACCAAATCAGAAGCTGAAGCCAGTGACAAGGACAGTTGGACTTTGAGTATACACTAGTGCCAAAAACATTTTCAGAGTGAGGACACCAGAAAGGGTTCAAAACTATGTGAGGCCCAAGTGTCAACCAACTGTGACCCAAGGTCAGATTTGTCGTAAACATGCCATTGACACAATATAGGTCCTGGGGGATCTTGTGATCTTGATTAGTGAGGTACTAATCAAGGAACTAGAAAAAGATACTACGGTTCATCAGCTTCCTTCTGTGGGCACAGTGTTAGATGCTCTGCATACCACCCTTTAAGGGAAGCATTATTAATTCCATTAAGCTGATGAAGGAATTAAAGGCAGAAAAGAGGCTGGCTTAAACTCTTAAATCCAGATAGTTCTAGGAATTAAAGGAAGGTTGATTGCATGGATAGGAATCTCAAAGAGCTGAGGAAAGCACAGTGAGATAATGAACAGCGGATCTTCCAGCTGATTTCCTGGGAGCATTCTATGTCTTGTAGTTACCTACCATATGTCATAGTCATGTAGTCTACCCAAGATTGTAAGGTGCAATCCTATTGCCAGAAAATATCTAGGCACTGGGAATAGTCATGAACTTGTTAGATAGTGTCTATTCTCACAGAGTCCATGTACTACTAGTTGATGCCCAAATAGGTTTTCTAAACCATTTATGAAAATCCCATGTCCAATATCCAACCTTAGACTTGTGAGATATGAGAAGTCAGCTGAGGATATTTGAGAAAGTTCTTCTTCCCAAAAAAGTTACAATCCTTCCCTTTCATAATGCAAGCACAAAGGAAAGTAGCTCGGTGTGAGGTTGACACTGAGGCTGACCATGGTGGGGGTAGCACGGGTACCTGATGACATCATTGAGCATCTGATCTCACTATCCTAGAGCCTGCTCTCTTAATGGACTTCAGTTATGTGAAATCGTTTCTTGACTCCTTAATGCGTAAGCCACTATAAATTCAGTGTACAAATTCGGTAATTTGTAGCTGAAACTTACCAACCTGCTACACAGACCAAGAACTGAATCAAAGTTTCTATCCTATAGGCTAATTTTAGTCAATAAGACAGGCCTCTGAAGAGAGGGAGCCAAAGCCTATGGTTTGGGTTGAGGTAGGGCAGGTAAAGAGAGAGACCAAATCCAAATGGTAACAGAAGAGTAACCTTGAGAGGATGAAAAGAAAACTGCCAATAAAAAAGTGGAGCATGAATGTGAACGTTTTCCTCTAACAACAAAACAGAAATATAAGGGAATGAACCAGAGTCAAGTACTGAAAAGACAAATCAGCCAGTTTTCTTCCCAAAAGATTTTCTGGAGTAGAATTTACTTTTTCTAGAATTCCAGGAGCAGATTTAGTGCTGGCCATTTCAACTTGTCTTCCTTGGCTTTAAAGAAAGAGGTTGCAGAATCTCCAGCCAGAGTCAGATAGTATTGATTTTGATAACTTTTGTTACGATGAACTCATTATCTCCTCTGAACCGTCCTTGCAACTGCTCTTCTATTTCTATGCTGGTTCCGGCATTACACTCTGGGAGATATTCATACAAAGGTAGATTCAGTATAGGGCAGGAGAAAACAGATTTGGTGTAGAAAAGTCTTAGGTTTAAATCTCAATTGTTAAAATGGGCAGTGTAGGACAAACAGCTATTGTTATCATTATTATTGCCTATCCTACCTACTGGCAATTTTTTCAAGGATTTAATTGAATTCTCAAACTTGAGGACAAGTGGCTTTTTAAAAAATAATAAAAAGAAAACTACTAGTATTATAAGGAATATGTGCATTTAAAATATCAAAATATGCTTTTAAAAAGATTGAACTTGAAAAAAGAGACCTCAAGAACATTGGCAAACACAAGCATCAACTATGGTTGCCATTAAGTATTTCTTATATTTTGAAAACTTTAAATACCGTTATTTTAGGAAGAACACAGTTCTATATAGAAATAATATAAAATTAAAACAATAGCTCATTGTTAAAGTTCCATGCTAAGGATACCAGACATAATTGAGTTACATTAACTCACACGAAATAGGACCCAGTGGTCACATCCTGATTACCATTCTCAATTAACACTGCTACATTTTTTAATGCCTATGTTTAATGTCAAGGCATTAAGAGGCTTCCAGGATAAGAAATCTATTAGTGTTTCAAAAATATGTTCCAAACCAGAGAGACTAGAAACAGAATGAAACCATATGTCATTTGCACTAAAGTGATAATTTCAGCAATATGAATTAATCAGGTTTCTCAAGGGAAGGCTATAATTTAAAAAGTAGTAAAGAAATTCAGTGTTAAACACGAGGCTGAATCAGCTTGTTTAAGACACAAAACAACAGATCTGAAATCATTCGAGAAGTATTATACATGAGGGAGAGAACATTTCCATATTCCTAACCGCTGAGTGTATGCATTCAAATCAAACGACCTTTCCATTTGTTCTTGAGGACTGGTGATGCCCCTCACAGGGCCTAGAAAAAGTGTGCCTTCAATACGTGGTTTTGGAATGAATGAGCAGATAAAAGACAAAAAAAATGGAGAAAAATAAAACTCAAAATTTAGGATTATAGTTGAAAGAAGCCCGGGGTAATGCAATCTAGGTCTGGGTCCTACCGCTGATTTTGCCATTGGTTGTTCTCATAATAGTGAGCAAATCATTTGACACCTGGTTATTACATCTCTAAGTCTGGATTACTAGGTCTCTAAAATCCCTCCCAGTTCTTCATTCTGCCGCAAAAGCTATAGCTTAGCTTTAAAAAAATTAGGCCATAAAATATCCCAGAAGTTGAGACAAAGAAAAGGAAATATGGAGAGTGGCCAAAAATTAGTAACGGTAGATGATTTGAAAGATTGTGTTTGTTTTTAAGATTGGAACCATCTGAATAAAATTATATGGAAACAATCCCTTAGGGTCTGAATATATTTGAATAGAAACAACCAATCTAAAATACAAAGAACACATTCTTGAAGAAAATAGAAAGCAAAACTTCCAAATAGAAGAGATTGATATTAAGAAGTTGTTCTTCATACATTCAGTCAACATACATGCATCAAATGCATTCTCCACGACAGCTACCCTGCTAGGCACAGAGGGTTTAAGGCTAAATGTGAGAGTCCCTGTCCTCTAGGAAGTACAGCTGGCAATGGATTCACAATCTAGTCCAGAAATGCACTTCTGAGGATTAAAGAAAAAATGTCACAAAAAAGAAATTCAGATAATAACAGTGTAGTCCTGACATTGAAATGTATGTATTTTTAAAACATAAAAAGTTCAAATACAATTATCATTTTCATCTTGGATTTTTTGGGAAAGCCAAATTAATTAACTTGAATATTAATTTGATATAGTGATCAGTTATGTGAGTAAAATGGCTGAAATAGGATGTTCTCTTGCCATTTGAGCTAAGCAAAATGAATAACTGCTCTAAACATCTTTAATTAGGGTGCTTAATAAATGCATATATTGACATTCTTTGTTTGTCCTTCTCTAGCAAGAAATTTATGAAGACTGGGATTGTTGGATAAAGAGAGTAAACTTTCTTTAAAAATTTAAACACAAAACTAAATTGCTTTGCCGAAAATTTCTATTAATTTCAAATGTATTAGTTAAAAATTCCAAACCATTCTCATGAAACAAAAGAGTGTTTTAATTACTTCATAATTTTGTTGTGTTAACAAAAATGTATTGTTTTTAAAATTTTGTGTTTCTTTTATTACTAGTGAGGGTCCACATATTTCCATACGCTTAGCAATTCATTTTCTGTTACGCAAATTGTTTGTCATGGCATTTTACCACTTATTGGGATCTTGCTGTTCTATATTCTTCCATTAAAATGCTTTTAAAATCAAATATATTAAATCTTCATCATATTTCCTGTAAACATTGTTCCCCTGTTCAGAAGTTGCCTCTTTAGTGTAGGCTTCTCTGTAATTTGATTGTTATATATTTAAAGTTTAATTTATAAAAAACAGTTTTAAAACCTTATAACATATTTTACCTAATGCTGTTTATAAAATATAACATTTTTATAAAGCTCATGGTTTTTAAAAAATAATATAGTTCAATGACAAAATGTCAAGTTCTGGCATTATAATATAAGCAATACATAAATCACTTATACATAAAATATGTAGTTCAAATGTTACAGTCAAAAATTTGGAGAGTAAAAACAGTATTTACGAACTGTTTATAGTAAGATAAATAGTAACACAAGTAGTAATAACAGCGAAGATCTACTGAGCCCTTTCTGTGTGCAAGGCACTGTGCTAAGTACTTGATAAAAAGTATTTAATCCTTACAACTCTTTGAAAGGAGAGTTTGACCTTACTGTACAATAAAGTCTATTATTTGAGGGGTGAGCTCTTTTCAAAAATATCCTGGAAAACTTTGGAAATCTATAAGGCATTGCCGGTTTGGAGGCTAAAGGAAATTTTGCTATTTCTCAGTAGTTCCCTGAAATGTTCATAGGTAATATTTTTATTTTTGTTTTATTTTATTTTATTTTATTTTATTTTATTTTATTTTATTTTATTTTATTTATTTTATTTTATTTTATTTTATTTTATTTCTGACTTAAATAGGGAAATCCATGGTAAATGATTTGGGGAAATTCTGAGTTAAAACTAGATGTTTCTTTCCTGCAGGATTTCTTAACACTTTTTACAAGGTTATATGTGTTGTCATTCTCTAAGAAGACAATAGGATATTCAGTATTGCCTATGCACATTGACCACAGAATGTCCTTTTTTTTTTCCCCTATGAGCTTATTCATGGAATATTTTAGATAATACTAGATTAACCATTTGTTTGCCTATATGGAAATGGCAATCAGGAGATTAGGTTACTAAGGCCCTTCCCAAGCAGTACCGATATTTAAAGGAGGCTCCTGTGTTTAACCGTGCACCCCCACTCTTTGTGTATTCTGAAAGAGGTACTTTTGCAGAAGGAGAAACTCAGAAGAGAAATGACGCTGAGAGAAGGGATAGGTTTATGAAGGCAAAATACTTTATGAGAACCATCAAAGCACCAGATACGTTTCCAACTTCTGGGAACGAAGTTTAAATGTGCCATAAGGCACATTGTTAAGTAAACAGTCACAATACTACAGGGAAAAAGTGAGGTGCTCTCTGGGAAAGAACACCCATAGCACTCGTAGGAGGTGCCAGAGAAGGATTAATGGAAAAGAGAGTTTTTACCTGAATATTGAATTGTGGTTAATTGAGTCATAGGCAGTGATGCCCCTTCCAGGAGGGGTAATAATCCTTACAAAGGCAAGACAGTATGAAAGAATGTAGAGGCTGTTTGGGAAAGTCAGTGATTTGGTAGGACTACAGGTGGGATTGGTAAAAACATGAAGGTGAAACACTCGTCAAGGATCAGGTTAGGAGAGCCTTGTGTGTTATATGAACAACATAATCTTTGAAAGATTTCAGGCAGGAAGTGATCCAACTGGATGGTTATCTCTTTTAGAAAGATCACCTGGGGACTCTGGAGGATGAGAATGGAAGGGTGAGAAAGTGGCAAGGTGAGCTGTCAGAGGCAATACAGCAGGTAAGGAAGCCTGAGAATTAGATTTATGATAAACAGGAGAAGATAGGGTAGGGAGGGGACAAAGTTGGGAACTACTGAAAGATATCTGGAAGTTACAACAGGACGTGGTGGCATGTTGGCTGTGGATGCCTACGATCAAAGAATGACTGAAGACAACAGCTTTGTCATGGAAACTGGGAACCCCAATAGAATGCTTTTCTTTCAAAAGGATCTGAGTTCATTGCATGGTCCTAATTAAAAACTTAGAAAACTGCATAGTCTTCAAGATAAGTGACATATTCATGGTATTTTCATTCTTATGCCTATTTGTTCAGATGATAAAAAAAAATACATGCTTACATTAAAATATCTGAAAACGTAATTGCTGTGATATTTGAGAGTGTTTCCTTTCAGGCTCTTTTTCTAAGCATATGGGGAATAGCAGTGAGTGAGTGTGCATGTTTATGGCTGTGTATGGTGAAGATCCAACTTTATACCACACTGCAGCCTGAGTTTCTATTTAATATTATATCATGAACATTTTCCCATCTGTCTTCATCTCTTTGGACTACTATAACAAAAATACCATAGACTGGGTAGCTTAAACAACAAACATTTATTATTCACAGTTCTGCAGACTAGAAAGTCCAAAGTCAGCCAGCAGATTTAGTGTTTGGTGAGAGCTCACTTCTTGGTTCATAGACAGCCATCTTCTCCTTCTGTCCTCACAGAAGTATGGTGACTAGGGTGAGGGAGCTCTCTGGAGTCTTCCAGACAGTTATAAAGATACCGATCCCATGCACGAGGGCTCTACCCTCATGACCTAATACTTCCTAAAATCCCTACTTCCTAAAACCATCACGTGGCTGGGGGGATGGGGGTGAGGGGGGATTAGGATTTCCACATATGAATTTGGGAGGACACAGCATTCAGTCCATAACAGAAATTATTCCTCAGAATCATTGAAGTTTATTTTTAACAGCTGTATTATATTCTATTTCCTAAGTCTGATAGTTATTTTAATTTTTCCTTCTCATTTAATATTGAAGTTGTTTCTTTACCTTTCTCTTTCCTTTCTTTTTCCATTTAGAAGTCAGTACCTTGATAGATACCATTTCACCTAAGTGTTTTCACATTTCTATGATAATTTACTAGTCATATATTCCTAGAAGTGGGATTATTTTATCAGAGAGTATAAAGATTTCCAATACTTTATGAGTATTAAAAATTGTGTTTCAGAAAGCTCAAAATATCATGTTACTTATTTAATTGACCGCTAGCCTTTGACCTTTATTTAATACGTTTAACCTGTCCTAAATTCTATTTGCCAGATATCATATAGTTATTTTCATTCCATTGGTTTAACACTTTACAAAATTAGCTAGAGATTGGATTATTGTTAATTGTAGCTCCTTAGAAAATGTGTTTTCTTTTTTCTAAAATAAGCCACATAATTTCTTCACAAATTCAGGTTTTTCTAAATTTAAAAAAATGGAAAAATTGATCAAGAATTGAAATTGTAAACCTCTTCTATGTTAATAGATGATTCTAATTTCTGCTAAAATTAATATGCTCATAATTGAAAATTTATAAAAATACGTTACCATCTACAGGAAAAAGTTACTTACAACCCTACCATCCAAAGAGAACCATCCCTAATGCGTGCTCCACAGTGGTGTTTCGGGTTGTTTTGTTTGTTCACCAATCTGACCCAAGTGCCTAGAAGAGTGTGTTGTATATGGTTGGTGTTTAGCAAACATTTGCTAAATAAATGAATATTTTTAGTTTAATTTCCAATATTTTACATCGATATTTACAGTAGTTAACATGTATTGATCAATATACCAAGCTTCATTCCAAATGCCAAAGGCAGCATCTTTTTAATACAACTACACTGTTTGGAGGAACCACTACAATGTTCAGTTGGCAGATCTAGCCTGAGCTTTAAAAAGATTATGTGGCCTGTAAAATATCACATAATAGCCAACAACAGCTTATGCTGTGGCAGGTTCCCGGGCACCTTGCCTACAGAGGGCATACTAGAAGTATGAATGTCCACCACACAATTCTGCCCCCTAGAGGGGAGATGAACAATCATTTTATTAGGGTTTATTATTTTAAAACCATTATTGTTTGTAAACCATTTCCTAAATCTCTAAATGTTTGACTTCCTGGATTTAGTAGCATTTATTAAAACATTTTCATTTTTTGGATAATTCCAATATTTTGTCAAATTCATATTTTGATATTTAACATTAGAAGTAATATTTAGTCAGCTTTCTGATGATTACTTGAGATTTGATTCCTATCGGTTGAAATACTAGATCAAAGAAATGATTGTTTTTAAGGTTCCTGACTCATACTAAGTAGTTTCCACCCTCTGAGAGACGATCGATGTGCTCATTACAACTACCTAAGCAGCCCTCAATCTTTTTGGTCTCACGACTCATCTAAATTCTTAAAACTTATTGAGGACCCCAGAGAGCTTTTGTTTATGTGATTGTTACTTGTATTTACCACATTAGACATTAAAACTAGAAAAAAAATTTAAACACATAAGGACACATTCCATTAGCAATCAGAGTGATGACTCATCCACACATTAAGTTCTAGAAAACTCTTGTGAGAGAAAGTGAGTGAAAGAGAGTGAAAAGGGCAAATGATGTCATGGTGTTATTATGAAAATACTTTGAGTATGTGGTTTCTGTGAAAAGTCCTTGACGATTCCCAAGGGTCCCTGGATGACTCTTTGAGAACAACTGCACTATAGCATACTTAGTATTTTAATTTACCACTTAAAAATCTTTTCATTTTGTTGGACAAAGAACAATACATCATCTTTGTTTTAACTTGCATTTACTTGGATCATTAGTGTTTTCCCTTTTATGATCTTTCTCCTCATTTTGATTTTTTTTTGTCTCTCACTTTTCCTAATTATTTGATTCAAAATCTCTTCACATTTTTCACTAGAAATGTAGACAATAGCGCAACTTTGCTTTTCATTTTCTTTCTAGCATGCTGAAGCAAATTACTCGCTATCGACTGTTCTGGCAGACCTGAAGTTCATAAACCCTCAGAATAAGTCTACCTGCCTTCATATATGCCACAGCTGATCCATATGTGCCCTACAGATAACTCCAGAAAAAAAGACCTATGTTTTGAAACACTGGTGATCTGTTTAACTTCTCTCCGAGTGTTTGTAAAACACAATCTGCCCAACATTAACCTAAAGGTAAACTTCTTTTCACTTATTCTTCCTCATTTTGTCCTCAAAGGTACAAGTCAGAAGAAAAGTCAAAGGAAAAGACACAACATAGACATGAAAGACCTCACTCACTGTTACCATGCCGCACAAATTTACTTCTTCGTGCTCTTCTACCCACGTGGGTCTTCAAACACTTGTCAGACTACCTAATATTTTATAACACTCTTTTGTTATTTAATTTCATTCCCTTAACTTTAAAAATAGTTTCTAAGTGATGATTACACTTACATTTCTAATCCTTACTATCTACATTTTTCACTTTGACATATAAAATTTGGATGCATTCTTAACAGAATATTCTGGGAGTCATGTTGTTTCAACTCACGTTGTATTGTCTTGTCTCCATATTGGTCATATTTACTTCTACAGAACATAACCTCCCATATTTAGAAAAGCTCATTTGATTTTTCCACAATAAGGTTGAGTTTATCTCAAAAAAAAAAAAAAAATCCCTTGCAGCAGTTAGGTTTACAGAAATTATGTTCTGTCACAATATTTTATAATGGCAGCATTAAATATTGCCCGAAGGAACAATATAGCTAAAAGTTGACCGAGAAATCATATCTTGGTGTTATGCCACATTAGAATAATTTTTTATTTCCTGGAGATAATATTTTATGGCCATACTGTTGAAAGAGAATCTATATTTGCCCACAAAGTAGAATATTTAAATGGGAAAGTTAAGGATTCATGATGCATTACTAAATTATGAATTCCACTGCCAACCCCATACATTCCTACTCATAAAAGCCCCCTTTCCACTTTGGACTAAATGAAGTGGTTAATAGTTTGGGCAGAGTACTTAGCTTCTGAAAATAGCCTGCAGATAAAGGATGACATTGGTGATAAATATAATATACAACGGACAATTTACATACAGTTCTGGTGCCTACAGTAGTACACGATAATTAGCAAGCACCCCTGGCGACTCTCCGTATCCTCCCCTCCATCTGTTGCTTCACTTTGGGTTGGAGGTGAATAAAATATGGAATATTTAGAATTCTTTTTTCAGTGCCATGAATTTTAGTTGTAAGTATATACATACATATAAGCATATATATTATACAATATAGTAAATAAATAATATTATTGTCTCAAGTACTCAAGAACTTTCCTATATCTAGCATTGGTTAGGCTACATATCAGATATTTGAAAAACATCTTTAGCCTTCATCTAGATAGCTAGCATCCCTTTAGATCTTAAAAAAAGGCAGAATCAACTCTGAGCATTGTGAGTGCAATATCATATGAAAGGTTACGTAGAATAGCTGAAGATACCCCATACCTGGAAAATTATCTCATGGTTTTAAGAAAGGAAATATTGTCTCTTTTCTGGACCATAAAACCAAATATTTAACGATATCAATGTGATGAACTCAGGAAAGAAACTTACTTTATAGAATAGTCATTAAAACATGGATGATAAGAATCAGATTTCCTGGGTTGAAATCCATATTCTGCTATTTATCAGCCACATAACCTTGATCAAGTTTCTTTACCTCTCTTTGTCTCAATTTTTCTCTTTGTCCCTATTTTCACATTAATAAAATGATGGGGTGCCTGGGTGGCTCAGTCGTTAAGCGTCTGCCTTCGGCTCAGGGCATGATCCTGGCGTTATGGGATCAAGCCCCACATCAGGTTCCTCCGCTGGGAGCCTGCTTCTTCCTCTCCCATTCCCCCTGCTTGTGTTCCCTCTTTCTCTAGGTGTCTCTCTCATTGTCAAATAAATAAATAAATAAATCTTTAAAAATAAATAAATAAATAAATAAATAAAATGAGCATAATAGTATCTCTAGGGTTTTTATGAGGATTAAAGGAGCTGATATTCATAAACACTTATAACAATGTCTGCCACAGAGTAAATTATATGTGCTTGTTAAATGAATAAAGAAAAAATAAGCACACTATGCTTATCTTTGCTCATTTTACCTTGAAACTGCAAAAGATGCTCAAAAGTGTGCTTGTGCTAATTAATCATAAAATTCTTCTTGTTCTCATGTTGTTCTTTTAAAAATAATTTTATTAAATGTAAGTGATATCATGATAAAGTGAATTCAGTTGACTTCTATGCACATTTTATTATGAATAAAACATAATGTTTCAATTTGAAAGATATCTATTTTCATACTGACCATTGCTCTTTGGAAATGTTCCAAAAAGACTAATGTCAATTAATATAATAGCTAATTGTGTTTATTAGTCAATGTACCAAAAATTCTTTTTAAAAACTACAGAAAATCTTGTACTGCATGTGAATATTTTTTAACTGAACAAGAGACCGTAACTAAAACCCTGGAGGTATAGATTAGATAATTAGTCACAGTGTGCTCTTTGCTGATCCCAATAGAAATTAGCTAAGTCTAAACCACTAATGATGGACAGTATGACATGAGAATAAATAGTGGCCCTATTACTCTCTATTTGCTGACATCTTCCTTTTTAAAATGTGTTTTTTAAATATATCCATATTTTCCTATATCTTTGTCTGAATATCCTGAATTTTAGGATGGAAGATTTTATCGTAAAGCTGTAATTAGCAGTAAAATAGTGAATGAGCATGGACAGAAAAGTAATTAACTCTTCTATTTTTTATATAAATTCCAAATATAGGGCAAACAACAAAGGAAATTAACTTTTGTTTCCTGTTTTAAAAATATTAATACCACTAATGTTCCTTAATATTTCAATAACCTAAAATTTGAAAGTTAGAAAATAACATTTCCATCAGTCTATGTTGTATTTACATAATTTATCATAAATATAAATAAAACATAAATGAAAAGTATAGTTATGATCAAAATCTGGATTTTTGTTTATATGATAACTGGCACTTTGTACCTATTTTGATCATTGGCTTGTATGGCTGCATTAAATCCCTGCAGTCAGACTTTAGTAAATGTCTCAGAAAGTAGGGGACTTGAGCAAATTAGGCTTGCCAATAATTTATTAAGAGTAGCTTCTCTATCAGTTAGCTTTTGCAAACAACTTCAAAATTTAGAGGCTTAAAACCACCATTTATCACTGTTAACGAATCTATGAGTTGGCTGGGTGGTTCTGCTGATCTGGGTCAGACTGGGTTGTTCTTAGCTGGGTTCATCCATATAATCTGAACTCAGCTGGTGGAATAGCTGGGTACGGGCCGTCTGAGAGAGGCTGCCACTCATGTTTGGGTGTTGGTCAGCTGACATCTGGGGGCAACAGGGACAACTGGATCATTCTCTCATCATACAGCAGTTAAGCCTCGGCTTGTTCACTAGGCAGTCAAGAGTAAGAAGGTGAAGAAACACACAGGCCTCTTGAAGCTATGGCTCAGAACCCGTGTATCACTTCTGCCGAATTCTATTGGCCGAAGCATATTACAAGCCCTGTTCCGATTCAAGGAATGGAAGAAAAGATTCCACCTCTCGATGGGAGTAACTAAGAGGAGTTACGGTCACATCAGTAATTGAACACAGCCACTGTGGGTCACTTAGGAATAAATCATGTTTTTTAACTGAGCTGAGGCCTAATCTAAGTACAAGGTACACATCATGAGCCCCGTGATTGACAAACTTTTTTTTTTTTTTTGGTTTTGATTCTGAGGTGTCAGGAGCACGCTATGAAGGCACACACATGTGTTGTGCCTTTCCACAATATCAGCTTTATTCAATCATAAAGCAAAATTAAATCACAATTATAAAGCAGGTTCAGGATTCCAAACTCAATGACAATTCACAATGTGATTAAACTTGGCTTTTTACAGCACACGAAGCCGTACAGAGGACAAGCCACACAACAAACAAGCTGACAGAGGGTGCAGGAAGAGAACAAACCAAACGTGATGTCAGTCTGTGGGCGCGCAGTTGAGACAGGGCCTCAGTCTGGTCCGGGTCAGGTCTAGGCACTGACTGCTTCTGATGTTCAAGCAGGGAAGGCTCTCGGTTCTGTTCCGAGATCCATCGGGCAGAGCCTTCCGGGGCAGTTGCCTTTTTTAAGTGGTCAGACTCAGAGGGGTCAGGTCTGAAGAGTCTGACAGTTTGCTGCCAAAATCTTTCCCCTTTCAAGAGGATTGAATGGGTTTTGGGTCCCTGCAGACCTCCTCTGGTTCTGCTCCTTATCAGTTCTGGGGCGTCAGCTGACGCTGGTCCTGCTGATATCCCATTGCTGTGGTCCCTTACCTGCTGGCATCATTGCTTGTCACAGGCCCTGCTTGTCAAAGGCTCCTGCTTGACATGAGAGACTCCATTTTGCTCTCTACACGAGGCCTTCTCTAAATAGTACTAACAAGGAGATAGAAACATGAAAAAAGCAGCCAGTCCACCTGGCTTCAGAAAGCCCTGAAATATTTTAGCAGTCACTCAATTAAACTATTTGATAGTTGATTCACAAGAAAATATTTCCAGGCTAACACCTCTTGATTCCATGTGAACAAGTTGAATCCCCATTTTCTTTCTTTACTTTAAATTGGTGGAATGGGATGAGCCATTGCAGAGGTGAGCAAAGTTTTATTCATTTAAAAAAGAGTACTCAGTGGAGCCGCAGTTGAATTGGCCTCCCAAACTCCAGCATAATAGTGTGGTATAAAGTTAGTATTTCAGTTATGTGCCTATGATCTCCAGCTGAAAGTATACATGTTACCATCTAGAGGACTCTAGTCATGTCTGCGGAAACATACAAACAATGTTTATTATTTGTTTTCCTGTCCTAAGCACCAGAATCTTGCCTGAAGTTTGCAGTGGGGTCACCTGAATTCTGTGCTTCTTTCTGAGTCTTCCAACTTGGATTTTTATATAAAGGTGGCAAAAGGATTCATTGAGAAAAATTTACATGATACACATTAATGTTAATATAGATAACTTGCATATATGTGTGTAAACACATATCTATCCTTCATGACGTAAACGACGATTCTTTGACCACCACCTTTCACTCAAGCTTCTCCTCCCCTTGTATTCCCCGTCTCGATTAATGGCATCACGTTGTTTTGTTTTTTAAGCCAGAAACCTTGTTTAATGTCTCTTAATCTCATTCCCTGTCCGCAATGAATAACCACGTCATACAGATTCTAATTCCTTGACTACATCTTATTTCCGTTACTGCAACTCCGCCCTGACACATCTTACTAAAATAGATCTCATTTCCTCCCATCCATTGTCTATGCCGCTGCTGGAGTGGACGCCCTACAACATAATTTATTTATTTCATTCACCTATCACAAATTCTATCGTGACTCTCTGTGGCCTTCAGGACAAAATCGGCACCCACATATACATACAAAAGGATTTTAAAGCACGACTCCTTCTGTTTTTAATTAACTTCTTGCGGGAAGGTCAAGAACCAAACAATAGCTGCTGATGTTGCCACATTCCCAAAATGAGGTGGTGCGCTCTGAGCGCAGAGATTCGAAAAGAGTGGCAAAACCTCATTTGCAACCCTCAACCTATCACCAACTTCTGGGCTGAGGTTGCGGAGAAATTCTGGAGCGCTTTAACACTCAGCCTCCTGCCGCGTGTGCGCGCGCACACGCCTGCGTACGTGCGCACACACATGCGCACATGGACACTCACACCCCGAAGCGCTGGGTAGGGGAAGGTCGTTTCTCCCTCTTGATCTAAACCAAGTGGAAGGATCATTAAGAGAAGCGCTTGGCCCTTGAAATTTGTTAGGCACAGAAACTGGTCCCAGGACTCTATCTTAAAAGGTCCATGGAGGGTAAACATCTGCATGGCTGTCTGCCTTTGATGCTGCTAGTGAAGAGAAGATGACTTACTCTACTATGGAAAACTATTTTTATGCAATTAACGTATGCTTTCTTGTTTATAAATGCTTCATTTTAAAAAGAAAAAAGGAAAAGCGTGGCATGATTATCTACTTCGTTATGTACCCGTTAGTCCTTTGGCGCCCCTTTCCCAAACAGATGACATCGTACAATAAAGGACTTTGAGAATTAAAAAATGAAGAAGGTCCATGGAGCAGAGTATATACTGTTTGGCAGAGTAAAGAGGCTACAGCAGGAGCAAATTTCACTAAAGGCAGAAGAAAGGTATATGTTCTCTGACTAGTGGGCAAGATGTGTACCACGTGCAAGCTGAAACCCTTTTAAATGTTGCGTAGAGGACTGCCTGGTAGGTTGATGTCATTCCAACAAAAGGATGGACATCTGGATGCCCCCAGGGCCTGAAGTCCATAAGTAGAATGGACTATTTGAGACCAGTATTGTCCACCTCAGAAGTACTGCAAATGGAGGAGCCTAGCAAGACCTGTACCTGAGAAACTGGGGAAACCATCCCCCAGGGAGTATCCGTATTAGCAACAGACGACGCTCACAGAACACCGCCACTGGATTACACCTGTGCCTGTCAGTAAGCTCTTTTCTATTTCTTTCATCTCCCTTGTTCTAGTCATTAACCGATAAGGGGACCAGAGCAGCCCAGGGATGAATTGGGGGTGGAGGGAGAGCAGTAAGGTGATCTTGCCCTGGGTAAACACTCCTTACCCCCAGCGAAGAAACTGAAATTAGTATTGTGAGAAGTGAAAATGGGAAATAAAGGCAACTTGCGGATCAGGTAAAGAGAACACGACTTTTCGTTATGCAAACGTTCTTTCCCAGAAACTGATTGGAAAGTTTTCTAGGGCATATTTTTATCTGCAATATTCAGAAATACATAAAAATCTGATGACATACCTTTGCAATATTTGGTTCTTTCTTTATAGAACTAACTTCCTTTTAGCCACAGATACACTGTGTATTAGAAGAGATAATATAAAATGCCCTCATGCTTCTCTCAGAAAGAGAAATAAAAATCACAACCTCAGAAGTTTACTCAGTGGTAACACGTAAGTGTTTATAAAACACAAAGAACTCTCCAGTTAAAGGAATTTAGAACTTGGGGAAATATTCTCTAGTAACCCCTCTGGCAACATTTTAATTACAATGCAGTGCCCCTCCCCAGGCAATGAGTCCAATCTATTATAATATGAACAACAATCTATTTACTACAACGCATTAAGAAATCCAAATATCTGGAACAGGTCATATCTCATTTGCTATTGCTGATTCAAACAAATAATGGAGTAAGATGACTTTCAGTCTCTCTCTCTGTTTAATCACTACTGCATTTGTATCCAAGATTGCTTCGGAAATAAAGCTAATACTTTAGTCCTTGAATAGGTATAATTTTCAAAATTGTATTAATCGTATGAAACTTAGTTTGAGAATTGTGCCTTTAAGTATTTTTCTAGTGATGATTTAGGAAGGTTCATGTATCAATACTTTGTGTATTTTATAGAATAATTCAAAGAGGTGATTTCTGCACAGGTCATCATAGCATGCCAAAATATGACTTCGTGAGTTATGGAAAAGTACAATCCTCTCTACTCACTGTCTTAGATAATTTCCTAATTATTTGTATGAATTACTCTTCGTTCCCATTCTTTCTCTGTAAATTATACAAATGATATTGGAAGGATGGCCTAGAGTGGGGCACTAGGTGCGCAGCTAAGTGGTACACAACGGGCATAGCTGAGCCCATCCCAGATTCGTCACTCCTCACCCAGCGTTAGAGGACAGGCTGCCTTTTCTCCACTCTCACACAGCGGTTGTCAGCTTTTGTGTGTGTGTGCGAGTTTAAAGATTTCTAAGACTCCTGTTGGTATATCATTAGTTCCACTTTTCACAGAAAACAAAATCTTGAAAAGACAGATTATCTATGCATATAGAAAATGATTTTCCCTGAAGGGCATTTTCTTTTCCTTGATCCAGTGTATTTTTAAATGTCTCACGTGATGAGGCTGGCTGTTCAACCAAGTTCAAGAGCACACTTTTATTCAGCCCATTATCTATCATTGTGAATTCAAACCTGCTGTTTCTCTTTGCTGATAATCTATCATCTAACGAGAGTGAGGATGACTTTAAACCACAGGAGCAAAAAGCAGTCATGGACTTGGCTTACAAGGAGATTTATATAGAGAACTGTGCACACAAAAATATATTCAATTCAGTATTTCCTTGCTCAGGTTTTATACAATTCTCCACCCCTGCCCCTGGTAGAAACTTGGATAGTTACGGCAGAGAATTACCAAATATTAAAAAGAAGAAGGAACACAAAAGGGTGAATCTAAAATGTGTATCTTGTCTCTCAAAATTAATTCCCAGAATATTATTTTTAATGGGATATAAATCATTATTTTATGCACACAAATAGAAACCAGAAGGGATGTCCTACTGAAGGACTCTTTCTCCTAAATGTCCTTATTCTTCCTTCATTATGCTATCTGTGTTCCCAGGATAGCAACATTAATTTGACATGGCTGAATTATGCTACCTACTGTTTCCTGTAGAGCACTATCAGTGCCTGAGGCTGGGTTTCCTGCTTTGGGGATAGGGGGCAGAAAGACATTTCTAACTCTACTCTAGTATGAGAAGCAATTAAGCTACAAGTTGTTTAGCTGTAAGCAGTTAACCTCACAAACCTAATAAATTATTTGATTATATGGAATGCTTAGAACTTTGACCCCTTCTGGTAAATATGCATGAAATTGTAAAACTCGAATTATTTTGTTTTTGTCACTAAATTATTTTAACATTGTCCCTCTTATTCCACACTTTGGGATGTACAAATAGCAGAGAGGATAGATGGATCTGTTCTCTCATTGCCAAATCATCTGATTATATTGTCTTTGCTGCTCCTACCATCTCTGTTTTAGTTGAAGATTGCCCCACATTGTTTCCGCATATGAGAAAAAGCCGCATTTGTGGTCTTTGTCCCTTCTAATCAATTAAAAACAAACAAACAGGCATACAATGCTTCATGGACACTAATGAACCCAAAATAGTCTGTAATTAATTTCGAATTCACTACTAGTTTCAGAAATTAGCTAACACTGCAAATTGCACTGACCATGATAAGACCCTTAATAACAAGGCCTATTGTGTGAAATGTGCAAGTCAGCAGAAACACAAATGAAAACCTTTCAGCTTCAAACACTTCTAGCAGCATGCAAAACAAAGCAAGATGAAATCTGAATTTTTTTAAAAAAAAGAAGCTTTAAGCAACTACGTCTCACACCAGATCTATTAACAAATCACTTCAAAGTACACTTTCTTTTTTTGCACATTCATTTTTGTGAGGTCAACCATACCCATAAGAGGTATGAGAGCAAAATAATCTTTTTTTCCCCTAGAACCTCAATAATAATAATATACCAAGAAATCTTAGTAGGTTATCTAAAGTGCTCATAATAGATAAGTATATAAATGACCTTTATTTTCATTATGAAAATTAATTTTAAAATATGTAAAAATAAAGAAGTTTGCATTATTATTTAATCTAACGCAAAGAAAGAAGAAATGTTGAATTATTGGGGTGCCTGGGTGACTCAGTTAAGCATCTGCCTTTGGCTCAGGTCATGATCCTGGGGTCCTGGGATTGAGCCTCGAGGCCCCGGGCTCCCTCCTCAGCGGGGAGACTGCTTCTCCTCCCTCTGCCTCTCTCCCTGCTTGTGCTCTCTCTCTCTCTCTCAAATAAATAAATCTTTAAAAAGAAAAAAGAAATGTTGAATTATTACTTTACTGCTGACAATTCTCTAATCCTGTTTTTAAGTATTCCTGAGATCTTTCTTTCTTTCTTTCTTTCTTTCTTTCTTTCTTTCTTTCTTTCTTTCAGATTTTATTTATTCATTTGAGAGAGAGAGCACAAGCAGGAGGTGAGAGGCAGAGGGAGAGGGAAAAGCAAACTCCCCGCTGAGCAGGGAGCCCGATATGAGATGGGATCCTAGAACCCTGGGATGGTGACCCCACCTGAAGGCAGAAGAAGCTTAACCAACTGAGCCATCCAGGCACCCGAAGATTTCTTTCTTTTAAGGAAGTAGTCTATCAGTTACATCACAAGTTTATTTTCATTCTCACTCTCCCTATATATAATATTCACTATTTACATATTTAAGGCAATATAGACTTCTAGTAATAATTTTGTATTATTTTTGTTTGGGCTGTTATTTGTTTGCTTTTAAAGCAATGCAACTTTGAGCTACAATTTTTTGAAACAGTCCAAATGGTACAGATAGCATGCTGAATCACAGGGCATCCCCAAGCATCATACTCTCTGGATTTAAATGCCAGCATTGTCATTTGTCAACTTGGGGAAATTGTTAAATATATTCAATACTTGGAGTTACTAGTCATGTAATAGAGATAACTACCCATGTCAGAAGGACACAAATTACAGGGGCAATCTACAGGATTGACTCAAAGAATATAGAAATACATGTTTCTTCTTCTTCTGTAATTGTTCTGTTGATGACCAATTTCCCCTAATTTGTGCCCTCACCCTCTCTAAGCCTCCGAGACAGCTCTGAAACTCATGGCCACTCTTCTTTACCAGCTTTCATTATTTCCTGCTTCCAGTCCTCTCATGGAGGAGAGTGAAACTCTCCCTCTTGAAACTCTCTCTCTGGAATACCTTTCCAATGAAGAATTTTCGAAGCACTTCCTCCTACCCTTTGAAAAGCGCATTCCGAATTCTTAATGACTTTCCCAACAAAAGAAAACCAGATGCTCCCCCCAAAACTCCAGATGCTCTATGTCTGACACCACACATAGCTAATCTTATATAAACTAAAGATTCATTTTTTTTCTCTCCCTTAATTTTTTCCTATAGCACATTGTTCTGCTTATGAATGTTATACATACAGTCAATTATCAAGCTAATGGAAGCAAGCTGTGGGAGAGATAATTAAGAACAGTAGATAATCTACCCTGCTATTAGTGCAGGTGTCAGCAAAGAGCCTGGCCTGAGACATCATTGTAGGGGGTGTGTGGTGGGGAGGAGGGAGGCTTGTAGTCCCAAGATAGGTATAGAGTGGCAGGAAAAAGACACTGAGGAGGGATGGGGGAACCAAACCTGGTGAGGGAGCAAAGTTAAGACAGATGATTACTCACTAATATGAAAGTTGTGGATAATCCAGAGTTTACTGTTGTGTTTAAATACCTGCTTAGAATATGATACTAATTAATCTAAAGTGGTATGTTTCAATTATACACTCATTGGTTATATTTTAAGGTGACAGACCCTCTTGTCAGTCCCAGAAGTCAATATTACAAATGCACCCTTGTGTTCGGTAGAGGAATTGGCATAACCCCACACCAGCACTGGGGCATGATTTAATAAGTGCATTCTACTGATTGTGGGTCAGCGCCATTAATTCTGGGCATACAAGTCAAAAAGTATATCTTAAAATTATGGCCAACTGGTTTCTAATCAGTTTATTTTCCACCATTGTTTCTTTTTTTTTTTCCAAAAGATTTTTTTTTTAAGATTTTTTTTTTTTTTTTAATTTACTTGCCAGTGAGAGAGCACAGGAGAGAGAGAGCGAGAGTACAGCAGGAAGAGCAGCAGGCAGAGGGAGAAGCAGGCTCCCTGCTGAGCAAGGAGCCCAATGTGGGACTGATCCTAGAACCCTGGGATCATGACCTGAGCTGAAGGCAGACACTTAACCGACTGAGCCACCCAGGCGTCCCTCCACCACTGTTTCAATCAATGGTCTGTTTAAATGTGCAAGAATATGTACGCATCTCTTTACTAATTCAGTAACTATTAAATGAAGGCCTATTACATGGTTTCCCACCCTAACGAAGCTCATGTGGTGGTGAAATTGTGTATGTTCAAGAAGGCAGTGGGTTTTTTCTGTGTTGTAAAGGCATAATAAACATTTCAATACTCCACATACAAAACAGAATCAAAATCATCAACCAATGAAAGCTAAAGAAATATTAAAATCTACAAGGGAAAATAGCAAGAGTATTCCAGAAGTGCATTATTGAGTGGCTTAAAAAAAAGCTGATAATAATGGAAATTCCTCGGCAATCTAAGAGATTCTGTCATTCTTACCATCAGTGGCTTCAAAGAAGAAAATGAGTAGCAGATACCGACCTTTCCATTTATAACTATCTTCCCCATAGTCCTATGCTGTGGTGTCCTTTGGGCAGAAACACTCGAGGGTCTCAGCTAGTGTGTTTTTCAATTACTGATACTACCCTGTCCTGATAGATAGGAAGTGATAAAACAACAAGTAAGAAATCATTTTTCATAATTCTTCAGAGTCCAATTTAGCTTCAGACCTGCATCTCTTGCAGTCCTTCGTGCTGTGCTAGCTGAGTTTTTAGTGGATTCTACAGCCTCCGAGTGGAATCACTTCACATATTTTTCAGTAGATTAGCCTCTAGAGTATTTCTTTCTTATTCTCAAAGTCTAGTAAAACAGTGTAGCCTAGAAGCACTCTCACTGAGGAAGCATAAATATCAAACAAAATATTAAAACAACCTTGATTTCCAATATTTCAAACAACATACTTTCTTACATTTCTTATAACAAACAAAAAAATCCTAATCTTTTTTCCCAGCTGGTTGAAGAAATCTGGAGTATTTAGATGAGGCATTCAATACATAAAGTCCCAGTTGATTTGTACACCTGGAATTATGAAAACTATGAAATTTCTTTGCTTAAAGAAAGCTGAATGCCCAAGGAAATTAAACTGCAAGTTGCCATAAAATAATTTCCTCTTTCAAAGAAGACAACCAATAATACATTGAAGTATTAAAAATTAATATAAAGAGTCGATTTTAATTGGCTTCAATTTTGAGGTTAATAGGTATTAACTTTCATTTTTATAAAATATGTCCATGTTAATGACTCCAAGATCTATTGTTTGAAAGATTTTCCCGAGGCACATGAAGCTGAGGTTGAAAGCAGTTAAGGGTGTTTGAATTCCTTTACAAGCCTATTATAAGCCAATATTCAATCAAAACGATTATTGCTAGCCATTAAAAAATCTAAGTATCAAGGGTAATAACTCTTGCATGTTATTACTGGGAATTCCTACAAAGCAAAAAGGCTTTTGTATTGCTGTTTGCAAAGACTGCTTAATTTATTTGACGTCCTTGGGAAAAAAAAAAATCTGTTCAGAAAAAAAAAAGAGTAGTTTTGTCCCCATTATCTCTGAACAAGAAGTGTCAGGAAGCTTCAGGCTAGAATTAACATGAGATAGGCTATTACAGTTGTAAGAGCATTTAGCAGCCTTCCCTACTGACTTCAGGGTGATAATACATACAGCCCCCTGTAATCTGTCTCCTCTGCTGCTCTTTCTTTGCCCCTCTCCTCCTCTCCTTCTTTACTAATATACATGCCTTATTATAAAGCATGGTAAGAAGTAAACAGCATTTTTCTACTAAAGTGACACCATTAGTTGGAGTTTTACCTTCGGCAAAGTCATGTAAAGAATCGCTGCTTGAATGTAACCATTTTTAAAAAGCCAAACACAACATTCAAGTATAGAAATATTCCATGACCCATGCTCTAGAAAGTAAACCATATCTAGTATTATTTGCACTAGAAAAGTGTTCACATGTTGCTAATTTACGCAAACAGGGAATGCAAATTTAGTCAAGCTGAAGCTTAAGAAAATAATTATTTAGAATTAGTATCTAATAATTCATGGAAAAAAATGTAGTAGTGTTAAGGAGAGGTGAAGAATAAATCTGGATGATTCAGAATATCTGTAATTTTTCTTGTAAATAATAATGTCTGCCAGGAACCGAGTATGGTCCAAAGCACATTTAAACCAAGGCAGCCTTTTCTTTTTTTTTTTTTTAAAGATTTTATTTATTTATTCGACAGAGATAGAGACAGCCAGCGAGAGAGAGAACACAAGCAGGGGGAGTGGGAGAGGAAGAAGCAGGCTCATAGCAGAAGAGCCCGATGTGGGGCTCGATCCCATAACGCCGGGATCACGCCCTGAGCCAAAGGCAGACGCTTAACCGCTGTGCCACCCAGGCGCCCCCCAGCCTTTTCTTTTATTGAAACTTATAAGACAGAATGAATGTACCGGAAGTCATGTTTGATACATTTTTAGTTCCTGTATTTCTCCAAGCGTTTCTAATTCAGTGTCCCTTAAATTGATATTAACCCCTTTGAAATTAAAAATGCAAAGCAAAACAAAAATGACATAAGTATGTAACTCAAAATTTATTAAAGCTTAGGCATCAAAATATCTAACAAATAACAGGAATCTATGGAAATTTCTTTTAATTCAGTTGTTTTCAATCTTGGCATCATTGACATTTAGAGCTGCACAATGCTTTGTTGTGGCAAACTGTTCCCTGATCATAGGATACTTAGCATTATCTTTGGCTTCTACACTTTAGGTTTTATTAGCAACTCCCCTACCCCACCTGCACACCATGAGTTGTGACAACCAAGTAAGTTCTCCTAAAAGGCAGAATACCCATATTGAGAACCACTGCTCTAAATGGAAGACCTAATCTAAATTCGACAATGTTTAATTACAACATTAACATTGGAAAAGGAGCTATCATCAAATTCTTAATTGCAAAATTCAGTTTGTTTTAAGAAACTAATACACATACTAGCTACAGTAAGACAGAGCTGGGCTTCACCTACATTTCCTATACATGCCCCAGGAGAATGTAAAAGTATTACAAATACACGAGAAATTTGTGGTCCAAATACCAAATACCAAAATGTAAAAATACCACTGTCTTAGTCTGCTTGGGCTCCCATAACAAAATACCATAGACTGGGTGGCTTAAACAACAGAGATTAATTTCTCAAAGTTCTGGAGGCTGTTAAGTCTGAGAGCAGCATGCCAGCATGATCAGGTTCTACTGAGAGCTCTTTTCCTGGCTTCTAGATGGCTACCTTCTCACTGTGCTCACATGACTTCTTTGTGTGTTCAAGGCCAAAGAGAAACCAAGCTCCCTGGTGTCTCTTCCTGTAAGGGCACTGATCCCATATGAGGACGAAGTCCTTAAGATCTCATCTGAACCTTACTACCTCCTGAAGGCCCCACCTCCAAATACCAGGAGGTATTTGGAGTAGAACTTCAATACACAAATTTTAGGAGAACACGAACATTCAGTCCATAACAACAATTAAATTTCTAGTTTAGAAATGACATGGTGGTTGAGATAAGAAGTGAAAATTATCTGTTTCTCTCTTCCTGGGAAATCAGAGAAATGATTGTTACTATTTAGTATATCATATACATATTCACTATGCTCAAATTAGATGAACATTATTAACACCACCTAACACTTTTACTGGTATAGTTAAATTTGAATTATTCTGAATCTAGAACTTACCACCAGTTTGTGTTTTATTCATATGTACATAAAGAGATAAAAAGAAAAAGTACAAATTCATTTACCCAAAAATCACATAGGATCTCAAAAACTATGTAAAGCAGTTTTTTGCTACTAGCTATAAAACTAATCTATGATGTCAGAAGTCTGGATGTGGTTACTTTTGGACAAGGGGAAAGGATAGTGATACTGAGGGGTCAATAAGGGTAGGTTTGAGAAGTCCCTCTGAGGAGTGACTGAGAGTGTGGGGGGGGGGGTCATCTCATAACCAAAGTTGAATACACTATATGATTCGAGTTATGCATTTAGGATTTGTATAATTTTCTTCATATAGTTCATGCTGCAACAAAAATGTTTTTAAAAATTTGTTTTGAATTACAAAGAATTCACGTCATGCTTTTATTGCTTTTGTGAATTCAAGGATAAAACAGCTTCAACCCTAAATGGGTCAAAGTCTAAAGAAAGATTCAGATCTGCAAACAGATTGCACAATGCAATGTGATAAGTGATAAATGACAAACATGAGCAGAGTTCCTTGAGAACACAGATAAGGAAGTATTTAACTGTGTCTGGAGAAATCAGGAAAGATGTTATGACAAATAGCATTTGGACAGGACCAGGTAGCATGGTGAGAGCCCATTCTGCCACATACTTATTATTATAAAGTAAGTTAGCTTTAAAGAAAATGTGTAAATACAGGTTAGCTGGTTGTATCTAGATTATAGTTTTCAGTAGTTTCTATGTTCTTGATAAAAACAAGCAAATCATAGGCAAAATGCAACTCATTAAAAAAATCCCTTGCTTATTAACTATTAAAAATTATCTAAATAGTAAAATAATAAAATAGTAGACATGGATTATTTGTTTATGCTCCATCTTCGGGTGCCTTTGTCATTGAAAGCTTTCTTTTTTTTCTTCTTAATCATGTTAAAGGCAGAGGGTAAAAAGGCAATAGAAAAGATGAAATAATAAAATGTCACATAAATGCTGATGGAGTACATTATGCAAATAGATACTAGGCAAGTACTTGAGAGCAGTCTTAGTGATAAAGAGATGTGAAAACATGAGTAAACGTCCTCAAAAATGATTGCCAGTCATCAGTGACTGATTACAAATAACAAAAACTAACCCTCGAGGAATAGTAATGGTTATGTTTTCACAGGTGTAAGCTTAACCTTGAGGGAAATGCTGGCTTCTAGGAATAGAGTAGCAGTAGTAGCCACATTAACCAGAACTTGGGGTCAAAAAGGAACTGCTCTGTGTACGAGCAGAGGGTCTGTTTCAGAGAGGTGTGAGAAAAAGGATCGATTTTCACAAAATCAGAAGTTAGGCCTAGGAATTTCTTTGTTTTTATTGGAATTGTACTCTTGAGAATTACTTTCCTTTGTCAAAGCTACGTTGAATAATATGCTGAAAGAATTACTCAACCAGGAGTAAAATTTCAAATTATGTAAAACGCCTATTTACTTTTAAATTACTTTTTTCAGACATGATTTTAATTTCGGGATCTCCCATTCCTCCTTCTTTAGCAAAATCCTTTCAAGATGGAACCCTCGATCTAGTCAACTCTCGGGAGTATTTCTGAAAGCTTCAATTCTGAAATTCTCGTATTCTCAAACAACCACCGCTTACTTCATATCTCTGAATCTCTTTTTCTGGACCACATTTCTTCTTTGATCGCAACCAGAAATTGTATAATTAATCCCACCCTGCTTAGCAGTCCTGTACTCATTTTCCCCATAATGATATTTTCACCACTTTGCTGAATCTTTCCCTTTCTCAGCTTTTCTAGTACACCCTCAGAGCCAATCACTGTCTATGGATCAATAGGAGCACCACCTTCTATTCTCTTTTATTATCAATGCCTCACACACTGGGAAAGGTGAATTACATAACAGTGTCTATTGGTATTCACACAAATTAATGGTTTCTACTTTAAACTGCACCTATTATAATTCAATAAAATTATAATATTCAAAGAATTCAAAGAAATTCTTTTCCAGTTCTTTGAGAGAGTCATTATAAATATTTACTATACGCTTTACTATGCTCTGTAAATATTTACTATGCTCATTAAATCTCCAATCATATTCCACGGTCAGAAAAAGTGAATATCAGGAAAAAACTCCATAACTTCTCTACCATATTCATTTATCTATATATAATGCCACACATTCCTCTATCTCTGAGAAAGAGAGTAAGCCTTTGGCGCAGGAACTGAAAATTTTATTTTCTTTCCTTCTTTGGGCTCTCATTCCACTAATTATTCTCTTTCTCTTTTGCATTATTGAAACTCTTTTTACTTATCTAACTAAAATAGTTTAAGTCTGTTTCAATCTAAAAACGACACTGCCTCCTACCACCCCTCCAAAAGAAAACAAAACAAATAAAACCCCCAAAACCTGCCGCAATATTATTGCCTCCTCCAGTAGTTACTGATTTATCTCCTTCCCTCCATTTGTGGTGAAATGTCTTGAAAGAATACTTTGTACTTACTTTTGTAAATATCCTTCGTTTCCATTTACTCTCTGTCAGTGGTATATAAGACTAGTGTAAAACTGGCTTTAGTATTTGTAGAAGGCTATAGAAAGCTACATGTCTTTGGGCAAGTTATATAACTCTTCTAAGCTTATACAATTTTGATACTATTGTGAAAAAGTTGGTATGGGAATTAAATGGCATAATGTTATATAACATTTGCACAATGCCTGGCACTGTGTAAGTGTTCCATAGATATTATCTATCACTATTCTTATTCTTTCATATTTTTATTCCTATTATTTCTTCTCTTGTTCTTCAACCCACTATAATCCACTTCTGCCCATTACCTCATCCCCAACAAGCCTATGGAATTGCCCTTGTTAGTCAATGACCTCTTAATTATCAAATCCAATGAACTATTTTAAAAGCTTTATTCTCTTTGAATATTAATATTTGATACTTGTTAGATGCTTTTACCACTTGAAATACTTCATTTGATTTTTTAAAAATATTTATTTATATATTTATTTATTTGAGAGAGTGAGTGTGTGAGCAGGGGGAGGGGCAGGGGGAGAAGGCGAAAGAGAATCCTCAAGCAGATTCCCCACTGAGCACAGAGCCTGATGTGGAACTAAAACTCATGACCTTGAGATTATGACCCCGAAATCATGACCTGAGCTGAAATCAAGAGTCAGCTGCTTAACTGGCTGAGCCACCCAGGCAGCCCTCCTCTTTTGATGTGTATGATGTCTTTCTTAGTGCTTTGCTATTCCTACAATGGTGTCCTTTGTTGACTCCTTATTCTTAGTGAGCTCTTAAATTCTGAGTCTCATCAAAGTCCCATCCTTGATTTTATTTCCTTCACTTTCTTGCAGGTTCCTTGAGATAATTCACTTCAACAGGACTAATGACTCTAGTTCCACATCGTCCCTGAGCTCTGAAACTATATTTCCGATGTGTACTGAAGGGCTTCCCACAGATGTCTCATATACATATCAAAATAACATGTCTACAGTGGAACTCATTTGTATTCCCCTCAAATAATCCTCTTCCTACAAACTTTAATTGTCTCCCTCTAGTAGTCTCAATTCTAACTTTGGTTCTATCATATCTCAGTTGAAATGTTCAATTCATCTTTTATCTAGTGGCTTTGCATTCCAGTTTATTCACCACAAAATTATCTCTAAAAATCAAATGTCAGCACCACCATGTAAAATGTACCTAACAGCACTGAACTGCATACTTAAAAATGGTTAAAACAATATAATTTTTGTCATGTATTTTTTACCACAATAAAAAGAAATTTAAAAATCAAATGTTGGGAAAAATTCTCTAGTGTTTCCCATTACTGCAAAGAGGATATTTCAAAACCTGGTTCCAGTTTACCCCTGTAAGTTCCTCTGCTGCTAGTGTTTCTGTGATTCTTATCTTCACCCTATTTGTTGAATATTCCAGGACCCTTCACTACCACGGGGCCTTTGCATATATTGTTCTCTCTGCTTAAAATATGTTCTTTTCTTGTCTGATGAACTCTTGCTCATGACTTAATCTCTAGTCTCTCTTCTGTTACATTTCCTCAAAATCTCCCAGACAGAGAGATAGTGACTCTTTCAGAGGTGCTCCGATAATACCGTTATTTTATACATCTTTACTACAGAGCTTATCCCCTCATAGGATAATTGTTTATTTCTATTTTTCTCCCCAGCTAGACTGTGAACACGTTAATCACAAGACTATGCCTCATTAGCCTTTTTATCCTTAGTTTTTGGTGGAATTCCTAGCACAAAGTTGCTACTTATTATGGGCTGCACAAATCAGTGAATGAGAGAGCATAGAAAAGTGTCAAATAACGTCACAAAAATTCCTATTACAGTACTTTATTTAAGAAGCCATCAATTCTTAGAAGTGCTACTATTTTATTTGTGATTGAGAAGGAGACAACGCTGCCAATTAGTATAACATAATACTTTCTTAAAACTTACATTTTCAAAAATTGTATAGTTTTTGAAATAGTTCTTTTAGACCTAGTTGGACATCCAAAAGTTTTTAAATGTAATTTATAAGCAAACTGTATTAGTTTGGGCCGGTTATATAAATTTTCTAAGTCTCAATCCCAGTTGCTTATGGAATTCTTAAAATATACTCACTTTCAGAGCCCACTCACCTGAGACTCTTTTTGACTCACTCATCAATGAGCATGTTTTCATGCCAGTTGTCATTCTCTGTGGTGCTGTGTTGTGGATGCATGGTTCTTTCGTTCTTTTTATTTATTTATTTGGGAGAGAGAGAGAGAACACATGGGGGGAGAGGCAGAGGGAAAGGGAGAGAGAGAATCCCAAGCAGACTCCCTGGTGAGTGCAGAGCCTGACACAGGACTCCATCTCACAACCCTGAGATTATGACCTGAGCCAAAATCCAGGGGGACGCTTAACGAGCTGAGCCCCCAGGTGCCGCGATGCATCATTATTTTTTACATCTTTACCATTTTCTTCAAAATTTTCATCTAGACTCTTGACTTCCATTTGGCAGTTTTTGATTATCTGACACTTTATCAATCTTACTACAATGTGTCAGTAGATAGTTTTCTTTCGAAAACAAGGACCAATGCCCTTCTACAGATGGTGATTAAATGGTTGATCGAAAATCATGAGGTTAAAGTTGTTCACTCACACTGGCAGCAATAATGACTAAGTCATTATAGTTTGGGTAAGCTTATTTTTAAACTAGCCTGGTGCATGTCCACTAACAAACTAAAATCAAGAAGTAAAAAATTAACACTTGTGAAGAACGTTCCCTAGTTATCTCTTTCAGAAAACATTTATCTCGTTTATCAGCTTAGCCATTCACCAACCATCTGTGTGTGTGTGTGTGTGTGCGTGCGCGCACCTTGTGTGTAACCATGCATGTGTGTGCAAATACAGAGTAGCATTTTTGAGGAGATATTCTGAGATATTCTTTAGAAATAGTTCGAGGTTAAAATTTAACATGGAGGAGACATTTGGCCATTGGCAGTTATGCACAGTGTCATGGTGACGCACTGCCCTTCTTCATCCATGCTCATGATCTTCATTTAGCGCTTTGGTATTAACATTATAATTCTACAGCATGCCAAAGAGCTGTAGGATTCATCAGCGTATCCTATTTGATTAAACATATATTTATTCCACAAAAAAATATATTTATTCAGTTTTCTTCAGCCAAAAGAAGCGAAGGTGCTTCAGTTGCTGGAAGTGAACGTGCTACTATTCAGTTAGCTGGAAGTTTCTGACCAATGGATGTCAAACACGTTAAAGATAGTCCTGTGTTATAATTCAGTTGGTCATACCAAATTCTCATTGATTTCAAAGTTCACTCATCTGTTCTGAGGCATATGGCAATTTTCCTTTCCTTCAATTGCATTGCTTGGTGTGTGATAGCTACTCTTTTTACAAACAACTCTGTAATAAATATATGTTTCTTATATTCTCGGATCTGATTAAAGCTTTCGGTTGTTCTTTACAAGAAATTTATAGAATTGTGTTCATCCCCCCCCCATGAATATTTGCTTCATTAATATCTAATTCATGCCCTACTGCTCTGGGTACATGCCTTTCTGAGTATAAAATAACTTACTATTTCAATACTGAATCACACAGTAAGTAATCTTTTTGATGACATTTTCAGCAATGCACATAACTCAATTTAAGTGACAATATGAATAGCCATGATTGAGTTCCCATATGTGCTGGAAATAGCAGTTACATCAAGACAGCCAGCAATGATTTTAAGTTGCCATTAGCTGTTAAAATGTTAGGGGAAAAAATTGTTCCTTATAAACAACAAAATATTGTTGATTCGAAGGCAATTCAGCACAGTGACTCTTCCAAACCTTGTTTGTTCCCTACTCACAATTCTACCCATTTACTTCTTTTTCAATAGATGACTTCACTTCCTACATTAGAGAACTCTCAAAATTTTGAAGTGTATTTTATACTTGCTAACTTTGCTTTCTCTCACCATCACTTGCTCTTTACCCCCAAAGTATTTTGATCTTCTGCACGGCACTAATGAAACCACAATTCACCAATGATAATCACAAAATGGCTTTTTCTCTGAGTGGTGCTTTTCATTCACTATGCATGATTTTCACAATTTTGACTACCCACACTTGACATTCTCTTTCCTTCTTACTTTTCTAACACTTGAAGCAGAGTTCTTCAACATATTTATTTGTGTTACTTATCTCATTTTTCTTTTAAGAAGCTCAAATTTCACAAGAGGAGGAAGCTAAGAGAGGTTGGTAAAGAAAGTGTAATGTTGAGGGCAAAATCCTCCCAGAAAGTCATAAAAAGAAAGGAATTTAGAAACAAGCGGCTTCCGTCTCTGCCTGTCTCAATCCTGATTTTCTTCCACAGAGGTAAAGGGGTCAAGACAAACAGGTGTTTATTGGGTTGTAAATGGTAGGAAATGTTCTCCCAAGCAGGAAGAGGAGTAAGTGGGAGTTACTGTCTTTCTCCCATATAGCAAAAGATTACGAACATTCACACTGGGTGTTATACACAACTAATGAATCATCGAGCCTTACATCGGAAACTGGGGATGTACTGTATGGTGACTAACATAATATAATAAAAAATCATAAAAAAAAAATAATAAAATAAAAACCTGGTAAGTAAAAAAAAAAAAAAAAAGATTACGAACATTCAGTAACATGCTTTTATTTTATTTTTTTAGGCTTTTATTTAAATTCCAGTTAGTTAACATACTGTGTAATATTAGTTTCAGGTGTACAATTTAGTGATTCAGTACTTAACATGCAATGCCCGGTGATCATCACAAGTGCTCTCCTTAATTTCCATCACTTATTTCACTCATCCCCCCCACCCCACACCTCACCTCTGGTAGCCATCAGTTTGAGTAACATGCTTTTTAAAAGTCACCACCTGGGGTGATTTCTCGGTTCACAGCAATTTTTCCTATATTTCGGAATAGACCATTAATAAGCAAAAGTGGGAGCTTAGTGACCATTGTATGTACTCTGAATATCTGGAGTTAGACATCTGACCATATTGGGCATATAGATTTAGTATCCTTGGAATTCAGACCTCAGAAGGCAGAGACACAAAGGCTTACTGGGCATTTTACCTGTGCATGTTAATAAATGTCAACATCTGGAGCAAAAATGTGTTCCTTCAATTCTTATCAGTTGGTGTAGTCCCTGCTCTTCTGATAAAATATATTGTCCAATCCTTCATTTAAAGGCGTAATTTAATATTAAATACTGCATAGACTTCCAGTGAGAATCTCCCTGATCCCTCCACAGAGAGATAGAAAAACTCTGTAGGATCAGGATATGTTTTCACCTTTGTTGTCCCTTAAAGACTTTGGAATGAAATTTTATTCACAAAAGGTACCTGATCTGGACATTGGAACTTCATTTCATTTGAAATTTCATGCCAAAGTCCAAATGATATACATTTTATGAATAAAGTTAAGTTATATGAAAATTTTGGAAGGTAAACATCGTTAGAAAATTTTTTTTTTTTTAATATATGGACCACATCTTCTTAAACCAGTCATCTGTTGAAGGGCATCTCGGCTCCTTCCACGATTTAGCTATTGTGGACATTGCTGCTATGAATATTGGGGTGCATATGGCCCTTCTCTTCACTATGTCTGTATCTTTGGGGTAAATACCCGGTAGTGCAATTGCTGGATCATAGGGTAGCTCTATTTTTAACTTTTTAAGGGACCTCCACACTGTTTTCCAAAGTGGCTGTACTAACTTGCATTCCCACCAACAATGTAGGAGGGATCCCCTTTCTCCACATCCTCTCCAACATTTGTTGTTTCCTGCCTTGTCAATTTTTGCCATTCTAACTGGTGTAAGGTGGTATCTCAGTGTGGTTTTGATTTGAATTTCCCTGACGGCTAATGATTTTGAACATTTTTTCATGTGTCTGTTAGCCATTTGTATGTCTTCATTAGAAAACTATCTGTTCATATCTTCTGCCCATTTTTTGATTTGTTAATTTGTTTCTTGCATATTGAGTTTGAGAAGTTCTTTGTATGTCCACAATAGCTAAATCGTGGAAGGAGCCGAGATGCCCCTCAACAGATGACTGGATTAAGAAGTTGTGGTCCATATATACAATGGAATATTACTCAGCAATCAGAAAGAATGAGTTCTCAACATTTGCTACAACATGGACGGCACTGGAGGAGATAATGCTTAGTGAAGTAAGTCAAGCAGAGAAAGACAACTATCATATGATTTCTCTCATCTATGGAACATAAGAACTAGAATGATCAGTAGGGGAAGAAAGGGATAAAGAAAGGGGGGGTAATCAGAAGGGGGAATGAAACATGAGAGACTATGGACTATGAGAAACAAACTGAGGACTACAGAGGGGAGGGGGGTGGGGGAATGGGATAGACTGGTGATGGGTAGTAAGGAGGGCACATATTGCATGGTGCACTGGGTGTTATACACAACTAATGAATCATCGAGCCTTACATCGAAAACCGGGGATGTACTGTATGGTGACTAACATAATATAATAAAAAATCATTATTAAAAAAAAAAAAAAAAGTTCTTTGTAGATCTTAGATACCAGTCTTTCATCTGTAGTGTCATTTGCAAATAACTTCTCCCATTCCGTGGGCTGCCTGTTAGTTTTTTTGACTGTTTCCTTGGCTGTGCAGAAGCTTTTTATCTTGATGAAGTACCACAAGTTCATTTTTTCTTTTGTTTCTCTTGCCTTTGGAGATATGTCATGAAAAAAGTTGCTGTGGCTGATGTCAAAGAGGTTGCTGCCTATGTTCTCCTCTAGAATTTTGATGGATTCCTGTCTCACATCGAGGTCTTTCATCCATTTGGAGTTTATCTCCATGTATGGTGTGAGAGAGTGGTCAACTTTCATTCTTTTGCATGTAGCTGTCCAATTTTCCCAGCACCATTTATTGAAGAGACTGTCTTTTTTCCACTGTTTTTTCCTGCTTTGTCAAAGATTAGTTGCCCAAAGAGCCGAGGGTCCATTTCTGGGTTCTCTATTCTGTTCCATTGGTCTATGTGTCTGTTTTTGTGTCCATATCTATAATGGAATATTATTCAGCCATCAAAAAGAACGTTTTCTCAACATTTGCTGCAACATGGATGGGACTGGAGGAGATAATGCTAGGTGAAATAAGTCAAGCAGAGAAAGATAATTATCATATAGCTTCACTCATTTATGGAACATAAGAAGTAGGAAGATCGGTAGGAGAAGAAAGGGAAGAAGAAAGGGGGGGTAAACAGAAGGGGGAATGAACAATGAGAGACTGTGGACTCTGGGAAACAAACTGAGGGCTTCAGAAGGGAGGGGGTGGGGGAATGGGATAGGCTGGTGATGGGTATTAAGGAGGGCACATATTGCATGGTGCACTGGGTGTTATACGCAAGTAATGAATCGTGGAACTTTACATCAAAAACTAGGGATGTACTGTATGGTGTCTAACAAAATATGATAAAAAATATTTAAAAAAAATTTTTTTTAATGAACTTAAATGTGATTCTTAGAATTTTATTATAAAGTTCAACCCATTTCTTTTGTATCTCTTAACCATTTGTTTTCCTTATTATCAGGACTCTGAGAATGGTTGTATGTTCAGAGTTACTTTTTATTGTCTATTCTTTACAACACACCTGTGAGTTAGCAAAATATGATTATTCATACTGTACAGATGGTGGGAGTATGGTATAATGCCATCTAAAAGCTGAATAGCAGAGTCGGAACCAGAATTTATGATTCCCCAAACCTTTAGGTAGAGCAGTATTTCCAGTGATAGCCCTGCCCTCTCTTTAGTGTCTGTGAATAAAAGGCTGGATATAATTGCAATCTCTAACAGAATGCCAACTACTTTTTCAGGATGGATTTGGCTCTTTCACTTTAATGGAAATATATACTGTATTGAAATATAGATAATGGTTATTAGAATTCAGGTGTCTCTAATCTGGTAGAGATGTTACAGTTTTCTAAACTTGGTCACAAACATAACATCAATTCATCTTTATATCATCTTAGTTTTTTTTTTTAATTTGTTATTTGTCTTCTCTAAAGAGTGTGTCAAAACATAAGTTTGTTTAATTCCTACCTCATGTGATGTCTTGTTTAGGGTATGTTTATTAAAACAAGTGATGATCTCTGGTAGAAAAAAAAAATGTGTTGTTGAAAATAGCATGGGGCTAAGCATTTAACCCTAGGTGCCAGGTTTAGAAAATGCCAGCTTAGTCACCCCGAGAAAATCATATTTTGTGACAAGAACTACAAAAATTCAGATTAAACTTATTTTACCATAGGTAAAGAAAGGACACAGGGAGAAAAGTAATTAGGACTGATATACTTTTGTTCTTACTTACAAAAAAACTATAAAAAGGTTATTTCCTCTCTGAAAACTAAGTACAGGAAGAAGAGATACTGGCCTAAGCTAGTATATGTTTTTCCCAGGGCCAATTCTGGAGTTAACTAGATTAATGAAACACAGGGTCATATCACAATTGATTTTCCATAATACCAAAATAAAAATAAGTCTTTGCTGCACATCTTATCTATATAATACCTAAATTAAGATCTCTTCCAGGGTTTTCAAAGTTTAGGTTACCATCCATGTCATTGGGGCTTTTTCCCCATCAGTTAATGAAGTGCAGGGCTAACCTCATTCATACGATTCCCATCTGTCATCGCCACAGCAGTGATGAAGCCCAAAATGAAATTCCATTCTTCATTTAATTCCTGTAGCTTGATATTAGTCAGGTAATCAAGCACAACTCCTGGGGTCTTGTGTTTTCAGATGAGGAAACTAAGGTCAAGTGACTTGCCCTGGGTCACACAGCAAGACATCATGAGAACTGGGAAAAGATCCAGTAGCCTTGGACTTTTTCAGACGTTACTGAGACCACTGAACCATACTACCTTCTCAGGTAATTGCCTTCTTTGATATCAAGTGGGTCACATTGTATTACCTCTTTTTTTTTTTCTTTTTAAACAGAATGCCGTGGGTCTTCCTTCCTTCCTTCCTTTCTTTCTTCTTTCTTGCTTTCTTATCTTCTCCTTTTAAATGGGTATTTAGAAATGCTGTTCTCTGCTTAGTGTTTCTGGTAATTATCTTCAAGGAAACCAGAATACAAATTTAAAGTACTCATTAACATGCTGATTAGAAATTTCTCTCAAAGACTCAAAAGGCTGGAAGAGACCCCCAGAGATCATCTGATCCAGCCCCTGACTTCAGGCGTGTTTCACCTAAACAGTCTACAGCAGATGGAAAACTATATTTATGACCCCCAAGGAGAGAGTCTCCAACCTCCTTTGGTAACACAACCCTGTGCTTAGATCTGCTTTACTGTGTAATGGATTATGGGCAGAATGTAGAAAAAGAAACTGCCCTCTCTTGTAACGTCAGATATTACTAAATGACTAACATTAACCATAATTTATATTTGTACCCATATAGTGTAACTGACCAACATTTCTGATTCTATTTTGGAAAAGTCTAGCTTGTCATTACGCATTCTCTTGACATAAAACCGGTTGTAATTTATTTTTCAGTGTAAAAACATAGAATATGCTGAATCTTTGTAATTTTGGGTTAAAATATCATCCCTTTTTATTTTTGTGCTTTTGGCTTCTGCAATGCAGATGCAGAATATACGTCCCATGGAAATACTAGTACTTTAAGTCCTTACCCCGTCACCCCAACCAGGATAACCTTAGGCCGGGTTTGAGAAAACTGTGAGAATTAAGAATGGTCTCTGATGGCTTAGAAATTAAATGGTGATCTGGGTACATGTGTACATCCTGACTTGGGAATTGCTTTCATCACTTTCTCATTTCCTTAGCAGATTGTGGATAAAAATCTTCAAAAAATCTTCAAAAAATCCCATCTCTATAATCCCAATCCCATTTCTGCATCATTCCTTTTAGGGACTTATTTTACTTCTGCCCATATATGCTTCTGACTTAGAAAAATTTTGTCTTCATTAAAATTAGACAATCTTTATAAAAATATTAATGAGTATTCTCCTGAATCTCCACGTTGAATGGCAGAAATTATTTGTTGAAAGAAAAAAATTCCTAGCTTGAATGTACCTAAGAGAATGAGAAGTTTATCCAAAGGTCTGGCACCTCATATCTACACAACCAGCTTCAATGAACTACATGAATTATATCCTGGGCACTGAAGGTAGTGGGAACATCCTGTCATTTCTTCATAAGTTAAGATGTTTAAATGTATCAACAATGACTGAAGATTTCTCCAACTGCCTCCCAGATCTTATCTCTTCTTGTGTATTCTCTGCTTTCTTATTAAGACAGATCTATGAGACAGGTCAAGCATTGGCTTGGGAGTTGGGTCATCTGAGTTTCTAGCTGTAGATCTTTCACTGGCCAACAGTGAGGTTCAGCAATTCTTTGCTATGGGTCCTTGATATATTTATTTGCAAAATAAAGAGTTTATAATAGATGACCTATAAGATCTCTTTCACCTCTCAAATTTTAGCATGCGTGAATGGACAAGTGAAGAAATGGATGACTGAATAAAGTTACTGAGCATCTTGATCTAGATTACCTAGTTTGTCTTTCAATAAAATTGAGCGATTTATTTAAATATGCATTTTTGAAATGTATTTCATTGTAAGCTAAATTTTCATTGAATATTTTTCACTAAATATAACAGATACTTATTGGACCCTGATGTGCTAAATATATGTGAAGGATTAAAAAAAAAGCGGTCCATTATTTAAACTTTAAATATGTTGGTGGTTAATATTATAGATACAGCTCAAATCCAAAATTAAATATCAATTAAGTAAAAGTTTGATTAAATACTAAAGTATTATATCCCTAGGGCAGAGAATTGAGAACAAAGTGTAAAACCAAGTCTGTTTCAGTGAAAAATTTCATGTCAGGTTTCTCCAAATATCTTTTACTCCCATTTCTAGAAATCTGTTAGGGCTGATATGAGAAGGCATCAAAAATACTCCTGCCAAATAAAGGCTACGCGACCATTTTGTACACATCTAACCATGGCACAGTAATAGCAAAGAATAGCATATGCATGTCAGTAAGGTCGACAGTGCTCTTTATAATCATATGGGAGGTATTAGGTACCGTTGAAAAAACAGTCTACAACTAGAATAGCTCAAAGAATGTTATGCGGAGGGGCGCCTGGGTGGCTCAGCCATTAAACATCAGCCTTCGGCTCAGGTCATGATCCTAGGGTCCTGGGATCGAGCCCGCATAGGGCTCCCTGCTTGGTGGGAAGCCTGCTGCTCCCTCTCCCACTCCCCTTGCTTGTGTTCCCTCTCTCGCTGTCTCTCTCGGTCAAATAAATAAAATCTTAAAAAAAAAAAAAAAAGAATGTTATGTGGAACCAATGATTCATGCTTTATTTAAAAATTAGTCTCACCTGTGGCAGGTAGCATGCTATCCCTGCATGATATCCACATCTTAATGCCTGGAACCTGTGATAATGTTACATTAAATGGCAAAGAGGAATTAAAATTGCAGATGGAGTTATGGTTGCTAATCAGCTGACTTTAAAATAAGGAGGCAATTCTGGAATATCTGGGAGGCTCGATGTAATTACAAGTGACCTTAAATGTGGAAGAAGGGCAGAAGAGTCAGAGTCAGAGACAGATTTAAAGATGCGACACTGCTGGATTTGAAGGTGGGGAAGGTGCAAGGAGCCAAAGAATTCAGGCAGCCTCCAAAAAATTGAAACGGCAGGAAGCAGATTTGCCCCTCGAGCTTCCAGAAGGATCACAGCCCTGATCAAACTTTGATTTCAGTCCAGTGAGATAATTTTGGACTCCTTGCCTCCATAACTATAAAATAATACATTTGAGTTGTTTTAAGCCACTAGTTTGTGCTAATTTGTGAGAGCAACAGTAGCAAACTCATACAGTACCCTCCTGGTAGTAAAACAAAAGGTAGACATTCCACAGAGAGATCAGGAGAAAATAGCTTCTAATCAGGCTCCCTTACAAACCAATAGCCTGTACCAGCTAATCTCCAAATTGTACTTAAGACTCTCTGCATCTCCAGAGGCAACAACTATTGTCATAAAAACTATGGTAACCTATAAAGTCTGTTCTGATGAGACAAATCAACTTGGTATTGTTAACTACAAATTTAACCCTCTTACTACAAGTAATTTTGTTTGTAGGGTTTGTTATCATCGTTCAAAATAGATTATTCTTAATTAGGCAGAGCCCCATCTTTTTTTTTCTTTTCTTTTTTTTTTTAATTTATAATGATTTTTTATTTTATTATGTTAGTCACCATACAGTACATCCCCGGTTTCCGATGTAAGGCTCGATGATTCATTAGTTGTGTATAACACCCAGTGCACCATGCAATACGAGCCCTCCTTACTACCCATCACCGGTCTATCCCATTCCCCCACCCCCTCCCCTCTGAGGCCCTCAGTTTGTTTCTCATAGTCCATAGTCTCTCATGTTTCATTCCCCCTTCTGATTACCCCCTCTTTCTTTATCCCTTTCTTCACCTACTGATCATCCTAGTTCTTATGTTCCATAGATGAGAGAAATCATATGATAGTTGTCTTTCTCTGCTTGACTTATTTCACTTAGCATTATCTCCTCCAGTGCCGTCCATGTTGTAGCAAATGTTGAGAACTCGTTCTTTCTGATAGCTGAGTAATATTCCATTGTATATATGGACCACAACTTCTTAATCCAGTCATCTGTTGAAGGGCATCTCGGCTCCTTCCACAATTTAGCTATTGTGGACATTGCTGCTATGAACATTGGGGTGCATATGCCCTTCTCTTTACTACGTCTGTATCTTTGGGGTAAACACCCAGTAGTGCAATGGCTGGATCATAGGGTATAGGCAGAGCCCCATCTTAATATTTCTTTATATTGTACATTGATTGTGTTATCATAAGAACCTTGTCAAAGTTAGTCCCAGGTAGAGAGTAATCCCCAAACTGGGTGTAAAAACATTGACAAGAAGATTCCAACAAACAACATCCAGGTCTTTGTTTATGAATGATTATCTTAAAATTTTATAGTGTAAGTATAATATTAAAATTTTAATTTTTATTTTATGTTTTGGAATGGTCGCTTGTAGCATAAATTGTAATTCTCACAATTAGAGTAGAAGTAGAGAAGGCAAAGATAAGCAGTCCTCCTATTAAACCAAGTAAATACAATATAGTAATTTCTAGGAGTCTGAACATTATATACAATCAGGTATAATTTATTATTACTATTGTGTCTATCAATAAGTTCAGACTTTTGCCCTTTGGACATTCTTATATTTCTTTGCATCAAAAATGTCTAAAATTATTTTCAAAATTGTTTTTAATGTTTCATCTGCTCTTAGGCATCTTTGAACTTCTAAATAACTTCCTCAAATATAAGAGAAATAAATGTAAAAGGAGATATATACTTAACATATTTTTAAAATGAAGATAAATCTCTACATTCAGCACATGAATCATAGGCCAGCTATCTGAAAGATTTCTGAATATAAAATTTACAGTTATAAATTAAATTGATTACATAGTTTTGTTAGTGGCCCCAAGTTTTATAGCCACATATTTTTCCTTGTCATCTAATTCTTTTTTTTTTTTTTAAGATTTTTAAATTATCAGAGAGAGAGAGCACACACAAGCAGGGGGAGTGGCAAGCGGAGAGAGAAGCAGGCTCCCCACTGAGCAGGGAGTGATCCCAGGGGACTGATGGGACTAGTCCCAGGACTCTGGGATCATGACCTGAGCCAAAGGCAAATAGTTAAGGGACTGAGCCACTCAGGCATTTCCCCTTGTCATCTAATTCTTGATGTTCCGTTAACGTCTTTATTGAACTTTTAACTTCTTTAGAACAGAATTTGTATCTACTTCCTTTTTACATCCCTCAGAGTTACTAACAAGCATTACAGATTTTATATTGTAACTGCTCTATAAGTGTTTGTTACAAGACTGAACAAGGAAGAGAAGACCACTTAAATGTCGCTTGAAATGGGCCTTATTAAAGGCCACCTTACTTGTACAGAAAACGCAATGCCTTTGTTTTAGCAAATTATTTATACTTACTAATTTACCAAGCTCTAACATCCAGAGCCTCTCTTAATTTCTATTCATTTGAAATAGAAAGTGAGATAGCTATTAAGGTTTATTTTATTGACGATTCAAATCCATTACCCCTATATTGAAGTTCATTTCTATTTTGTGTAGTAGTAGTTCTGCACTCTAGGGTCCTTATTGGATTGAAGAGCAAATATATACATATGTTCTTTTGTGCCAGGGGGCACAAATTCTGTCTTGATTTACTCATGTGCAACTACTATTAACACTGTGAGGAATCCAGGGCAAAGTTTATTTTATTTTTCAAGAAGGATCATGTTGTTACATATTCCAAATAACACATGAACTCTCTTAGACTATAAAACCAGTGATGTGCAGCCACACACATTTAGGGTACTCATTTAGCTTTTGCATTGACTAAATGTCTGACTAGTCTGACTTATTCTTTATGGCATATATTTTTAAAAGCAAGATTTGACAAAGAGAGAAATGAGGTAAATTTCTGGAACTATAAAGCATGGATTCAGAAATTATATTCCACATGTTAATGTTAAAACACAGTGAACATGCTGAAACATAGGACAATGGTGCACACATTACTTGGCTTTAAATGTACAAAAATTATCCGTATGTTTGAGCTAATCTCTTTTGAGTGTTGTTCTGTAGTCAAGTAGAATAAGTACTGCCTAGTTGCTCTGAATTTGGAGAAGTTGAGAGAGGGGTATCCATAAGGGGATGTTGAGCCCTGAGAAGTGATGGGAGCCAGGAGGGGCGGTATAACAGGGGATCCTTCTGTAGCTTACCCTTCCCTGAAATCAAACCTTGTATGCCTCTGTTGAGTGAATGTTGGAAGTAACAATTAGTCCACCCACATTCTTGGCTGCCCTGCCCCCTGAGCACATACAACCTGTGTAGTCACAGTCACAAGGGAATTGACAGACTCTACATGGTTGGCTATGAAGTATAAACACACTAAAAGAATATGTCCTCACATATTCTGACTCGATTTCTTACTAGCTATAGGACTTTGAAAAGCCATTTCATTTCTCTGTTGTTTTTTTACCTTTTATAAGAAATCAGAGATTTTTACACTTTGCCAATGACCCTTTCTGTCCTACGCTGTGTCTCTAAATTTTTTAATGCTATATAAGTTGACATGTTGGTTGTAATTTTGTTCATAAAGTCATACTTTGTACTGTAGCATTATTGAATTAAAACAAAATATAGTGTAAGGTAGCGAATGAAATAGTAAAATATCTTACAGTATGCCCATATTTAAACCAAAGTGTAATAGGAAATAAAAAAGGGGATATCCACACAAAATCCTTACCTAGAGCTAAGACAGATTTATTTATTGATTTTGAACCAGGCTTTCTCGACCTATGTTGTTTATGATGGATAATGTTGGATGCCCTTCACAAATAGGGAGGCTTGAAATTGAGTATGTCAAGTCAATACAAATATAGTAGATATATATGTCATTTTTGCATCAAAAATATTAAAACATAGATATATAAAGATGTTACTGCATTGTTAAGTTTAAAAAATATATGTATCTTTCAATAGGGAAATGATTGAAGAGTATGACAACACATCCTTTCTGAACCCAAGGAGCTTAGGAGCTGATGCCAGGAAGAAAAACCAATGCAAAGAAACCTGTAATGAATCTTCTTAAGATAATGAAAACCAAGGGGTGCCTGGGTTACTCAGTTGGTTAAGCGCCAGAATCTTGATTTCGGCTCAAGTCATGATCTCAGGGTTCTGAGATGGAGCCCCATGTTGGGCTCTCATGCTGGGTGTGACTTAAGATTCTCTCTCTCCCTTTCCCTCTGCTTCTGCCCTGCCCCCTCCCTCTCAAATAAATAAACAAATACATACAATAAAAACCAATGTTAGACATATAAGTCAACTCCTATAAAAATAATAGAATCAAGGACAAGAAAAACAGATTTCTTTTTTAAACGAAGGAGAAAGAAATAGACTCATGGGGGAGGAGTAGCTGATAGAGTGAAGGTATCTAGGACTGAGTGAATTTCAAAGTAAAGAGATTACTCTTGAGAGAACATGGGAGGGTAAGCTGGGAACAGTAATACAGATAGGTGATACCTTGTTAGTGCTTATTATGTGTCAGGCCTATTCTGGGACTTTTATATATATTAGCTTATTTAATTCTCTCAACAGCCATATGAAGGTGATTTTATATAGATGAAATGGACATGGAGAGGTTCAGTGACTTGCCCCAGGTCTAATTAGCTGAAAAGTGGCAGAGTTGGTTATGGACCCAGGCAGTTTGTGTCCAGAGTCAGCACTCTCAACCTTGACATTTACACTTCAAGATCCAACAGAGCAGAAGAGGGCATCCATTCAAATTTTAACCTAAGATATTAAAAGCCAATGAATGGGAAATATCCAGTTTTCAAAGAAGAGGAAACTATTTTATGAAATGCTCTAGAAAACAATCTTAAACAGATCATTAAATTATGTTTTAATTAATACTTGGAAAAGAAACCATTGATCATATGGAGTGAATATTTTTTCCTCAGGTATAAATTATGCCAAACTCAACTCATCTCTTTTATCTTTATATTTGCTGTAACTGATAAAGTGTGAATAAAACATAGGCATAATGTACCTTAATTTTAGCAGAAATGTCTTTCTCTTATTAAAAATTACAAAAATCTTCAAAATGGTCTCAAAACTGAAAGTTAAATAAAACCTTGATGAGTTAGTATAAATGGATTCGGAGATAACTACAATGCCTCAAAAGTGCTTATAAATGAATAAATATAAAGATGAATAGAGGTCTCTAGTGATGCACGAGAAGTTTTGTTTTTAGGTTTTTAGGTTAAAATTATCCATCAGTCAGATAGAGGATGGGGAGGACTAAGCAAGAGTTTGTATTTTTTTAAAAGTGCTGAAGTTTTACTTGACTAAAAGTTTGATATGAGTCAACGAATGGTAGTCAAAAACGCTAGTGCACTCGAAGGGAGTGCTGTCAGAAATACAGTCTACAGAACAAGGGCAGTAATGGATGGTAGAATTCTAAGATTGCATCTAAATAGTTATGTTCCACCTGAGTGACACACGATGAAGGAAAATAATTAGGAGGGCAGCCTGGATGGTAACAATTTGGACATTTAATGACTAAACAACAGAAGTGTGGTCTGAAGAACAGGTGTGTGTGTGTGTGTGTGTGTGTGTGTGTGCGCACGTGCACTCGTTTGTGTGCTCCAGACATAAGTATTGGGAATACGTTGATCTCTTTTGGAGAAACAGAATAGTGTGATCTTATCCGTATTTTAACAGGACCACTCTGTCTTCTCTTGAAGGACAGTTGGAAGAAAGGCGGGCAAGGACAAGGGGACGCCTGCCCTAAGAGGAAACCACCCTTGAAAGAATTTTACACCGCCCTGGAAGGAGCCCCCCACCCTTTCCCACGTGATAGGTAGATGACAAAAACCCAATTGGATGACAGGCACAGGAAGGGTTAATCAGATTAAAACAGCCCTCCAACAATCCCATAAAAACCCCTAGATTTAGAAACTCTGGTGGCAACCTCTTGGGTCCCTTCCCTCTTTGGGAGCTTTCTACTGTCACTCAATAAACTTTGTTGTACTGAATAAACCTTGCTTTGCTGCCCAGCATTCTGTCTGGTCTACTTCTTCATTCTTCAAAGTGGCATGACTAAGAACCTCGGGCACCGAAGGAAGAAGGAAAAGAAATCCTGCAACACTATGTTGAGACATAAGTGGAATGAGGTAAGGATAGAAGCAAGGAAATAACAAGGTGATAATGATCCAGATGAGAGGTAAAGGTTCCTTGAATCAGGATGATTCAAAATAATGAAATACTGTATCTTTTTGGCTTTATCATAACTTTAAAGGTGAAGCCAACAGGATTTGGTAGTATTATCTGCAGGGTGTGAAACACCATATGCCAAGGTATTTGGCCTGAACTCTTTGTTATCCAAATAAAATTCCAGATTTTAAAGAAACCGTAGAAACTTTCTAATCAAGCCTTTGATTCCTTGAAGGAATCCCGTCTACAACAACCTGCTCCTCATTGAACAATTCCTTGACAAGGAACTTAATAAGGCACAGCACTCATCCCATTTTAGAATAGCTCTGGTTTTAAGAGCTCTTTTTCTTACCTTGAGCCAAAACTTGCTTCTATGTGATGGACAAGTGATATTGTGTTTTATAATAAGAAATAAATATTTGATCATTGTCCTGTTGTGGCACAGAGCTCCTAAAACCCTTGGAATTTCCTAAGTGATAAGAGTGATAAGGTATCTTGATATCCATGACAAATCCTCTTCAAACACACGACTTTATGTTAATGTGGTGACTATTGGAAAGCACTTAAGGATGGAGGCAGGTCACTAGGGGAACCAATAATATGATTAGAGGGTTGGAAATTTTAGTCCCAGCCCTGCAACATCTGGGGAATAGGGAGGAGTCGGAGATGGAGTTCAGTCATCACTGGCTGGTGGTTTAATCAGTCATTCAGTGTAACGAAGCATCCGTGAAAATCCAGAAGGACAGGGTTGAGGGGGCTTCCAGTTTGGTGAAATCAGAATGCCTCTAAACGCAACTGTGTTGGGGCCTTGAACTCCAAGGGAACGAAAACGCCTTCATTCAGAACCTTGCCCTGGGATATCTCTTCTGGCTGTTCATTTGTATCCTTTATATATTTTGGAATAAACCAGCAATCTAGTGAATAAACAGGGTTCCTGAGCCCACCTAACAAATTAATCAAACCCAAGGCGAGGGGGAGGAGGGAGGGAGAGGAGGGAATGGAAATTTCTGATTGTCAGCTAGTCAGTCAGAAGCACAAGTAGCAACCTGGATTTGTGATTGACATCTGAAAGGGGGGCAATCCATAAGACTGAACCTTTAACCTGTGGAATGTCCCAAGTAGAGAGTGTCAGAATTGAGTTGAATTATAACACTTAGATGGTGTATGAGAATTGCTTGGTGTGGGGAAAAAAATACACACATATTGGAATTGGTGTCAGAATTGTAACAAGTAGATGAGAAAAGATGAAAAACCTGGTAGGAAGGCAGGTAAGAGAAGAGTGGGGAGGAACTCTATTTGTTTCTTCACTGGTATGTCCCCCGTCCATAACATGGTATGTGTCATTAGGTATGTAATATTTTTTTGCTATTTGAGCAATTTGGAAGAAGAGCATTCTGTCATAATGATGTGACCGTAGGATATTAGTTCATCATTTCTTAATGAGATTTAAAAAGAATACAATTTTTCTCTACCCACCATGCTTATATAGGTGTCTTGATTTGGTGAGTTTGTTTGTGATGATGGTGGGTTTTTTTGTGTTTTGTTTCGTTTTTGAGGATGGTTTTAAAGAAATGAAAAATACCCATGTATTCTTGTTTCTAGCCCCGTGGTGTCCTAAGTCTCCGCTTCTCAGCTATATTTAAGTGTATATGCCCTTTAAATAAGGAGTGAGATACAAAATATGAACCGGTACAGTTTGGTCACCAACTAATCAAAATGGATGACCACAGTCTGGTGCATTATCAGCTCATATCTGCCTGCTTCAAACTATGGGAGAGTCAAGCTATTAGAGTGCTGAGTTTAAATACTACATATTTTTATTTTGTCTTTATTGTAATGAACAAGCCCTGTCTTTGGCTCCTGCTGTGCACTTTTGGAGGGCCTTCCATATGGTTGCTGCTAAGTATTTTGGCATTTTCCCAACTGTTACAATTGGGTCAGTGGGGGGGATTGTATAGGAGCAATAAAACAAGGGTGACTGCAGCAGGGAGGAGTACGATTACTACGCACATAACGGCTTATTGCCTCTCATGCATTCAAGCACAGCTCAATGCCATTCATTACCACAGGCAGCCAGGGTAAACTGCCTTTTGCCATAGAGTTTACACCAGAAAGCCCAGGCCTTGCATGCAGAGTCTAAGCGTTCTTGTTTACATTTTTTCCCGTTTCCGTACTTCTTCATTGTCCCATAATATCTAGAATAATTTGAGGATGAATAAGACAATGTCATTCTGAGAAAGTTTTCATGAGCAGTTTCTTAGCTAAATTTTAGCAACAAAAGTAGGATTATCAGTGGCCCTGAGGACTTTGATATGAGAGAGAAAAAATGCGGAAGCAAAGTCTGACTCCCATAAACACTTACCGATCTTTGAGACATGATTCATAAAGCCAGAGCTGACTAATAGTATTGACACTATTACTGGAGTCTTTTCCCTGGCAGAAATGACATGAAACAAAGGCTACTACTATTTTTATCCTGTGGAAGACAGTGTTGCTTAAAGCTCTAGTAGATTGGAAGGAAAAAAGTTCACAGCAAAATTAAGATTCTAAATAGCAAGATAATATATCAAACTGAGATACGTGTGTACGCACACACACACAATGAAGTAAAACAATGAACTTAAGGTCTTGATCCAAAGATTTGTTCTCCATATTTATGCTTATATGCACAAGTATTCTTTAAATAATTTAGTATGCTTTTCCTTTAGGGGCTCCTCCCTCCACATTAAGCATGAAGACCCAGCTATATAGCATTCTAATAGGTTCACAGTACGGTCATGAATTTTTCTCGAGCAATTACAAGAAATCGAGATTTTAAGAAACAGAATTGGAGACGTTTAAACCAGTATACAAATATGTGTGGATTTTTTAAAAAATGTTTCCAGCCAAGAATAGAAAATAGTGTTGAATTAAAAAGTTGTTCCCTATTCCCTTCCTTCCCCGCCATTCTCAAGCCTAGCAACAGGATTCCCAGACACGCTGGGTGGTCGGAGACCTGGGCCCGGCGAGGCAGGTGAACGCCTCGGGACCCACAGGGGGCTGCGCAGGCGAGTGCCCGGGAGATCGCTGACGAGTCAGGGCGGAAAAGAACGTGAACTTCGGAGACAAACACCGCCGGGGCACGGACCACAGCCCTGCAACCAACCCCTGCTCTTATGAAAGAACTAATACTGACAGCAACGGGATGGTTGTAAACCAACTGGTTCCGGGATGACCCGCACTTGTCCTAAGACGCTGGAGACCCCCACTTCCAGCTTCCCCCAAACAAGGAAGAAAGAGCTAACCAAGGCTCATCTCTGTTAGCATGTCCCCACGGAACCCGCACAGAGAAACTTCCCGATACCGCCGACGGTCTCCACGCTCTGCTACCACCGCAAGCCCCCTCCTGCCACGCCACGCCACGACCCCGCAAGCGGGAAGAACGGGCAGCAGCCGAGGTGAGGGCAGAGGTGGCAGCTTCAGGCGCCGCAGTGCGCAGGCGCGCGCGCCTAATGCGCAGGCGCCGCCCAGAAGTGACTTCTCCAAAAAGTGTCTTAGTTCTCGGTCACCTGAGCTCGGGGCGACTCGGCTGCGGTAGGATTCTTGGATACCCGCCTTCCGCGGGTCCTGCCTGAAGACCCCGCCCTCTTCTCTTGCCTGTCGCTCCGCCACACCAAACCCTATAAGGGCCTGTCCTTTCCCTCCCGTCCTTTCCCAGTCGCGGGTCGGACCCGGCCGAGTCGGGCAGCCCAGGCGCGGTCCCTGACCATGGCGTCTCTCTTCAAGAAGAAAACCGTGGATGGTGAGTTCAGGCCGGGCCAAAGGGGCCCAGCTCTGCGTTTCCCTGGCGTGTTTTGGGGGCTTCCGGCCACGATTCTTTCAGCCGTCCCTGGGGGCGGGGCTGGATCAAGTGGCCCCACAGGTGACCGCCCTCGTGCGTCACTTCTCTGCTTCCCCATCTCTGCTGACTCGCCACACCTCAACCTCACCTGAGTAATTTGGCTGCTTCTCTCTGTTTAACACACATACACCACGTTTACCGCCCCCCCCCCCACGTTTTTCCTTTAGCGAGACCTTGAGCATTTCGAGGAGACAGGATGCGGCTGACCCTTGAGTGTCATTAGACGTGATTTGATGAATTTCTTGTTGGTTTCATCTGTTGGTTTGTTGCTCCTTTAGTTCGGAGCTGTACTACTTAAGGAGTACAAACAGGAAAACTGTATGCAGCTGGAGGAGGGGATAACAGGCTCCAGTTACAAAATGAACCTGGGTCTGGGTCGGCTTCCCTTAAGAATATCCTGTCAATAGAGATGTGAAACAACTGCTTCTTTACGGACTCCAGGAAAAATATATAAGAAACCTAAGGGAAGTGCCTTGGGTTTAGTTTTCATAATGTATTTTTCCTTCCCTGTGATTATCTTTTGCTATCTGAAGTAAGAGATGTAGTATGTATTATCTGCATAGAAGTTTACATTTTTTACAATAACTTGCATTGTTTCAAACATTTAGCTCAATGTCATCTTAAGGGGAAAAAAAGGAGTGTATAGAAATACACAAATTGGTGTTTATAAGCAATTACTGTAATGTATATATAACACTGATTAATTACTCTTGATATTTTGATTGACTGCCACCAGGAATCAAATTCATTCAAGTTAATTAAAAATTGTGTTTCCTATTAGATGTTGAGTTTAGGTTGCTGTTGGTTCAACCAAAGAATCACTTCTTTGTAAGGGTCTAACCCTGCCACAAAAGGAGCAGTGGTAGCTAGACAGTGATTGGTACAAACAGGGTGCTGAGTCCAGACCTGGGGTAACTCCTTCATTCCTTTGTATTGACTGTTCCAGTGCCAGCAACATTATTTTGGGGAGGATAACAAAGACATCACTTTTATTTTGCCCCTCTACCCTTCACTTCAACACATAGTGTAATGTTAGGCCTAATTTAGTACACAGAATACATTTTTGCCTACCCTGAGTTGGTGGAAAAAAATTTTTTTTTGATTTGTGGACTTTCTATTAACTAAGAAGTACCATTTACAGTACCTAGAATACCTTTCAAGTTGGTATAGGATATAGTAGAATTATGTGAGATGGATTTTATTTGAGAATGCTGTCTAATCTTTAATGTGGCACTTTCTTCACTGTTTCAGTGCCAATATTGTGGTTTCCAGTTATTGTATAGTACTTGAGGGGGGAAAAGGTTTATTTTTTTGCTTCAGTTTTAAGTAGTGAGAATTTCCTAAACAGAGGAAAAGAGTTGTACCTTTGTTACTATGATGTTACAAATTATATTTTAAAAAACATCTTAACATTAAAGGCCAAACAGCTTTAATTGCTTAATATCTGTCAAATATCTTCAAAGACATAAAAATCAGTTCTATATTCTCATCACTGTGTTTCTTGGTGCTTTTGGCAGCCTAGTGACTATTGTACTTGAAGTATAGGACAGAATAAAAAAGAGAAAAAGTGAGGATGTGCAGTGAGGGTATTTGTATATTCATTTGCAGTTGCGTTAATTCATCCAAGAAATGATGTTTTTTGCTAAATAGATTTATTTGTGAAAAGAAAGTCTTACGGACTTTAGCTAGGAGCTATACTACTGATTTAAAGATCTATGTGTGAAATTTCTGAATGTAAATTTGGCTACCATGTATATTTACTATAACTACCAAACTGCATACTTTATTTTTTTTACATTATTATGTCAATTCAAATCATTTGATGACATTTTAATTATAGATTTGTACTTTCATTATTCTGATATAGAGCTTTATCGATGTTTTTACTCCTTGTTTTATTAAAAAGAAGGTGTTTTGTTTAGAAGGTGACAGCATTCTTCTTAGCAGTAATGAGGCTATATATTATGAAATGTAATGTATTTTTATGTATTTCTCCCAGATCCTCAGACTCGTTGATTATTGATCATAAGATCTTTTGCTATATGCCTTCTTTTTATCTGTTTCAGCAGTAATGAAATTCTGATATATAAGGGAAATATGTAACTGTACATAGATTTGGAGAATAATTGAATCTTTTTGTCTCTTTGGATTGGCTAGAAGAGTCGCATACTATATCATTAAAGACTACTGCACTTGTAAATTAAAAAGGGAGACAACATTACAGCACTTATTACTATTCAGAGTTATGTTTAATTCATTTTGACACAAAGATGAACAAGTCTCTGCAGTGTATACTTTGTTACAGAAATTAATGAGAATTGTACCTCAATGCCATAGAAGAAAAAGATTCCTTTGAATTTGAAATTACAATTGAATATTTGGTTTTCCTTTTACTGATTTATAAGGTATACACATATACATAGGGTAATGTGTTTACATTGTTTTGGTTTTTTTTCCTAGTGGACTAATGGTGACCTATTTATTGAAACTATGAACCTGTAAATCAGGATGCCATGAGGTTTTGTCATGAATTCATAACTAAATATGTCTTTTAAAAAGTGAAAAATTTTAAGCACTGTATAATTTTTGTCTGTTATCCTCAATAAAGGCAAATTTGAGGTCCTACTGTAAGCCAGCACTGTGGTAGCATTTGTATGCAGCATCTTATTTAATTCTCACAAAATTAGAAGATAGGTACTATTATCATCCTCACTCTGTAGGTGAGGAAATTGAGATATGAAGGACTAAGTAATTTGCCCAAGGTCACACAACTTAGTGGCAAAACTAGGACCTCATCCCCTGAGTATTATCATTGATAATATTTTCTTATTAGAGATCCAATGGCACAGTTTAATTTTGCCGTTCTTTCTAGTATATGGAATTCTCAACTTTTGGTAGATGCTATGTAATGGTAACCATTTATCTGTGAACTGGGCTCTTTTTCCCTTGTAATCAGTGGTAGAACTTTGATTTTGAATAGTAGTACTAGAAAAAACCCTCCTTTCCCTGATTCTCCCTTGACCCAGGTTTCTTAGCAAGTATTGTCCAGTCTCTTTGCTCTTCATGTAAACTTCTTGAAGGAGTAATGTTGTCTCCCATCTCTATCCCTTTATTTCTCAGACCACCCCCAATTCTACAGCACGTTTGCTTTACATCTTAAGCGATGAGATCTTACTGAGATCATCAATGACTCCTAGATTGGCAAAATGGCCATTTTTTTAGTGATCACCTCTTGGGCTTGTGTTTTGCATTTGATCCTAATAATTTTTTTTAAAGATTTTATTTATTTATTTGACAGAGAGAGAGACAGCCAGTGAGAGAGGGAACACAAACAGGGAGTGGGAGAGGAAGAGGCAGTCTCCCAACGGAGGAGCCTGATGTGGGGCTCGATCCCAGAACGCTGGGATCACGCCCTGAGCTGAAGGCAGACGCTTAACGACTGAGCCACCCAGGCGCCTCTGATCCTCATAATTTCTTTATTGAAGTTCTCTTTTGGCTTCCATGAAACTTTAATATTTTCCTCAAATTCCTCTAACCACTCTTTTTCTTTCTCCTTTCAGGTTTTTCTTTTCTTTTTTTCCTTCATCTTTTCCTTCCTTCCTTCCTTCCTTCCTTCCTTCCTTCCTTCCTTCCTTCCCTCCTTCCTTCCTTCCTTCTTTTTTTTTTTTTTTTAACCCTGCTCCCTAAATGTTAGTGTTCTTCTTGGTTCCATCTTGGGCTGCACTTTTCTAACTGTACACTCTTTCCCTGCATGATCTTATCCAAAGTCTTATTATTTTACTTATTACCTACATGCTGATGGGTCCCAAATTTGTATTTCTAGTTATATTTTTCTGAGTTTCAGACCAGCAATTTGCTGAGTATCTCCACCTAGAGTTCCCAAAGTACCGCAAATTGAAGATTCCAAACAGAATTCATCACCATCTCCTTTTAAGTCCGTTCCTTTCCTGAGTCTGCTCTTCCAATGTTGGCAGGTCTTGATTTTGCCTCCTACCTTTAATTAATTACCAAGTTTTGTTCCTGTTACCTCTTAAGTATTTGACACACATGATTTTCCACTGCAACTCCTGCTGTAATTCAGATCCCATTTTTCTTGCACTTTATTACATCACCTTTCTGCTTTTCTTTCCTGTAGCGTCATAGCCCTTAAATTGTTCATCTACAGAGTTGCTTTGTGATTTGATGTACCTGAAACCCAAATCAGACTATGCTACTTCTCAGTGAAAACCCCTTAATTATATTCGTTGGTACCAACAGGATCAACGAGAGCTCTTTAATAAGGCACATACAGCCCTCCCTGATCTGGTCCTTGTTTTTCTTGTCATGTCCCTGAACATATTACTGTCCAGCAGTATTGTTCTCATATTCATCAGTACATACCATACCACACTCTTTCTCTCTCTGACATATTTTTGCTTATGATGTCCTTATGCATAGAACCCTCTTTTTCCTTCCTCTGGATAACTTGCACTATGTCAGGAGTTTTTCTTCTCTGAGAATTCTTCTCTGATGCCTCCTCAAAGTGTGTTAAGTATCTCACGCCTGTATTCTTATTTTTTAGCCTCTGCTTTCTGACTTGCATTCACTGGAACTAAAGTAGATCCTTGTGCACTTCCAAAGTTGGATTATGTTTATTCAGAGTTTTTCCTACGTTGCATTAATGCAAGGTGGTAGTCTCTTCAGCATACATGAATGTATCTCTGCAGCAGTTTATGATTTAGAGATAAAAATTCAAAATAACAGTATTTACTACCCAAAAGTAGTGTTTCCAGGATCCAGAGCTTATAGTCTATATCCGTATATCATTGCCACCAACCTGCAAGTTTAGACATACTTTGAGGAATCCTACTGACAGAAGAGGAGCAAGCTTCTTGGTTTTGCATTAGTGGGATTGTATCCATGTACGCTAGTACTCCGGAGTTCAGAATCTGAAGTTTTGACTAACTTGGGATAAAGCTCCTGTCAAAGGATAGGTTGACACATCTGTGATATCTTAAGAGAGAGTAAAATCTGCCATCTATATAAACTGAATCCCCTCCAGAACTTTTCTGCTTTCTACCAAATAAGATGGAACTGCCTGGTGCTACCTATAATACCTAGATCTTTCCTAGGTTGCTGTGTGTTCCCTTAGTGCTTATTATTCTGAATATTTAAAAACTCAAATTTTACTTGCTGTTTGGCCCCTACATTCTTTGGCCCCTACATTTGGCACACCAAAGAAAAGTCATTGAATATGGGATTCAGAAGCACAGAACTCTCTTCTGAGCATTTTTCTGAGTTAAAGTTCTCCATACTTTTTGGTATAGAGATGGATGGATACCATCCATGGATATTTCTGTAGGAAAATGTCTCCCCTTTGTATTTCTGCATCCCTAGCATGACCCCAGAGACTGGTATTTCTTTTCATGCTACTGTTTTCTGCCTTCAAGTCCATAGGTCTGTGACACTTTGCTTTCATAGGATCTTTCCCTCTTGTTCTTACCTAAGTGAGAAAATGCTCTTTCACAGTTTTCTGAACTGAAGCTGTTATTGATGATGGTACCAAAGCCTGTCTTTGAGGACCAAATGAGACCTAAAGATCTACTGACCCATAGCCCCTATGAAGACCTTCCTTCAGCTTTTGAAAACACTGATATTTTACTAATAAATTAATCTGAATGAATTTCTCAGTATTCGAGTGACTTGAGATTTTACTGGGGGGCAAAGGGCAGCATTCCTTTTATGCTACCATACGGCTAGACTCCTGTTTTCTCTTTAGTATTCCACCTCCTCCTTCCAAGACAGCCCTGCTGAGTTTTTCAACTTCAACCTAGTTTTTAAATGGATGGTTGGCTCCCAGGATCGTATGTAGAAGAAATCTGTTGGCACAATCCTCCACAGTCCAGTTTCCCATAGTTGTTTTTTGTTCTTATTTTTTCTTTAGCATGTATCAAAACGGGCTAATGAAGCTGATGCCATTTCTCCCTGATTTTTTGCTATACAGTTTTCAAACCCTGAGAAACAGATTTGCTCGCATATCAAATTCTGATTCCTCCCGCACCCATTCTCTCATTGTCATTTACCTCTGCCTCTCAGTACCTTTGGTTCCCAGAGCCAGCATTTTCTAGGAACTGACCTTAAATGTTTCTTTCTTATCCCTTAACTTTTGAGTTTGTACCATTTGCAGTTTTTTTTCTCCACATCCACCCAAGAAGGTGGTACATCCCCACCTAGCCAGGACTCCTTTCCTCTTCACTGTTTGGTGAGCTCTACTACACCCCCTTCACACAGGTGGTTCTTCTGTTGAGTAAGGACCAGGATGTAGGTAATACCTGTTATCCTGCCATCCCAGGGCTGCAGACCCACCACTTCCACTCCCAGCTGCTGCAGAGATTGCAGGTGATGTCTGAAGGAGAAGCTCCCTGTCTCCTCAGGTCTTGATCTCCAAAGCTACCATGAAAAATGGTAAAGCATGATGTGCCTTATTTACTCTGTGCTCCTATTTCAATCCATGTGATCACTAGATTTAGGACAACTGGTAGGCAATAAAAATGCATGGATCAAAATGATTTTTTTTTTCTTTAAAGAAACACATTTAGAAGCAGAAAATATATATTAGACTAAAATTTCTGTATTGACCTTATAATAAACAAGACCTTACAGTACAGCACAAAACCCAGTATATGGTAGAGTGGCTGCTGTCTAGTAGACCAGTGCCTCAGGGCTCCTGGGGCAATAACCTGAACTATGCTGTAAGCTTGAGACAGGCCACCTCCTTTTCCCCTAAACATATTTAAAATATAACTCAACAAATTAATGAATGCCTCTTTTTAGAGTTGATAATTAGTTTTTGCTTTAATCCTTCAACGTGCAAATTGTATATAAATAAGCAGGGTCTGGAAGGACAGCCATAATTCAAGTTGGGGCCTAGCCTCAAACCCCAGAAGAGAGTTCTAGTAAGCTAGGCTGGACCACATGGAGGCCCCTTTTGTTTTTATTTTTATTTTTTGACTTTTTTTTTTTTTCTGTAAGCAGATAGACCTTATTGACTCAGAACTAAGGAGAGCAGAATGACCTTTTCTGTCTGTATCGTCTTAAGTCCAAAATTTAAGTTTGTGATCACTCTAGTGCATACATGTATATTTCATTCAGTAAAAAGAGCCTGAAAGGCTTCAGATAGCCTTTTTGTTTTTTTAATAAGATTTTATTTATTTGATAGACAGTGAGAGAGGGAACACAAGCAGGGGGAGTGGGAGAGGGAGAAGCAGGCTTCCCGCTGAGCAGGGAGCCCCATGTGGGGCAGGGCTCAATGTGGGGCTGGATCCCAGGACCCTGGGATCATGACGTGAACTGAAGGCAGACGCTTAATGACTGAGCCACCCAGGTGCCCCTTGAGATAGGCTTTTAATGCCTACAGTGGAGCTGGCTTGGGTGGCCTTCTCTAAGTGTTGTGCTGGGTATGGGTGAGAAGAGGGTGGTGGTTGAGGTGGCCTCCAGACCCTTTTTTACCTCACAGTACAGTAGCAAAGAGGACATACCAGAGTCACAACTGTGTACCATTGCCATTTTCACGATGTGAAAATTCTTTATTACTACCTATTTTGAAGTGCTTCACAGCAACCCCAAACGGTAGATGAAGTGCTGGAATATAAAAATTTGGGCATATTCTTTTGCCTAGAGAAGAAAGCAGGGATGGACAGGAGCCAAGCGCTGTATCTCCTAGATGTCAGCAATGCCCCGTACATGTTTCTGTCATTGTCTTGACTCAGAATGAAGAAAAGGGAAAGCAGAAAATTGTAAGGGAAATATCTGGTTATTTCAGTACTCCATTTTCCACTGTATAAAGAGATCTATCAAAGTTAAGGTTCATGGTTAAGTTATCAACCATCTTTTTTGGTAACCAATAGAGTTTATTATACATTTTAAAGAAATGTATTAACTATGCCTGTAAGGCACATTCTTTTACATTTCAGTATGTTTGTACTCCCGTAGATCACTGCTAAGTATACTATTTTGAGGTAGTAGTTGGCATGAAGTGTGGTGGGAATACAAATAAATAAAATACATGTGCTCCTTGCTCTTAAAGGGCTTGTAATCTTGGGAGGAAATCAAACCTGCCAAAAAATAAATATAATGAAAAATAAAGTTGGCCTAAAAACATTAAAAGTGTCTCAGAACCATTCTCATATTAGTCCCTCTGAATTATCTAGAAGACCAAACCATTAAATGTGGCTTTAACATAGGGATTTTTTTTTAAGTTAGAGTAATTTGTTTGTTTCATAGGATATGCCTATCTTATATGAAGAAAACGTTCTACTGTCTTTTCTTACTTACCATAATATGTTTTAAAGTGTTATGTCTATATTTTAGTATGCAACGTTAGATGCTCTCAGTTTATAGCTTAGAACTGTTTAAATATTAATAGGCCTATTAACTATGGGGCTATGGAATATGCAGTAGTTAATTTTCTTTATTTTTCTTTCTCTAATATACAGTGACAGTTATGGTACATATAGTTACATAAAATTAAGAAAAGGGAAGTAAAACTATTTTGATTAAGGTACATGTTTTGGTAAAATTTCATGTCATGATATGTGTTTTCCCAACAAAGATGGCTGTATCTATTTTCTACTCTCTGATTCTCAGACATCAACTGGTGTGTCTAAAAAGTCAGTCCTAACACTGTGGAGTTAGCACAGGCGCCGCAGGTTCAGGGCTCAGGCCTACAAGACTGTCCTCATGCTAGATGCCAGTCACAAGTCCCAGTTGGCCACCAGTACTTCTGACTAACCAGCTGTGAATTATAGAGTCCCCATAACCTCCCCCACAGTTTGATAATTTGCTAGGACAACCCGTAGAACTCAGGAATAGCCAAATGGAAGCAAGGTTTTAGCGGCTCTAAGTGGCCCAGAGCTTTCCTGCTCTTTTCAGGCATGCAGCACATCAGTATGTTCACCAACCCAGAAGCTCTCCTCATCTCTTTATTCAGGAGTTTTTATCACCCAGTCTTCAGTTCCATTCCCTTCTTCTGAGGCCAGGGGGTGGGGCTGAACTTCCTACCCTCTATTCAAGCATTTGGTCTTTCTGGTCACCAGCCCCCTCCAGAAACTATCTAGGGGTCCCCCTTCTTGAGTTAAATAATATTCCTACCACTAAAGAAATCTCAAGGGTTTTAGGAGCTCTGTGCCAGGAACTCAAGACAAAGATCAAACATATACTTCTTATTATATATTATACCATTCTAATAATGAATAAGTATATATTGATGGATTTTTAGATCTTAGCAGTCAAGGCTTTCTGCAATTGCTTTGCATCTGTGTCAATTATCTGATCACAATTTAACTTGCCAATATGGTGGCTTCACTTCTGTACTCCTAAGGCTTTAAAAGACCCTCATCACTATCTCATTATTACCATTTCATTTCGTACTAGTTGAGTTTAGGAAGTTGTCAGTACACAAAGATGTTATACTCCAAAAGTTCATTTGTAATTTCATAGTTTTAAATATATAACATATTTTCTGTTGAAACAGTAGGGTAAGTGGCCAGTGTTTTTGTACCAATTCATTGGCTCTGGCAAGATAGTGTACTAAGTTCAAAAGAAGAAAATTGGGAATGTTGAGAATGAAAAGGCTGATGATTGCTTTTAAGTCTAGGGAAATGAGAGCTTTGCTGTTCAGTGTCTACAGATGTCAGAGAAAAGATACTGTGCACTGTGTGGACTGAATTGTATGCCCACAAAATTCATACGTTAAAGTCCTAAACCCTAATGTGACTATATTTGGAGAGAGGGTATGTAAAGACGTAATTGAGGTTAAATGAGGTTATGAGGGTATAGACCTTATCCAATAGGAGGGTGACCTTATAAGAAGAGGAAGGCACCAGGGATGGGCACACTCAGAGAAAAGGCCATGTGAAGACACAGCAAGAAGGCAGCCCTCTACAGGCTAAAGTGAGAGGCCACAGGAAAAACCAGACGTGCCAGCACCTTCATATTGGACTTTTGAGCTTCCAGATCTATGAGAAAATTAGTTTCTGTTGTTTAAACTATCGAGTCTATGGTATTTGTTATAACAGCCCTAGGAAACTAATAAATTGTGACAATAGAATGCCAGCCAGTGCTCCATGGAATGTTAATAGAGATTTCTTAAAAGGGACCCTTGACTTAATAAATTTGGGAAATAAAGGGCACTTGAGTGGCTCAGTTAGTTAAGCATCTGACTCTTGATTTTGGCTCAGGTCATGATGTCAATGTTCTGGGGTCAAGACCCACGTTGGGCTCCCCACTCAGCAGGGAGTCTGCTTGTCTCCCTCTCCCTATGTCCCTCCTTCTGTTTATGTGTGTGCACACGTGCTCTCTCGCGCACTCTCTCACTCTCAAATAAATAAATAAATAAATCTTTTAAAAATAAGGTAAGTAATTAATTTGGGAAATAATCTATAATGTATTCCCCCCCTTAAGGATTGACAGTGCATATTCATATATTAAACAGTCTTAGAGGCCTTGAAGCAAATCTGTTCAGTTTTTTTCAACTTTAACATTTCCTAAATATATTTGTCTCTGGAACATTTCTTCTGTCTTTATAAGTGAAATGTGTTACCCATTCAGAAGAAAGTAAGTGGGGGGGGGGAAGACACCCCCCCCCATTGCTCTTATATATATGGTATGGTTTCCTATTTCTATATTTAAAGAACGTATAGAGTACATCTCTAGAAAGTCCTGAGCATGAGCTGTCCACCAGTATAACTTCATTGAGAAACAGAGTCAAAGGAGGGGAAATAGATGTCTTGTCAGGAGGAATTCTGACAGCTTAACTTTTACTCAGAAAGTCATTGTAGTTGATTAGTTATATTTTATATAATGACTTGAAATGTTTTTCCTTCTGTTTTAAAATTGTATATTTTTGCTGATGCAGATCTGTATTTATAAGGATTATGTCTCTGATAACTTTATTTCTTGTTTGCCTAAAAGGCTTCACGGAATAATACGGTTGTTAATCAGAGGCCCTGGAATCAGACCGTCTGTATATGAATCCTAGCACTGTTTCTTGGGCAGATTACCTCACGGAATGTCAATTCCCTTCTCTGAGATAAGAGAGATAATAGTACTTACTTTTGTGGTTGTTGTGAACCTCTTAGTATACTGCCTATTCCTCAATATAATTAGTTATCTTTATTCTGAGTAAAGTTGTTATACACAGAAATGTGTAAAGACAAGGTTGTGATGTTCCATCAGTAAAAGGATAATGGGCGTTGGCTCTGTTGTTGTATTATTTGAGGTGAAATTCACATAACATTAACCATTTTAAAGCGAACAACAGTTCAGCGGCATTTAGTGTTTTCACATTGGTGTATAACCACCACCTCTAGTTCCGAAACATCATCACCTCACAGTGAAATCCTGTACAGGTAAAGCAGTGCTCAGCGTTCTCCTCTCTCCCCAACCCCTGGCAACTGCCAGTCTGCTTTCTGTCTTTCTGGATGTATCTATTCTGATATTTCATATGAACATAATCATAAAATGTGACCATTTATATCTGGCTTCTTTCACTAAGTATAGTATGTTTGAGTTTTATTCATGTTGTAGTATGTATGAATACTTCATTTTTATATTCCATCTCTCTTATGCCTAGAAGTGGAATTGCTGCATCATATGGTAATTTTATGTTTATCTTTGAGGAACCACCAAATTGTTATCCACGGTGTCTGAAACAATTTACATTCCTACCAGCAGTATATAAGGATACCAGTCTTCACATGCTTATTAACACTTGTTATTTTCCATTTTTGTTTTTGATTATAGCCATTCTGGTGGGTGTGAAGTATCTCTCATTTCCCTTATGACTAATGATGTTGAGCGTCTTCTTTTTGTGTTTATTGGCCATTTCTGTATCTCTTTTGCATAAGTGTCTATTCAGGTCCTTCAACCATTTTTAATTAGATTGTCTTGTTTTTGAGTTTTAAGAGTTCTTTATGTATTCTAGATACTAGACGCTTACCATATATATATATATAGTTTGTATATATTTTCTTCCTTTTGTGGAATATCTTTCCACTTGATGATGTCCTTTGATGTACAGCCTTTAAGTTTCATGAAGTCCATTTTGTCTACTTTTTTCTTTTGTTGCTCATGCTTTTAGAGTCATATCTAAGAATCTATTGCCAAATCCCAGATCATGCAGATTTACTCCTATGTATTCTTCTAAGAATTGCTTGATTTTAGTTTTTATATTTGGGTCATTAATCTTTTTTTTAGTTAATCTTTTAAAAATTTATTTATTTATTTATTTATTTATTTATTTATTTATTTAGAGTGCATGGGCATGAGAACAGTGGGAGGGACAGAAGGAGAGGGAGAGAATCTCAAGCTGACTCGGTGCGGGCTTAATGTCATGACCTCGAGATCATGACCTGAGCTCAAATTAAGAGTTGGACCCTAACTGACGGAGCCACCCAGGTGCCCCTAGTTAATTTTTATATACACTGTGATGTAGGGGTCCATTTTTTTCATGTGGACATCCTGTTGTCCCAATGCCATTTGATGAAGAGACTGTTCTTTCTGTTGTTACTATTGTTTTTAAATCTACCTCTTCACTAGAAAGGTACTCTAATGAAGTGATTAAGATTACTGATTCAGAAGGCAGAATACTTGGATCCAAATCTGGCATTACTGCTTACTTCCTTGTGACCTTGGGCAAGTTATTTAAACTTCCGAACACTCCATTTTCTTTAAATATAAAATAATAGAAAAATCAACTCCATAGCATTAGTGTGGATATTTATATGTACAGCACTGAGCAAGATTCCTGATAATGAGACATCAGTTTTGGCAAGAGTTACCATCAATATATGTGATTTTTGAAGAAATTACTGTTTAGTAACAACTAACTCAAATTGTGGTCCATCAGGCCTAGACTAATACTTTATTTCTTCAAAAGATGGGAACTAATGAATCCAAATGAATTAAGTTAGAAAAACATTGAGTGGAAATTTAATAGTATATCAGGGCAATTATGTATGTTATTTACACCTTAGCAACTATCCTTATTTTATGAATAAGAAACCTGAAATTTAGAATACTGATTTTGCCAAGATATCATCATATAATGATCCAGTGGCAGAGGGAGGATTCAAATCCAGGTCTGCCTCATTGGAAGTTCTGCTGCTTTACTCTGTTATGATGACTTAGTGTAGAAAAAAGGATTTAATAAACACATGATCTGTCTTCCTTCCTGGAATTTCATACAGTACTGGAGTAAGAAGAGATGAAAAGTGTGTGTGTGTGTGTGTGTGTGTGTGTGTGTGTGAGAGAGAGAGAGAGAGAGAGAGAGAAAGAGAGACAGACAGACATATATATGTACCACATAAAGCATTGCATACTATCAGTTCTCTAAGGGAATATTTTATTGTGATTTATATATACTTTTGGTTAAACCTCTGACTATAGCATATCTGCACTTAATCTTTTGTAATTTGTATAATTAATATTTATAATCCAAGTATTAATATTTGACTAATTTTTTAATATAGTGAATGAAAAAATTTTAACATCTAATAAATCAAGATTTCTTTTTTTTTATTAAGATCTCCAAGTCTAATATTTCAAATGGTATTGAAAAAGATTTTGGAATTCATACATTTAGGTTTCTTTTGTGGTTCTCTTAGATGTAATAAAAGAACAGAATCGAGAATTACGAGGTACACAGAGGGCTATAATCAGAGATCGAGCAGCTTTAGAGAAACAAGAAAAACAGCTGGTAAGTAGAACATTAAATTTCAGTTTAACTTTTCAAACAAATTTGGAAATTAGTGTTGGAATAATTAGCTAACTAAGAAAAAGACACATGGCAGGCGGTAAGTGATTTACTAAGAAATGGCATTTAATGTCTTCCTGCATTCTCTGCTTACCTTTGTTTGTGTCATTCTGCTTACTTTTATCAGGATTCTGTGTTATTCTGCTGATTATAAAATCAAATTATTCTTCAGTTTGTAGAAGTCATGAATAGAAACACATAGAGTGGAATAAGCTCCATTGGTAATAACATGGTTTTTTTTAAAAAATTTTTTTCAGTATGCTGAAATTTTGTTAAGAATATTTGATGTTCGTGAAAGATACTGATTCGCAGTTATCTTTTCATGCAGTGTCTTTATTTGGTTTTGACATCTGAGTGATGTTGACTTTGAAGCATGAGTTGGTTTCTCTTACTCTTACTTTACTGGAAGAGTTTGTGTATTTCTTCCTTAAATGTCTGATAGGATTCATCAGTAAAGCCATTGGGAGGGAACTTTCTTTGTGGATAGGTTTTTAAACTACAGATTCAATTTTTAGAAAAAACAACAGATACAGAATGGATCAGGATACCTGTCTTTTTAAATGAGCTTTGGTAGTTAACATCTGTCAAGTGATTTGTCCATGTCTACTAAATTTTAAAATGTAATGACCTATTATTCATAATATTCCCATATTATCCTTCAACATCTTTAGCATATGAAATGATCCTTCCTTTGCATTCCTAATCTTTGTAATTCGTGTATTCTTTTTGTTTCATTCCCCCCCCCATCCTATCTGGCTAATGGACTATCAATTTGAGCAATCTCTTATGAAAAAAAGCTTTGGATTTCATTAATTTTCTATATTTTTTCTTTCCCACTATATAGATTTCTTTTATTGTTTATATTATTTTTTCCTTGTATTTACTGTTGTACTTACTCTTCTTTTTTCTACTCTCTCAATTTTGAAGCTTGCGAAGTATTTATCTTTTTCTTTTTTCTTTTTATTTAATTATGTTATGTTAGTCACCATACAGTACATCAATTTTTGACGTAGCGTTCCATGATTCATTGTTTGCGTATGACACCCAGTGCTCCATGCAATACGTGCCTTCCTTAATACCCATCACCGGACTAACCCATCTTCCACCCCCCGCCCCTCTGAAACCCTCAGTTTGTTTCCAGGAGTCCATAGTCTCTCATGTTTCGTCTCCCCCTCTGGTTCCCCCCCTTCATTTTTCCCTTCCTTCTCCTAATGTCCTCTGTGCCATTCCTTATGTTCCACATGTAAGTGAAACCATATGATAATTGTGAAGCTTGTGAGATATTTATCTTTTTCTAATACAAGCTTTAATGCTATAAATTTCCCTCTAAGAACTGTTTTAACTGTAACCCATACATTTTGATATGTTGCATTTTCATTTTCTTAAGTCAAAATATCTTATTTTTCCTGAGATTTTTCCAACCCATGACTTATTTAGAACCACGTTAATTTCTCCTTATTTATGATATTCCTTCCTCTTCCTTACTGATTTCCAGTTTAATTTCACTGTGGTTAGAGAACATACTTTGTATGATTTCAGTCCTCTTTAATTTATTGAGTCTTGTTTTCTGAGCAAAATATGATATGTTTTGGTGATTTTCTAGTGTGTATCTATAAAAAAAAAGTATTCTGCTGTTGGTGATGGAGTTTTTATAAATGTTGGTTAGGTGAAGTTGATAGTATTTTTTATACATCTGTATCATTACAGATTCTCTGTCTACTTGCTGTAACAATTATAGCAATGTACTGGAGAGAGGAGTTGTTGATATTCCTCATGCTAATTGTGTATTTGTGTCTCCTTTCAGTTCTGTCAGTTGTGCTTCACATATGTTGAAGTGCTGTTCTTAGGTGCATGCACATATAGGATTGTTTTAACATCATTATATATTGATTTCTTTGTCATTATGAATGCCCCTTTTTATTTCTGCTAGTAGTCCTTGTTCTCAAGGGGTTTTTTGTTTTTTGTTTTATCTGATGTTAATGTACATACTCCAGGTTTTCAGATTTTAGCTAAGTAATTATATGGGATATATTTTCTATCCTTTTACTTAGCTTAGTTTTTTTCTTTTTTTTTTTTTTTAAAGATTTTATTTATTCATTTGACAGAGATAGAGACAGCCAGCGAGAGAGGGAACACAAGCAGGGGGAGTGAGAGAGAAAGAAGCAGGCTCCCAGCGGAGGAGCCTGACGTGGGGCTCGATCCCAGAACCGCAGGATCATACCCTGAGCTGAAGGCAAACGCTTAATGACTGAGCCACCCAGGCACCCCTTAGCTTAGTTTTTCTAATTAAAGTTGGTTTCTTGACATAGCATATAGTACAGTTTATGTTCTTACCTAAAATGACGTCCTGTCTTTTACTGAGGTGTTAGGTGAACCTTCTCACTTAATGTAATTGTCTGTATTATTCTCTATATAATCTACCACTGCGCTCTTTTTGCTCTATCCCACCAACTCTTTTTTTTTTTTTCCTTTTTCCTACTGACTTTTGGGTTGAGGTTTTTTATTTTCTTTTGGACTCTTTGTAAATACCATAGACTTGCTTTGTATTTGTGGATGAATGTACAAATTCTGTCTTTCCTGTGTAAACATGTGGAATAAATTGCCCTCTCAAATTAACTTTTTTTTTTTTCTGTGACTTTATGATTGCCTCTTCCTCTCTTCATGATCGGGGAGAAAAGGGTATATGATGTGAGTTTGATTTTTTTCCTGAAGTAAATCATTAGGGACTACCTATTAATGATTTTATTCCCTTCTTTTTATTTCCTTTCTTAGGAATTAGAAATTAAGAAAATGGCTAAGATTGGTAATAAAGAAGCTTGCAGAGTTTTAGCCAAACAGCTTGTGCATCTACGGAAACAGAAAACAAGAACTTTTGCTGTAAGTTCAAAAGTCACTTCTATGTCGACACAAACGAAAGTGATGAATTCCCAGATGAAGATGGCGGGAGCAATGTCTACTACCGCAAAAGTAAGTGGGAACCTTTATATCCGTACATTTATAGTTTTATCTAAGACATTTAAGTGTCAGTATTCAAATCAGATTTAAAAGTACCTTCTGATGTATATATGGTGCAGAATCTGTGTAATATTTAGTAAAAGGAGTTACAATACTAGATAATCCAGATAACTACTTCTGGATTTTTTAGTTGAACTATAGTTACCTTACAGTATTATATTAGTTTCAGATGTACATAGATTCTTTATTGATTTGTTTTACTATAACGTTTCTTGTTTCAGGACATTTTGATTTTTCCAAGGTCACGTGTAACTTCTAAATTTTTTAAATTGACTTAAGTGTTGTTTGCTTTTTTCCCTTAAATTTTCAAAAGACTTTTGGTCTTATTTCATTAAGCTATAAGTTTTAATTACTTCTGAGTAATAATTTGCTCTTGATTCATTTTCATGTATGTGTCAGAAGGACACATGATTTCTGTCAGAAGGATTTATCAGTTAATTATGCTTAATTTATAGTCTTTATATAAAATAAATGTTTTTACTATAGAGTTTAAAAGACTGAGCTTTTTTTAGAGAGAGAGAGAGCTCATGGGTGGGGTGGAGGAGAGAGGGAGAAGGAGAAGGAGAGAGAGAATCTTAAGCAGGCTCCACACTCAGCATGGATGTGGGGCTTGACCTCACGACCCTGAGATCATCGCCCCAGCTGAAATCAAGAGTTGGATGCTTAACCAACTGAGCCACCCAGGCTTTTTGATTTTTTAATAAATAATGAGTCCCTCAATTATTGCATATGAAGTACTATAAGGAATAAGAAGACATTTAAGACAAAGGCCCTGCTCTCACAGATTTTTTAGTTCAGTTGGGGATGGAGTGGGGGTAGAGAGCAGGGAGGTTAAGCTATATCTGACAGGGAAACGACCTACTACATACATCAGTTTGTGCTAAGTTTCTGTGAACTGCACAGATCTTTGAATTGAATGATCTGAAAGACTTTGCAGAAGACCTAGGTCTTAAAAATACCATTAGGTGTTAAAGATAAGGAAGGAGGAGTATGAATATGAAGACCAAAAGAAAAAGCCACAGAGAAGAGAAAGTAGGAGGAGGTTCATATTGGAAAAATGGTATATACAATTGATTCTCATTATTTGAAGTAGTTAATGTTATGTTAGGTTGGGAACACTCCATTAGTGAATATCGAACCATTGCTCCTAGGGGAAGTACAGGGTTAGGTTCCTGTGAGCCTTTGGTCACAACCTTTTTGTCAACCAGCTTTTACCTAATGTTGTTTTATGTGTTTCTGTTGAAAGACACCGTAGTTAATAAGTGTTGATTCATTAACATTGAACTCATGCCTAATCAAAGCTAACATGTATTTTCTCCATGAACACATCGTAGTTTTGTGCACTTAGGAACACTACCCAACACTTTAGTACTGTGGTTGGGGCCATCTTAATAATGGCAAAATCACCAACAAAGGGTACAAAAATGTGGCACTAAGTTGACCACAATAAGGACACTTGTTTACAGTATGAGTTGAAACAAGAAGGCAGAATGTCATCTTGTTTGACACGAGCTGGAAACAAGCATGTTGGGCAACTCACATTTTTTGCTCTCCTCTGCGGGTCCACAGAGGAACACAAAAGCTCTGTGAGTATTGGTTTGAGATTACAAATACATTTTAGTGAGTAGGCACATCCACAAATATGGAATCCAGAAATAATGAGGAACAACTATAGTTGTGTTTTAGATTACAGAGCACATGGAAATAGAATTTATCCATCATAGATATAAGTGCAGTGACACATTATGTTCTTTAAAAAAAATAGAGGAAGTTTCAAAAAAGTAGAGGAAGTTTCAATATTAGTTTTGTTCTGTCAGTTAATTTACTCTTGATGGATTGTTGTTATTTTACAGTGAAAAATACACAGGTAAGGGCAAAAACTTTTGTTTTCCTTTTTTCTTTCACAAACGGACAGAACTAAACATCTAATTTAGGAAAAGATCATATGTGATGATCACATACTTGAGATGGTAACCTTTCAGTAATGTGAAGGGGACAACTACTTAGTTTGCAATTTTTTTTGCAGGTGGTAGGCAGGAAAAGGTACCGAATATGGGCCTGCCATATAGAGATATGTGAACTGGGATTTTCACTTAATCTTTTTAGAAATGTATTAATTCAGCAAATATTTGTTTAGACCCTGTAGGTAGGAAGTATAGCAAATGAGGGGATGAAGTGGAAAGCAAAACCAGGCAAGGGTTTAAACTGTACAGTCTATTTCAGATTTTATTTATTTGTTTGAGAGAGAGAAAGAGAGTGGGAGGAGGAGCAGAGGGAAAAGGACAAGGAGACTCCATGCTGAGCTTGGAGTCCAATGCGGGGCTCAGTCCCAGGACCCTGATGAGATCATGACCTGACTTAAAATTGAGAGTTGGATGCTTAACCAGCTGAACCACCAGGCGCCCCATACGGTCTATTTCAAAAACAGTCCATTTGAGAGGTAATTTAGTGTGGTGATTAGGAACATACGTTCTGGACCAGATTACTTGAGTTCAAATCTCACTTCAATTCATTAGCTTTGTGACTTTTGGCGAGTTATTTTGCCCTTCTGTGCCTTCATTCTCCATTTTTAATATAGGGAAAATGGTGGCACCTAGCACATGAAAAATTTGTCAGGTTTAAGTAAATGTCTTTTAACTTTAAATGTTATTATATGTAAAGCGCTTAGAACAGTGTCTGGCACATAATTAAGACTATATAGGCATTTACTGCTTTATTATCATTATTATCATTGTTATTCGTATTTGTTGCATCAATACTGTAAGTTGCAAGTGAAGTAATATAATTTACATCAATAAATAATTTCATCTATAGTGAGTGGGATTTAACAGGGGTATCTATTCTAATCAGAGTGTCAGGGATGACTTCCCAAGGAAAATGGTGAAATCTGAAGTGTTGATAGTGAAAACAAATGGAGAGGAGCAGTCCAAGTTTGAAACAGCATATGCAAATGTCCTGTGGCAAGAGAAAGTATGGCACATTTAAGGAAGTGAAAGATCAGTGTGGCTGGAGGGAAGTGGTGCACCATAAGACTAGCTTGTTAGGCAGAGTTCATTGGTGTTTAGTCTCATAGTGAATTATGGATTTTGGCTTTTGATACTAAGAACGGAAAGTCACTTCAAAGGTATGTGTGGGCTGGAGGGGGTGGGGAAATCCAGTGTTATACCTAAAGGTTATTTTGGCTGTAGCATTGTATACAGAATGAGAAAAGACTGCTTGGTATCTTTGAAACTGATGTGTTTTATATTGTATGGCGTCTTTTAATACTGAACTGTATATAATACATAAATTTTATATATAATATGTATAAAATATTTTGGCCATACTAGATAGCATTTCTCTTAATGAAATAACATGTGAATATAAAATGTAAGAATTCTTTTCACATATTTTTGCAAAACTCTGTTCTGTTCATTTCTTTTAACCATGGTTTAAAATATGTTAATGGATTAAATGTGTATGCTTTGTATCCTTTTTAATTTAGACCTCAAAAGCTTAATGAAAAATTTTATAAAATCTAAATTTTAATTCTTTTCAATGTAGATATTACCTGCTTGACACAATGTAGGCAAATGTAGTTTTCCCATTTGAATAGCAATGGATTTTTTGTTGACAATGTTTTTTAATTTTTTTTTTTTTTTTTTTTTTTTGCCTACTGTTCATATGAGTTTTTTCACCCTGGTCTTTATTACATAAATGTTAAGCAGATGGTTTCCAAGTGAGTATTTCATTTTTTTCTAGAATACTTAACAGTCTTATGTTTGATTATGGCAGTATGTATATCTTTAGAAAGGCTATATCTAATTTGATATGTTCTCCTTGGACTTATTTCATAGTAAAAATGTCACATTTATGTAGCCAACATGAATCTTTTCATATATTTACAGACAATGCAAGCAGTTAACAAGAAGATGGATCCACAAAAGACATTACAAACAATGCAGAATTTCCAGAAGGAAAACATGAAAATGGAAATGACTGAAGAAATGAGTAAGTTAATAACTGTGAATGAAATTTAGTTTTTTCATCTTTGAATCAGCTAAGTTTATGTACTAGCAGCCTCATATTCTAATCCATAAAAGCACAAATGTTGAAAAAAGCCGTGATACAGCACCTTCTGAATAGATGTCTATATTATAACTTCAGTGTATTTTTAAATTGGCCAACTATAAGGCTCAAATCTTATCAAACTTTACTGGAAGGAAAAATATAAAATATGATATGCCATATTTTTATGCCATATTGGCCCCAGCAGTTTTACTTCATTGATGAGGGGACCAAAACCAACTTGTGAATAAAATAACTCTTCCTGGTATGAATTTGGTGGTTTCAGGGTTGTTTTGATTCTTTCATACTAGAGATCATCTCTGTTTTTATTGGAGACAGAGATAATGGAGGTCTTTTGTTATTTTTTCCTTTTCCTTCCCAAAGTTATTTAATGTTTAGTTTTCTTTTTTGACTATAAACTAATTGCATTTTATAGAGGAAATATGGAGAACACAAAGGAACAAAATTTATTTAAAAAATCTATTATCACACCACCCAGACATAGTTACTGTTATATGCGTCTTTCCTGTATTTTCCTGTATCTTATAGTAGTTAAATCATATTACATGTGCAATTTTGAACCTTACCCTGCTTTTAAAAAATATAATAGTATGATATTATGCATGTACTTATGACCTAAACTTTCTCTGAAGTCTTTTTTTAATAGCATTAATATTGCATAACATCAGTATTAAATATCCATCTTAATTTATTGAACCATTCTTACGTTGGTAAGATTGTCTTAAAATTTGTTGTGTATTTGCTAATTCTTTGATAAATGTTTCTACATTATTTTTGACTAAATTTCTTAAATCTTCTTAGAGTATTAAGTTTTCTAAGGCTTTTGGTTCTACCAGATTCTTCTCAGAAAGACTATCCCAGTCTTTACTTGTCATTAATAAATAAGTGACCCTTTGCAGCGTCCTGGTGAGCATTGAGTCATTACTTACCATGGTATGTCAAAAGTGACATCATTATTTCACAAAGATATTTTCTAATTGTTTTACAGCTATATAGAGATATGCCACTTTAGCTCTGCTTAGCTGCCAGCATTTTAATATAATGGCATTTACTGTATAAAATAGTATCTAATTAAATTACCAGGAATACTAAACTCACCACTGTTCAAGTATTCAATTTCAGAATATCTATTTTCCTTTTAGGAATTAATGAAATTGTATGTGTATCCTTAATCAAAAATTCTTTAGCCTTGACTCTGAATCTTTACTTTGAAAAATATGACTTTTTTGAAACATCATTAGTGAATTTTTAATGACTGTGAGAATTGTCATTTATATAATGATCACAGTATCTAACATGTTTATGTGAGTTCCAGTGATGGCACAGGTGTGAGCAGATCTTAGCAGAATTAACTTTTCCATTAAGCTATAATGAAGAGAATCAATAGGCTCACACAACTCAATCATAGTTCTCATTTGTATTTTAGTACTTTGCAAATGGGTCTGAAAGGATAGTAATTGTTGGTGATTACTCATTTCTTCTATGACCTAGTAAAGTACATTAACATTAGTATGTTCATCCAAAGATAAATTCAAGATTTAAATGGATGTGTCTTTTTCCAGTTGAAATGTACATTGTGCGTGTGTGTATATATACATATATATGTATATACATACACACACACAAGGTTAATTTTGTTACACCTTTTCTGAAAGCATCCTTCTTTGTTAATCCCTGATTATACCTCTCTGTTCTTTCTCATCTGTTCCCTTCTTTCATTTTTTCTGCTACTTCTTCATCGAGTCCCTTATAAACTTTGACCTAGACTCACCACTCTCATTATTACTTCACTAGCATCTAAATTATTTTTCCAGAAACTTACCTCTGAGAATGCCAATGAGATTCCTTTAGTGGCTTCTTGCTGACTACAAAATAAAAATCCCCAGATGTCAATCATCAAAAACAGTTTTCAAGTCAGGCCCCTTTATTTTACCAGTGAGCACACTGAGGTCCAGAGAGGTAAAATGACTTTCTCCAAAAGTTGTCCATTTATGTACTAAATGGAAAAATTGAGACTCTAATTGAAGGCTTAACATTTGCTTTATTTCTTCAGAGATGATAGATACTCTGGGGTTTTTTTTTGTTGTTGTTGTTGAACATAGCTTTTTCCAAATGTAGTTTATGCTATTGAGCTAACACAAAAAATCAAATTGTCAAATCATGCTCATACCAACCAGAGATCTTAACCAGTATCAAGCTTTATTAACTACAGCAAGGACACAAGCAATTAAGAGGTACATGTGAAACAGGGGGACGGGTAGGACATCCCAAATGATTCCCCAGATCTTTCTTCCCATATCAGACATAAGCTCTTTGACCCAGAATATACACCTTTTCCATTCATGCATCTTAAATAATAACAAGAACTTACTCTACCTTGAGTGTATCTATATTGTCTTCCACCAAGTCTTTGCTCATTCTACTCCGTCTCTGTTTGGTCAAATCCTGGGCATCATTCAAGGACCACCTCACATGTACTTCCTCCCAGTTGGATCTGGTCTCTTCCCTTTAATATCTTATTTACCACAATCTGAATATTAATTTCTTTTCTACTTAAGTGTAAACTACCTGAGGTCTTCATTTTTCTCTATCCATTAATTGTCTTTGTACTACATGCTAGGCACTTTGTTTCAGAAATAAACAAGACATAATCCTAACGTGACACCTTCCATACAGAAGCTTTTCCATAAATATTTTGGGAAGGGAAGGGAGGAAGAGAGGGATAATAACAGTAATAATCTTTGCAAGTTTAAATTGGATGTCATTCTTAGACAAGTTTAATAAAATATTGAACCTTAGACTTTGTTAGAATATTCTACCTACATGTTGAATGTAAATTTAAGTTGAAAACATAATTATAGGTATAAAAAGAGTAAATTGTCTCCGTAATATTTACAGGATATTTGATTCTTGCCTATTATTCCATGGTCAGATTTAACAGCTACTAACTAAGTGAATACAGTTTGTGGAATCACATTTAAAAACTAAGCCTTTAGCTGTGAATTTCTTTTATTGTTCATTAAAGAGACATTTGTAAAAATGAGAGACTTGTTTTATTATAGGATAATTGTTTGCAATGAAAAGTACTCCAGATTTAGTAACTCAAAAATGTATAAGTGATCTTCACTAACATTTGAAGAGGACTTCTGTAGTTTGTTGGTTCAGCTAAGTTGGCCGTTGAGTAATATACGACACACAGTTGGGCCACCTTCTAAAAATGTAAATCTAACGTGAAATCTGTTTGATAGTAACTGTAATTTTGTTTCTCCCCTCCCCCCCAAGTCAATGACACACTTGATGACATTTTTGATGGCTCTGATGATGAAGAAGAAAGCCAAGATATTGTAAATCAAGTTCTTGATGAAATCGGAATTGAAATCTCTGGAAAGGTATGAATATCTTCTCTCCTTGGTTGGAAATAGTTTTTACCACTTTTGTCACTTTAAGTTAGCCTTTGCTCTTAGATGCATCTTTTTATATTTCAATGGTAAACATCTTTGCCGCACATCCTTTGTGTCCTTGCCCAAATGTTTGATAATGCACGTTTTTTTCCCTCTTCCTTTAATACAGATGGCCAAAGCTCCGTCAGCTGCCCGAAGCTTACCATCTGCCTCCACTTCAAAGGCTACAATCTCCGATGAAGAGATTGAGCGGCAACTCAAAGCTTTAGGAGTAGATTAGTCAGAAAAACAGTAATATTTTGCTTACTTATAATTATTTAGTATAAACCAGGCCCAGTGCAAATTCCTTTTACAAAACACATTTACTTGCAAAAATGAAGACCACGAGCAAAGAGTTGTTTCCTAACCCGTGACTATTTTGAATCTTTTACCAAAGAATGACAAAGATGCAAAAATGGGAACAGTTTGGATTTTAATTAGAACTATTTAGGAGTGATGTGTAAGATGTTTGACTTCTTTTCTGCATGGCATAGAGAAATTATATTCATTACTTAGTGTTTATGTTCTTTTTACACTGAATACAAAAATCCTGTGAAATGCCACTAGGCACCAACTAAAGAGACTTGTAGAAATATTAAAAAGATATCATCAATTCGTACCTGTTGCTTGTCCTTTGTTAGTGACGCGTGGCATGACCGTAGGTGGTTCAGCTGCCAGATCATTTTTAAATGACCCAAAGGAAGAGTGCTGTTTAAACCTCTGTCTTAAAAACTGTTGTGAGCTTTTCTTTTCTTTTTTTTCCTTTGGGAGAACATTCTAGCTGGTAAGTTTATTACCTTTCAAAATGTGCTTGGCACCTGCCTTAAACAGCACATATTGTGCACATCTTTTAAATTATTTTAACTGACAGAAAAGACTTACATTTTAAACCAAAATTAAGACCTCTTAGAAAAATTATCCTGGCTCTCTTTTGTAAAGCTTACAAAAGTGAATTGAATGTAATCAGCAAAAACGGACACTGAATTAGTAACATTTTATAAGTAATAAAACTGTATTTTGGTCTTTCTTCCAAGAACTGAGAAAAATTTCCCCATGTGAGATATAATTTGATCTGTTTAATTTTGATCTTCATTAATGTGTATATTGAACCCTCTAAATGGAAGCCATCCTTCTTAATTTAACGCTATTTGATAATACTTGACCTAAATTTTAAAATAAAAATAGCATTTTTTCTTGCTAAATAAACTACAACTTTGTAAGAAATTATTGCCTAAATGTGTATTAATGTATTAGCAGTATTTTTCAAGGTGAAGTTGCTATGGTATTTAATGTATGTATAGGAAGTGAGAAAAAATGAAATTACAGATTAGAGATAGAATTTAGGATTAGGTTGATTTTAAAAAGTTATGTTGTAATATATGGGTTCTAGCATATCCCACCATAAAAACTGTAGAGGAGGTCAGATAGGTGTAACCTGGTCAACTTACGAGGATGGCCATTTTGGTCTAATACCGACAATGCAAATCCATTTTAGGCCTAGTCTACATGTGGCAGATGGATTGGTGTGAGAATAAAAAGTTCAACTATATCATTTATAATTCATAAACCATTGTATGATGTTCAAAGATCAGGTTGCATTATTGATAGTATTAGTTTCCTTGACCATTGATGGGTCAAAACATTTTACTGGATTACGGAATGTTAACCCAGAACTTGTTTTGATTCTTGGATGTACATAATGATGCCAACTAACTTTATTTACTTTCTTGTTTACATGCGGGGGCTTTTGTTTTTAAAAACTATTTTGTTAAAAAAAAAATTCCAATAAAGATTTATTGCTGTTACGCTTTTTTTTCCTTATCTTTTACTCTCTTTTTGGCTTCTGCTAAAGTTAACGTTTTTATGCATATCTGGTAATTTTTCAAAAGAATGATTTTTATTATTTTCCTGGAAAGAAAATTAGGTAACTCTGCTCCTTACATTTTAACAAATGTCTGTTCTAAGAATTAGCAGTTGATACAGGACTGATGTTTGTGAATGGAGTAAGCCTAAGAATTGGTGGTTTCACATGAAATTGATCTGATGAGTCCTTTTCTAGAACTTCCAGGGGATAAACATTTTTAAATAATTATTTTTAAACAGTTAAGTCTTAGTGATTTCCTTGATTTTCAGTCAAACATGGATACTACAAAAGGCGGCTTTGGGACTCAATGGAGAGAGTGGAGCCATTCTGATTTGGCTGTATTTATAAAATGCTCCTGTGGCAATTTTCACAATCATTATAAATTTATACTGTTACACTGTCCTTTACTAAAAATAAAACTTATTTTCAATCCTTAAGATTAGGAAACAAGGATTCTTATACATTGAGTTCAATGAAAATAGAGTTGACCCTTCAACAACGTGGATGTTAGGGGCACTCCCACCATGCGGTCACAAGTCCACATAGAACTTTTGACTTCCCAAAAGCTTAACTATCATAGCCTACTGTAGACCAGAAGCCTTACCAACAACATGACGAGTTGATTAACACGTTATATGTATTATATATTGTACGATAAAGAAAAAGAAAATGTTAAGAAAATCATAAGAGAAAATACATTTATGGTACTGTATTAAAAAAAATCTGCATATAAGTGGACCTGCAAAGTTTAAACCCATATTGTTCAATGGTCAACTGCACTGACTTTTTTTTTTTTTTTTTTGCCTTGCTTTCCCTAACTTCCCTTTTTTGGCAAAAGGATTACTTTAACAATTGTAGTCAAACAAGATTGCCAACAGAGAGTGAGAGAGTATAGCAATACCTCTGTTACCAAGATGTAGCCCAGTGTCACATTCATTACTGGGTGTGGATTTCAGGATATCAGAGAAGTGGAATGTGGTCTGAAAATGTCAGTACTGATGATGATAACAGCTAGTCTTAGAAAACATAAAATGACCATCTGTCAGATGATTATGTTGTACGGACTACATTCCGTGCTCTGAGAGGAGAACCTGGCTCTGGCAGGCCCAGTGGAAAGGGGCTCAAGATTGTGACCCTTAAGACCAGAGGGAATCTGGCAGCTTTGGGCTTTATTTTATTCAACCTGCACAGTGATCTATATTTTATTTTTTGCATTTGAGTGCCTTTGGGAGAAAACTGTACTGTCCCCTGAGCCACAAGGACATTCCTTACTAGCCCAGGAGCCACACTTTTAGCCTGATCCCTGTGGGCCTAATTTAAATATGTGCTCCTATTTTAGATACTCCCTTGTAAAAACAGGGTGTGTGTCCAGAGACTGTGATGACTTTCTCCTTTGATGCCATTATTCTGCAAGAATAGGTTTTTGGGGCAGCAAAAGAACGGACCAACTTTCCAATTTCCTCTCTGTAGAAATTGAGTCCCATCAAGGGACTTAAGGCCATTCTTCTATTCTTGGTTCCTTTAAAAGTCAATTGGATTGAACTCACCTTAGAGGAAGCCTGGGGATTGTGAAGTTTGATTTAAGGCACTAATTGTTGGAATACCGCACAATGGATACTCCCCTTACTCCATCCTGCCATCCTCCCCAGACCTTTGAGTGCAGGTGCACACACACACACCGCTCCCTTCCCTGAGCACTGAAAATATTTTTTTACTAGACCAATCTTTGCACCATTAGAGATGGAAAGGTAAATGGATGAATGTCAACCACTTCTACCAGATAAAACTGAACGTACCAACTGGTATAGTTGACAAATAGAGCTTTCCGCTTTAATGGACTACACTGAATTCCCGAAGATTTACCACTGAAGAGTTGACAACAGCACAGGATGGAAAGACTATGGCTAAAGTCAGCTGTGCCATTTATTCTCAAATAATATTCCCAAATTTGCATAGGAAACTACATTTGCCATTTGTTTAATTGCAGTTTAGGGTTCTAAAGAACTATTTTCTATTTTTATAAAAAGATCAATGTATATCTATTAAAATATCTCAATGTAGTAAGAATAAATATTCTCAAACTCATTAATACAAATAAGTGAATAGTAAATACCAGTGCATTTACAACTAAGTTGTGAATAACTAAAGATTTGCTATTTCAATATTAAGTATTGATTCAAAATAATTCCATTTAGGGAGAAAAATTACTTCTCAATGCTAGCTGCATCTAAACTGGAATGACCTTATGAGTGAATGTCTGATGAGATTATGATCATATAGATGTGGTGATGATAGAAGCATACATACATGCTTATTTTTGTTGTAGAAAGTCAGATTAAACGTTCCCAGCAGATTCACATTTAAAGTGCAAAAAAGTCGCTATTCTAGATTTATTTTGCATTACATTTTGTTTCTATCTGCAGCTTTCAGACATGTATATATGCATTTTTGTGTATGTATGTAGAATGTATATATATATACATAGATACATCCTATCCTGCCTTTTGCAAACTAAAGAATCCCTTCCCAATTAGTGTGTGTGGTAAGCTGGTTGAATTATACAGAGAAGGAACTTACATATCTACATGGCTGAATAATTTGGAATTTACTCTTGAGTAATGAAAGTCTTTGTACATATATTTTGTTCAACATCTCCTGGGTGCTAGATGTGTACTTAAGCGTCGATGATTAAGCCGCTGAAAAAGATCTCTTTTTGTTAATAATATATCAAAGTTTCTCGCCATCCAATTAATGGCGATTATGTGTGCATAAACACATATGATCTATAGAGATTATGACATGTATAATGTTTGGTCTTTATTAAGATCATAAAAACCATGAGACTGGACAGTATAACTTAGTAAGCATTCTAAATCAGTAATAAAATTTGGTCTAATTGTCTCCATTTTTGTCACATAAGTTCTATAAACGTTGCCAGCAGATTTATATTTTAAACGCAAAAAAAGGTCACTTAGATTGATACTACCTTACTGTTTGCTTCTACTTGCAAGTTTCAATTAAGTGCATTCTTATAAGTTAAATAAATATATTCCTTGTATATAATTCCCCAAATTTATAAACTCAATATGTCCAACTCTTTCATCAATAATAAATCATACTCTAACCAATTAAACCAAAGTGATAGTCTTTTCTGGTAGCATCCCAGATGATTTTCTAGGTCGTGAGACTTAAAATAAATTACGTTATTAAGTTAGGCACCTTCGAGTTTGTAGCAGTCATTAACAGCACACTCCTTTGTTCCTTTAACAAAGACCGCGTGCCCGCAACGCGCAAACACTTCCTCAGGAGCCAGAGGAGCAACGGCAGACACGCCAGACGCCATCGCTGCTGCGCTGTTGTAGCTTACCGAGGAGCGGTGTGGGCTTCTCGAACCCTAAAGCATATTTTCTATAAATAAACATCAGAAAAGCGAAATCTCTGGGAAGAATAAAAAGATAAAAAAGTGTCGCTTCTGATTACGATTATTTCTAAATGCACTAATAAAATTCAAAGGCACCTTTGCCCTTATGTGCAAACCAACTATTTAGTTCAAACAGAGCTGAGGGTAAGCAGGACATTAGTCAATCAATTTTCTAACTGTCTTCTATTGTGATATTCTTTATTTGGCATTATGACTGAAATGTTAAAAAGCTAATAAACAGCCTTTGAGAAAGGAATCTTAAAGACCCACGTGCACACTGTGTGTGTTTTGTAGAGAGAGCAAGAGGGAGAGAGAGAAAGATTGAGAGAGAATCACTGTTTATTCCTATTGCTATCTTTGGCTTAAAAATGTACAGCTTGGCTTCTGAGAATAATTATTTAAAAGAAAATTTGTCAACATTCAAGTTGTATTCTTTTTTTAAAAAAAGTAGAAAAGCTTCTGCAAAAGTTATTGATATAAAATGATTTTTGGAGCCAACCAAATAACTAATTTCTATTTTTGTTGGAGAAGAGAAAGGAATGAAAGATAGAAAAAAAGTGGCTATCACACAACAAATTTTATCTGCATTCAAGATGCTCCTTAGAAATAGTAAATAAACTCTGATTCAGACTTGTTTTCACCCGTTTTTCTCTCTGCCTTCGATTGCAAAACCAAACTCTTACTACTTCTTTCTCAAGGTTCAGTTCTTCAGCCATTCGCATGATCTCTTGAGAGGAAGGCTTATTCTGTTCTCCAAAGTGTCTCTCCAGGGCATCTTTAGCAGCAATACTGAGGGGAGGGGGTGGAGAAGGGTGAGATTGTGGTGTTTTTAGGATGTTTGGCAGATCAAAATTAAGTAATGTTGAATATCATAAATATCAACATTAAAATATTTTTTAAAGACTCTGAAAACACTTCCAAAGCTTCAACAAAGCTAAAGGTGCAGTCTCTAGAATATGTAGATGCTTGTCTTAGGGTATCCTGAGCCAAGTCACAGGAGGAAAGAAGTAAGGTATTCTGGGCTTTCTACGTGTATCCCACTCTGTGCCACTAGAGGGCACTAACTTCCTGAAAAGGAAAGGAACACTTGTGCAGGCATTTCTAAATGTCCCTCAGAAATCATGTGTGATTTACAATAGACGAAATGTTTAGTGAACTCATCGACCAAAACAAAACCTGTATTTTAGCATTTCCTCTGTAATTTTCACGCAAATTACCGAAAGATCAACCAACAATCTTTTGGTTTGAAATGCAAGGTATCATGTTGGACTTTAAGAGACTGAAACACTGATGACTAGTTTTGCTATTTTTAATAACATAGATACCAAGTTGCCAGAGTCAGATGTATCTAAAACGACAGCAGAAATGATCCCTCTTTGTAGAAGTGATTTTTTTAATTTCCATTTTATCCAAAACTTGTGGAGCAAGTGTTCTTGAATCAAATAAACTACTTTTCCATCAAATGTTTAGAATTACTAGCTCTCCATTTCTCACTACCAAATTATTAAATTATGCTTTTTCACCAGTCTTGTTTTTCCTGTTGACTCTAGACACCATATACTTACATTATGTTGTACCTATATTACCCTCCCTCTTCTCTCTGTGTATATCGTATGTATCCCTCTCCTCTATACGTTGTAATCTATCTCAAGAATACCTGATAGTTGTTCTTCGCTTCCTTTTCCTTTCATTCACGCCCACTTTTTCATTGTATAAAGCTGTAATGGGGAAAAGGGAAGTAATTACAAAAAACAAAGTAGGTTCAAAAAAAAACCTATCAGACTTGAGTTTCAAATGTTCTTTGTAGAACAATGTGAAATAAAGGTGCTATCCATTTTTGTCTTAAATTTTTGCATTCTACATCATTTTATAGTACAAGACCAAGATACAAATGTTAATGCAGAAAATACTAACTTTGCAAAGACAACAGTCTATAAATGATATCCTGACCACACTCTTCTTGGAACACTTGCTTTACATGCTTTCAAACCTTGCTCTTTACCCAGCCTTGACATTAGTATGAGTAGATCATTTTATTACATTAGCAATTGCTTATGTACGTACTCGGAAGGCTGGTGTGTACAGATATGCTCTGGTTACAGTAATATCAGGTTATAAAAACTCATGTACATATACTACCGTATGCACAGAGCCAGAAAATCTGGATGTGTTAAAAAAATCATTTCACCACTTTATGCCTCTGCCACGTTTTCCAGAAAGCTGTCCTTACCGCAGCTTCTTTTCTCACTATATTTTACCTTCTCAGTAAATTTACTTCTACACTTGCATGAGCCTTCCTCTTTTCGAATATGAAACACACCTATTTTTCATCTGAAAGAGAAAAAACCCAACTAAACCTCAAACCTCTCCGCTTCGCATAAATCCTAGCAACAGAAGCCATCGTTTTTAGGTTAAAACATCCCAGAGCCTGTAACCTCAGTACCTCCCACTTGCTCAGCTTCCTCCAGCCATTTCGATAATATTGCTTTTAGCTTGCATGCATTTTTAAAGCTGAGTTGCAGGTTTTCGAATCGGCAGATAGTGGTTTGACTGAATTCAGAGCCGTGCACAGCAGCGAGGGCTTCCCCAACATTGGTTTGGGTGTATCCTGTGAAAGGGCAGGAGAGACCCGTCAGCTTCAGCTCTTCCAGAAGTGTTCTTTGTGGCCGGGTATCACAGAAATCGTTGTGTCTTGCTTTAACTATTAAATATTGCTTTTAAGCATATGTTCATTGGCAATTTAGAATTACTTAGTAAGTTCAGTGGAGACTTGTCTGGTACTTTAAAAACTACTTGTAGTTAATTTTTTCCAGAAGTAAAAAGAATTCAGACAGGAACCCCCGCCATTCACAGTATTTAGTGAAAATGGATAGATGTGTCATAAACACTTTTTATAAGATACTTACAAATTCTTGCTCTCTATTATTATTAAATATCTGATGATATATGCTCAACAATATAGTATATTAAATATAATGCATAAATTATACGATGATATATTTGTATCTCAACAGTAAGAGTATAAAATTCAACTATATTGTTAAAAGGTACCAAATAAAACTAAGACTTATGCTTACTTCCCCTGAAAACATGTTTATTACAAGACTGTGATCACCTAATATTTTAACTGTATCTCTAAGCACATTTATTATATCATTTGGTAATGTTTCTATCTTCAGGCCAAAGATCCTTACTGGTTGTCTCAAAACATTTTTAGAGTACAAGTCGATATCAACCATCAACATGGAATTTGAAATATTCACAACAATATAAACAGCAAACTGAAAATGGTTGTTATAAAGATGCCTACCGCTGTTTTTATTCCATATAGTAACTGTATATTAATTCAGGGCCTAAAGCTATAAATCTGTATGCATAAAATGGTTACATATGATGCCCATCAATAAATATCATTACAGAATTACCTGTGGTTTGTTCCACAAGTGCAGAGGGTGGAACTATCATTTTCAATCCATTTAAAAGATACACTATTTCATGAATTTAAATCAAGGTTAATTATTATAGTTATTTTATCTTAAAAACACTACTGAAAAGAGAGTGTGCAAAGCCTATGGACAGACAGTTCACAGAGAAAGAATTACAAATGACTGTAAAACACATGAAATAATACTTTTCAATCTTCACTCATAAATTTAAAATGAAACCACCGTCGCGCCTGAGTGGCTCGGGCAGGTAAGCATCAGATTCCTGATTTTGGCTCAGGTCATGATCTCAGGGTTGTGAGATTGAGCCCCGTGTGGGGCTCTGTGCTGGTCGTTCAGCCTGCTTAAGATTCTCTGTCTCCCTCTCCCTATGCCTCTCTCCCACCACTTTCTCGCGCGCTCATTCTTCCCCTCTCAAGAAAAACAAAACAAAACAAAAAAACCAAACACACACACACAAAAAAACCCAAAAACACACAAAAAAACTACCATGGGGCCACTTGGACCTATCTGATTTGCCAAGATCCAAAAGATTAAACAATAGTTTTCCTTCAATAATTTAGTTATTCTCTGTGCTGTCAGTCACTGTTCCAAGTGCTGAGGCTATGTCTTTAAGGAAAAATAAAAATTTAAGGAAAAAAAAAAAAGAAAAAACTCTTGCTTTCATAAAAATTATATTCTAAGGAGTCTGCCAAGAGACACTCAGGGTGGTGGTAAAATTTGGCACAACCTCTATATAGGCCAGTTTCTCAACATCTATCAGAATTACAAATATACGTGCACTTTAAGAAATTGTGCTTTTAACATGTGTCCTACACATCTATTTACACAGGTACGAAACGGCATTTATGGAGTGAATCATCGTAGGATTGTTTTTTAACAATGTAAGATTGGAGACAACCTAAATTTATCGTCAGTAGGGGACTGGTTAAATAATATATTCACGAAATGGAATTTCATAGACCCATTTAAAAAAAATCTCTGTAAAATTTAATAAGGAAAGCTCTATAAAATAGTTAAATAAAAAATCTGTATGAAGAAATGTATGTATTTGCTTGTATGTGCAAAATATATTTCTGGAAGGGTGCAAAGAAACCAACAACATTGATAAACAGGAAAGAAACATAAAAGATACGTTTCGCTTGCACCCTTTATGCCTTTGAATCATATGAATGGCTCATCTAGAAAAGTTCAAATAAAATAGGGAGTAAAACCAGCACTTCAAAGCTAGGGAAGTTGAAAAAAATATCACTAGTTTAAAAATCTGTGTATTTAGGATATCAAGAATTAACAAGGAAATAAAGGGTTTTCTTGTAGGATTTTCATAATTAGAGTAACTTAAATCCACAGCACAGATAATGAGAAGTATCTTGCACTTCCGAGCAGAGTATAAGAGACTGAACAGTAACATCGTAAGGATTTGCAGACCAAGTTGTATACCCGTTACTCTTAAAAAGTGCATACCTAACTTAATTCTTCTCACTTTAAATTCATTGGCAAACTTCTCAAGTTCTCGGATTTCCGGAGAATCCATGTCTATTGGCTCTTCGACTAATTTACTTTTCCGCCTGAGCTCCTGCTTGAAATCCGTGACTGTGGGGTCCTCCGCCAGGAGAGGCTGGTGCATGGGCGGAAAGCCATGACTCAAGGTATGGTCAGGAAACTTATAAAGACAAGGGGTTAAGCTACCTGTGAAGAAACAGAGAAAGAAAAGAAAAGGGCCATTTGTAATTATCCCCATTTCTATACAAGCAAAAGTTTTGCCACTTAGAACCCATTATTCCCCTGCAGCCGTCACAATTCTCAAAGGTTAACTGACATTCAGCCGTCTGAAATAGAAGTCAGAGTAGCTTAGTAAAAAGGTGATTATTTCCTTTCCACCTTCCTCAGGGCAGTGAAAACAAAAATAATGCCAAAGGAAAAATAATTAAAATAGAAATAAGCAAATTCTCTCAGAGGTATGTTTTCATTATTTCATTTTTCTCTTAAAAGATATCTGGTTCCTGCGAATCTGAGGTTCCACTGAAACCAGGATGTATATTTTGATCTCTGTTTTCTTAATTCATTACACAAAAAATCAGTGATGTTTATTGGAATCAAGGCATATAGTTAAGTGCTATGCTGGGAAGTTTTCTTAGGATTCGAAAACTGATTTTACAATATTAAGAAGCTCCACTGTTTTATCAGATAATGCTTAATTTCAAGGGGGAAATCGTCATGTCTTTTTAAAAGTTTAACAAAGGCAGGTAAAAAGAAAATTATGAGAACATAAAATACATTAATATGGTTAAATAGATTCAAGGAGTGAATAGACAAAAGGTAATTTTTAAAGTTCTATTTAAAAAGTCAGCATCAAGATTTCTTGAAAAGTATACAATATAGTGGAATCATTTCTTGATTATTATTTAAGAAGAAAAATAAGTGGTGGGAAGGGTGCAATTGTAGATATGATGGGCATTCATCCACAGACAATGAAGCGTTAGATCAATTGGGTTAAATGATAAATCACCAAAAAGAACCCACTAAAAGATCTATTTTTTAAAAAATTGTCTCCTGATTTCATTCTTTACTTGGAAAGAAGAGTTTCTCAATGGGTGACAGGATAGCATAAGCCAAATTTCCAGACATTTTATTTCTGTTTTCCTTAACACATCACATTTTTATTGGTAGAGATTTCACCTCGATTTACATTAAATGACATTTGTATAACGAAGACATTTTGATATAAATTAAATATTTGGTAATTAGTCATTTTTCTTATGATTATAAATATTTAAACTAAAAATAAATTGCTATAGAATATATGCAATAATCAATCTTGAGAACACTGGAAAAATATATCAAGTTTATGTTACCTATTATTTCTCTCTATATACATTCACAAACCAAAGACATGAGTAATGTAGATTTCCAGAATATATAAATCTTACATTAACATATCAATATGTAATGACCAAAGAATAGTGTAAGTCAGCAAATTGTTGGCTTGTATTATTTATATGACAATATGTAATTATAAAGTGTACCCCCAATAGACTATCTTTTTATCTTGAAGCAAAGTAAATATACAAGTGAGGGGTTAAACAAAATAGCATAAAATAAATTTAGCTGCTGTGAAAAATATTTGAAAGAAAGTATTCTTGTCTAAAAAAATCTATGCTTTTATAAACCAAATTATTGTCTTACTTTTTAAAGTCAGTTAATCATCCATTTTATGCTTTAGTGGGTAGTATATTGATCAGACCAGATAACATTTTTAAAAGCAGTTTTGTCAATTTTTAATTTAGTACATAGTTCCATTTTTGAAAATGGTTGTTAATTTGGGGGTTTATTTCTAGCTTTCTATTAGTTTTGGATTTCTGCTAGTTGAAGTAAAAGGAAAGACTAACGTACGTTAAAAGAATACTGATCACATTTATTTTAGCATTTACTTGGTATTTATCTCAAGACTTTGTTTTCACTTAGGCTTTCAGAGTTAGTAGATATATGAAAAATCTTCTCTTCTTTCATCATTCAAAAATACCACATGTCACTCAAGACACTTAATGATGAAATACTCTGAAAAAGAGTAAAAGCAGTGAGCAAAAATTAGGCTGCTGGGTTTTTCTCTTTCTTACTATATTATTTTTTTTTAATTGAAGTATAATTGACACACAATTTACATTAGTTTCAGGGGTCCAGTCCAGTGATTGAACAACCTGATATGTTACGCTCCGCGTGCTGTCAGTATGGGTACCATCCATCACAGATGATGCCATTACAGCATCATTGACTATGGTCCCTGGGCTGTACCTGTCATCCCTGTGACTCACCCCGTGACTGGAAGCCTGTATCTCCCACTCCCCTTCACCCATTTTGCCCATTTCTCTACCCACTTTCCTCTGGCACCATCACTTTTTTCTTTATATTTATGGGTCTCTTTCTACTTTGTTTGTTCATTTGTTTTGTTTTTTAGATCTCACATATAAATGAACTCATATGGTATTTACCTTTCCCTGACTTATTTCACTTAGCATAATACCCTCTAGATCCACCCATGTTTTCACAAATAGCCATCTCTCTCTCTCTCTCTCTCTTTTTTTCTGTTTGTTTTAGAGAGGGGGAGGAGGGGCAAAGGGGGAGGGAGAAAGAGAATCTTAAGCAGGCTGCATGCCCAGCATGGAGCCAGACGTGGGGCTTGAACTCAACCCTGAGATCATGAACTGAGCTGAAATCAAGAGTTGGATGCTTAACCAAGTGAGCCACTCAGGCGCCCCCATCTCATTCTTTATTTAAGGCTGAGTAATATCTCCCTGTGTACATATGTGCAGACTGCTGTTCGATTTTGCACATGTAATGTATTTTAAGGTACTTTAGATAACTCGTTTAACCTATGTCAAATTATTTTTATTTTCCATAAGTAATTTGTTACGTATCTTTTATAGGATAAGCCATAAGTTCTGAATCTGTTAGCAGTCTTGGTCATTATTTTCAATTTTTCTTGCTGACCACAGTCACACACCACTACAAATCTTCCATGTGCTGCTTTGTGCTGTGTTCATTTCACATTTGCCATCTTCCTAGCCTTATGTAAGTGAGCTAGAAAGACTATTTTTTTGTTCACAATTTAAAATTTAGAAAATTTAAGTAAAAGGCAATAACCTCCCTTGGCTGCCGTAATGAATCAACTATACAGTGAAAACCAGAACCGAAGTCCAATGAACACTGCAATAAACCACATCAAAACAAACACCTCGTTCATTTTTCCGGCAGTCTGTCCTCAGGTAAACCTGATGATTTTCCTTTAAAGACATCTGCAGTTTAAACACATTTGGCTACATCAAACAGATGCTTTCAGACAAAGATATTATAATCATTACAATCTTAGAAGATAGTCACCCCTATTTCTGGAAAATTATAAAGGTAGCTTATATGTTATAAATACTCCGGGGGAAAAAATCAACATTTAAAGAATAAATCTGAACACGAGTCCATGAAAAGAGCACAGGAAATACCATGTTCAGAGCAAAGAGGAAAACACGATGTGTGATACGTTTGTGCTTTTCATTCCGTGAATACACGCACAGTTATCCACACAGACGCGGTTTTCCTGGCGCTAACCTTAAACAGAAATTCACGAGGACAGTCACAGGCAAGCCAAACGAACGGCAGTATCTGTGATCCTGTATCTGGGGGAAAGTGCAGAGTGACTGGTATGGTTTCTATGGCAAGATATTTTTAAAATCTTTCTAAAGCATGGATTATTGAACAAGAAAAAAAATAGGAAGAAGATAAAAGAAGCAGGGAGTCCTGCACAGCCAAGGTCTCATAAACAATTTCCAAAACATTGATAAAGCAAAATTGCCTGCGAGCCTAGAGCAGCGCACAGCTAAAGAGCCTGGAAGTGTGCACGGTATTTATAGCCCAAAGTATATCCTCACCCTGTAGATTAATCCAGCAAAGCCCTTCTAAATTGCTGTGTATATAGTTCCGTGCGGCGGAAGTGGGAGAAGGGGTACATCTTCTAAAGCAGGCAATGGGGAGGTAGAGGCGTGGTAGGGGGCAAATTGCTCTTCTGGAGCACGTGGTCCTGCCGATGCTAAGTGACAACATCTCTGAGGTTACAGGCGTGAAGCCGTCAAAGAACACACAGGGAAAGCAGAGGGATACGGTAAAATACGCCGTGTTGCCGGAGACATGCAAAGAAATGTGTATCTGAATATTTCCATTTATTTCTTTTTCATCACACAAGACAATACAAAGCAAAGCATAAATGTGAATTGTGATCTTTTTTCTTTTGTGCCTTGGTAAATCCTATCCATATACAACAGGGATCCTCCGCCTGGTGGTGTCATTTATCTGGGACACGGCCACGCACCTATGTTTGCACGTCGCCTCTGGCTGCTTTCCTGCTCTAGTGATGAAACTGAGTAGTTGAAAGACTAAGAAAACTTAGGGAAAATACCTCATGTTACTGCTACTGAACTGCCTTTTCTGATTCGGAGGTAAAAAATCTTCAGAATTACTACTTCCCTCAGAGTCAACACAACCAGAACAAGTTAGGGAGAAAGAAAATGGAAGAGGAGGAGGAGAAAAAAGGAGGAAGAAGAAGAAAGAAGAAAAAGGAGGGAGGGAGGGAGGGAGGGAGGAGGTGAAAGAAGGATGAAGAGGAGCACAGGAATGAAGAGAAAAAGAAGGAGAAGAAGAAAGAAAATAATTTAAGAATAAGAGATGGACTCCAAAGCTGACTATATCTCCATGTCAACCATCAAACGGATTTCTGTTGCTTTGTGCATAGGAACAGTGGAGAGGGTGCTTTCAGTCGTAATGATCTTTTCTCTTATTAACCACTTCCCATTAAAACATAAAACAACAAAAAATGGGCATCCATCTTCGTGGTTAATTCCCAAACCTCTGCTATTTTGCTTTTCTCTTAAAATTAATTTTTAAACGAGGACTCCCACACGGCACCTTGGTTTGGCCATTATATGCTCTGAGCTGGCTGGGTCACTGTCATCCCTGCGTGGCTGAGACACTGTTTCCAGAGGAGGGCGGACAGGGTGGACAGCCCGCTGAGAATCCTCGCCAGCTTCACCCAGCTTCGGAAACCAGGGAACAGAAACAATTCCAGACACCCAAGAATTAGTTTGGGGGCTTTTGCTGTTGTTGTTCTTTTATGTTGTGTTTATCTAGAAGAGATTTTGAAGGGCACCTTTAATTCACTGTAGGCTGTTGAATTCCCTAAATTCTCAGGAGTGAAGGCACAGAAGGCATTTAGTTGCAAATGTATCTAAAGAGAAGATCATAGGAAAACGGGTCAAGTTGGTACAAATCTGCCACAATTCAACTTCAACAGAGTGGTGGCACTCACCACAGCTCACATACGAAGAGACTGAAACCACTGACAACAACGTGGATGGAACTAGAGGGTATTATGCTGAGCGAATTAACTCAATCAGAGAAAGACAATTATCATATGATCTCACTGATATGTGGAATTTCAGAAACAATACTGAGGATCATAGGAGAAGAGAGGAAAAAATGAAACAAGACAAAACCAGAGAGGGAGACAAACCATAAGAGACTCTTAATCTCTGGAAACAAACAGAGGTTGCTGGAGGGGAGGGGTGTGGGGGGATGGGGTGGCTGGCTGATGGACACTGGGGAGGGTATGTGCTCTGGTGAGCGCTGTGTATTGTGTAAGACTGATGAGCCACAGACCTGTACCCCTGCAACAAATAATACGGTATATGTTAATAATAAAGTAAAATAAAAATTAAAAATAAAAAGAAAGTGAAGCACATAAAAAAAAAAAGAGAGTGAGACCAAAACTCAGAGAGGTTAAGTGACTTGAACAATGTTTGTAATTAGTTCATGGTGCAGCTAATTCATTGCTCCCAATTAGTCATTCTTTTTGCTGTGCCCACACCTGGACGATAAGGCACAGAGGATTCATCTGATAATTGCAAAGTCCTCTCTATCAACTTTAACAAAACGTTAGCTACAGCTCTTCCCTTCCACTGGGTTATTCATTTAATGAAATGCTCAAACTAAACGTAAGCATCAGAGTATGGGTTATAAGATTACCACATTAAAATAAAGCAATTTCATATGCTTTGAAATGTAGGTCTTTCTCCAGCTTTCCTTTCATATGGCACGTGAGGCAATGCACCTGTCTTTGTTGTAGATGAGAAGATGCTTCTGTGAGTTGTGTGAGATATGTGATTCTCTGTGACTGCCCTGGGACTTCTCAGAAAATTCTAATGACATTAACCAGGTTTCTCTCGTGTATTTTATACCTTTGCTCTCTTACATTTGAATTCCTGTGTTTTACAACTCAATTTGTGTAGCTTCTCTGGGGATAAAGGCAGGAGAGTTCGGATTCTCCGAGGTTTAATCTGCTATGATGCAAATACTCACACTAAACATGTCAAAATAGTGACATTCCAACAAATAATAAAGCAGACCACTCTCAAAACATATTCAGATATAATCTCTACACTTGCCATAGTGAATTTTTCTTTCAGTGACAACATATATTTACTTTTAAGACTATGGTGATACATTCAAATCTTAGGATAACCATTTTTGCTCCTCATGGTACTAACCCAGGCTTTGGATCCGTTTAAAGGGCCCTTCTGGGGGCCTCTCCTTTTCAACTGCAGTGGGGAAGGGGTTTGCTGAGTGCCTGCTGAGGGGACTTACCAGCACAGGCTGGGCTGCCTGTGGACTCTCATTGTGAACCTGGGCCCAGAAACTGGAAACATGTTAGAATTCTCAGGCCAGCTGCAAATTCACTAGGCCAGTAGCCGGTGGCCTTGATCTGGTGGGGAGGGAGGTAGTAGCAAAAACCATCTTAAAGTATTTGGGGGGCGTCTGGGTGGCTCAGTCGGTTAAGTGTTCACATTTTGGCTCAGGTCATGCCTCAGGATTGAGATAGAGCCCCACGTCAGGCTCAGCACTGGGCATGCAGCCTTCTTAAGAGTCTCTCTCCCTCTCCTTTTGCCCCTCTTAACCCTCCCCCGCCCCCGCAAAAGTATTTGGTCTGTGGCTGATGTTATCTTCGTGCTAACCGCAATCGTTGCTGCCTGTCGCTGGGTTTAGAAGGCACCTAAAGTTGGACCTGGGTTTGTGGGAATCACTCTGACTCCCCTCCAAGAGACAGCAGCACATGGCCACGTGCTTGTCATTTCCTGTCTTCATAATCAAAATGTGGTGTGGACCACACGAAGCATTCTGCCTGCACCTCTAGTGGCTAAATGCACATTTTACCATTTTTATAATGAAAGGAGTTTATCATCAACAAAGGCTGTTCTCATTAACCATGAATACTGATTATGTATTAAATATATGAATCATAAATGACCAGTTTTCAAAGGGAAAAATATGGTTGTCTCTATTTCATAATTATTTAAAAAAAAGAGAATCTAGGATTTACAGGTAATCACTAAGAACATCAGTCTTCATTTTACTAGTTTATTCAGAATGCTGCTCGGTAGGATGTGAGTGAAGCTAATTTGTTCTGGAATATTTTATTTTAAAGTTTTAGTGTTTTATTTAGTCTCAAACTGAAAAAAATATGGAGAAATTAAATGTTGGTGAACTAATTTTTTTGTTCAATTTTATTTCAAATTAAGAGTCCTAAATCCATGGGTTCTTTTTCCGTCACTTATTCTAGATGATAACAAAACACATCAGTGAGAAAAGATTTCCCTTATATAGGATCCCTTATTCGAAAGCTTCTCCCTCTCTCTCACGTGCACACACACTCTTGTTTTCTCACACCGAGCCCCAGGAGTTTACTGTCACCCATCAGATTCTCTCCCTGAGTAATGAATAGAAAAGATCAAAGAATAGCTAAAAAAAACATGGGTAGAAAACTGTGTACTCTATGAAACCATCAAAATCTTTTTTCTGGCCATATCCTAAAATTAAGTCGTTAAGTTTTGTTCTGAATGGATTAGGTCAGATTTTCCTCTTCCTTAAGGCACGTGTTATCACGGCTTTCCTACAAGCATCAATAAATAATTAACCTCGATTTAGTGGTGCTTTATTTATCCAGCGGAGAAACATAAGTTACTTCAACTCTTCAATCTCATTGAAGACTAACAACTGTGAGCTGCCACAACTTCAGATGACTATCTCTAAAGCCACTGCAATTGACTCTTAGCTTTCAATGTCTTATTTATCTTTATGGACCAAACGTCCAGAGGACATAGTGCAGGGAGGGACATGTTTTGTACACCTGTGCTGTCTGCTTGGGTAGCCGCATGAGGTTCATGAGCACTTGAAATGGGGCTGGTGCAACTGAGGGACTCTATCTCAAATTTGACCTTATTTTAGCTAATTTACGTTTAAATTTAAATAATTTAGGGGAAGGAAGGGAAAACTGAAGGGGAAGAGATCAGAGAGGGAGGCAAACCATATGAGACTCTTGACACCAGGAAACAAACTGAGGGTTGCTGGAGGGGGGGTGGGTGGAGAGATGGGGTAACTGGGTGGTGGGCATTATGGAGGGCACATGCTGTGATGAGCACTGGGTGTTATTCGCAACTAATGAATCATTGATTATATCAGAAACTAGCGATGTACTATACGTTGGCTAACTGAATTTAAATTAAAAAAATTTAAATAACCATATGAGGTTAGTCACTACCATATTATTACGGGATCGAGCCCACTGATGACATCAAGTGACGATCAGCAGTTTGGTAGTAGTCAATCAGAGTAAAAACCATACAAAGCAAACAAAAGAATGAAGCACAGACGTTCAGGGTTATGGAGAACAGGGGCGATAAGGCTTAACCACTATGGTCACTGAAGGGATCCCATGTCAGGGAACATTTTGATAAGTAGTGGTTTACCAGCAATTTCCAAGGTTAAGAGTTGAGAATTTCATGATATGCTCTGCTCAAAATTCCCTCAGACCCAAGAAATCCATCTAGGTGTCCCCAAACTCAATCTCATATACACAGACAGTTTTTCTTACCTGCCATCACTCCATAGGTCGATGGCTGGTTTCCATAATGACAGGAAGGAACAGAGTAATGAAGTCCCGTTGCTGTGTTTCCCAACGTTGGCACCGAGAAATATGCACGCAAACATTTAGGAGTTTGGATCAAAGACAAAATAGACGGGACTGGTAAGAAAATGTATGAGGATTCAAGACACATTCATTTCATTGCAAAAATACACATTTATGTGATTCTTAAAGTTATATGGCAGTAATTTGTTTTCACTTGGGGGAAATTCTCTGATGAATAGGTTAAAAGCAGGAATCAAAGTTTGTCTCAAGTAATCAGATCATAAATCATCAGTGTGGATGATAGCATTCATTAACTATGCTGTGCTCTGTGAAGGGGTGACTGACCAGTTCACGTTGCTCAACCGGGAGTTGCAGAATCCTTTAGGTTCCATCCCATATAGATATTACAATAAACTGACTAGAGGAATAATCTCTTTAAAATCTCGTGTAATATGGTATTAAATAGCGGTCTTTCTCCGGAAGAATGAATACAGAAATCCACTCTTGAACAATCTTTACTTCTGCTTATTCTCCTAACAAATTTATTCCATCAAAGAGAAAATGGCCAACCAACTAGCCTCTAATTGGATACAAACCCCAGTAAATTCAGAGGTTTATGAAAAATCTGTGACAATGTATGATGCATTTATGCTGATGTTGAAACCAAAAGGTGGTAGGTTTTCTGCATGCAATCAGTTCAACAATTCCAATAATAAAGCTGGTCAAAAAAAATTGATTGCTGAATGACTTGAGATCCATAATGGTTGAACCCAGTATATAAACATAACCATTCATAAATAGTTACTTGCCTTATGGAATCAATGTATATTATGAAAGTAAATTTAAATTCCTTAATTTTTAGTAAACTTTAAACATGAATCACCAAGTTGACTAGAGTTTGGGTATTGACAATAAAACCACTGTTTCTTTATGTATTTTATTTTCTGATTTTTCCTTCATAACCTGAATATAATGGTGGGTTTTCATGAATATATGATCATAAATCCTTGAATAAATATGATATATTATAAAGTATAGAATTAGAATCCTTTGAAAATATTGAGATACAATCCAGTGATTAAAGACATGAGGTCACTTCAGAAAGCAAAACATCTTCTCTTACTATTGATAAATCTTCAATATTTTAAAATATCTGCACAAATTTTCATTTTATAATTAACATGTAGAAAGAACTGAAGTCATTTTACATTATAATGGTTACACGTAAAAATCTTACTCTGCAATCTAAAATTAAATAAACAAGAAATCCATGTAATATCCAAGTGTTCTTCTCATTATAAGCAATATTTCTAGTTTCTTACCTAGTAATTTATAATTTGCTGGAAAAATTATAAAATCAATGCTATTATCATATATTTAAATATTATTTAAGTATCTATTTAGATTAGATTATTTAAAATATATAATTAGTTATGTGATAATTGTTTAAATTTATTTCTAGTACATATTTTTGGTTAAAATACTTTATATTTTCTAAAAAATGTGTTTGGAAACTCCCATTATTGTCTTTTTATTTAAATTGTGAGAATCTTTGGTAGATGAAAAAACAAAACAAAACAAAAAACCCCTTTATATTAATGATTTCACCAAAAATCCAAATATTCACTCTCTAGATTTTAAAAATTCAGCTGCATATTAATCCAAACTTACATATGAAAGAAACTGAAGACTTTGTCCATTTATAAAGCTACTTTAAAAACTTTGTTACCGCATGAAGGACGCATTAGCAACACATACCTATTTGATACATTTGAGACCATATATTCAAATTTTCAAGCTTAATTTTTATGTTAGAAAGTTCCATAAGAAAATATTAAAACTTGGTTAGAGAAATTGAAGCCTATCCAGAATTCAGTTTTAAGCTATTTTAACACAGTTTGTGGGCTCTGAATGCTACATATTGCTTCTAGCTTTGATTTTTGAGTTTTGAATTATGCTAAAAATGTTTGTTAAAACCACTTAATTATATTCTTCTTTGAAATTCATTGTTGTTGGTATTGGGAATCATTCAAGGTATATGGCTACTACAAAGTATATGGCTGTTTTTAGACACAGTAAAACCAGATAAATCTTTAAGATAAAGAAGTAACACCTTTCAACACTATTTAGACTGTTTCTTTAGTTTTGTTCCTGACCCATAAATGTTTACATAAACATGTTTTTTTTTTTTTTTTTGGATTAAAAACACCCAGACTCGCTGTTTACTTTTGTAGAAAATAGATCTTCCTTATAATAAAACCAACAATTGAAATTACTACACTTAATAGTATTCTTTAAAAATGTCTTAGGTAGTTTGGCTTTTTAAAACATTCTTCCGATTTAACTTAAAACCAATTAAAATGAAGGTGAAATAGAAGAACCAAGAAGCTCTAAACTACCAAGATTCAAAGCATCCATCCTGCAACGCTTCGGCCCGGCCACAGGCAGGCCGGTGCGGGAGTCCGTACCTGTGGACATCACGTTGGTGGCGTGGTTGGAGACTGGGAGGCACTCGGCCGCGCTGTGATGCATGATCAGAGGCAGAGTCGCAGAAGCCTCAGAATTGAGAGGTATAAAGGTATCGGCCGAAGTAAAAGGTTGGCAACTCATTCCCACAAGACAGTAGAAAACTGAGGAGAACTGCTGCTCCCCAAATCAGAGTTTTATTCTATTACTGTTTCCAAGGGCCGTTTCAAATCTCACTACCTGCATATATACATCAGGAAGGCCCCGGAGCGGCGGGAGGGCGCGTGCTTGGTACTTATACTGCAGGGAAATCCCTTTATACATGTTAATCGTCTTTTCCCAGGGGTATTGCTTTATCAATCTGAACCGTCTTCCTTCTCAGCCAAACATAATCCATGCCCAAGAGGGAACCTGGTTCTGGGGTATAGATGGAGGGAAAGGGAGAAACCTGAAACTTGTTTGAGAACTTTTGTGATTCAGACATTTTAGAAAGGATTCAAGAACTTCAGAAGTCAGTGTCCCTCCAAGAAATAATCCTAAAATGAATTGAAAAATTCTAGCTGTCTTTGTGTTACTAACACAATAACAAATTTTTACATAGGAGATTCTTTTTGATAACTTCTCGTTCAATCTGCAAAATAACATAAAACAGACTACACAATTTTTAAGAAACTATAAATACTGATGTTTACGTTGAAAGATGCATAGAAGACTAAATATGGAGAATGAATATATTGCCAACTACTGATTCAGACTCAACAATGCAATTGTGGAAAATTATGTAAATTTGTTATGTATTATAAATAGAAAATAGAAAAATATTGAATGAAATTTTAGTACTGTGTAGAGAAGATAAACATGAGTGATATAGTACCTTTCCCTTGATTTCAATTTACTCATTAAGAATGAACATTTAGTTCACATTCATTCACACTAGAAGCTGACACTATTCTAGGCACTTTCTATATAGTTCACCTCATGCAAAGCTCACATCTGTGTGAGTTCTTTACCATACTGTCCTCAACTATGCTTGACTCCTCCAGAGCCTACAGTCACCACGGTAGCACTGGGTGCAAACCTTCCACACAGAAAATACTGACATCACAGAAGCATGAAAAAAAAAAAAAATATATATATATATATATAAAAATATATATATATATATATATATAAAATACACACACACGAAGAACAGTTCATTCAAAGATAAATATTTTAGCATCAGTTCAAAGATAAATATTTTAGCATCATGTACAATGATCATGATTTCTACAAATAAATGAGTGAATGCAATACTACTTTAGAATGTCTGCTGGGGATAATATAACAGACAGAAGTAAACTGAGAGGCATAGAGATTACTGACATAAGCAAGGGCCATGCTTCACTCGCTTCTTTGAAATTTTGTATTATGGAATGTTTCCAGATAACCTGGAATTGGTTGTTTTGTGCTAAACCTAACATTTATATTGATAATAATACTTTTCAAAAAAAACTTGCAACTTGAGCATTTTGTTAGTAACCATTGCTATTTTGTAGGAAAATATAGGGTTATGCAAATCATTAGATATTGCCTGAAAAATACTTACTGTGAAAGTGACATATTTCTTCCTTTTGAATTCTGTAGCTTTGAAGTTCTGTTCCCTAAACGAGAGAAGGTTAGAGGTAACCAAAAGTATGTATTTCACACTTGCAGAATTTTATATAATTTTCAGACCACACAAGCAAAAAAAAAAAAAAAAGTTTTTCAATGTATTTATAAAGAGAATTTCCTAAGAAAATTAAATAAAAATAAGTTTATTGGGCATTAAATATTTAAAAACATAAGCTAAATGATAGAGTCTTTGCAATATGCTGATAAAGTATATCAACCCAGTGGTAGATACTGAGGGGCACTGTACAACCTCGCTGGACAAAACAAAACATTTTCCCAGCAGTCTGTCATACTATCTAAAGTTCTACAGTTGAATCTTAGACATCATTTAATAACAGTTTTAAAATTTTTAACTGTTTGGGCTGTGAAAAGCAAACAGAATGCTCCAGTTAAAAATGTGCAAAGCCAGAAAACAGACGTTTCCACTACAGGCTTCTCACTTAGTACTACCAACTGTTAATTTATCAGTTTTTAAAATCAGTTACGGAAACCATTATAATTTTGCATAATACCAAGTTGTATGGACCTATTACAATTTGACCATTTCGTTATTGTTGGGTGTTTGTATCACCTTCTGCTTTTCGCTTGTATAAATAACAGCGCAATGAATGTTTTTATCCAAATTTTTTTTATGCAGTGAATTTTCACAGTATAATCTGTCTTTTACAATATAATCTAAAAATCCTCCCAGAGGATAGATTCTTAAAAGTGGGATTATTGAGTTTGTCTTATAAGATTTTTAAAGTACATTCCAAAATTGCTTTTTCAAAAAATACTTTTTTTAAAGAGTAGTTTTATGTTCACAGCAAAACTGAGCAGAAAGTACTGAGAGTTCCCATCTACCCCTTGCCCTGGAACATGCACAGTTCTCCCCACTGTCAAAATCACCCACCAGACTGCTACATTGTTACAATTGATGAATCTACATTGACACAGAATTATCACCCGAAGTCAGTTTATATTAAGTTCCCTCTTGTAATATATTCTATGGGTTTTGAAAAATGTATAACAACTTGAATCTACCAATATAGTAACAGAAAAGTACAGAAAAGTTTCACTGTCCTACAAATCTCCTGTGCTTTGCCTGTTCATCCCTCCCTTCTAACCCCTGGTATCACTTACCATTTTTTTTTTAAAAAAATATTTATTTATTTGAGAGAGAGAGACTGAGGGCACATGAATGGGGGAAGGGGTAGAGGGAGATAAGTCCTCAAGCAGACTCCCTGTTGAGTGCTCCATCCCAGGACCCCAAGATCAAGACCTGAGCCTCTGGTACCACTTACCTTTTCATTGTCTACACAGTTTTGCCTTTTCCAGAATGTCAATTTCATAGTACGTCACCTTTTCAGATTGGCATCTTTTGCTTCAGTAATATGCATTTAAGATTCCTCTGGGTCTTTCAACACCTTGATAGCTCATGTCTTTTTAGTGCTGAGTAAGAGTCCATTGTCTGGATGCACCACAGTTGATTTATACATTCACTTTCTGAAGGACATCCTGCTGCTTCCAAGTCTTGTCATTTATGAATAAGGATGCTAAAAACATTTGTGTGCAGATTTTCGTGTAGACATAAGTTCTCAGTCCCTTTGGGTAAATACCAAGGAATGTGACTGTTGGATTGCATGATAGGTGTATGTTTAGTTTCATAAGAAACTACCAGTTTTCCAAAGTGGCTGTACCATTTTGTATTCCCGCTAGCAATGAATGAGACTTCCTGTTCCACATCCTCGTCAACATTTGGTGTAGTCACTATTTTGGGTCTTAGCTATTCTGGTGGGTGTCCGGTGGTATCTCATTGTATTAATTTTGTAATCCCATGATAGCATATGACGTTTAGCATCTTTTCATATGCTTATCTGCCATCTGTATATCTTCTTTACTGAGGTGTCTATTCAGCTCATTTACTCATTTTTAAATCGGGTTGTTAGTTTTCTTATTGTTGAATTTTAAGTGCTCTTTGTATATTTGGGTAGCAATCCATTATCAGGTAAATCTTTTGCAAATATTTTCTCCCAGTCTTTGGCTTAATTTTTCAAGCAATTAATTCTATTATTATTTTGTTTCAAATATTAGGGACAAATTGAGCAAAAAATAACCGTTTATTATTAGGAGATATGGGGTATCTTGGAACTCACAGAAAACAAAGGCCATCGGGAGAGACTGAATAGAAAAATGGAAAGCCATCTGCCAAATCCCTCTGACTTGTTTATCTTCTTTTCCTCACTCTCTGCCTGACTGATTCTCCATCTATCCCCAGATTATGCCTTAATGTTTTAACCAGGCAAAAGCCCCTCAGTCTATATTTATGAGAGAAACATTCTGATTGGCCATGGCTAGGGATGTGTCGCAGAAGTACAGCATTGGTCCTGGTGCCTCTACTTAGGAATGGATTGGTTTGCATTGGAAGCAGTCAGGCATTTGTAGACAATGAGGGATAGATTGTTATCTGGGAAGACATTCTTAAAATGTGACTGATGCTGCTCTCCAATTTTACAAAAACACCAGTGGAGTGAAATTGACAATTTTCTTGCATTCTCTATGTCGGTAATAAAGACTAAATACTTATGCTTAAATACTAAATATTAGTCTGTTAAGACAATGGCATCTTATTAATATAATTTTCATTTTTATTGCTAATATGCTATTTTTCATATTTATATTAGCTATTTGTATTTATTGTTTTAATGAGCGGTGTATTTCACCCCATTATTTAATATCTTTTTATTTTATTATCAATTTGTGTTTTAAAATAGATTAAGAACATTAATTTTTAGTGTTTTCATTTTATGATTAAAATTTTCCTAATTTCTTGTCTTTTAAATTTATATTGGACACTGACATACATACCAGTCTAAGTATGAGCTAACTACATTGATCTTTTCTTTTATGCATTTCTTAATAATTTTAAGTTTTTACATCTTGTCCAGAAATTTTGGGTTTTTTGTTTTTAATTTATTTTTAAGATTTTTAAAAAATTTATTTATTTGAGAGAGAGAGCAAGGGCAAGAGAGAGCATAAGTGAGGGGTAGGGGTAGAGGCAGAGGAAGAAGCAGACTCCCTGCTGAGCAGGAAGCCGGACGCAGGACTCGATCCCAGGACCCTGGGATCATCACCTGAGCTGAAAGCAGACACTTAACTGAGCCACCCAGGTGCTGCTTGTCCAGAAATTTGTTTGTTTTGTGTTTTGTTATTTTGGAGCCTTAAAAATTCCTTTTGACATTTTAAGCTGCCATATTCATTATGTTTAGAGTTTCTTTATAATTGCTTAGATACTAATGAGTAACATAGCATAATTTGAAAACTATTAGATAAATAAAAAGAAAGGCCTAATCAGGTTAAAGTAATAAAGGAAAATATAACAGAAGTCCTAGCCAGGCATATTTGTTAGTTTTGTTCATTCATTGTTACTCCTCTTCAGTTAAGCCAAGTATTTTTTTTTTTAAATATACTGTTTGAGTTTTGACAGAATGATCATATTTTGAGAAAAACATACAAATCTAGAAAACATGCTATTAAAAAACAATAGCTAATTTTTCTATATTTTTGCTAATTTTTCTATGTTTTTGTTTGAGCTGAAAACTATAGAATAATGATTCAACATATAGATAGATTCTGGAGCCAGAATGGTCTTGAACTCAAACTTTACACCTTAGCAGCTATGTAATGATTGACAGTTAGCTTCACCTTTCAGTGCCTCAGTTTATCTTATCCATAAAATGGAGACAATTACTCGTGTCAGAGCAATGCCAGGCATGTAATAAACTCTAAATATTAGTAATTATTAATAAGTGACTTTTTATAATAATGTTGATGCTTATTAAGTCTACATACTTTATGGGTATTTCACTTAATCCTCACATGAATCCAATGAGGTAGGCACCATAGTACAGACTGAGAAACTGAGTCATAGAGAGGCTAAAGCTTTACCTAAAGTCATATAGGAAATCGTGGAGCTGGTGTAGGAATTCAAGCCACTTGAAGCCTGAGCAATCTACATAATACTGCCTCTTATTGTATAAGGAAAATTTATGTTGATATTGAGATTTATCTAAATCCATTCCATATTTCTATGTACCTCTATATGCACACTTTTTGTTTGTCACATGGCTTCAGAGAGAAAACATGAGAAAAAGAATAACTCTTAAAAGATGTAGTGTTCTATCTTTTCTGCATCCAGATTGCTATATAAACCTATATGAGTATGCAGGTATGTTACAAGAATAATATAGATATTACTTCTTATGGGGCAAAGGGCTAACACTGATGAATAATTTAACCCCATCCAACAATGTGTTTAATTGATGTTAATAATTCTTTCTTCATCAACTTGTAATTCAAAGCCCTTCAAACTGATTCAGATTTGTGGATATTTTAAAATTTTATTTATTTATTTATGAGAGAGAGAAAAATCACAAGCAAGGGGGAGGGGCAGAGGGAGAATCAGACTCCCCGCTGATCAGGGAGCCCTAGTTAGGGCGGCTCGATCCCAGGACCCTGAGATCACGACCTGAACTGCCCAGGTGCCCCAAATTTGTGGATATTTTAAATATATATTTATATATATATATAAACATTTATATAAATATATCTGTATCTCTAACTGTATACCTATATCTGTATCTATATACAGATATATACAGAGAGGAGAGAGAGAAATGGTATTAAGATGAGAGATTCCCAACAGGACATGAAAATGAATCTAAATTAATTTATTCAGAGAGTCTTAGTGGCAATAAAATATAGTATTCCCACAACTCATAACTTCTGAAAAGATGATAAATTTTACTCAAAGCAGTTTTTTAAGGAAAAGATTATACAGCCATATGGCTTGAAAAGGAACTCTGTCACACTGGAAACAGACATTATTTAAAGTGCACATCAGTCACGCATGCCATGTTTGGCTCTTTATTGATTGTGAAAACAGCAATGAATGTGTGCATTATTCAGTTCATTCTTACTTAAATTCCTTCGTATCCAGAAATCGAGGTTCTTTATTGCCCAAGGAAGAGATAATGTCGATGGCTTGCAACCGTCCTGAAAATGAATGCTCTCTTAATGCTGTCTAAAGGGTAAACTCATTACTTACGGAAAATAAATGTCAAGGTGAGACACTGACTTAGGAGTGACGCTCACCCATAAGGGCCATATCCCCGTTCATGGGTAGATTTATCATTTGTCTTCCTCACTTAAATAGAGTTAAGTCCTGTCTAAACAATGGACTGCCGCACCTGAATTAATTAAGTTGGGAAGCCTCTTTGCTCCGAGTTTCACTAGACAGCATTACCGCAAGATGCATAGAGGTACATTTTGAAGTGTATAAATCTTTCACAGGAGATGTTTTCTATTTGAACCTGAATTAGAAGTTATATTTTTATTCCTTAAACTCATGATGGAAAGAAATGATTAGCTCCTTAGTAGTCTTACTGAGTGACACAAGCATATCATATGGTGTAACAAGAAATAAATACAGAACACAGCGAATTAACTGATACTGTGCTAAGAGAGTCTGCCTCCTTTTTTCATTTAGGCATCTCTGAAGATGAAAGAAGCAGAATGCTTTCCTTAGTTACTGCAATGAGGTTATTTAATTATAATCATCTGGCTATGGCTTAGTTCATGATACAAGATAATCTAATGTGGGGGTTATAGAAGGGAGACAAGGTAAACAGGGGTGTGAAGTGGGAGAAAGAAAGGTGTTTCATTTCCTCTGATAGAGATCAAAGGCTACGTTTGATTATTTGAGATTGCCTCAGTGTTCTGCTGGCTTTTTTGGGGGGGCAGAATATGTCAACTAAAAAATCTGGTCCTTTCTGTGTAACTCACAATGTTTCATTAAAAAATTCATAAAAGTGAAGGTAAGCAAGACTTTCACAGATCACAGTGAAGAAACAGAAGGCTTTCAGAAGACAGTCATACCATGTTCTGCTTTAATACCACCTATCCTAAAATGTTATCTATACCATTTGTAACCTCTTCCACTTATCCTTTTTTTTTTTACTACCATGTTTAAAAGTATAATTTATGCTGCCTTTATATTTCCTACTTACATTGCAGGACTGCCATGAACAGATGAAGTCTTTGTAAATTTCTGTGGGATCATTTGAGGATTAGAAGATCTAATAACTTAAACTTTCATAAATCGACACTACTCTGAATCAGATATGGTTCAACTTTTCTCTATAATTCAAATGGGGAAAAAATGAATGGCTTGATGAATGTGGGAGAACTAACTGGCAGCACAACTAAATGCATTGAAAAATTCCAGTGATGGGGAGACATTATTTAAAAACAATGCTGAGGGGATGCCTGGGTGGTTCAGTCAGTTAAGCGTCTGCCTTCGGCTCAGGTCATGATCCCAGGGTCCTGGGATCCAGTCCCGCATCGGGCTCCCTGCTCAGCAGAGAGACTGCTTCTCCCTCTGGTGCTCTGCCTGCTGCAACCTCTGCTTGCGCTCACTCCCCCAGTAAAATAAATTAAATTTAAATAAATAAATAAATAAATAATATCTTTAAAAAAATAATGCTGAGGACTGTTCTTGGCACATAGGCACATAGTACTCTTTAGTGCTCAATTATTAGGAAAGAACACTTTTTATTTTTAATAGTAAGACATTTCTTTCTAATATGAATTCAGATTCAATTACTGTTTACTGAGCATCTACTCTGTGACCCATTTGTCCTAAGTGCTTTGAAGTACGTTATTCCAACATGTTATTTAACTGAGTGTAATTCTAATGATCTCCAAGTGATTTTAGGCTAATCTCTGTTCTATATTTTCCTGACATTGTTAGATATGTGGGTCATTAAATATAAATTTGTTATTTATATATCTTTACTTGAAAACGCTTCTTTTATATTTCTTGTAGTGTGACTATCACAGAAATCTCCAAATATTTGCACTTTACTTTGAAACTAGTAATCTCTCCAAGTACTAGAATTCTTTCAATGTAGTAACTGGACAAGTCTGTAGAGGAAAACTCAAGTTTAGTTCTTTAATATGCAAGTAGACTGTGTTTGTCTCTGCAGGGAAAAATGGAGAGAACAGATTAAGACAATTTGAGGAGAATGCTTCCTCATGCCCTGAATAATAGCAATTAACCATATAAGTACATTGTATGTATATATGCATATATATATTTATATATATTTGTGATTAATTAACTGTCTAGGCCTTAGGTCTCTGAATAAAAACAAACATAATTACATTACTCTTGACAGAACCTAGAAGTTTAAGAAAAAATGAAGGATTCAATAAAGTGTAAATAAAATTAGAATTTCTTTCACTGAGACACCTGCCTTGCACTAGATTGATTCTGCAAATGAAAACCACTCTGTTGTACACTGAAGAAAGGAACTATCTCTGAGGATAAAGCTGTTCTTCCCACGGTTCTCAGAAAACAGGTAGGGCGTGTAAACAAAGTGTTTCAAAAAAAGTTTTTAAAACTAGATAAGCTAAATTCTGAATCATAAAGGATGATAATCCAAGTAAAACAATGAACTGAACGGAAAACGTTTCTGACAAAATTGAACACATAAAATAAAGAAAACCAATAAGTGTGATAAAACCAATGGCATCAATATTCTTAAGATACCATGGATAAATGAAAATTAAAAAGTGAGTTTTAATAAAGTTATCTAATAGAATATAAAATTGAATCTGACCAGAATCACCTAATTATTTCGTACTATAAGATCACTTAAAAATACGTTATATATAAATATAATTGAATTGAATATATATATAATTGAATATAATTGTATTTCTAATGAAAAATTGAATCAGTGGTTCAGAAGTCATATTGCCATATGAATAATTGAGTATTGATATTTACAAAATATAAAAAACACATGACCATTACTTTTCCAAATACATTTCCCTTTAATAAATGCATGTACTGAGTAGCTGACACACAGTGAAATGAACATGTTTCCTACCTGTCTTACTTTTACTCTCTATATTTTCCAAGGCATCAAATAGATTGGGATGGGTGAGGGGAAAAGAGAAGAGGATAAGTTAGAGGGAGTTGGGGGAAGAGAGGTAGAGGGGTTGAAGAGGATTAAACCTATACCATGTGTTTAAAGACCACTGAGAATCCCATTTAAAGGTAGGTAGGAACAGGTGCATGGAAGACATATAGCAGAGAATGCTGGTCATGTTTCACATGGGACAGAGAGAAAAGCAAACTATACCGTCATATGATTCAGTTCATTATGACAGAGATGGTAAACGCAATGTAAAAGATTACAAAGAATTTTGTCTTCTTAAATTCTTATTCTTAGTATTTCCTCTGCTTGTACTTGATACCCATAACCCGGAGAGAAAATTTAGGGAAATAGGGATGAAAATAGGAGTAGAACAAGTTCCTGGAATTAGTCACTTACGCAAGTTTGTAAAGCTAACCTCAGAATTCCAGTTTACAAATGATTAGTAATGAGAACAAAAGTTCTTCGGAGTTCATGGGGGCTTTGTAATATTTTAATTGCTTCTTTTATATTGAAGAGCAAAGTACAAATCATAATGGTATTGAGAAATAATGACCTAACGGAGATTAACATGTAAGCACCCAGAAAAGCCATTTCATCTTTATTCATAACTGAACTTTGGACACATACTTCTGTTTAATGAATATTGGTGTATTAGGCAGAAAAACATCATCTGTTCAAACTCAGTTGGTAGTTTAAGGTTTCATTTTTCTATCAAACATCTTGCAAGCCAAGTGATTTCATCAGCATATTCAAATCAGTGCCCAGCACCTGTAAAAGGTCACTTGTAACACTTTGAAACATAAGACAGAGAAGACTTGAAACTGAAAACATTGTAGTGGAATTGTTTTCTAACAAAATAGTTCTTAATACTTGATATTTACAATTTGTCAAGTTCTACTAATAATTTCAAAATCACAGAAATATCGATGTGAGAATTTCATTTTTGGTGAAGATGTTTTTAAGAATCAGTAGGAAAAGAAAGTGTTATTTAATAAGTGGTCCTGTGACTCTTGGCTTACTTTTGAAAAACACTGGAATAAGAGCTTTGCTTCTGAGCATATATCAAATAAGTACACATGGATTAAGACATCTGTTATAAAAAAATGCAGCCTTACAAACAGAATTTATAGTTGATTATCTAACTCACGATGTAAATTGAGTTTTAAAGAAAATTAAAAAGATTCCTTTAGGAAAAGACATGCAGATTCAGCTATAGATACATATTTAAAAAGGTCTTTATATCAAAATCACCATAAACATACTAATTTTAATACTTTGATTCTGGAAAAATGGCAGTCATATAACCTAGAAAACTTTCTGTTACAAATAGAAATGCTGCATAAAATAAAGGTTTTTTTATATGCGTAGCTGAGCTACAGATGGAAGGAAGGAAGGAAGAAAAAAATCTCTAGATAACAGAAACAAATAGGGGTGAATCTATACCACATCTGGGTTGCTGGTATGGTCACTTCAAGCTTTCATTGTTATGTTTCTGCCATGTTTGAGACACAGACATCTTTGGCTCAGAACTCTGGGTAAGGATTGAAACTCAAGCACTGGCGTCCAACCTGAGCTCCTGGGGTCCTGCCAGGGAGTCGTTTGCAAGTCCCCTTTTCTCCCAATACCAACACCACTCTGTTCTCCCAGCTTGAAGAGTTTAAAGGCTCATCATCTAGACATTTGGAAACATAATCCAGAAAAAGTCTTGCCTCAAAAGTTTTGGAAGCACTTGAAGAGATGGAAAGAGAAAATGGAGAAAGAGAAAATGTAAATGAACATTTCCAGAAAGTATTTTACCTTAACTTCTAAGACTTATTTAAATTCCTATTGCAAATAGGAAATATTGTTCAAGTTGAAGTCATTGTGAAAATTATTTATGGAGATCTTGAGGCTGGAATTCAGTTGTGAAGAATGAGTAGTACTTGAACAGAAGGAAAGACATTCTAGGCTGGCAGAACTATAAAACATAATGAGAAAAGCTGCAGAGGGGGTTAGAGGAAACATAGTAAGCAACTGGACTGCTTCCTTGCCTGTCTTCAAGGCCACCAGAGCAATATCCTAACTGCACTACCATTTTCAAGTATTGACTTGAAACAAAAACCCCAAATCTCACTTTATCCAAATAAATAATCTTGGATGTGGAGAGGAGCTGGAATTTGTTGAATAAGTAAATTAAAAAAAAAAAACTGAAAAGAATATGACTATCATACAATCCTCTCAACATCTCTTCCATATGTACTTCTCTCCAGAATAATGATTTTTACTACATTTTTAAAATTACATATTTGAGATGAGTAAGAATTATGTCTGTGTCCACCTACTCCCCGCCTCGCCCACCACATTTGAAGGAGCCAAATCCTGTCGTAAGTGCATCGGTTGCTTTTAAGTGGTCATTTGCAATGCTGTATATCCCACTTACTGAGAGCAGAGCGTGGAGAAAGAACATTTGCACCTTCTTCAATTAACACTGAGCACTAAAATCTAAAAGGCTGTATTTGAAAATGAAATGAATAATTTCATAGGAAGTATAAAAAAATCAAACTTAACCCCATTGGCTAGATAGAAATCAGGATTCTTATGAAGATATGGACTATGTTATGATACCTTGTGAAAGTATGAATAAAAGAGACACGTCAATTAAAAAATAGAACCAAAATAGATGTAACAAAAAAGAGGCACATCTTTGTAAAATGTTGCATATTTTCTTTTCCAGTGAACTTATGATCTATAGTTTTATTAAATTATGCAATTCATTTTTGGCAATTAGTGTGATCGATATCAGTCTTAGTTTACAGATGAGGAAATCAAGGTTCAAAAAGTTATTTTAGTGGTAAAAATAGAATGAGTAAATGATTGAAAAGCACTGAGAAATTTCACTTCTGACACTGAGTCAATAATACAACTAGTCCTACATGAAGGCAAACTCATAGTGGCTCACGTGATACTACTGAACATGACTTTCTTACTTCCTAGGTATTTCCACTCAGAAGCCTTTAGTGATTATCACTGGTTATCCCTTTATTAAAATAGTCCCATTCTCTTATCATTAGGGTGACCATATAACTTATCATCCAAATATAGATAGCCTTTAGAAGAAAAGTAGTACTATTAAAAATTATACTGTGTAACATGTGTGAACTGGGTAGACTAGGATAGAGGGCTCTATATGATGCGTGTCTGGCATGGTTGAGGAAGCATCATAACCATTACTTGTAAGATTTATAAAGCATGACACAGAAACCCAAATGGACATGTAAGAGGTATATTTTGACAAGGAATTGAGAAATGGATGGTGGGAATATTTAATCTGAGCATCCTGGTGGGATAGCTTATAACTGCAAGGCTAAGAATACATACAAAGTATGGTAGAGGGTGATGACATTCACCTTCCAAAGATTAATGGGAATAAAATAAAAACTACCTATCCACTATCCAGATTGCTTACAGTGACTTAGGAAGTGAGTATTTTAAAAATATTTTTAAAAATATTGATCAAAAAGAGCATGGACTTTGTTCATTAAATAGACTGTGATAGCTATGTAAAATTTTATTGAATTTAGTATTTGAGTTTTAATTTAAAGCCTACAGTTTTTAACTGATTTCTTTAATTGGATGGACCTCAAAAGTATTATACTAAGTGGAGTAAGTCAAAGACAAATATTGTATGATATCACTTACATGTGGAATTAAAAAAACCTGGTTCATAGATACAGAGAACAGATTAATGGTTGTCACAAGGTGGGGGTGGAGGGTGGGCGAAATGGGTGAAGGGGGTCAAAAGGTACACACTTTCAGTTACAAAATAAATAAACCATAGAGAAGTAATGTAAAACATGGTGACTATAGTTAACAATTCTGTGTTGCATATATGAAAGTTGCTAAGAGAGTAAATCTTAAAAGGTCTCATCACAAGGAAAAAAAAAAACCTTGTAACTACTATGGGCAGGGATGTTAAATAGACCTATCAAAGTGATCATTTTGCAATATATTCAAATATCAGAGCACTATGTTGTACACCACCTGAAACTAATATAATGCTATACGTCAATTACACCTCAATTACTAAAAATAAAAAACAAAAAGAAAACACCACTACGACATATGTGTTTAATTAGCCAAATAAATAAAATTTGGTTAATAATTTCTATCAATATATGTTTATATCATCTTTATTTAATAGCATGGGTATTTCTGCATGTCTTTAAAAAGTCTAAGAAAGACATTTTAACTGTCTATATAATATTCCATCACATATATTGTTGTACTTGGTAAGGTTAACTTATTACTGAATATTTAGGACAATTTCAATATTTGACTAATTATACATATGTGCTCATGAAAATTTTTGTTTATAAATATTTGATAACATCTATGGTTTCTTCCTTAGACTAGACTGCTAAAAATGAATTGTGATGAAAATGAAAATGGATTATTGAAAACAGAGCTATATACCGCCAAATTACATTCTGTAAAGGACCTTTAAATTTATACTCTTGCTAGCTATTCAGGAGTGTGAGTTCTCAACACACCCTTGAAGTATTGAACAATATATTCATAGAAAGAACATGGTATCTGATTACTGCATTTTAATTCATTCTTTTTCATTCCTAAGGAGAATGTTTACTGGTGATTTATAGCATTTATCTATTGGTCACTCTTTTTTTTTTTTTTTTTTTTTGCCTTTCAACTATATAATTCTTTTGTTTGCTCTGTCTTAATTTTTGATCTGAGAAGACTAATATGGAAAACTATCAAATATACTGTCAATATTATTATATATGCAATTTTAGCAGTCCTCCCTTTCCACTCATATAAATATAATTAACTAATTTTGAAGGCTGGCATACAGGAAGGAAATATTAAAAATGAGTAACAGGCACAATGATGCTAGCATTGCTTAAGAACATTAAAGCCAGAAAGGACTTTCAAAGTCATCTAGACCTCCAAGAATTCAGCAAATTACTTAGATGATAAATTCTTCTTTCTGGAAGGCTTTTCAGAAGCAGTGTTCCAACCTAGTCCCACCATTCTTTTTATGAAAACTGGCATGTCATTGCCACCTGACCATTTGGTTACAGCCCAGGAGTTATAAAAGAAAGAAGGAAGAAATGTAGGGTGGGTGAGGTTGCAGTGAGGGTGGAGGAAGAGTTGGTAGTTTGCTGTCTGTTCCTTGCAGTCTTAATTGCAGCTAGTATCAGAGATATTCTCTTAAAAGTTTTCTAACAATAAATCCATCTACCATCTGGGATGCTGATAGAAGCTCATAATATTTGCATCTCAGAGACTTTCCATTGGTGAATCCTGAGGAGGCTCGCACACATTCAGAGAGCTAGTTGAACTGAGCCACCATGATAATGGAGAACAGGTGTAAGGAATTCCATCTGTGCAGTGCAGGAATTAGAAGCTCTTATTTAGAAAGTGAAACAAATGTATATATTTCTCAAGTGTTTGTTTGGTCTAACTAAATATTCTCTCATCTCTATTGTCTCAGTAAGAAAAAATATAGAGAAGAAAAAGAACAGGGTATGTGTATCATAATTCATAACCCACCGGTTCATTTCCTTCATTTGAATAGCTGCTCTTTTAAAGCTTCTATTTTTTGGTCTTGTTAAAAACATAGTCTTTTTTCTTTCCATAGTGGTGTCTTTTGCATTCGTCATTCCATTTTTTAAAGCATTTACTCTTTTTCCCAAATCAGTCTGTGCAACAAAAGACAAATAACAATTCATTCTTCAATGGGAGTAATTTCATCTTAACAGAACATTAAGTGCATTAGTTTTTCAAAAATAGCACCCCTCCATGACTATAACATTTTGTCCTTTCATTCAAAGGCCTTGGAGAAGTAATAGAGGAAAAATGGCAATAAGGAGAAATCAATTTCATTAGCTACTGTGACATCCGCTTTTCTATGTTAACTTGGCTAGGTGACAGTGATTGGTGAATTAACCAAACACTAACCTAGGTGCTGCTATGAACGTATTTGGTAGCTGTGGTTAACAGTATAGTTGACTTTAAGAAAAGGAGATGATCCTCAATAACATTATTGACCTAATCCAATTAGCTGAAGTCTTTAAGAGCAAAAACTGAGATTTCACAGACAAGAAGAAATTCTGCCTCAATTCGCAACATCATCTCCTGCCTGAGTTTTCAATAAGCTGGCTGGCCTACAGATTTCAGACCTGCTAGCGCCCACAGGTTCCTGAGCCAATTCCCTTAAACGCATGCGCACGCATGCAAACACACGTGCACACGCACACACGCAAACACACGAGCGCACGCACGCACATTCTATGATTCCATGCATCTGTTTCCCTGGAGAACCTTAACTGATATAGCTATTAATCACCCTTAGTGTTCAAGATTATTGGCTAGCTGAATTTTCTTTACTATTCTTAAAAACAATACCTTGCTTCATGTTGTATCCCTAACCAGAACTGGAAGGGATATAAAATGCACAGAAAAAAAACCCACAATAATCCATGAGATAATGCCAGAATGTTCTGAATTTCAGGATTGAAAAGAGCTTAAAGTATATTTTAAAGTAAAATTGTAACTAAAATTAGATACAAATATAAAACCAAATGTACTAGCAGCATACAATAAACAAATTGCAAATTGTATCATATTGAAGATAATCTGTCCATAAATGGTTTCAAAGTTCACACACTAACATGGATAGTGACATATTCCAGATGATCAGATAAGTGATTATTACTGGTGCTGTCAATATCCTATGTAGTATCACAGTCTAAAGAACTGCAAATTTTATAGTGGGACAAGACAATAAATAAATTCATGATAACACAAGCTTAAGCCAAAATATTACTGTGAAAAAGGATTTGAAGTAAAAATATCGGGCCACGAATGTTATCGTGATATCCTACACCCTGACCCTATAAATATGTGCCTAGAATGAAGCATCCTCCAAAGCTAGTACTTAATCCTTTTTCATAAGCTATGACTCAAGTCATCTACATGTTTACTTGAAACATTTTTGCAATTTCCTCTCAAATTGCAAATATTGCCAAAGCATTGCCATATGTCAAATGTAACCCAGGAAATGTTGGATTTGGGGGATACAGAAGATGTCAAAGAGAGAATAAATATATTTATAGAATGTATTGTTGTCTGAGGAAGAATCGACTAATATTGTCACATTTCTACATCTTGCAAAGTATATATCAAAATATGTTTAAAACAACTATTAACAAGAAAATTGCTAAATACTCCCCCTCATGGTAAAAATATATGTATATATTTTTACTATTCATAATGTGTATATCTACCTAGGTGTACTGGGTGATGGACATTAAGGAGGGCATGTGATGTAATAAGCACTGGGTATTATATAAGACTGATGAATCACTGACCTCTACCTCTGAAACCCATAATACATTATATGTTAATTAAGTGAATTTAAAAAATTAAAAAAGAAGAGGTGATATGTATATATATAATGGAATATTATTCAGCCATAAAAAAATTAAATCTTGTCATTTGCAATGACATGAATGGAGCTAGAGAATATAATGCTAAGTGAAATAAGTCAGTCAGAGGAAGACAAATACTATAGGATTTCAAGCATATGTGGAATTTAAGAAACAACATGAAAAAAAAAGAGACAAACCAAAAAAACAGACTCTTAACTATAGAGAACTGATTGTAACCTGTAGGGAGGTGAGTCGTGCAATGAGGGAAATAGGGGATAGGGATTAAAGAGTAGACTTATGATGAAAAAATAAAATAAAATGATGAAAAAAGAATAAAAAACACTTTATATACCAAGTTGGTATCTAGAATAGCAAATTATACCAGCACTGATCTCAGCTTAAGTAAGCAAATGGACGAAAACCCGAGTCCTTGTATTGCCCAGCACAGGATCCTGATGACTGGGGAAATACTGAGTGTGCTTTTCTAGGTCCCAGCTTTTGGCATTTGGCCTTCAGGATGTTTACTGGACATTCATACCCACCAATACTGTAGGCACCCTTACACTTCAGCAAATCACAGCCAGCCCTTTCAGTCTTTGAATCAGTCTTTGTCCATCACAATAAGCATTAACAACACGCGAGGAGATAATTTGTCATCATCTTCTGATAGCAAATAATCTTCTATCATAAAAGCAGGCACTTTTCACTAAATTAGGACTCATTTTTCATTCTACTAGCTTTTGGTAATTCCTGCACCTTTGAAGTTATCCAACTTACTCTTACAGAGTAGTTTACTGACAAGAGATTGTACATTGTGAGATGTCAAAGTTGGGCTAGGTTGTCTCCAAGTATAGATTTAGACTCTTAACTGTAATGGGATAAGCTGAAGTTTTCATATCCAGATTGACACTGTCTCTTAAAAAACGTTCTATAGAGTAAGAGAGGGCACTTTCAGCAAACTGACAAAGATTTAAGTTGCTTAAGAGGATGAAAATGTTTCTTCAAAGATATTCAACTCAAATCCTCAACAAATTAGCACCAAATGGTATTAGTCACGTTTTCTGTTGTTCATTCAAGCAGATGCCCAGTATTAATCACTATTTAATGATAAAGCAATACTGCACACTATATGAAATTTCCCCTCAAAAAAGGATTAATACTTTGAATCACTATGCAGTATTCTTTATTCAGGTCAAATAATGTGTCTCCATAGAGATAGGTGATAATAATGACTTTTCTACATATATGTAGAATATATAAACACCTGGTATTTTTGTATAGAAATCACATTAGATTTGATTTACATTAACAAACCCACAAAAGTTTTAAAAATTCTTTTTCTGGGACGCCTGGGTGGTTCAGTAGGCTAAGCATCTGCCTCCGGCTCAGGTCATGATCCCAGGGTCCTGGGATCAAGCCCTGCATCAGGCTCCCTGCTCTGTGGGGAGTCTGTTTCTTCCTCTGCCCCTCCCCCTGCTCATGCTCTCTCTCTCTCTCTCTCTCTCTCTCAAATAAATAATTAATTAATAGAATCTAAAAAAATAGAAATTCTTTTTCTTTGTTTTGTTAAAGTGGGCTGTGATGTGAATAGAAACTAAGGTGAGAGCTGTTCTGGCACCTTCACTGTTAAATTCCCACAGGAGCAGCTCTGGTTTGGGGTAGAAAAAGCAATAAACAAATTACGGACTTCCAGGGGGCCCACAAGAGCTTAAATCTTCTCCATAACCTGGCACTAATCCATCAGGTAGATAAAATGTTCACATTCCTATTACTCCTTTTGGTTTAAGCAAAGATTTGTGAAGCAACTGTGCAAAGCCTTAACCAAGAATTCATAAGTCACTACTAGCCTTACTGATCATTTTCCGGAAAAAAAAAATCCTTCATGTAAAAAAAGACTATAATAGATATTTATTGAATGTTTAAAGAATTCCCACAATGTTTTTTTAAAGGAATCTGAAGTTATTTATTGCAAAAGCACTTAAAATTTTTTTTTTTAAAGATTTTATTTATTTATTTGACAGAGATAGAGACAGCCAGCGAGAGAGGGAACACAAGCAGGGGGAGTGGGAGAGGAAGAAGCAGGCTCATAGTGGAGGAGCCTGACGTGGGGCTCGATCTCGTAACGCCGGGATCACGCCCTGAGCCGGAGGCAGACACTTAACCGCTGTGCCACCCAGGCGCCCCAAAAGCACTTAAAATTTGACAATTAAAAATGGAGTAGAAAAAGAAATATCAAAAGCCATCTAGCCAAAGGGAAGCAAAGAGTGGTGCCATGGTCTTTAGTCCAGGAAAGGTACATTGATGATTGCATGGAGGAGACAGTGACTATCCCAAGTATTCAGTATTTTAGTGGCAATCACTGTGTGAATGCAGTGCAGCCTGAAGCCATAGATACTAAATGGGGGATGGTTGCCAGAGGAGATTCTAGAAATGCTCAGAAAGGTGACATGAGAAAACGACTACATTTATATCAATTTTGTCTCCAATTTCACCTTCAGGGTGAGCCTGCTTTGCCATTTCTCTTCTACTTATTTTTCTGCCCTAGGAAAATGGTAGTTCACTGTTATTCAAAAGATGTTGGAGGAATGGGATAAATGAAAGTCAGTTACTGAGAGTTAATAGACGGCACTAAAACTTTTGGTTCATTTATTAAAAAAAAAAAAAAAACCAACAAAATTCTCTAAGGTAGAAGTTGGTTTTCTCTCCTTCTCCCCTACACATACTCCAGCATTAAATTGCAAGCCTTTTTGCAAATTGACGTGAATACTTCCATCCTGATTATTTTAAAATTTTATTTTAAAAGCAGTTTTAAGTCTTTGTTGATAGTTTAGGTGGTTTCCATGAATACAAGTGGTTAGGAAGAGAAAACCGGAGGGGAAGAGAGGCTAGAACCGTGCATGCAGTGATAATTCATCAGTTAACTTGGGAAATTGAGTGGCAAGTTGACTGAAGGCCTGTTTGCTATCAGTGAGTGTGCATCGGATAAATTGTCTTTTTAATATTCTGTTCAAGAGAGTTGAGAAATATTGGGGTGCCTGGGTGGCACAGCGGTTAAGCGTCTGCCTTCGGCTCAGGGCGTGATCCCGGCATTATGGGATGGAGCCCCACATCAGGCTCTTCCACTAGGAGCCTGCTTCTTCCTCTCCCACTCCCCCTGCTTGTGTTCCCTCTCTCGCTGGCTGTCTCTATCTCTGTCAAATAAATAAATAAAATCTTAAAAAAAAAAAAGAGAGAGTTGAGAAATATAAAGACATTTTATAAAAATTGTAAAAAAAAAAGTTGAATAAGAACAATTTTGGTGCCTGAAGTTGTAAATTCCTCATTAGAAAGTTTAAGAAGTTTTACTATCTGCACAAAAAGTTCACTAAGTCTGAGATAGACAATTTTACTGCATTTAAAAACAAATGTTTAAAAAATAAAATTCAATTTAGGTGAAATAATTTTGTGCACCTTGAATAGTGCTCAGCAGTATTTAGTTTTCTAGCTCCTCACAATACACTTTTATCCTGTTCAACGTGCAGATTGCTTTTAGTCATGACACTGATACTTGCTCCTAGTGCACCAGCAGGTGGCACTACCATGCACCCAGAGCCTAGAAAACACAAGGAATTACTAAGATTTTTCTGAGAATGTTATCAGGAAAATAGAAACAAGTCTAATATTTCTTAGAAACAAGTCTAATATTTTAAAAATAATACTGTAATAAAAAGTCAAAGCTTGACTTCGAGTACTTTAATGAATTCTGCAGAGATGATCAAATGTACACACACACACTCACACACACAGACAGAGACGGAAGCCCCCAGAATACACATTGAATGTGTTTCTAGGACAAATAGAAAGAGGGCAGATAGTTTTGTGAAGTTTTGCCTGGTGCCTGGAAAACCCTTAAAGTGGCATTTGTTTAGGGGATTTACAAATGTACTGAATTTATTGACTAATAAGAAACTATACTCCATGATGAAACTGTTTAGAATGAACTCTGAATCATGGGTAAGTGATAATTATTTGTTTCAGTTCTCAAGAAAAAAATGTAACATTTTGTCATTTTATCTAAATAATTTTACCACTGAAACCACAGATACGTGAGGGAGTGAAATAATATTTATAAAACTAAGAAAAGTTATGCTGTAATACTAAGTATCTTTGAAATTTGCATTATCAAAGCTAGCATTAAACTTGTCCGCTTGCACAAAATTTGCTGACTTTCAAAAAGCATGTGAAAAAAAAAACCAGGGGTACCTGGGTGGTTCAGCAGGTTGAGCATCTGATTCTTGATTTCAGCTCGCGTCATGATCTCGGGGTTGTGAGATCGAGGCCTGCTTCAGGCTCTGTGCTCAGTGGAGAGTCTGCCTGGGATTCTCTCTCCCCCTCTCACTCAGTCCCTCCCCCACCACTGTCTTTTTCTCTCTCAAATAAATGTTTTTTTAAAAAACTTGGGGAAAAAACTCTACTGAGTGAATATTGGTTTGTTTGTTTATTCTGAATCCCTAAGTGTAAATTAAATACATGCATTTGAGTTAATATATCCTGGTCAACACTTTAGAACAATACATTGGAAAAGCTTTCAGATCTGGGCAGTGAAATCTGGCTCATCACCTGTTTTGGTAAATACACTTTATTTCTTTGCTCATTTGTGTGTCGTCTATGCATGTTCTCACACTACAGCAGCTTTACCTCCACACTGTACCCTTTTCCTCTGCTTTATATTGTCATAGTGCTAATTTTCTTCAGATATACTTATATATTTTCTGTCTCCTTTCATTAGAATGCAGGAGGCTTGAGGCCAGGAACTTTGTGGCACTGCAGTTATCCCTGGCTCCTAGAAGATTTCCTAGCACCTTGCTACTCAAAGTATGACCTGTGGACCAAGCAGAATGGACATCACCTGTGAGATTAAAAATGCAGAATTCTGGAACGACTGCATTAGTAGCCAAACAAGATCCAAGTGATTTGTATACACATTAAAGTCTGTGAAGCACTGGCCTATCATTTTTCAGATTCTCAATAAATATTGGATGACAGCATAAAGTTAGAATAGATAGAAGATGGTAAATAGCTGAACATATAGATGGAGTAGAGAGAGAAGTCGAGGGTGGTCATGGAGTTTCTGGATTAGGCAAGGGGGGATGGGGAGGGGCCATTCAACGAGATGGGGAACACCAGGGGCAGGCAAATGAATGGGTTGAAAGATAAAAATTTAATTTTGCATATTTTGAATTTCAGTCTCTTATGAACAGCCAGTAGGTAACTGAATATAGAAACCTGAAGTTCAAAAGGAAGATTAAAATTAGATCTATAGATTTTGGTACCAATATAGACTGGAACAATTCAGAGACACGCTTTGTATGTAACCCAGTTATATCCTGGCCAGACGAAGACAAACTAGGGTGCTCACAAAAACATTGCTACTTAAATATTGACCTAACACTTTCAGTGGTTTCAGCTCTAATTCCCATGGACTTAACTTTGTCCAGATTGAGCGCACCTGATGATCTGGAAGGAGAAGAAACTTTCTGCTCCTAGTGACCCAACATGTTCGATCATTTTAGTCCGCTGTTCATATTATTAGTCAATATTGGCTGATATTAAATAAATGTTGTAGTCATAGTTAACTGCTTAATGCTAAGGTTTAGGGAGACCAGTCTGCATAGCTCATGCCTTAGCTATGTATACATTATTCTCATAGCAGGTAATCAGAATAAATATTTAGGGGCCAATTCTTTCAGCTTCACTGAAACATTTAGCTTAATTGATTACACTCGGCTTTTACAGATAATCAGGATCCTTGCTTGTAAATTGCTCAGATGACTATTCTCAATGGATGATGATATAATTAAACAATAATTTTTGTTTCAAATGAACACTGTACACACACAGTGGGCTGCTTCCACTTCCCTGTTAATAAAAATAATTTAGAAAAATTACAGAATATCATAGTCCAAAAGTGGCAGCTGTAAGAGAGAACGCTAATGGTTGTGTGTGGTCAGTTTTTATTTTCATTTTTACTATCAAATCAGCAACTTCTTAAAAAAAAAACAAAACAACGCCAGCTATAATGAAGGCAAACTGGTGTGTTTATTGCTTTCTTGTGAGTAACACAAGGTGTTCAATTTCTTGGTGGGCATCAAACACAGTGCATGTATGTGTGTGTGTGTGTGTGTATAATTATGTAAACTTATAATTTATACTCATTATATAATATATATTATACAATTATATAGAATTTATAATTTTAATTATATATATATGCATGCACACATACATACACACACATATATATAGTTTTACTTCAGTACTCCACTTCTGGGAATCTCTCCTCAAGAAATACTTCAAAATAGAAAATATTCATTACTGAATAACATGTTGGCTAACTGATTCATGAATCCTTCCTCCCTACATTTTTTTTGTTATTTTGCCATTATTAATTAATAAGAAAATTTATTTTTTATTTTTTTTAAAGATTTTATTTATTTGACAGAGATAGAGACAGCCAGCGAGAGAGGGAACACAAGCAGGGGGAGTGGGAGAGGAAGAAGCAGGCTCATTGCAGAGGAGCCTGATGTGGGGCTTGATCCCATAACGCCGGGATCACACCCTGAGCCGAAGGCAGACACTTAACCGCTGTGCCACCCTGGTGCCCCCAAATTTATTTTTTTTTACCTGTCTCTTCTCTCTCAAAAAAAGTACAACCAGGTTTTGAAATATTTGTTCTGAGCTTCCTTGTGCAAGAAAGACCAAACTGAATAAAAAGAAATATCCAGTTTTGGGGAGAAAATGAGCAACATGATGCTATGGAGGTTGGAGATCACTGATAAGCTCCAGGGAAGTGGAGACATGAGACTGAGCCTTCGAAAAGACGAAGAGAGGGCAAGGAGTCAGTGACGTGTGCCCGTGTTATAGTGGGGGAGGCGCAGACCAAGTTTAACTGGCATGACTGGGCGCCACAGAAAGAGAACATCCCCTTCCTCAGGATTCCTAAGGCTTTGGGCTCTGCTGTTCTGAGGCCCAGAGCCCACCACCCTCAGCTTCCTGGATTGCTTATCTCCAAAGCTCTTAAAAATTCCCAACGCAGGCTGAAAGTTCTCTGTGCCTCTTTAAAAAGTGGTTAGAGTTGTTGCAGTATCTTCAGTATCTGAGACATCTTTTGCACAAAGAGGACTGTCGTAGCCTTGCTTAGTACTTAAGATTTTGATTTTATAAATCTATTAAACATTTAATCAAATTCTCCTCTTCAGTTGAAACCACGTGACTAATATATCAGGTTCTAAGTTTTTGGAGCCTATAAAGGTACACAGAGTGCACATACATGATCACAATAAGAGTTATTATAAGATCTATTTCTAATCACACACACATACAGGTATGTAAGCAGGCCATAAAGTATTATAATTACACACTGAGCTTGGCTTCCTTTAAAAGCAGTGGCTCAGATGAAGGCTGGAGGCAGGTAGTTTATTTGGAGATGATGCCAGGGAGCAAGAGGGACAAATAAGCCAAATGGAATAAGGAAGGAAGGAAGGAAAGCCAGTCAAGGATGCCTTCTGGAGCTGGTCATCATTCTTGGTGCCTAGTGCTACATTCCAGAAGATGTTCTTAATTACCTCATGAATGCATGTCAGAACTATTTGCCCAGGACACAAAAGCACTTCTATCCTCATTGGTCAAGAATGGCTTTGCCTGTGTTAACTCCTTTGCACTTTCAGAATGTGTGTTGGTGGGTGCTAAGCAGATTCTTAGTTTCAACTCCTGTGTAGAACAGTCATCATGGCTATGTCTACAGGAACAGATGGAGCCAAAAAGTTTAGAAATCATCCCTAACACTGTTTATTTGCCTTTGTCAGTTTTGACTGAATTAATCTAGTGCCATCAATTTGTTTTAATTTTGTTCTATTATTTTACTTCCCTTATTGTGCCTCTCACTTTCTACTGATCTCCCATGGGAACAGTGTTTTCCTCCGCAGTTTAGAAGTCCTCTTTTCCATCCTCAAGTGCCATCGGGTAAAGGGTAAGGAGATTTTCCTCTTGTTTCTCATTCTCGCTTTAAGATTATTCACCACCTCCTCCTCTCAAAACCCCCTTAACTTTAAATGTCAATCTACACTCTCTTTTCATGGCGGTCATCAACAGAACCTGGATTCACTGCCACTCTCTACAACATTATTCCTGACATATTGTTGATTTCAATACCTATTGATGAATAATTCCAGGATACTGGTCACTCAGTTCCTTGATTTCGCCCCCACCCTACCTCCACCGCTAGTGGGCATTTAATAGACTAGTCATTACTAATAATGGTCATGTTTCCTTTTATCTCAATGGAAATAACCAGGTTCCCATACATCACTGACTATATTTCCGATAACTCAACTTCAACATTATTTACGCCCCACAAGGACCTATAATCCATAAATAACCCTACTTCTTATTACTGCTCTCTCGCGTCCTCATTCTCCTCCTCCTTAGCCAAATGAACTTTCCTATTATGCATTCTGATACTCTCTGGCCTACTTCTTCAGCTATCCTGCCCTTCTCTCTTAGTGTGATGAAATCACACAGATAAAGCCATTTGGCTGTTTTGTGCATCTTCCCCCAGAGAGGGAAACCAAAAGGCCAGGCCAAGTGATACTTCATATTCATGTTCACCAGCCTCAAGTGGGCTCTCAGTGCTGCTCAAGAATCATGTATTTCCCCAATCCACTCTCTCTCTCTCTGTTTCACACTGATTTCCTCATTCCTCAAACTAACAACATATCCTTTCTCATCTTCATTCCCTGATAACCACCTGGCCTTTTATTTCACTGAGAAAACGTAACTAATCAGAAAGCTTCCAGAAGCTCCCACTACCACTTCTCCCACTTCCCTGCATTTTCATCCATGTACTCTCCCTCATCTCTAATTTCGATGAATGAACCCTCTTTTTGTATTCTAAATTCTATTACTTTTAACCTCCCAAGGACAACTTGCCAAGAGCAGATCCAGGGTTTTGTGGGACCAGGGCTTACAAATTGTAAGGGCCCTTTTTAGGAAAGAAGTACAATATAATATAAAATTAGTATAAATGTGGAATTTATTTAAAACAGAATAAATCACCATAGATTTCAAGTATAAGAAACTTGGAAAAAAATGATATATTTTGTATTTATTATTGAAAGTTTAGAAAAGTTTATTTCAACTTGAATATTGGTAATGTCATGTAAATTTGAGGATTATTGTCAATACATATGAATTGTTTCAAAAATATTTCCCTGAGATTTAACCCATCATCAAACAAAAATGGTCTTATATATCCTGTGAGTAAAAAGTCTTCGCATTATTTTGCCCTTCAACGATTGCCCCATTCTTCTTCTTTTCTTTACTGTAAAACTATTTGAACTCACTCTAGTTCCTCCTCTTCCATTCTTTTCAAATTCACTATATGCATCCTGAATCTCCATTGACACTCCTGTCAGTTCACAGTGACTTGAACTCAAAATCCTTCCTTCTCCCTTGCCTATCTACAACCCCTAAGAACGTTATCTCAGTTCATGTAAATTTCCTATGTCCCATTACTCAGGCCAGAAACACTAGAGTCATCTTTGATTCCTCTTTGCTCTTATGCACTTATGAGAGAATTTCACAGGCTCCACCTCCTAGAACCTCCTTTGCTACCACCGTGGTCTAAATCCCCACCTTCTCTTCATGTGGATCAACACAACGTCCTCCTGGTTGGTCTCTTCGTCATTAACACAGCTGTTAGGGTGCATATCTTAGCTTAAAAGCCAGTTTCAGCCACTATTTATAACACTTTGGTAGCTTTTAATACCACTCAGTATAAGAGGTAAAATCCTTATATGACTCAAGAAATTCTGGGCTATCTGGACATGACCTCCCTGTCCTCATTTCCTCTACGCTCCCTTTGCTCATTCAGGCTTCCTTGCCTGTCCTTGAACAACCAGGCAGGCTCCCCAGTGGCCAGTTCCTTCCGGGGTCCAGCTCCCGATATTCATGCTGCTGAAACAGTGCCTCCCCACTTTTGAATTTGCTCAAATTTCATTTTCTGTTTTGCCTCCCTGATCATTCTATTTTAAATTGCATTCTCTTCAAATTTCCTGTCATCTTTTTCTGCTCTATTTTTCCTCATAAAGCACTTCCCTCTACTAACAGAATAGACCAGGTACTTTGGTTACAGTCCGCCATCCTCTGACCTCACCTCACTCTCCAAAACAGAAGCTCCAAGGAGGCAGGGGTTTGTTTTATGGCTGTACTGCAAGAACACAGAATATTGCCCAGCACACAGCAGGCACTCGGGAAAAAAAAATCTGAGTAAATGAAAAAAATGAGCAAATGATTAAAACTTTCTCTTCTTAATGTTTCTGTGTATCTCTTATATACACGTATAGCCTATAACTGGGATATTCTTTAATAAGGTCTGTTGTTCTCATCTTTTAATTGTCATGTTTAGTTCACTTAGATTTACGTCACTGATGTTATTTCGACCATCTTAGTGGTTTGGGAAGTGTGATTTCTATGCATCATATCCTTCACTCCTTTTTTTTGTTTGGTTTTCTCTTAGATTGCTGAATTTTCCTTATTTCCAGTTTTCCTCTCTGCTGATTTGGAAATTAAATGTCAGCCTTAGAATTATAGACATTTTACTCATAGCTTAATTTGCCAGTATAAGCAACAGATTGATTTCATAGCCAAAGAAAGTAGCATTGAGCTCCTTCATTGACCATATTCTCCCTTGTCAATCTGTAAAGGCAGAAGTACAAAAGCTGAAGTTTTTAAGTGCAACTTTTAAAACTAAACAAAACTTTATCCACAAGCACATCCTGGCATAAATGGGAACTTGGAAGGTGAAGCTCCCTAATTATATAGAGAGAACACATATAATTTCCTTAGGACAATCTGACTGCAGAGTAGTTCACTTCAGGAACTTTTAAACAAACATGGATGCTGGGGCCCCATTCCAAACCAATTAAATCATAAAACGTTGGGGGCAGAGGTCCCAGGAAGTGCTTCCTGTGATTCAAAAGTGTAGTCAGACCTTAGTATCACCACTTTAGATCATTCACACGCTTGAAAGGGTAACACCTAGTATTTTATATCCCAAATATCTCCATATTATTCTCAATCTCTGTCTTATTTTTATACCAGAATATAATTTCACAGCATTCAGGTTTTCATAAAGAATCCCTTCAGGGTATTTGAAATTCCTACTCATTAGAAATTATTTTGCAGTAATAAACATTTTATATTATAACACAGATATAATCTATAAAAGTATAAATAGTAGTATGTGGACACATGTTCAAACACTGGTTTTCTGGGAGGAAAAAAAAGACTAATTTGTAGTATTTGCCAATTTCCCTGGTGAAAATATTCCCACCATGGTCAAATTTCAAGATACCAACTTGCTGTCACTAAAAAATGGAATTTAGAAAAGACATGTTCAATCAGCTTTCATGTACCTGAGGGCCTGCTCCAAAACCCATTAAATATTGAAGGCTGTCAATCACCAATTATAGAATTATAGATCTACTACCTCATGGTATAAATGGAGAATTCAAGGTGCAGAGGGTTTGAGCCACTTGTTTCAAATAAAACATAACCTAGTAAAATAATAGTTTTAAATAATATTGAAACAGCATGTGAGATAAAACTCTAAAATATATGTGTAAACACACACACACACACACACACACACACACACACACACACACACACTGAAACAAATTAATGAATAAGGGTCTCAATTAACCTCACACTGCAGGCATACTGCAAAGATATTGCCAGATTTGGTTCCAGACTACTGCATTAAAGCAAATACCTCAATAAAGCAAGTCAAATTTTTTGGTTTTTCAGTGCATATAAAAGTTATATTTACACTATATTGTAGTCTATTAATTACTCTTATATCCAAAAGACAATGTATAGACCTTTATTTAAAAATACTTTATCTGGGGCGCCTGGGTGGCGCAGTCCTTAAGCGTCTGCCTTTGGCTCAGGGCGTGATCCCAGCGTTCTGGGATCGAGCCCCACATCAGGCGCTTCCGCTGGGAGCCTGCTTCTTCTTCTCCCACTCCCCCTGCCTGTGTTCCCTCTCTCGCTGGCTGTCTCTCTCTCTCTCTTTCTCTGTCAAATAAATAAATAAACAAATAAATAAATAAATAAATCTTTTAAATAAAATACTTTATCTGGGGAAACATGAGTGGCACAGTCAGTTAAGAATCTGACTCCTGCTTTCAGCTCAGGTTGTGATCCCAGAGTCCACTCAGCGTGAAGTTAGTTTAAGCCTCTCTCCCCTTCTCCCTCTGCCCCTCCATTCCTACTCCCACTCTCTTGCAATCTCTAAAATAAATAAATAAATCTTTAAAAATATTTTATTGCTAAAAAAAATAGTAACCATCATCTGAGCTTTTAGCATGTCATAGTCACTGATCACAGATCACTTGACAAATATATTTTTAAAAGTTTGAAATATTGCAAGAATTACCAAAATGTGACACAAAGACATGAAGTGAGCAAATGCTGTTGGAAAAATGGCACCAATAGACTTGTTCCATGCAGGATTGCCACAAACCTTCAATTTGTAAAACAAAACAAAACAAAACAAAACATAGTATCTGTGGGGGTGCCTGGGTCAGTGAAGCATCTGCCTTTGGCTTAGATCATGATCTCAGGGTCCTCGGATCGAGCCCTGCGTAGGGCTTCCTGTTCAGTGGAGAGCCTGTTTCTCCTCCCTCTGCCTCTCCCCCACTCATGTTCTCTCTTGCACTCACTCTATCCCAAATAAAAAAAAAAAATGTAGTATCTATGAAGTGTAATAAGATAGCACAATAAAATGAGGTATGCCTGTATTTACTGAATTTTTTTTCTGCTAAGGTATGATGTCTCTTCATTCCTTATTAAATGTTTATACATAATAAGGGGTGTTTCTGGTTTATCTATTATGCTCCATTTTTTTTCTGTCCAGTCTTCTGTGGCTAAAATTTGTTTTCATATTTGCTACGAAATTCTATACTCTTTCTGAAAATATCATTGGCATTTTTTACATATTTTCCCAGGTTTCTTTAAAATATATTTTTAAAATTTCCCTACCAAAATTATTGACAATTAAGTTTGATAATTAACCAAATTTGATAACCAACTAAATTTGTAAAGAAAAATTATTAAGTATTAAGAATTTCTACCAGTAAAATATTAATGCACTTATTATATTTGTTGCCATTATGAATGAGATTTTTTCTTTATTTACAAGGAAATCAATAATTTTTATAGACAAAAACTTAATTTTGCAGCCAATTATCTTATACTTTCTAGGTATAAAAACATGTGAATACAATAAACTCTGCTATATATATATGTATATACACACACACACACACACACACATGCACACTTCGCTCTCATTATTCACAGATTCTGCATTTGGAAATTCACTTACTAAAATTTATTTGTAATCCCTAAATCAATACTGCCAATGTTTTTCACGATCATTCCAGATCATTTGTGGACATGCACAAAACTGAGAATCTGATTCGCCCTATAACACACATTACCAGCTGAGGTCAAAGAAGGCCACGCTCCGCCTTCTTGCTTCAGCTCTTATGTTGTAAGCAAGTGTCCTTTTCCTAGTCAGCTTAGTGCCTTGTGTTTTGCATTCATGTGCATTTTGTTGGTGAATTGTTGTTTAAAATGGGTTCCAAACACAGGGCTGAAGCGCTGTCTAGTGTTCCTAGGGACAAGAAGCCGTGATGTGTCTTAAGGAGGACAAAATACATGTGCTGGATAAGTTTCATTCAAGCACAAGTTATAGTGCTGTTGGCCTTGAGTCCAATGTTAATGAATCAACAACATGCCATATCCAGGATAAGAAAAAAATTCATTGATTTGTACATGAGGCTGTTCCAGAAAGTGCTGAAGTAACACCTATCATGCTTGATGAAGTTATGGAAAAAGTTGAAAATGGCTGAATTTGTGAATTTATGAGATGATGACATTTAAAAAAGTGTTCTAGACATCACTGTTGTGAGGCTGAAAGCCAAAGTAACTTACAGCCACGTACCCAGGAAGATGTTAAACCTTTCATGACTAGTGCTTTATTATAAAGAAATACTGAACATAATTGCTTGTAAGAGATATATACACATAGTGTTTTTAAATAGAAACACATAAAACAAGTTTATGTATAGATTAATTGATGAAAACGTTGTGACCAAAAACTTACAGGACGTAATTTTGCATTTTCCTGGGGAGTAATAGCTTAATATCACTAATTCAGTGTTTGTGATGACTTTATAGAATTTAACTATTATTATGTGTGTGTGTGTTAAACATTACCTAAAGAGGAAACATTACCTAAAGTTTCATGACCATTACACAACAGGAACAATTTCCGTATATTTATTTCAGCATACAGTTTAGTCAGGTAGCTAATATTTTATGTACTATTATGCAATGTGTAGTGTGCACGTGTGTGCACACACATATAGATTACATACACTTTAATTTTTCACCCCAAATTTTAAGCATTTCCCCATAGTATTATGAATTATTTCTCACCATCTCTTTTAATGCCTACTTATTAACTATATTATGGATAACTATACTTATGTAACCATTTCCCTAGCATTAAAGAGGTTATTTCCAAGTTTCTGCAGTTAAAAATAATGTAGTACTAAAATATTCATGCACTTTGTTCTACATATGGGATTATTTCTTAATGATAAATTCTAGGAGCCCTTTTCTGCTGTCAAAGTGTTTCAATATTTTTTATAATAAAGCTTTAAAAATTCATGTTTCCATTTTTCTTATAAATGTAAAGAGTATAACAATCATTTTGAAACCTTGGTAAGAAAGATAAAATGTACAGCATTTTTGTTCCACTCTTTGGAATAACAGTATCCCCTCTATCTCTAACCTTTTACATAATTTCATTAATTTAACTCAGGATTTAATTATCATCCAATTTTCCTTTTTATTTTTTTATTTAACTTTGCCTGAAAATTTACAATAAATTAGGTTAGTCCTGTATGTTGATTTGATTTAGTGCTCAAAATCACATCCTTTTCAGTCATAATAACCCAGATAATGAGTTTCTAATTTTTATTCATTTCTCACTTTTTTTAGCAAGACTTTATGCAATTAATCATTAAGATGATCTCTATCTTTGCATATTTAACTATTACATCTAAATGATGTGTGACTGAGCACTCATTTTTTAATTTCAAAACAGTATATTGTTTCATTTTCTCCTATTGTTTGGTGTTGCACAGATACATTTTAAAAAATATTTTATTTATTTGTCAGAGAGAGAGAAAGAGCACAGGCAGGGGGAGCAGCAGGCAGAGGGAGAAGCAGGCTCCTCACTGAGCAAGGAGTCCTATGTGGGACTCGATCCTAGGACCCTGGGATCATAACCTGCGCTGAAGGCAAATGCTTAACCAACTGAGTCCCCCAGGCATCCCACACAGATACATTTTGAGGGCAACCTGATTTTTGTTCCATTGTACAAATCCTATTTATGTAGCTTTTGTTTGTTCAAATAATTGGATCAAATTACTGGAGTTGGTGGTAAGTCAGTCCATATAAAGGTTTACCCTTGAACAATGTGAAGGTTAGGGGTGCCGACACCATGTGCAGTCAAAAACCTGACTCCCTCAAAATTTAATAGTGTTGACCAGAAGCCTTACCAATAACATAAACAGTCAATAACATTTATTTTGTATGTTATATGTATTATAGACTGTGTTCTTACAATGAGGCAAGCTAGAGAAAAGAAAATATTAAGAAAATTGTAAGGAAGAGAAAATATGTTTAGAGCACTGTACCATATTTATTAAAAAAATCCACAAGTAGACCAGCACAATTCAAATCTGTGTTGTTCAAGGGTCAATTGTATTCACATGTGTTTTCACCTAATCCTAAGATTTAACTATTTAACATTTAAAAACCACACACATATTCATTAAAAAATAACCATATTAGTATTCCAGTTAAAAACATTTCAGTTGATAAAACCTTATAGGACAGTTATTTCTACATGAGTTTCCTCTCTACAGTATAATCCTTTTAATTAGTTTTGCTTAGGAACATGGACAGAAAAAGATAATAAATATAAAATATTTTTAACTATCACCATAAACTATGTGATGGAAATATTTTTATATTTATATTAATAGCATTGTTTCCATTATTTCTTTGCATGATAGCTTTTTCTACACCAAAACAAAATGCCTTCATTGTAACTAAAATATGCAAAATAAATTCTAAGACAATATATCATCAAATATTTTAAACTTCCCTTAAGAAGCCATTATTCAATTGCCTGATACTAGCTTTTTAAATTATTTTTGAGTATAGTTGACACACACTGTCACATTTGCTTCAAGTATAAAACAGCTCTATAGTTATGCTGTGCTCACCACAAAGTGTAGCTACCATCTGACACCATCCAGTGCTATTACTGTGTCATTGACTAGTTGTGATGAACACTCAGTGTTTTATGTAAGTGTCAAATCACTATATTGTACACCTGATATTACACTGTATGTTAAACTGAAATTTAAAAACTTAAAAAAATATCATTGACTGTATTCCCTATGCTATACCTTTTATTCCCATGATTTATTCATTCCATAACTAGAAGTCTGTACCTCCCACTCCCTTTCACCCGTTTTGCCCAATTCCTCCCACCCTTCCCTCTGGCAACAACCAGTTTGCTCTCTGTATTTATAGGTCTGAACAAGACAAGGGTGTCCACTCTCACCACTTTTATTCGACGTACTACTGGACATCCTAGCCACAGCAATCAGATAAGAGAAAGAAGTGGCATCCATATTGGTAAGGAGAAGAAGTTAAACTGCCACCATTTGCAGATGACATGATATTATACATAGAAAACCATGAAGACTCCACCCAAAAACTAGAATAAATGAATTCAGTAAAATTGTAGGATACAAAATCAATACCCAGAAACTGGTAGCATTTCTATACACTATTAATGAAGCTGCAGCAAGAGAAATTTTAAAGGACAGTTCCATTTACTATCACACCCCAAAGAATAAAATGCTTATGGGTAACCGGGTGGCTCAGTCGCTTAAGTGTCTGACTCTTGATTTCGGCTCAGGTCATGATCTCAGGGTTGTGAAATAGAGCCCTGCTTTGGGCTCTGCACTGGGCATGGAGCCTGCTTGAGATTCTCTCTTCTCCTCTGCCACTCCCCCTCCGTCTCTTAAAAGAAGAAGGAGAAGGAAAAGGAGAAGAAGAAGGAAGAGGAGGAGGGGGGAGAGGGAGGAAGAAGAGGAAGAGGAAGAAAATACTTAGGAATAAATTTAACCAAGGAAAAAATAGACCTGTACTCTAAAAACTATAAAACACTGATGAAAGAAATTGAAGATAACGCAAATGGAGAGCTATCTCATGTTCATAGATTATTAAATTAATAATTAAATGTCCATTACCCAAAGCAATCTACACATTTAATGCAATCCCTATCAAATTACCAACAGCATTTTTCACAGAACTAGAACAAATAATACTAAAATTTATATGAAACCACAGAAGACCCCAAATTACTAAAGCAATCTTGAGAAACAAGAACAAAGCTAGATGTATTACAATTCTGGATTTCAAGTTACATTACAAAGCTGTAATAATCAAAGCAGTATGCCTGATACTATTATCGGTTATTCTTTTGGACCCATTGGGTTCCTTATAAAGCACACATACTCAGCAGACTTCATCAGCTTTGAAGCTGAACTTTTTAACATAAAATGCAATCCTATGGTTACACTCATTAAGTGTAGGGATGACCGTTTCAGTGACGTACACACAGAGCTACAGTGTTGGGAAACCAACACAGCAAATCATAACATTAAGTAAAATTGAACTTAACTCAATTGTTTCTCCCAAACAACACTCAAAGCAGCTTATTTTTTTTTTAATGCAAACCTTATCAGCATCTCTTCGTCCACATAACAACATTAAAACTATAGACAGGTGATGCTCATCAAAGCTGGGGTGTGAGCATAATGAACTACACAGCAGTCCGTTTCTTTAGAGTGCAGACTCGATGGAAATGTGCTCAGGAAGACATCTGGTGTTTCCTCCTTATCAGCTCCGAGTCTGCAATCTGGCCCTCAGCCATAGTTTCTTTTAGCTACCACTCGTGCACTGCTACTTGCTTCTGCTCCGATTGTAGTACTTCGTATGATGCCCTTTATGATATAAGATTATGTGCAGTAATCCCGAATAAGCTCTTGCTGCCCTCTGTTTTCTCCACCAATTCCTGGAATATTCACCCGCCCTGAACATTCATAAAATCTGCATTTTTACACCCAGTATGGCAATTTTTCTAGACATTTTCAATACTCTAGTACTATCTGCTGGAGCTGCTTTGCCAGCCATTTCAGTTTATACTTTCTCTAGAACGCAACATGAAAGAGACTAAAGTAGAGTGAGAAGCATTTATGAAGTGTCACTAAGTTGGACAAAAACCACAATGGCGGTCCTCTTCTTGGCTGAGAACATAAGATATTACTCTATATTCTTTGTTAATAGGCAATAGGAAAAACTATTTATTAACTGTAATCTTCAGTGCAATTAATAAGCGATCAACTACACTTGAATAATTAGCGTTACTCTGCAGCAACAACAAGCAAGTATAATCAACGCTTAAACCCTTGACGGCTGGGGCGCCTGGATGGTTGGTCAGTTAAGCGCAGACTCTTGATTTTAGCTCAGATCATGATCTCAGGATCCTGAGATCGGGCTCCATGACTGGACATGGAGCCTGCTTAGGATTCTCTTTCTCCCTCTCCCTCTGCCTCTCCCCCAGCTCATGCTCTCTCTCTCTAAAATAAATAAATAAATAAATAAATAAATAAATAAATAAAATCTTTTTTTACAAAGAGGTAAAATGCTGTTAACCTTTCTTAAAAGATAACTGAAGTAAACCCTCTACAGTGACTTCAACCTGTCTTTGCAGTGTTTTCTTCGTCTTCTTTACGCAGGAGGTTGCTATCCGTGGTATGATGATACAAATGTTTAACAACTAGCTTTCTGGGGCAGGGGAGGTTGGGGAAGACCTGATTTTTAGTGTTTGCCAATTTCTGCAATGTAAGTACTCCAACGATGGCTGATTTCAAGCATGATCCCTTGGGAAGAGATGTCCATAATCAGTTCTCAAGATCTGGAACAAGCCAGCTCCAAAACACCCATTAGCGTACTAGAATCAGTTTGAAGTTTTGTTCTATTCACACATTTTGTGACTTGGATCAAGCTACTAAATCTTCTCATTTATTTTCTATCTACAAAATAACCCTCACCATGTAGGGATTTTTGAGAAGCAGAAGTCCATAATGTGCATAGTAACGAATAACAGACATTCACTGAAATATTATCAGTGAGTGTCACTCACTGAATAGGTACTCAGTGAATATTATCTCTTATTATAGTTATCACAGCACTGCCTTAATCTACTCAAGCTGCCATAACAAAACACCAAAGACCGTGGGACTTAAACAACAGACATTTATCTTCGCACAGTTCTAGAGGTTAGAAGTCCATATCAAAGTGCCATTGGGACTAGTTTCTGGTGAGATCTCTCTCTCTGATTTGTAGATGACTGTCTTCTCACCGTGTCCTCACATGTCTTTTCCTCTGTGCATGTGGAAAGAGAGAACTCTAGTGTCTCCTCCTCTTTTTTTAATTAAAAAATATTTTTTATCATGTTATTCACCATACAGTACATCTTCCTCTTCTTATAACAATATCTCCTATCAGATTCAGCCCCACCCTTATGACCTCATTTAGCTTTACCTCCTTAAATGCCCTATGACCAAATACAGTTACATTGGGGGTGATGGCTTCAACATATTAATTTTGAGGGGAAATCAATTCAGTCCATAACAATAACTGCATTTCTCTAGGTTTTTCTCCACATATTTGGTATCTCCATGCGTTCTCTGCCTTGTTCTTGCCATTTTCTCTATATGCCACAATTATAGACAAACACAGACTGTCAAACCCCAACTTATCAAAGCTCATTTTGGCTACCACTTCCTCCAGAAATACCTTCCAGATCATCCCAACAAAAATTCTTTCTCCTACCCTGAGCTTTCAAAAAGCTTTTGTTGTAGCATTCCTATGCTGCTTCTCTCTGACAAGTGACATGCTATATTTCATCCATTCTGAGATGCATATTTTCCTCTCCTTCAAAATCCCTATTTTGACCAGCTTTAGTAATAATATGATTTAGGGATATTCCTTCATATACTCCTTTTGCCATTGCTTTCTTATATACCCACCATTATGTAACCTTATAAAAATTGAAAGTGAAATTATATTCATGAATATGAAGTGCTCTTCACATACGAGAAATTCTGTATAAGATTGTTATCTGGTACATATTTTAGTTCATTCAACAACTTGCAATCAGATCCCAGCTCATACATACAAATCCAAAATTAGGAGAAATGAGTAACCTTCTATGTGTTGTATGATTTTTAATTGAAAGTTAAAGAAATTTAATTCAAATGAGCTGAGGAAAACAAGGAATTCATACTAACTATATTAAAGTGTAACATTTAAAATGGTAAAATCGTAAAAATATGAAATAAGGTTGTATGAAAGGTGGCATAAGTTCAAAAGGCATTTAAAAAGATAGATGATCGATCGATCGATCTTTCCAATGTAAAATTCGTAATACTGTTGCCTTACACCTGCCAGTTAGTTATTATTGGACTATGAGGTCATCTTTTTTACTTTAAATATTCATCAAGTGGACAAACTGACCTAGGGTTTATAATAAGAAAACTATCTAAACTATAAGAGATTTGCACTTGATGCCTTTAGAAGGTTCATAAAAGTGCAATTGCTTTGAATTCATCTTGAACACTTTAATTACTCTCCTCTAAGAGCACTGACATTTAATAGTCACTGCAAAAAAGGTAAGCCCTTTCGTCCCTTGATTTTTTGAACCTCTGTAATTGGTGTCACATTTTATTTGAATCAAAACAGATTATGAAATCACTTATAAAACCAGTATGGAAATTAAAGCACAAAAGCAGTAAAAATCAGTAATATCTACAAAAGCAGTCAAGGCATTCACAAAATAAAAGAATGTAAAGTATGACATCATACACTTTAAAAAAAAACATATTATGAAAGGAAAGAACTGGGATGGCTCCAAAGACTGTGTGAAATATATCCATCAGTGAATAAATCAAATTAAAACCCTAAAGAAGATTCTGTCTATAGACTGGGGGTGGGAGAAAGGTTATAAGTAATAAGTATGAATAATAAGTGAGAAAGTTGGTTTAAAGGTGATAATTGCTAAGGAAAGAAGAGAACAAATAGAGAAGCATTTAAGGACTGAGTTTGTGGGGGACCGAAGGTGTGGGGGATTGAGAGTGTGGGCTGTGGGCAAGAGCACGGAGGGTGATGTGACATTAAAGGGAGTGACCAATATCTGCATCCTTAAGAAGATGGGGTCTGAACAAAGACCTGAAGACACTATGGAAATAGCTTTCACACAGAAAGAACAGCCGAAGCAAATGCCTTAAGGCAGAGGGTGCCTGGTTTGGTCAAGGGACATCAAAGAGAGGGAAAGCCTTGGAAGGCGAGCTCAGATGTGTGTGTGTGTAACATCCTTTCCTTCTCACCCCCCTTCACTCTGGCCATTGCTGCTTCACAGGCACGTAGGACCTGCTGTCACTGTGTCCCTAGGCTGCTTGCGTAGCACAGTGAGGATGCCTGTGGGTCCTGCCCTGTTGTCCTCGCTCCTGAGCCAAACTGGAAGCGCCTGGCAGCCATGCCCCAGAGCAGTGCAGCAGCAATGAAGGATGGCAGCTGCCCCCACAGCGTCTAGGCACAGAGGGCCCCTGACCTCAGAGGGGTCCCGAGGATTGAGCTACTGCTGCCCACAGAGGTGACCAGCTCAACAGCTCATCCTTGCTCATTTCTCTTACCCACTTTGGTGTCTCTAGTTCCCTCACTCTGGTTCTGCAGCATTACTTCCCCCAATAAACTTCTTGCTTGTAAGCACTTGTCTTGGGCTCTGCTTTTTAGGAAAATGGAAGCTAAGAGAGAGCAGGGTGGCCAGGTCAAGTAGGATCACATAGGTCATTTAGGACCGGGTAAGACTTTGGCTTACTTTGAGTGCAGGCTTTTGGACCAAGGAGTGAAATGATCTGACTCAAAAAAGTAGACACTGAGGAAAAAGAAAGAGAAAGCGGGGACTCAGTCAAACAAGCAGAAGAACTCTAGGTGTCCCAAAGCACCCACACGCACAAAAGCACAAACTCACAATCTTTCTTCTCGATAATCTCAGAAGTTTATAACCAGATTCACAGCAGTTATGCTTACGGTGTCCTCTGTCTTGTGGAGAAGAAACTGTGCCTTTGCCCTCAGATTGGTCCAAGCCTTACATTCTGAGCCAAATGGAAAGAGTCCTAAGTAGGCTCTCGAGGGTTTGTAGAAGTGGATGAGGAATTAAACTGACTGTAAATGAGACCACTTAATTTCAATTCTCTCAACCCCTACGTGTAACTACTATTCATAAGAGCAGAAAGCATTTTCACTACATAGAGAATGCAATCCATTCAAAAAAATTATGCTAATACCAAAAAGCTTGCTTTTTATTCGATAGTTCTGGGAGTATTTTTTTTTCTTTTTTTAAGATTTTATTTATTTATTTGACACAGAGAGAGAGGCAGTGAGAGAGGGAACACAAGCAAGGAGAGTGGGAGAGTTGTATGAGCAGGGAGCCCGATGCGGGGCTCGATGCAGGGCTCTATCCCAGAACGCTGGGATCATGACCTGGGCCGAAGGCAGAGGACTAACGACTGAGCCACCCAGGCACCCCTGGGAGTATTTTCTAAAAAAATGACTGTTACCCAAAGCTAATCTTTAAGAATCGGCTGCTAGAACGCCCAAATAATCGGAATTGCCTTTTTATGGAGAAACACGTGAAATCTCCATGCCTATTGTATTACCCTTCAAATTCTACACTGATACACGGCATCCTACTACAATAGAGACTTTCTCCGTATCATGCTAAAAGATAGGGCTGTTAGCTTCTGAAACCCCTTAAACAAAAACGTGCTATACCACGGCAGATACTATTTCAAGTGAACCTCTTTTGAAATATTAATAATAATTTGGATGCTAGATGCTTCTTTTTCTTTCTTCCAATGGAAAATTTGATCATACAGAATACTATGTGTCAAAATGTTATATTTTGTTTAATTTATAAATTTTTATGTAATTTAAATGATAATCTTGTGTATCTTATTTGAAATACATTTTTGTATAACTCACAGGTCAGGAAATATGGAGAGATTTTACCATACTCGGAAGCTAATAGTTTAGCCTCCTTAAAGAGACGCTTTAATGGACCCTTGCAGAAGGCAAAAGACTGTTGGGTTGGAGACAAAAGACTTTTTTTACTCAAGGCAGAGCAAGCAGTACGAGCTTTATGTCCCACCAACGCATGCCCCCCTTACCTGCTGCCAACCAAGCCTCACGGGGGATGAGGTGCAGGGGGGCACAGGTGAATGCTGAACACACAGGGAGTTTACGTCACAACTGGAGAATCAAGATCTAGGAAAGCTCAATCTTTTCTAAGAAAACTGCAGGCAAATTGGCCCAATCTCTTCATCAGAGGGAGACATTATTATACTGGTAGTAAAAAAATCTGCCCTCTGCTCTCAAGGGAGACTATCTCTGTCTTCTAGGGCTGTGCACTGAACACACGTCTTTGATAGTCTGGCATAAAAAGTTGTCAGTGCCTCTTCTTATAATATGTGAATAAATGTGAGAGACTCATAACACTGTGTTAGAATTGGTTTTTGTAATACAAGTAATTCTTGCTCATGGCAAAAAAATTAGCACCTTAGGAAAATATGTAAAATAAACAGGATCTTTTCACACTAATGAGATCATAGAATCCTTTAACTTGTTTTTTGCAATTAATCCTTAGTGTAAGCATTTTTCTATGTAAGGACATACAGATATACCTGAATACTTTTATACAAATGCAGAAAACCATGATACGGATATATCCTAATTTATTGAATCAATTCCTGATAATATTTAATCCTTACAAGTGTTTGCTAGGACAAACAGTGCTGTACTAAGCTTCCCTATACATATGTTTTGAATACTGTCTAGAGTATAGATGTATGATTCACAACTAGGAGAATGTATGATTTACCATTGGGTCAAGTGGGGGTGGCCTTAACACTCTGAAAGAGGTCCTCTGGCTGTCAGCAAAAACAAAAATGGTAACCATAGCCCCACAACTGCATGGAACTCAATTCTACCAACAAACTAAATGAGCTTGGAAGGATTCTGGTCTGAGCCTCCAAATAAGCTCCCAGCCCAGCCCAGCCCAGCCAATACCTTGCTTTCAACCTGCTGAGACCCTAAGCAGAGAATCCGGTTGAGTCCGCCTGTGAATCTGACCTAGAGGACTGTTTGCTAATAAATTCCTGTTGCTTTAAGCTGCCAGGTTTATGGTAATTTGTTAGGTAGTAATAGAAAACTTTATGGCCTAAGATGTGTTTTTGAAAAATTTTTAATGATAAGAAAGTGTTTATGTTATAATTAAGTGGAAATTATAGAATCCAGATCTTACACATCATTTATATTCAGGAACTTAGAAAAATCTAAAACTAAATATAAATATACATAAAACCAAAAAAATATATACATAAACAGTGATTTGTGTAATAAGGAGATAGAAGTTGTGGTCATCTTTTGGAGAGGAAGAGGAGTCTCCCACAGCCTCTTCTTTGAAAACTATTCATTACCCACAGCTGCTAGTGAAGAGCTAGGCTTTTAGATGTGTCTGCCAGTAGGTACCCAATCCAAGCTAAGCCAATCAAAAACTCAGCCGTTGGGAATTTGAAACTGGAATTCATGATAAAAATAAGACTGGGACAGTCATCTTCTACTACACGCATTTACTCGTACACTAAAGCAGCAAGAACAAATTTACAGAGAAAGGAAATAAAGCTGTCAAGCAGAAAAGGGGAAACAGGATCTCTGTAGCTCCTGACTCTTCCCTTGTAAGCATCTTCTGTCTGTTTCAGTTGTGGGTTTCATAAAAGTCCCTGCATCTGTCCAATCAGTGTCCCTTCTGGCATTAGGTTAAGTAAAGTTAGGTTTCTTATAACCAAACAATTCACAAAGCATCAGTGAATAATTTTCTCTTATGTTCTTTTCTGAATCATCCAAAAATTTTATATTAACGATGTAGAATTTTTATAATCAAGCAAAGTGATTTTCATTTAAAATCTGTAAGAAATTTGCAAGAAAAAAATTTAAAAATCAAAATATAGCTCGGTGGTCAAAGTAAAAATGCTTTCTACATATTTATAACGTATCTAAATCCCCAAAGATTTGAGTAGCTTAGAGTAAAATATATATACTGTAGCCAAAATTCATTTCAAAAAATAAAAATTAAGCCAATTATAGAGTTGGTAGATATCATGAGAGGAACCTCGTATAAGAAAACCATAGCAACTAAACATAAAATTTGAGTTTTCTAGCAGTCAAGGGGGGAGAGAAAGCACAAGAGTGATCTTCTGTCCATTTTCTGATTTTAAAAAAAGCACCCCCATTCTTTTTCTGTTGTTGTTAATGATTTACTCAGGGGTGCGTGGGTGGCTCAGTAGGTTAAGTGTCTGGCTTTAGCTCAGGTCATGGTCTCAGGGTCCTGGGGTTGAGCAACACGTCGGGCTCTTTGCTTGGCAGGGAGTCTGCTTCTCTGTCTTCCCCTGTGCGCTCTCTCTTGCTCTCAAATAAATAAACATTTTAAAAAATAAAAGATGTATGTATGTATCTGTGTATATATGTGAGAACGAGAGCAAGAGAGAGCAGGAATACGGTGAGGGGAAGAGGGAGAAGGAGAGAATCTCCAGCAGACTACTTGCTGAGTGCATAGCCCCAAGGGGAGGCTGGACCCCAAGACCCTGAGATCTCCATCAGAGCGAAATCAAAATTCATTTGCTTAACCCTCTGAGCCACCCAGGTGCCCCACTCCATTCTTTAGAAGAGGCAATATTCCCCCTGATTTTTTATGCTGAATGGAGCTTCTTTAATATAGTCCCTTATAGAATTATAGAAAATGAACATCAGAAAACTCAAAAAGATGTCGTCTAAGACTACAATTTGACCTCTAGAAATTTGTGTCTTAACAAGGTAAAACAATATGTTCTTGGGTCAGATAGAAATAAGATTTGGTAAATAATGCAGAAATATTTTCTTACATGACTGCCTCTTTATTTTATAACATTTAAATTGCCACTTATGGAAAGGTATTACAAATAAGCAGTCTATGTAGCCTTACACTTGTGTAAACATTAAACTTAGAAAAAAATCAAAGGAATGGTTGCTTGATATGCATTTTATTTCACCTTTCTCAAAAGTAAACTTGGCTCCTAACTTGAATTGATGGCTCCTACTATTATCAGATAAGACAGTTAATCTCTCTATGAGCATCTGGAGTTCAAACATTTTGTGTTCTTGATTAAAGTGGGAGTCATGTGCTTTAAATGGCAGGTGTGCAAGGTTAGGTAACATCCACATGATTAATAAAAAGAAAGAGGGAGAGAAACTTGTTTGATCCTTGCCCAAGTAGAGGGTACTTCCACCTATCAGCTTGGGCAAAATGGTGCATGTGTTAAGAAAAACAGATAATAATCCAGAAAGTACAAATGTAGACTTAGAAAATGAATCCATGCTGCCCAAGCGTTAGAACTAAAATTCTTCAAGATGAACCAATGAGAAACATTTTTGATTTGTTGATAAGATATAAAATCCAAAGTAGTGGAAAATTTCTTGGAAATGACATATGTGCAGTGTAAAAAAGAATGATATATACTGACCTGAATCCTAGCCAGCTTCATACACAGTTGCTATTTTTTCCTTAAGCTGGACATCAGGACATTAAGCTCCATTTGAGTGGTTTATAGGGCTGAACTTTCAAGGGCACTAAGGAAAAGCAATAGTTTTATTTCTGTTCCAGAGACATTACCTTCCTATTATTACCAAAAACCAAGATCATGGAAGTGATTTGGACAAAGGCCCAGTGTAATCATGGCTATTGCAGGTAAAGTGAAACGTTTAATTATAATCCTCATTTTCCAAATGCTTTCTTCTCCAAATGGTTGATCAAATATGGACACAGGCTGCTGGGAATGATTGTGGTCTATGTGCAGACAGATGAAGGAAATTAAAGAAACAAGCCTGCTTATGCAATTCTTGGCTGAATGAGAATCATTCTTGAGCAAGTATATGAGAGTGAAAATGAAGGATAAACATGAAAGGAGGGGTATACAGAGACTGACAGATGAACTGAGGTTAGGTATGGCTTTCACTGACAATATCACATTGACAGTAATAGAAAGTGAGAAGAGACAGGATTAAATTTTAACGCACAGGGACTATGCCAAGGCAATTGCTATAAGAATCAATAAAGCATGGCATGATATTAAAATTCTTATAAAAAGAGAGGAGGTAGCACAAATCAATATGGGGACAGAGTTGGTGAGAATTCTTTGTGCACTTTAAAAGTTTAGAGAGTAAGAAAGGAATTGGGAAGCAATAATATAAGAAAAGCAAACTTAAATCATTTATTTGTAAAATCAGAAAACACTGAAAAATAGAAGTATAAAAAATACATATCCCATGGCCCAACAATTCTTCTTCTAATTATCCACATAAATAATAAGGTATGAATGTGTGTGTGTGTGTGTGTGTGTGTGTGTATGGGGTATATGTGTGAGTGCGTGTGTATATATACACACACACACTCACATAATATACACACGCACTCACATACATATATATCTGAATTTCACTGCAGTATTATTTGTATTAACCAAAACTGGAAATGATCTAAAGTATCATCAGTGTTATGCATCTTTTTTTTTAAAGATTTTATTTATTCATCTGAGAGAAGAGAGAGAGAGAGAGAGTGAGGAAGGGCAGAGGGAGAGGGAGAAAGAATCTGAAGCCGACTCCATACTGAGAGCAGAGTCTGACAAAGGCTTCAGGCCCACCACCAGGAGATCGTGACCTGAGCCGCAGCCAAGAGTCGGGTACTTAACTGACTGAGCCATGCAGGTGCCCCAATGTTATGCATCTTTTTAAAGGAAATGTATCCTATGCCACAAACTAATTTTAAGTAACAAAGCAGATTGCACAATGATATGTAATAAAAATGTGTATACATATATATGCACATATGTATACAGAGAGAGATTTGTAAAAGTAGATATACATATTGATATGCATATTGCTATATCAGTATAAGTAAGGGAGAAAAAGGGGATGTACAACTCTTAAGAGTTGTTAACTTGCAAGATGGCACTGAAGAGCCAAAAGGAAGAGATTTCATTTCCTTACATAATTTTTAAAAGGGCTAACAGTATGGGTAAATATTTACTTTTTATGAATTTCTATATTTTTAATATAAAAATGATTTGAATTATGTATCTATCTGTAAATTAGTTATTTGATTTCCTTAGATTGTGTAATTTTAGAGATTTTTTAAATGATGTTATAACACAAACATATCTAATGTATCTTTCACTGGAGGAGGAAAGAGCATGATTTTTACATGAATATATTATTTTTGTGTTTTATAACCTAATAAGAACATGGCAGAAAAAGACAAGAATTTAGGAAAGATTAATTGAATGCACCCAGACTCTAATACTGGTTAAACAATGACTATTTCTTTAAAATATTTTTTTAAAAAATGACGAAATCAATGGAAAGCAAATTCATAGGACCAAAGGAAACGACACAAAGTCACATTCAGAAGCTATGAGATTTGTTGGCTTATAAAAGCCACATTCAAGAAGTCATCAGAGCATTTGTTGAATTATTGAATGGACTGTCACAGGCTTGATGGAAAGTGAGCCCCATTATATACTTGCGTGTATAAAAACAAAAATAAAAGCTGTAAGGAAAACAAAAATAAAAGATGCTATAAGATCAATATAAAGTAGGATGAAAGGAAAGATGAAAAGGTGTCAATCCAACGAAAATGAAAAGGGTAGATGTAAGCGATATGATTTCCACTTGACAAAGAATATAAAAAGATAAGTGGCAAGCTACAGCTACTCAGAAGACTTGCCTAAAGGAAAAAGCAGAAGAAATAAGAAGAATCAGGACAACCATGACCCAAGAGCCAAGGCGACAACGTGATGCTGAACATTAATCCATATCAGAGAAGCTGATTAGGGAACGGATCATATCCCACTTTTCATGAAAATGAGAAACAAACAGGAAAAATCAAAAGACTAATACAACTGCCTCTCTGTTTTATTAATCAGCATTATCAAAAAAGCTCATTTGTGAAGGAAGTATAAGAAAATCCTGGCACCCAGAAGGAAAATATTTTAAGAATTTCTCTAAGTTGTTGTAAAACATCTGAGAAGGAAAATCCATAGGCCTGTCTCATACTTTATAAAAATTATATACCCAAGCAACAGGCAAGACCCTTTCCTCTAAAATTATTTCATTCTTAGTCTGGCCTATCTAATTTTACTTTTCTTTGCTTCCTTTTTTCTTCTATTTAACTCATGGCTTTATCTCTTAAACTCCAAAATAAATATTTTGTAATATATTTTACTGCTTTCTTCATTATGCTGATAGCCACCTTATATTTTTCAATTAAAATTGTTATAAAGGATTATCTCAGTGATGGAAGAGTTGAATAGCATTGCATATTCTCACTGCAAGGTGGAAATTAAAAAGAAAAGTTGATAAGGCTTTAAAATGTTGGGTGAACTTGTAGTTTTGACAGTTCCACAAATGAAATAATTTTTAATAAAAACTAATGAGTGGTGGCAGATGTGATAAAAATATTCTTTGATATTGTACTGCACTTCTATGAGGCACATAACCTTAGTGATGAAAAAAAGGAATCAGAGACCTCTGGTGGAAATTGCTACAGGCTCTGGGCTGTGCTGAAGACTGATCTTGCTCTCCTGTGCACAGCAGCCTTATTCAAGCTTCTTGGGGGTGAGAGTTATTAATGCGGCAAAGTGCGTGAGTGTCTGAGCAAAATAATAAAGAGATGATCTGAAGTTAACATAAATCCAAATAAATGAAATGCATTTGTACTACACCATAACACTAGGGATACAAAGGTAAACAACAGGTGGACTTCTCGTAAAGCTTCGCAATCTCATGAAGAAAGACCTGTGAACAGATAACTATAACGGAACACGGAAGAGCAAGAAGATCTCTACTAAAGAAGTATGGTGGGGATGAAGAGACATTTCTCATCTATTTGCAGTCTGGCTCTGATTCCCAATTTTCTACTAAACTTAACATTCTTTGCTGATTCAAGATGCCTGGCACTCTTGGTATCACGTGCTTTAAGAAATGACTTCCCTCCCTGGATTATTTATCAATCCTTGGTTTCCTTTCAGATCCCACTACCCTGGCTGCTCCTCCCTTGTTTTGCCTTTTAACTGGATATTCCTCTAAGCTCATTCCCAAACTCTAACCCTCTAAGATATCACATTATAGTGGTTTTGAGGAGGATAGAGCAGAAAAAGAATATGGAAAGGAGATCATTTTGAAAGCTGTCGTAAAAGTCTGTCGTTAAAGTGGCTCTTGAAGCATAATTACAATTTCAACAGATAGAAAATGGGGGAAATATGCTAATAAAATGGATGTAATATTTTTTTTAAAGATTTTATTTATTTATTTGACAGAGAGACGGAACACAAGCAGGGGGAGTGGGAGAGGAAGAAGCAGGCTCCCAGAGGAGGAGCCTGAGGCAGGGCTGGATCCCAGAACGCCCAGATCACACTCTGAGCCAAAGGCAGATGCTTAATGACTGAGCCACCCAGGCGCCCCTGGATGTAACGTTTCAATTCAAAGAATCACTGTTTAACTTGACGATGGCAGAAATAAGAGCAAAACATATTTGAGATCTAGACCTGAATTTTCAGGAAATTATTGGTCATTTATAATTTGATATCCTGATATCACCAGAAAAGATGTTTGCCAAGAATCCATAGTGGACATTTAACCAGTCAGATTCCAAATTTCAGTGTCATCTTGGATTCATCGTTAGTGAAGGCAGTGAAAACTAATGACCAATGCAGCATGTTAGCTGAAATTCAATTCTTATGCCAAGAGATAAAAATGCCCAAATTTTGGAAGAACCCTTTCCTCAAGGCCACTGGGAAGACTTCATCTTAATAAGATTTTTATGGTCAGTCAATAAGTAAAGTGAGATGCATTTGATTTATTTTTCTTTTTTGGAGTATATTCATTCTTCCTAATCAGGAATAAAGTTCAAGCAAAATCTGTTTTTCTCTTTGAAATTTTTAAGATTTATGCTTCTTTCCAATTCTTTCTTTTTACTTATTTCACATTTTTGTGAAACACACACATACAAATTGTGGTTAAGCCAGAGACAGATAAATATATTTTTAATTGAACTGATTTATCTACATTTGGAATTTTGTGGGAGTGCATATATTTGAATTTTCTCTATCACTTTAATTCTTAAAAATTCTTAAAAATTAAAATTAAAAATTTGAATATCTACTTATTTATTCAAGTATTAACTAAAACCCCACTATATGTCAAATAATATTATCTGTTTAATATTAATAAGTAACCCTTTTGTCTTTTAAATTCACTGCCATTTCAAATCTCATGCAAAACCTGGAAGCCTGAATCTCTTTTTTTCTTGTTTTGGCTATGGATATACTGTACTTCAAAAAGTGGAAACTAGAAACTTAAGTCTTCAAATCTCAGACCCTGCCATCTGTTTTTAGCCCTAAATAAGACTAAAAAGTGCTAATACTTCTTTCTTCCTGTAGCCAGTTCTGGTTTGGTGATGCTCTGGATAATGTTTTGCCCATCCATGACTTCTTAAGAACTACAGTCTAATCCTTATCATGATAACTCTAGAATATCTAATAATACTTTAATAACATTACACTCCTATCCTAGTCCATCATTCTGGCAAATGCGTATTTTAAAAATATTCTTACATTGCTCTGTAATTAAATGCTATTAATAATCCCCCACTGACTATAAAATAAAAATCTATTCATCTCAGAATTTTAGATATTCTACAAAGTAGCTCATTTTTCCTAATTAATCTGCCTTTATTTCAGTAGTTAGGATTATAGATATTAGGATCAGAGAATGACCTTAAACAGCAGTCTATCATTTACTAGGTCTGAGTTCAAGTTATTTAACCTCTAAATGTCTTATTTCTCCTCTATACAAAATGAGGTCAAGAACACCGACCACAACAGGGTGGATGTAAAGGTAGTGTATGTTTCAAATTCCCCATCACTAGAAAAGCAATCAAAAAGAATAGTTGTCATCAGCCATACCCAGTCCTGCTAGATTTCTTCACACTTATCTAGACTGATCTGCTTTTGGTCCTCTGAACATACCAATTCAACCCAACTGATTATTCACTGAGAAGAGGTTGATCCTTCATGCAGTGCTGCTACCCCACTCTCTGTACATCCAATTTTCAGCCATCCTTCAAGGCTAACATCAAGACTTATTCTCTCCAAAACAATCATTTTCTGACCTCTCCCTTTTGAACCCCAAACCATAATTTTCTATATATCAGTTTTATTATTCAAATATTTTATTTGTATATATATTCTTTTCAACCAAATTAATATTTCTTCTGGAGCAATATTTTCCCAGTCAGTATCTATTAGTGGATCATAAGATCAACAGAGAGAATGGTGACTTGCATTAAGCAACCAAGTGAAAAGAAAAAGAATCAAAAAAGAAAAATAGATTCCCAAATATTAAACTGTAATGTATCTAGTAAGTGTGAAGATTATTTGATCAAACTAAAGTTGCATTTGTGAATGTGTATGTGTGAATGTTTGCATACAGGTAGTGTGGACTATTACTTTTCTATCTTAATAAGGGTCCCTTGAATTGCCATGATTCTGAGTCATTCTAGTTTAATCCACATAGGTGTCTAGTTAAAGGAACCAAAGTTCTATGAGCAATGACCTGAGAATTCTCAAATAGAAAAAGGAATATTCTGATTATATGAAAAGTGGAAAATAAAACTATAATTTGAGAAATACAGGGCCAGAATGTCCAAATAGCATAACATCTCAAAATAATTGAGGGTAAAACGGGTTTCAATAAAAGGGGTAGGAAATAAAATGGAAAAAAAAGGTTTAGTTTCTCTTATGAGAAATTACGAAATAAGATTTTATAGTACTTTATCAGTACTGTAATGAGCTTAATGATAATTTGTTATGATACAATTACCCAGCTACCTCTTTTCGTGAGGGCCGTTTTATCCTTGTGCCTGGATTACTAACCATATTTTAGCATGCGTATTATTTGTGACAAATAATTACTTAAAATATCTCTTTACATCATTTTAATTACTTCTAAATAATAGCTTTCTATATCCAAAAAATCGGAGGTTATCTTATAGGTATAGGTATAGGATATGTGGTTTTAATTTTATTTTCTATTGAAGGTTGATAATAAAAAAGCAATGAAATTAAGCTAAACAGAATACTCAAAAATAGAAATAAACAAACACGTTTACCATTTGGTATTCAGGATGCTACTAGAAATGAATCATGAATCATTCCCCTCAACTTACATCAGTACCTGTACCAACTTGTTTCTTGCTTTTGCTTTCCTCTGTGCATTTGCTTTGTAGAAAAAATCTTATCCCTTTTCTTCTTTTAAGACCTTAAGTCAGTGTCTACTGTTCCAGAAAGTCTTTCTTTTTTTTAATTTAATTTAATTTTATTTATTTATTTGACAGAGACAGCCAGTGAGAGAGGGAACACAAGCGGGGGAGTGGGAGAGGAAGAAGCAGGCTCCTAGCGGAGGAGCCTGATGTGGCGCTCGATCCCAGAACACCGGGATCGCGCCCCCAGAAAGTCTTCTTTGACTACTATCCCTAAGACTGTTCTCTGTGATCCCCTTCCATTACACTGATCATATTGTATTGACAGGATGTGTACTTGACTCCATACAATAGGCAAAAATTCTTCCATGTAAGGAAAATTTCTTATGTATTTTTATATGCCTAGACACAAAATACTTGATTATTTGCGTAACATTTTACCAGCATTATAATTAATAGCAAGTATTTATTTAATGGAGATCAACGTATTTGCCACTAGATGTCGCTCTTAATCACCATGATGCTCTTGGCTAAACCCACAAACCTTATGCGCAATTTTGAAATCCAAAATCTCAGAAAACCAAGAATTACTTTAAATGTATTCTGGAAGGGGAAAACTTGACCTGGCCTGAACTTATTTTGTGACAAAGTTGGACTTGATGTGACAATAGACTATTGTCTGTCTTTCCCCGCAGTGTAAATATCAATGATTAATTACAGGGTGCTACTCAAACCCCTTGGGGAGGGTTATGAAATATTTGTAATATTGAGGTATGCTTCACATTAAATTTCTCAAATACAACAGGTTATGATTTTGGAAAACATCTGGCCCAATAATTTTTTAAGACATATTTTCCTCTATTGAGAAATAATTGACAAATATAATTGTATATATGTAAAATGTACATGATGATTTTATATACATGCGCCTTGTGGAATGGCTGCCAAGATCAAGATAATTAGCACGTCCATGATCTCACATAGGTACGTACGTGTGTGTGTGTGTGTGTGTGTGTGTGTGTGGTGAGAACTCTTCAGATTTACTCTCAGTAAATTTCTGTATTATTAACTATCTTCATCGTGCTATGCCGCACACTAGATTCTCAGAACCTATTCATTTTTTTTTTTAAGATTTATTTATTTTAGAGAGAAAGGGAGCAGGCCTGTGTACAAGGTAGGGGAGGGGCAGAGGGAGAGGGAAAGAGAGTATCTCAAGCCGACTCAGTGCTGAGCCAAGAGCCCCATGGGGCTCAATCCCACCACCCCAAGATCACGACCTGAAGCAAAACCAAGAGTCACTGGCTCAACTGACTGGGCCACCCAGGTGCCCCAGAACTTATTCGCCTTATAATTAAAGTTGGTATCCTTTGACTTCCATCTTCCTATTTCCCCCTCCCCCCAGCCCCTGGCAAGCACCGTTCAATTCTCTTTTTTTATGAAATCAGTTTTGTTTTTTGTTTTTTTTTAGATTCCGCATAGCAGTGATAACATACAGTATTTGTCTTTCTCTGTCTTGTTCCAACAGTTTGGGATAAATGATTCTTGAGCTGCAACAGCATTCTCCTCATTATTTTTTAGGAGATAGGATGACAGTGATAACAAAGCATTCATTAAATCAGGCTCTGTAGAGCCATGACAGCTCCAATACCATCCGTCTTTGCATAGGGCAGCTGCATCTAATTCTGGCACCAAGAACTTGACTCTCTTAACATTCACAATATATGGCAATGTAAAACTTAAACTTTGAGAACATATGTACCTTTTGCTAAACTTTGGTTACAAAATGTGGTCTATGTACAAAGATACTTAAGGTTTTCTGCTTAAATCTTGATTTTGTAATTAGGTACTAGTGTGACTGATACTTCTATTTAAAGTCTTCTGTTGTTCATCTCTCTCATGACATATTCAAATCATATGTAAATGAGCTGGTCCCACATATTATGTATTTTTATAATTGTAGAAATATCCTTGGTAGTTCTTATCAGCATCCTGGTTTAAAACATTTCAGCTAGATAGGACATAAAGATAGAATTTTTTAAAGTTAATTCTGTCACTACTTTTTCCTTCTTTCCCCCCAAATTATATGTACTTATTTGAAAGAGTATCTCACAAAATCTGAGTACTGATGTTAACCTTTAAAATTTCCTTCCTGGTAGGTTGTTCACCAGATAACAATTCCCTGTTTCTTGACACCTGGCATTGCTTTTTCATGTATTTTTGTTGCTCTTAAACCCACTGCCTTATTTCTTGGTTTATTATAAAAATCCCAATAAGGGACCACAGGAAAGTCCACATGACATAATGATCATTCGAGTATGAATCAGAAGACCTAGATGAGCACTTGCAAATTAATTTAACAATACAGATGCCTCCTTCAACCTCTCTGGTTCTTATAAAATAAGGCTACACATAATGGGAGTTTCTGTCTGCCATATCCATACCACATTCTCACAATGGTTAAAAGAGACATTCTGGGGGCACCTGGGTGGCTCAGTCGGTTAAGCGTCTGCCTTTGGCTCAGGTCATGATCCTGGAGTCCTGAGATTGAGCCCCACATCAAGCTTCCTGCTCAGTGGAGAGCCTGCTTCTCCCTCTGCCTCTCACCTTGCTCATGCTCTCAAGCGCGCTCTCTCTCTCAAATAAATAAATAAAATCTTAAAAAAAAAAAAAAAAAAGACATTCTGGTTGCTTCCTGCCTAACTGTAATGTTCAGCTTGCTCGTTAGAAGAGTTAGTGGTGGGTTTTCCTATGGTAAGACCTACGTTTGTCAATTGGCTGGATCCAAACACCTTCGCAACAATCCTAAACGTTCCCCTGCACTCTGTAGCCTGAGCTCATCCAACTATGAATATTCTGATTGTCATCCCAGATCCCTAACAAGTCATGCACTTTGGCTTCCTTCCTAAGAATCTGAGCATGGTTTTGTTCCTCAGCCATGAAAAAAATATAAAAATTTATTTTGCAGGTATAAGCCACAAGATGATTAAGAGGACGTATAGCATGGTCATTAAAAGAACAGACTCTGGAGCCAGAGTAGCCGGTTTTAAACTCTGTTTCTATACTTAACCAGCTTTGGGAAAATTATTTAACCTGTGTATTTCCTGGTCTACAAAATAGGCATAAAATATGCTCCTCATAAATGACTTACTATATCTAATGCACTTACAACGATGCCATAATAAGAGCTATGAATGTGTTAACTATGGCCTTTATTATAATTTGAGACATAGTGTAATATTTATAAACATGAGTTCTAAAACTGAATGGCAGTCCTGAAATCCTGCTGTATCACTTACCAGCTATGTGTCTTTTGGTACATCACCTATACTTTCTCTGCTGTAATTTCTTTATCCATTAAAAGGGAGTAGGTAGTAGGATATACCTCATTTGCAGGTTATGAGAATTAAATAATGTTTGTAATGAATCTATTATGATGTATAGCACATTATGCACATTTCATAAATGCTACTTTTATGGCTAATGCACTGAAATTAGAAGGGCCTCAAATATGTCCCCTAAAATTCTGGTTAGGCCTACTGGGTTTATTTTGATCTTTGATTTTTGATCTGGGAAAATGGAAATTTAAATTGTTACAGGTGAAGTGTAAGATGTCCATGAGCTATCTAAGTAGAGATTTCAATTAGAAATTGGATATGAGCCTCAGAAAAGTGGACTTAACTGAGTTAAAATTTTCAGAGCCATCACTATAGAGATGACTCTCAAAACCTTAAAAGGAGATTAAATCACCCAGTGAGAAGATGAGGTCAGGGAGTTTTAGGGAACCTGTTCTAAGCCTTTAGGAAATCCTGAACTTTGAGGTTAAATCGAGGAGCTAGAGCTGGCAAATGAAACAGATAATGAGATCAGTAAGCAAGCAAACAAGAAACTCAGAGGAGTATGGAATCTGAGAGTCTGTGAGAGACCAAAGCTTTCAGGAGAGACTGGCTATTTGTTAAAAGCTACAATGCAGGCAACTGAAATGAGGACAAAAAAGTGTTCATTTTTTTTCACTTAAAGGTTGATCCAACTTGGAGGTTAATTAATTAAAAATTTTTATAAAATAAGGGTTGATCCAGTTTGACACCAGATTTCAGGTAGAGTGATAAGGATGGACATCAGTATAGACCGGTAAGTGAAGAAAGTAGACAAAATCAGTTTAGACAAATTTTTGGTTAGATTTGCTGGGAAAAGAAAGAGAAATCGAGGCAGTTTGCTGGGTAGGAATTTGCAGCCAAGGAAGGGCTTTTCGAGAAATGATTCTACTAGAAACTGATGACATTTATGAACTGTATGCATAATTAAATATTTTAAACTAGAAATAAGAAATTGAGAAAAGCAGAGGAGACAGGATACCAAGGGTGTGTGGAGGAGTTTGCCATTGATAGGTGCGCAATTTATTTTAGTAGGAAGGAAGAAGAAGAGAGTTCCAACTCCTATTTGGTCATGAGAATAAAATGGGATTCAAATCTATCAGTTTGTATTCTTTAGGTATTTTATCAGTCAGGGTCTAGTGAAAAAAAGAGAAATCACTTCGAAGGGTTCCAACAGAAGAAACACAATACAGAGAATTATGCAGGTGATAAGCCAGCAGGGCCTCTGCGTAGGGATATGGAGACCGTAGGAATAGCAGAGAATTGCAATCCAGGACAAGCAAGCTCTGGTGAACTGTAGGCAAGTCTGAAAAACAAAGGAGAGGAACATTCTTTTATAGAGAAAACGGGTGAATTGACAGGGGCCGTTAAGGATGAAAGTTCACTGGGGGAGAATGAGTGTTCAGGGGAGGTGATGGCTTCTCATTGGCTGAGTGTGGTGGTTCAAGCTTCTTCCTGTTGGACGTTCTGAACAGCAGCAAGTGGTTGTGTGTGAGAGGACCCCCTTCAGGGCTTCCTGTTTTCATTTTAAGTGAGGTTTCCTTTAACCATTGTTATACCCCTACATGGGAAGGTCATGGAGAAGAGGAGGTGTTACTGCTTCCAGGCTGAAGTCATCCCCTGGAAGCTAGAAATAGAGCAAGCCTGTCCAGTGGGGGCAGGAGGAGAGGCAGCTGCTGCCAGAGACACCGCAAAACATAGAGACAGAGGAGAACAAGAATGGCTCTAGTTTCTTCCTTCTTGCTCTTCCACCCTTCCACCACTGCCTCCCACTGGCAAGCCCATCAGGCAACCAGGTGAGAAGAGAGCCTGGGGAAATTAGGGTTCGGAAATCATTTCTTTGCCACCAGAGTGTAATTAAAGAGGAAATGCAGCTTAGAGGAAACAAGGCCCAGACACCCACAAGTGTAAAATGATCTCTTTGGCATAAATTGAAAAAAAAAAAAAAACGGACGAGTAGAGGGGGAAGTTTAAGGAACAAAGAAAAGATATATCATTGCAAAACATATTGAGACCAATAAACTAAACAAAGCCAAGTGTTAAGTTAAATCATGTGAAATTGCCTATTTGTAGGTTAAAAATATCTGATATTGGAAGATCGTAGAGTTAAAACTAAGAGCAGTTTTCTTATGTTAATGTAAAGAAAATAACTACAAAATTATTGCATACGTTAAGAAATAACTTGTATAATTTACTCTTAGATATTATTTTTGTCATTAATGTCCAGCAGTCATGTAGCTAAGCTATGATTTATTTAAAGTCAGCAGACCTCAAAGAATGGCATTATTGTGCTAAATTTATCAAGGTTTAACGTGTGGTCTTCACCTTTATAGGTAGGAAATAGGACTTTTATCAATATGGCTAGAGTTAATTTGGAGATGAACCAACAATAATTATATTCACCCGATGCCACTGTGGAATTAATACCTACTTATGTCTTTATTAATTTACAATGGGGACTAAAGCTTTCTAGTCACTGGGCTGCTCACATCCATTTTCTAGAGCACATTTCTCCTTTTTCTTCTATAAGATGCCTGAAAATCTGCCTTACTGAGCAGAGAAGTTTAATCATAATAAGCACAGAATTAGAGCAAAGGTAAATGTGTTGAACTGTGGGCTAGTTACCAAGGCCAGAATAAAACCTGATAAAATATCCCATTTCTCCACATGGAATTCCTTTCTTGTGATCTAGTTCATTGTGTTCTCATAGGCTCAGTGCCACTGTGGCCAACGCTTGGTCTACACCATCACATTTTATCTTGCCGAGCCTACTGTTGCTTTCCGGCTCCCTATCTTTTAACATATCACTGACTGATCTAAGGTTAGATGCATGTTACGGTTCCATGGTTTGAGTCCTCTGTTATTATGATTTAAAAATTTGTTCATTCCTCAAAAGTCAGCTATGTTCCTCTTACTTCTAGGTTCTTGGGTGGGAAATGGGGGGAAGTCATTGTGACCTCCACGTTCCACAAGAACTTATCATTTGCTGACATCATTAAAGAGAAATTAAGAACAATGAGCCCGTGTGTGTGTGTGTGTGTGTGTGTGTGTGTGTGTGTGTGTGTGTGAGAAAGAGATTTAGGAGCAATGGTAGTTGAATCTGTCATAAAATGAGTTTTGGATCTCTAATATCAAATGATTTGATGAAGCACTCTAATTTATTTAACAGTATCTGTGCTTTTCAATGAACAGAGGCCTTTTCACAGAACATTTTGATTCACTCCCAGAATTAAGGATTATGATTCAGTGAAACATTTGACAATACTGCACAGTGAAGCAGAATATGGTTAAAATTGCAAAAACACGTATGGCTGCTAGAAGTAAAACTACATATAATTTGCCTTGATAGAAATGCCAAATAAATTCATGTTCTGCTATTCTATAATGGGAAAGAACTATTTTTAGTTCTGTTATCTCTCCAGATCATCACCTTACAATCCATTTAGTTCCTCAGCAAATGTAAGTAGCGATACGACGCAATGTAGTTTTTCAGTGAATGAACACCAAAAGATCTCCTTGATGAAGCTTTTTCTTTCTGTGCTATTGAGCACAGCAATTTCATGTAAAGGGCCCATTGAAGTTGGAATTGAAAAAAAGATCCAATTATAATTTTTGAAACCAGAAGAATGCTAGAAAAGAGCTTTTTTCAGCATGGCTTATAGCTTTTTCTACTGTGGGAAACCTTATCATTTAGACCAAGAAAATGATGGCTAGATATAAAGATATTGATTTGTAAGGTGGCTAATTTTCAACTTTTAGTTTCCACAAATATGATTAGAACTAAAATAAGCAGATGGAGTTACCTAACAGCTTTTTTGCTGAGGTTAATTATTCAAAGTGAAGAATGAATGAGAAAGGAATATTTGACTGTATCGATTCCATATATTTCTATGAGAATTATTGTTTTCAAATCAAGTTGGCATCCTTTCCCCTAGGAAATGTCTGAGATAATAAATAATACATTGGTCCAAACATTTAAGAAAGGTTCTTTATAATTTTAGAAAAAATTTATAAAGAACGGACAGATTAATGCTAAATTACCATTTTATTACACGAGACATGTACAATGACTAAGAACCAAGGCAATAATCTTCTTAGTAATGATCACCTTTGGGCTAAAATTCGATCTATACCTAGTATTTTATATTCTCTAAAGCCAAAAATACTTTCGAGAAAATGTAATAGGTATGAATACGAAGTAATGGCATTGGCCAACAGAGCGTCATTTCCTTATGAACACATTAGTTATTTGAAGTCTATTTCATAAACTTTAAACTCATGATTTCTGTAAAAAGTATTATCTACTACTAATAATAACACGTTTTATATTTACTGAGCTTCTTGCAAAAATTCTGTAGAAATGATAACACAACTGCAATTTATTTAATACTCACACTGGTGGTATTATACTTGATTTATATTAGGTTACACCAGGACTTTGTCTAGTCTTCCAAAAGTTAAAAGAAAAATAATCATGAGCCATGTGCAATACAAAGTTTGCCTTAAGAATCAGATTATTAACTAGTAAAAGTTGCAGTTTTTACATTAATGGAGGGTACAGTAGGATTTATTCCGGTATGTACTTACTCAAGAAATATTTATAGTGATTATGTGTGGGAGATTGTTAGACATTAACACAAATGAATCATACTCAGATCCTGAGCTTACAGTCTAGTTAGAATAGGACATGTCCATAAAGAGCCATAATAGAAGGCACAAAGTGATGACAGGTGTCTGCCTAATTTCTGGTACTTTCAATGCAGTCACTTTTCCTCAAAACCATTTTATAGTGAGTCCATAAAAGCCGGTCATATACAACACCACCAACTGGAGGCTTTTTTCTCGAATCCTCATTTGCTATTTGCTCTGCTCTTCCCTTAATTCTGGCTGCAGATTTAAGTTTTCAATCTTTCATCATGCCTCCATGGTTTGACACAGTACTTATCCTTCTTTTTCTGGCTTACTGACTTTGGCTACCCACTTGTTCTTGGCTTGCTTTTCATCTTTGAATTTGTTCTGTTAAGAGACATTTCTATTGCTCACCCTGAATATTTAAGTATGTCTTAGAAGAGGGGAAGGAATTACAGAAAAAGGATTATAGGAAAGTAAAGCAGAGGAAACTGGAAGGAAGAGAGATCGGAGGAGGCTTCCTAGACAGGGGAGTACAGGAGATCCATATTATTCCTGTTTAGTTATGTTCTATAGAGTCACCGCAAGCAATGAATTTGCAAATATTAAACCACTGCTTCTAGGAGAAAACCAAATTAGTTTTCTTTGAGCATCTAATCATGGCATTTTTTCAACCAATCAATACATAGTCTTATTTTATGTGCATTTCCCTTTAAAGACACCTTATTTAATATGGGGTGCCTGGGTGGCTCAGTCGGTTAAGCCTCTGACTCTTGATTTCAACTCAGGTCATGATCTCCGGGTTGTGAGATGGAGCTATGTTGGCTCTGTGCTCAGTGAGGAGTCTGCTTGAGTTTCTCCCTCTCCCTCAGCCCCTCTTCCCCAAAATAAATAAATAAATCTTCCAAAAAAAGTAAAGACACCTTATTTAATATATATCTTGATTCATCAACATTGAATTCATGGTCAACAGCATTTAACTCACACCTGAACAAAGCTTATATAACACATATTTTCTCTGTAAGTCACATCCCAGCCTTCTTGCGCTTAGGAACACCAGACGGCACCTCAGCACTACACCTGGGGGCCATTTTAATAGTAAAATCACCAACAAAAAACAAAAAAAATGTGAAAAGCCTGGTACTAAGTAGACTATGAAGATGACTCTGCTCACAGTAAAAGAGCTGAAATAAGAAGGCAGAACACCATCTATCTTGGCTAGGAACTCTGCCTTTGGGAGTTAGTGGGAAAACTTTCCCCATTCCACCTCTATCTACAAATGACCATGAGAGTGCCCGGAGTATTGACTTGGGGGTTATAAATAAATTACAGTGGGTAGAAAAATTTGCAAATATGAAATCTGTAAATAATGAGTAACTATGGTATTTGTTCATGCCCATGAATTTTGGGTAGGATTTTAACATGGATAGTGGAGAAGGAAGGGTATTTGGTAAGAGACAATGGTATCAACAAAATTATGATCATGGGCAAGTAAGTATATGGCTAGAGTTCCTGGAGTACATTTCAGGCAGAAACCAGGAATTAGAATGGTAAATCAGGATGGGAATAGAGACTAGAAGTGTTGAATTCTTGGGGAATTTGGATTTCACATCTACACTGAGTTTCAAACCTTTTATGTGGATTCAGAACCCCCTCCTCATCCAAAGGATTCCTTAGAAATCCAACATCACAATGTGTAAACAAGGAGCAGATCTAGTTACAAAGCATGTGAGGGTCCTGCATCAAAGGCTACTCAGGAAAGGTGAATACACGGCAAGTATTTGTAACAGAGTGAACATGGTACAGGGATTTGACACACAGGTACTGAAAATCTGAGAATCAAAGAGGGGATGGAGGAGTACTTAGAGGCTACTTGGAAACCATGATCGCATTTAGGAAAAAGAACTGGAGGGAAAAGGGAGAAGGTGGTGTTAGTTGGCACCAAGGAGCCAGCAGTATCAAGAGAATGTGAAACCAGATGAATCTGTTCTCTGTACCTGGAACTAAAAAAAAAAAAGAAAAAAAAATCATTTTTGCAGTAGACTGCCTTTGCCAGCAGTTCCTGCCAGTGCTTCCAATAGGCTTAACATTGGCAGAAGGCAGCTGACTTGAGTCTGGGAAATGCTTCCTATGACGTGTGGAAGCCGACATAGCAGGAAAAACATGAGGAATGGTTCCAGGGACAAAAAGGCCCAGCACCAGTGTAGAACTGAGCCACACATGTCCCACCTCCCTTCAGTTTGAATACAGTTGATGTGGAAAATCTCTGCATTAAGCAATGCAGAATCATTGGCTTATTTTAGTACATAGAGTAACATCATCTATATGCCTCATGCTAAAGTACTCTGCTAGAGTATCAAGAGAGATCAAGAGGAAAAATATTTATATATGCAATGGGAGTCCAAAGTTAGAAATTTAAGGCACAGTCCATTTAATGAAAATTTCACCAAGTATAAGTTGCTCTCAAATCAAAAGGACAACTGGACGTATTTTAAAAAAGGAGATCTTTAGATTCTGAATTGACTGCAATTTTACTGAAATATTAGAAGTTTGGATTTCAAAATATCAAGTTGGGTGAAGTTATGAATGTTTTTCTAAGTGCATTTCTTAATTATATCACTTAACTATTCTTTCTCATGCCCCTTTTGTTGGCCAAAGGTTTCTTAGCTTTTGCAATTTGTCACATGTCTGCAGGATAGTTCCCCAATCAAATACTGCCTTTAGAATTAAACCTTCAATCTTAGGCAATCGATTTACTGGCCAAATGGAAAAACTAAAGGTAACAAACAATAATGCTTTACAATCTAATAGGTTCGCCTATTTTCATTTCTTGGGAAAACCGATGAAAGCAGACAGAGTATTAGGAATAATCATAGCTCCAATTTTCTCAACTACTGTCAAATCTCCCTTTCTTAGTTGGCAACCATAAAAGCATTGATTTGAAAACTTTAGAGGGATTATGTCCAATGTAGGAACCTTAAAAGCCCAAAAGTTACAGTGATCACAGCTTGGTGATCCTCCCGGTGGTGGTACCCTTGCATGAATTTTACCCATTCCAGGATGAAGCAGACTTACTATGACACTTGCAAACATATGGAGGATCATTTGGTGGCCATATTGCTTATGCAAAGCTAGATTTTATTTCACATAGACATTTTGTTTCTGACCAAAATATACAAGATATGGAATTCTACCAAGAAGTAGGTCTAGGTGGGTGAAAGAAGATGAAAGGAATTTGCTCTTCTGCTTTCTTCACATTCTATATAAAAAGCAGGGCCTAAAGATTACCTCCGTCTGTGAGTCATTAGGATTCAAAAACAAAGAAAATCCAGGTCATTCATCTGTGATTTGCTTACTCAAATTGACCTTGCATATGGCATCCATTCGTCCTCAGAATTATAGACAGCTATGCATCAAATACAACCAAATTTTGTCTCATACTCAACTATTACCATGTTTTCTACATTCATCTTGTGGAATGAAGATGACTAAAGAGTTTGATAAAACAGTTTATTATTAATAAAACATGTACTATATGCACATATTAATTATGGGTTCTAAGTGTAACACATAATACAGTTTTTTTTAATTAACTGTCAAGCAAATGCCTTTCCCTGATATTAGAGCTTCAATAAACATTTGCTAATTTGACTTAAATTCCATTATTGGAGAAATTAAATTTCAGACTCAGTTTTAAATACTTGTTAAAAAAAGAAAGGTACTATATACCTTGTGATTTAGAAAATTAAGAGGAAGTGACTAATGCATGTATGCCACCTTTCCTGTCAAAAGTTAGAATTAAGTGGGGCACCTGGGTGGCTCAGTCGTTAAGCGTCTGCTTTCAGCTCAGGGCGTGATCCCGGAGTTCTGGGATCGAGCCCCACGTCAGGCTCTTCCGCTGGGAGCCTGCTTCTTCCTCTCCCACTCCCCCTGCTTGTGTTCCCTCTCTCGCTGGCTGTCTCTCTCTCTGTCAAATAAATAAAATCTTAAAAAAAAAAAAAGTTAGAATTAAGTGGTAGATTTGGCAGCTCTCTGGGATAGAGTGTTACAGACAGCTAACCTAATCAATACTTCTCATATTTACTTAAAAATTGGTAAACATTAATATTACTGTTATTTGTTTCAGTTTGGACACTACCATATCAGAGGGCTGTTAGAAATGGGTGTCTGGGCAGTGGTACTAATCCATTGCCAGAACACAGAGTATATGACCTGACTGGAGCTGACATTATGATGAGGACTTATTCGGAGAGCTAGTGTTGGCCTCTCACAGGGACTACAGATTCTGGGAAAAGTTATTTTAAAAGGTGCTTGCTTGTATTTCTGTATGTATTAATTGATCCCCCAAATTTAAATGTTTATTTTTAAAATGTCTATGAGGGGAAATAATGGCCCCAAAGATATCCACACCCTAATCCTTGCAGCCTGTGAACAGCCTACCTTACATGGCCAAAGAGACTTTGCCAGTATGATTAAGGTTAAGGACACCAAGATAAGGAGACCATCCTGGATGACCTGGACCCAGTTTAATCACATGAGTGCTTAGAAGTAAATAACCTTTCCCAGCTGTGGTCAGAGAGCTGTTATCATGAGAAGGATTTGATATCTCATTGCGGGTTCTGAAAAGTAGGGGTTTATGTGTAAAGACCACAGAAAAGCCTCTAAAGGTTAGAAGAGACAGGGAAATAGATTCTCCCCTAAAGCTGCTTATAGAAAAAGATGTAGCTCTGCTAATGCTTTGTTTGTTCCCGTGAGACCTGTGTTGGAATTCTGTCTTACAGAAATGTAAGGTGATATATTCGTGTTATTTAAAATCACTAAATTTGTGGTAATTTGTAAGTGGCAGCACTAGTATCTGAATTCAATTCATCACTAATTCATTTTTTCATACTTCCTACAAAATTTCATCAAAAGGAAAATTTCAGAAAGTTAAGATTGTATTTTGTCTCTTAAAAAATGAAAAACAAAGTGTGTGGGGTGTTCAATAAGATTAAAGGAGAAAACTTTTTGGGACACAGGTCTCCTCTAACGTCTAATCTATTACGCCACTCTGATTTTCCTTCAGTATTATCTTAAATATGTTCTTTTATCTTCCTGTATCTTGCAAACATGAGCTATTTTTAATGAGATCGTTATTTTCAAGGGAAACAGGAAGTTTTGGCTACAGATGTGCTCCTGGTGGCAGGAAGCCGAGATTTTGCGATCACCATTTATCACTGTAGTTTGCATATTTGCTTCTATTCTTTCCAGCTAAAGTAAAGTTCATGAAGGCTGAGACCGGCTCTCTTATCTATCATTGAACTGTCCTCTCAACTCCTCTAATCCCGCCTCCAACACAGTGTCTGGTTCTTAAAAGGCACTCATTACTTGTTCGTTGAATGAAAACAAAAATGTGTCACAAGTAACTTTTTCTTTTTCTTTTTTTTTTTTAATTTTTGTTTTGAAGATTTTATTTATTTATTTATTTGACAGAGATAGAGACAGCCAGCGAGAGAGGGAACACAAGCAGGGGGAGTGGGAGAGGAAGAAGCAGGCTCCTAGCGGAGGAGCCTGATGTGGGGCTTGATCCCATAATGCCGGGATCATGCCCTGAGCCGAAGGCAGATGCTTAACCGCTGTGCCACCCAGGCGCCCCACAAGTAACTTTTTCTTAAGGAAGAAAAGTGATTTTATTGAATAGTTCAAAAGTGACCTCGATTAACATTTCGGTGATATCTATCTATCTAGCAGAAAATCAAATCTGAATGTACACATGCTGTGGGCGGTCAAGACCAGGACGGCTGTGCCCTATCCTAGGCTCCATAGACAGATGATTGTACAGACAGATGTTCATTTTACAGTTCCAACCTAGCAGCTATTTGTGATGTCTGTGCAAGAGGTCACAGATTAAAAAGTATGAATATGGGGTGCCTGTGTGGCTTAGCTGGTTGAGCATCTGACTCGTGATTTTGGCTCAGGTCATGATCTCAGGGTTCTGAGATGAAGTCTAGTGTCAGGCTCCGTGCTCACTGGGAAGTCTGCCTGAGATTCTCTTCTTCCCTCTCTGCCCCTCCCCACTGTTGCTAGTGGTTCACTCGTGGGAACAGAGAGGAGTCACTCCCATTTCTGCCCCTTGATTCCCAAACTCGAATGTTGGCCAAGGGAAGAGAATCATATTCTATGTTAATTTACAGCATATGCTGACCACATCCTAGAGGACATTGCTCCAGCACCATAAAGTGTTGCCACCTAAATGAGTTTTGAAAAGCCCATCCACCATTCTATCAATCTAGATGCTTAAGAATGACAGAGAAAGGTAAGACCAGTGAATTCTATGAGTATAGCCTAATACTGCACTTCAATTATAGTGAAATTGGTTCTTTGATCAGAAATGATGCTGAGTGGAATACTATGATAGTGGATAAGGCATTCTGTAGCTCATGGATAGTAGTTTTGGCAAAGGCAACATGGTCAAGAAAAGCAAACTATTTCCAGAATAAATCTATTCAAGTAAGAAAAAAAAGTGTTTCCCCTTCCATGATGGAAGCAATCAATTTTAATCAACCTGACATCAGGTAGCTAGCTGGCTGATTCATCCAGGTAATGGTGCCATACTAGGAATTCAGTGTTAGGCTCTGCTGTTAGCAGATTAGATATTCAGCAGTGGCTGTAACCAGATGAGCCCTGGTGAGTGGAAGCTCAGGTTACTGAACTCATGCATAACCTCCATTCCTGCCATTTTGTTCATGAGACTATCGGTCAGTCACAGGTGTAGGTGAGGAAAATGGCTGATTGATGTCCATCCTATCCACTTTATTAAAATCCTCCTCTGAGGAGGTCACCCTTTGGTGAACATTCACTAGGGACACAAAATCTTCACATTCTGTACCATTTTGAGGTATTTATCCACATCTCTTCCCTAAATCTACTTGTTGCTAATTTTCAAATCATGTTCCTTTGAAGTCCCTGACTATCCATCTAAATTATTAGCCACAGTTCATAATCCAATAGAAAGTCATACGTCTGGCCATGTCTCCTTCTCAGCAATATAAACAACCAGATGTGCTGCATAAAATTCTTCCCAGTGAATATTTCCTTGTCCTAAAGGCCAATTCAAAGTGGAACTGTACAATCAGAGAAAGACTATCATATGGTTTCACTCATATGTGGAATATAAGAAACAGTGCAAAGGATCAGAAGGGAAGGGAGGGAAAACTAAATGGGAATAAATCAGAGAGGGAGACAAACCATGAAAGACTCCTAAGTCAGGGAAACAAACTGAGGGTTGCTGGAGCGGAGGTGGGTGGGGGAACAGGGTAACTGGGTGATGGGCATTAAGGAGAGCATATGATGTGATGAGCACTGGGTGTTATATGCAACTGATGGATTATTGAACACTACACCTGAAACGAATGATGTACTACATGTTGGCTAATTGAATTTAAATAAAACGACAATAATAACAACAATAAAGTAGGACTGTAATGCCTCAGCTGTCCACTATTGGATGGTTTTGGCAAACTGTATGGAACCATTTGTAAACCAAGCCTGAGTTGTTGCTTCCTCAGTCACTGGTTATCAAGAATTCCTCATAAAGGGGCGCCTGGGTGGCACAGCGGTTAAGCGTCTGCCTTCGGCTCAGGGCATGATCCTGGTGTTATGGGATCGGGCCCCACATCAGGCTCCTCCGCTATGAGCCTGCTTCTTCCTCTCCCACTCCCCCTGCTTGTGTTCCCTCTCTCGCTGGCTCTCTCTATCTCTGTCAAATAAATAAATAAAATCTTTAAAAAAATAAAATAAAAAAAATAAAGTCCTATTTATCCTTAAAAAAAAAAAAAAGAATTCCTCATAAATAGGAGAGCATTGGAGAGATAAGGTAATATGTGTAGCTAACCAAGGGGCTAATGGTATTTGACCCACTTCCTCATGCAAAGTCCTTGTTCCTTGAAGACCTGTTTGAGCCTATCTTATATATACCACTTCATTTTGGTGAAGGATTGTTGCTGCAATCAACCAGATTTATAGTTTGGTGGGACCAATAAAACACCAAACTCTTGATGGGAAGTTCTTAAGGCAAGTTTGTTTTCTTTGTTCAAGAATTTAGTGTCTACTAAGACCTGTTTGCATAGCCGGCATTCATAGTTTCAGAGTCAAAATGTGGCAATGGGGCTGATTTCTCTCACTGTTAACAATTTTATTCCCTGCCCCTACTTTTCAGAGTCATGTAGTTTAGAAATTGTAATTCTAAAAGGAGGAATACTTCCATCAAGGGAAAAAGACAATGATTCCATTAAGCTTGAGACTACCATCTAGCCAATCTGATGCTCTTCCCTTTAGGAAATGGTGCTTAATTCCCCTCTCCTTCAACGTGAGCTGGCTTTAGTGACTTGCTTCTAGTGTGGAATACAACAGAACTGAGGTTATGTCACTTCCAAAAGTACGTTATAAAAAGACTAAAGCTCCTGTCTCGGGAATTCTTGCATGTTCGCCCTCTCTTTGATCACTTGCCCTTGGGAAGCCAGATACTATCTTACAAGGGCACGTATGGAAGCCTATCAAGAGATTCATGCGGTGAGGAAATGAAAACTCTGGCCAACAACCAGAGGCCTCCCAACCAAGATACGTGTGATCTTGGAAATGGTTCCTTCTTCAGCTGGCTCTTCAGAGGAGTCTGAGGCCAGAGCTGACAGCTTAACAACCACCTCAGGAAAGGTTTTCAGCCAGAATGTCCCAGCTAAGCAGTCTACAGATCCCTACTAGACAGAAACTGTGAGATGATAAATGTTTGTTTTTTAAATCTAGTAAGTTTTGGTTACTTTCTTTTGTAGCAACAGATTACTAATACTAACCAATATTAAAATCATCAGGGAATGAAGCCTTGTGGCATTTGATCTTCAACTGTGTACCGCTCAATGGAAGGTCAGATTGCATAGGAGAATCTTATGGATCTTTTCATGTATCTGTTGGCCATCTGTATGTCTTCTTTAGTAAAATGTCTATTCAGAGCCTCTGCCCATTTTTTAATCAGATTGTTTTATTTTTGCTATTTAGTTGCATGAGTTCTTTAAATTTTGGATATTAACCCTTTATCAGATATATGATTCACAAATATTTTCTCCCATTCAGGAAGTTACTTTCTCATTTTGTTGATGGTTTCCTTTGCTGTACAGATTTTATTTTTTTTAATTTCATGTAGTCCTACTTGTTTAGTTTTGCTTTCATTGCTTTTGATCATGGTGTCAAATCCAAAAAATCATCTCTAAGACTTATATCAAGGTGCTTGCCACCTACATTTTTTTTCTAGGTGTTTTATGGTTTCAGGTCTTACATTCAAGTCTTCAATCCATTTTGAGTTATTTTTTGCTTATGGTTTAAGATAATGATCCTGTTTCATTCTTTTGCTTATGGCTGTCCGGTTTTCTCAGCACCGTTCATTGAAGAGACTGTCCTTTCCCCTGGAGTTGCATTTTAAGCATTTGGATTTGAGGCATCAGTTACATCTCCAAGCAAGTGTGTCATATAGGCATTTGGATAGATGAGCTTGAAGTTTAAGTGAGAGGTCTGAGTTGGAGTATACGTTTGGGCATTACTGGGAAATATTTGATAGTTAAAACCTTGGGGCTTGATAACATCATCAAGAGAGTGAGTGTAAATAGAAAAGCTAATGACTAAGTAATAGGATCCTCCAAAATTAAAAGGCAAAGTAAAGAGGGAGCACCAGAAAGGAAGAATGAGAACATACAGACACTGGAGTGGAAGAACCATTGTCCATTTCATGTGGCTGACTACAATGGAAATTTTTCTTACCATTTTCATACTGTCACTTCCAAGTCATATTTCCTAAAGCAGCAAGAGTGAGTTTTCTACAACAGTTCCTTACTGTAATTCCTTCAGTGGCTTATTTTTGTACTTAGAAGCCTTGGTCTTACACTGCCAAAGTATTCAATGGTATCAAGAATCAGTAAACTTTAGCCAGGATAGTTTTTGTTCTTGTTGTTTTGACCCTCCTGATTCTGATTTTCCATACACCTGACATCGAATGACTTGCTAAATTCAGACTTTCTGCTTCCTTGTCTTGCATATTGCATGAATCTCTTAAGGTTTAGATCTTCATATTCTGAATACCAGCATCATAAAGGACAGTCTCTTTAAGGGTAGCTCAATAAAAAAGAACTGGATCTCTTGGAGTAAAAGATTTGTTTCCTTCTGACACACCCCCTAAATGCTGGTCATTTTTCTGTGTAATAATTTGTAGATGATTCCTTCAAAATAGGCCCAATAGCCCTCTTCCTATATCATAGCATTTAAAATTGATTATTTACTGATTATTTAATACAAAAAAATCACAAAATCACAAGCTAGTTTTCCAAATCAAGTTATTTATAGGTTGGTAAATTAGTAACACCTTCTATTTGAATGGTGCTTTATAATTTAAAACTCTTTCTAAAGCATTATTTATTGTCTTGGATATTACTATCAGTTAAATAGCTATGTTTTAGATAATAAAGTCAACATAAAAAATACATGTGTGCTTCTTCCTTTCTAGAAATTCATGTGTAGTATTTTATTATTTTCCCTTTTAAAATATTGTCTCATTTGCAATTTGAAAAATGTCAAGACAATATTTTATTGAGTTCCAGATATATGCTTAATATGAAAATCTAAGAAATTTAATGGGAGATACAAGATTAACTCTTTAACATAAGAGTTTGAGATCCATGTGCTTACAGATAGTAACATGACAAGGAATGCCATTTTGAGCAGAAAAAAAATACGATCTTAGCAATCATAATGCCCTTAGAAATGATGTAGGACTTAGCAGACAACAGACACTTAACGAAAATTATGGAAAGACTGCTCTGTGTAAAGCTTTAGCAACCAATGGAAGGTACTTCTTTATATTTTGTTTATAGCCTTTTCTTTTTCTTTTAAAAATCGTCTTTTGTTCATATATAGACTCCTAGTAGTACTGAGAGTCTTTGCACAGCTATTGTTTTTGTTTTCCTTCCGAAAATTATTGTATATATTCAAGTAACCCAGGGATGCAGGACAATTTTATCCTGGCCCTTCATCAAGTCTGACTTTACCATTACATGTTATTTCCATCCTCAGTATTCTCTCAGGCAATTATTGAAAAATCTATTTTCAATTTCCTTTATGTTTTTTTTTTAATATACTTTCATTTGCTGTCATGCATCACTCACTTTTCAGAGGTACTTTCACTTTAAGAGGACAAACAGCTAGTGTTGCCTGGCTCCAGGATTTGCCATTTTGTTTTAGAGCATCCTTTTGGAATTTAAGTAGACTAATCTGTCTAATAAAAAGAGGCATATCAGATTTCACTGGCTCCTAACCTCCTCGTAAACAATCAGATACTCTCTTATCTCACTTTGAAAAAAAAAAAAAAAGGAAAGAAATGGATCTTTTCCGTGCTCTGATAACTCCAGGTTTATCTGAGACTATAGCATTTGATGGACCCATGATAGTTATGGAGCATTAGCTACCCCATTTAGGAATAGCTCATGTTTACAAATTCACTTAAGTGACTAAATTTATCTCATTTTTTTTTATTGGCTTAAAGGTAGACTGTTTCTCTTAGCAATAAAAAGACTTTTTAGGATCCTCTTTTCTTTCAAGCAGATACCTTTTATATTTGTGTAGAAATCTTCTCCATATTTTAAATGAGAGAATAAAAAAGAGTTTATATCAGTAAATATAAAGACAGGGAAGGTTAGGAGGATAAGGAATAGCAGGGAGAACATTAGGAGAAGGAAGCGAAAAATGAAGTGGGGGAAAACAGAGGGGGAGAGGAACCATGAGAGACCATGGACTCCGGGGAAACAACCTGAGGGTTTTAGAGGGGAAGGGGGTGGGGGGATGGGTTAGTCCAGTGATGCGTATTAAGGAGGGCACCTATTGCATGGAGCACTGGGTGTTATACGCAAACAGTGAATCATGGAACACTACATCAGAAACTAATGATGTACTGTATGGTGACTAACAATAATAATAATAATAATAATAATAATAATAATAATAATAGAACTAAATGCATTAACTATTTATTTTTGCTATTTTAAAATATTCAATGAAGTTGTTATATTAAGTCACCTCATTGCTTTAAGTGCGCATTAAGCTATTTGAACAAATGCTTCTTTGAATAGTTCTCTTTTACCCCAGTCCACACTCTGAAAATCCAAACAAAATCTGCTACATCCAAGACCAGCTGCTTTTCTTTGTATGTATGTGTGATATATGCATGTATTTGTATTTTTGCTTTAAACTTAGATTTCTGGATCTTCTTTGCTCATGCTTTCCTTAGGTCGAATAGTCAACCCATTCATCCAAGTCCTGTCTGATGGTTATTCCTTCAGATTTTCTGAGACCCACTTCTTCCTTTCCAAACCCAAACCCAGTCCTTACATTCAATTATCTTACACCTAGGTGCCTACAGTTCATTATTTCATAGCGATGCCCATTTAAATTCACTGAACAACTTCTCTGATCAGAAGTGGTCACGAGCTGCCCATCCATGCTACAGGATGGAGTTCATCTTGGCAAGGGAAACCTTGGTGTCTTTTCCAACAAAATGTCCTACTATTTCACACACATACATACACACACACACACACACACACACACACACAAATCTACTACTCCTATCAGGCTTGTATCTTCATTGTCTTTTATTATTTTCTTAAGGTTTTTTAAAAATTTGAGAGAGAGTGAGGGAGAGCACGAGTGGGGGAGAGGGAGAAGCGGACTCCCCAGTGAGCAGGGAGCCCTACATGAGGCTTGATCCCAGGACCCCGGGATCATGACCTGAGCCAAAAGCAGACACTTAACTGACTGAGCCACCCAGGTGTCCCTCATTGCCTTTTAAAATGCTCTTTCCATAGCCAAATCCTTAGCACTTATTCCTTTTCTCCAATTCTTTTCATTAAACAAAATTTTCAAATACAAAATTTTAATCAAAGTAATACACTTAAAAATATTGAAGAACATAAAATGTGAAAATAGCAATCTCTTACATTTTTTCTATTTCATCTGAACTATTGCTTACCAGCATAAACCTTTCTCAACTCATATGGCTACTTCTCATTTACAAATGTTTTTCTAAATAATGTTTATATTGACACAGGTTGGCAAAAGTATTTTAGGCATTATCTCCTGATTTCCCATCTTGTAGATGATAACTTCTCTCTTTTCTCTTCCTCGATATATTTTTTCTACTCTTGAGTCAAGGAATAAATTATGTCTATGCCTCCATTTTATGCACCGTTTAATTTTTTCCCCTGAGGTTAAAAATTATTTCATTTTTTTCCTTTTTTAATGCATCCACTATAATTTTCCAAGTCCCAAAAAGTTCTGCCACCTCCCTACTTAAAATATTTTCCATATGCCATATTCCAATTCCATTTTCTTTTCTTGGAGTCATCATTCCCATGGTTTTCTTTTCTTCAGTTCCAATCTAGACTGGTTACTTTTTAGCCTTCTTCAACTACCATCATCTGAATGTTATTTTCGCTTCTGTGACGGACTTCTTTTCTTGCCATATCCTAAAATTTATATCCTCATTTTATGGTTCACACTGTTCAACTGCTGTCCAAGAGAGGGAACATCAAAAAATAAATATTTTTGTGTCATTACATGTTTCATTACTTTACTCCATTTTCATACTTGATTGATAGGTATAGAACTCTATGTTGAAAATAATTTCACTGCAATTATTAAAGCAGAAACTTCCATTCTGAGAGGAAGTTGATGGCAAAGTAGGAAGACCCCAGGGTCATCTCGTCCCATGAACACAAGTAGAGAACTATGAAATCATTCTAAATACCCCAGAAACTAACCTGAAGACTGATAGAACAAACTCCACAGCTAAAGGGAGAGAAGAAACCACAAGGAAGAACATAGGAAGTGTGGAGACGTGGTTCAGGGGAGAAATGGAGATGGTGGGTGCTGCAGGGGCTAGGGAGCTGAGGTCACGGACAAGGTCGAGAGAGAGAGAGAGAGAGAGAGAGAGAGAGGGAGCGCAAGAACGAGCGCACACGAGAGAGGAGCACGTAAGGGAATGCACTAGGAGAACGTTTCCCCAAAGCCACTGGCTGGGAAAATGAGAAGGATGATTTCTGTGAGTTCTTCCAACCAGCAGGGCTTATAACCCGGACTTTTAAGGGTCAGTGGGCTTAGCTGGGATAGAGTCCTCAGGGCGCTGCCCTACTCCTGTAGAGAAATCAGGCAACAACCCAGGAACAGATGGTGCGGAAAGAACTTCAAGAATGGCTGGGTCACACAGTGGGGGAGACTATTCGCTCTTCTTGGAGCACTGCCCTGAAAGGCAGCATTCAGGCAGCGCTCTCCAGCGACAAAGGAGCTGGCTGGTGCCATTTCCCTACCCTGCCCCTCAACATAAACGCAGAGCCACCTGCAGGACACTGGCTGCCTAGCTTGCCTACAGCAAGGCCCACTCCCCTGCGCTCTGCCAGGACCGCCCCTCTGGGTCAAGCTTGCCTCAATCCCAGTGTGGGGACCCTTCCTCCAGAATACCAGGACCAGTGCTGCCCAAACCACATCCCTAAAGCCTGGAGTTTTCAATGTCAGCAGGGCTGGGTGGGATAGAGGCCAGAGGGGGGCACTGTGCTGCTCCCGGAGAAAAGGCAGGCAAACAAGCCCCAGGCAAACAGTGTGGAAATAGCGATCTGAAAATACCTGAGACACACAGGGGACACATTACTCACTCTTCTTGGAGCACTTCCCTGAGAGGGAGCATTCATGGAGACACTCTCTGGGAACGAAGGAGCTGGCTGGCACCATTTCCCTCCCCAGTCCCTCAGCATTAACACAGAGCCACCCGTGGGAAGCAGCTCAGCACCTACGCTTGCTGCCTAACTTGCTCACACCAAGTCACGCTCCCCAGTGCTCCGATGGGACTGCCCTTCTCAGGCAAGCTCGTCTCAGTCCCAGTGCTATGGGCCCCTTCCCCAGAAGATCAGCAGAAACCCCTGCCCACACCACATCTCCCAACCAGAGGTTTCTGCAGGCTTCAGTTCTACTGGACGGAGTATCAGGTCTCATTTCACAAAGAGACGAGAGCACACCTAGTTATAAAACTCACATCTGGCCAAGGACCAAACACTGTGACTGCAGGCAAGGAGAAATCTGCAGAGGACTGCCCTGAGGGATAGAGCAGCCAAAACATGGCAGCAGAGTGCACACAGCACATACCAGAGACACTTTCTGAAGTGCCAGTCCTTGGCCATTATATGACTTCTTCATAAAGCCATTACTCTCAGGAGCAGGAAACAATGGGCTTTCCTAACACACAGGAGAAGGCAGAGACATAGGCAAAATGCCAAGATGGGGGAATATATCCTTAATGAAACAAGATAAGGTCATGGCCAACAGATCTAAGTGAAACAAATATAAGTAATATGCCTGATGGAGAATTTAAAGCAATAATCATAAGAATACTCACTGGGCTTGAGAAAAGACTGGAAGACTTCAGGGAAACCCTTACCACAGAGATAAAAGAATTAAAAAAAGAATCAGTCAGAAATGAGGAATGCAGTAACTGAGATTGGAAATAGGATTGATGCAGTGAACAGTATGCCGGAAGAAGCAGAGGAATGAATTAGAGATACAGAAGACAAAATAATGGAAAATAATGAAGCCGAACAAAAGAGAGAAAGAAGAATTATGGAATACAAGAAGAAACTCAGGGAATTCAGTGACTCCATCAAACATAATACCACTCATATTATAGAGTCACAGAAGAAGAAAGGAGAGAAAAGGGTACAGAAAATGTTTTTGAGGAAATAATAGCTGAGAACTTCCTTAATCAGGGGAAGGAAACAGACATCTAGATCCAGGAGGCACAGAGAACTCCCATCAAAATAAAAAAAAAAAAAAAGCAGGCCAATGCCAAGATATATTAAATTTGCAAAATATAGCGAAAAACAAAAAAATCTTAGAAGCAGCAAGACAAAAAGAAGTCCCTAAGTTACAAGGGAATACCCATAAGGCTAGCTGTTGATTTCTCAATAGAAAATTGGCAAGCCAGAAAAGAGTGGCATGATATATTCAAAATACTGAATAGGAAAAATCTGCAGCCAAGAATACTCCATCCAGGAAGGCTATCATTCACAATAGAAGGAGAGCTAAAGATATTCCCAAACAAAAACTAAGAGTTTGTGATCAATAAACCAGCTCTGCAAGAAATATTAAAGGGGAGTGGGAAGGAAAGACCAAAAGCAACAAAGACTAGAAAGGAACAGAGAAAATATCCAGAAACAATGACAAAACAAGTAATAAAATGGTAATAAATATTTACCTATCAATAATTACTCTGAATGTAAGTGGACTTAATGCTCCAACCAAAAGACATAGGGTGTCGGAATGGGTAAAAATAACAACAACAACAAGACCCATCTATATGCTGACTTATTTCAGACCTAAAGACATCTGCAGTTTGAAAGTGAAGGGGTGGAGAAACATTTATCATGGAACTCGATGTCAAAAGAAAGCCAGAGTAGCAATACTTATATCAGACAAATTAAACTTTAAAACAAACACTGCAACAAAAGATGAGGAAAGACACTATATCATAATAAAGATGACAATCCAAAAAGAAGATCTAACAATTGTTAAGTATTTATGCCCCCATCATGAGAGCACCCAAATATATAAAACAATTACTAACAAACCTAAAGGAACTCATTATAATAATACAATAATAGTAGGGGACTTTAACACTCCACTTACATCAATGGATAGATCTAAACAGAAAATTAACAAGGAAACAATGGCTTTAAATGACACACTGGACCAGACAGACTTAACAGATATATTCAGAACATCCCATCCTAAAACAGCAGAACACACATTCTTTTCAAGTGCACATGGGACATCCTCCAGAGTTGATCACACACTAGGTCACAAATCAGGGCTTAACAAGTGCAAAAAGACTGAGATCATACAATGCATATTTTCTGACCACAATGCTATGAAACTTGAGGTCAACCACAAGAAAACATTTGAAAAGACCATAAATACATGGAGGTTAAATAACATGCTACTGAAGAATGAATGAGTGAACCAGGAAATCAAAGAAGAAATTAAAAAAAAAAAATACATAGAAACAAAAGTACAACAGTCCAAAACCTTTGGGATGTAGCAAAAATGGTCCTAAGAGAGAAGTATATAGCAATACAGGCCCACCTTAAGAAGCAAGAAATACATCTCAAATAAGCAGCCTAATATTACACCTAAAGGAGAAAAAAAAAAAAAAAAAAAAAAAAAAAAGAACAAATGAAGCCTAAAGCCAGCAGAAGGAAGGAAATAATAGAAATTAGAGCAGAAATAAATGATACAGAAACTAAAAAAGTAAAAGAACATATCAATGAACCCAGGAGCTGTTTTTTGGAAAAAAAATAAAATTGATAAAACTCTAGCCAGACTTATCAAAAAGAGAAAGGACCCAAATAAATAAAGTCACAAATGAGAGAGGAGAAATAACAACCAACACAGAAATACAAACAATTATAAGACAATATTGTGAAAAATAATATGCCAACAAATTGGACAACCTGAAAGAAATGGATAAAGTCCTAGAAATATATAAAGTATCAAAACTGAAAGAGGAAGAAATAGAAAACTTGAACAGACCAATAAACAACAAAGAAATTGAATCAGTAAAAAAAAATATATATATATCTCAACAAAAGTCCTGGGCTGGATGTCTTCATAGGCAAATCTTACGAACATTTAAAGAACAGTTAATATCTATTCTCTCAAACTATTCCCACCCCCAAAAAAAAGAAAAAGAAGGAAAACTTCCAAATTCATTCCATGAGGCCAGCATTACCCTGACACCAAAACCAAACAAAGACTCCACTAAAAACGATAACTACAGGCATATATCCCTGATGAACATGGATGCAAAAATTCTCAGTTACATACTAGCAAACGGAATCCAACCGTACATTAAAAGAAACAGTCACCACAATCAAGTGGGATTTATTCCTGGGCTGCAAGCGTGGTTCAATATTTGCAAATCAATCAGCATGATACACCACATTAATAAAAGAAAGGATAAGAACCCTATGATCCTCTCAATAGTTGCAGAAAAAGCATTTGACAAAGTACAACATCCAGTCATGACAAAAACCCTCAACAAAGTATGGTTACAGGGAACATACCTCAACATCATAAAGACCATATATGAAAACCATCAGTTAATATCATCCTTAATGGGGAAAAACTGAGAGCTTTCCTCTATAGCCAGGGACAAGACAAGGATAGCTAGCTCTTACCACTGTTATTTAACATAGTACTGGAAGTCCTAGCCTCAACAATCAGATGACAAAAAGAACTAAAAGACACCCAAATCGGTAAAGAAGGAGGAAAACTTTCACTATTTGCAGATGACATGATACTATATACAGAAAACCCAAAAGGCTACACCAAAAAAATTTGCTAGAACTGATACATGAATTCAGCAAAGTCACAGTATATAAAATCAACATACAGAAATCTGTTGCATTTCTCTATACACCAATAATGAAGGAGCAGAAAGAGAAATCAAGGAATTGATCCCATTTACAATTGCACCAAAACCCATAACATAACTAGGAATAAACTTAACTAAAGAGGTATAGGAGCTATACCTTGAAAACTGTAAAATACTGGTGAAAGAAACTGAAGATGACACAAAGAAATGGAAAAACATTCCATGCTCATTCACTACAAGAATATTGTTAAAATGCCCATACTACCCAAAGCAATCCACACACTTAATGCAGTCCCTATGAAAATACCACCAGCATTTTTCACAGAATTAGAACAAACAATCCTAAAATATGTATGGAACCACAAAAACCCCAAATAGCCAAAACAATATGGAAAAAGAAAAGCGGGGGGGGGGGGGGGGAAGAAAAGCAAAGCTGGAGGCGTTACAATTCCGGTCTTCAAGTTACATCACAAATCTGTGGTGATCAACACAGTATGGTACTGTCACAAAAACAGACACCTAGATCAATGGAACAGAGTAGAAAACCTACAAGTAAACCCACAACTATATGGTCAATCAATGTTCGACACAGGAATGAATATCGAATGGTAAAAAGACAGTCTATTAAACAAATGGTGTTGGGAAAACTAGCAAGCTACATGCAAAAGAATGAAACTGGACCACTTTCTTACACCACACACAAAAATAATTTCAAAATGAATGAAAGACCTAAATGTAAGACAGGAAACCATCAAAATCCTGGAGCAAAAAGATACAGTAATTTCTTTGACATTGGTTGTAGCAACTTCTTACTAGATATGTGTACGGAGGCAAGGGAAATAAAAGCAAAAATAAACTATTGGAACTTCATCAAAAGAAAAAGCCTCTGTACACTGAAACAATCAACAAAACTAAAAGGCAGCCTACAGAATAGGAAAATACATTTGCAAATGACATATCTAATAAAGAGTTAGTATCCAAAAAATATATATATATAAAAGCTTTTAAAATTCAACACCCAAAACCAAATAATCCAGTTAAGAAACGGGCAGAAGACATGAATTGACTTTTTTTCTAAAGAAGACATACAGATGGCCAACAGACACATACAAAAATATTCATCATCACTGGTCATCAGGGAAATACAAATCAAAACTACAATGGGATATCACTTCACACCTGTCAAAATGTCTAAATTTAACAACACAAGAAACAACAAGTGTTGGCAAGGATGTGGAGAAAGGGCAACATTCTTATACTGTTGGTGGGAATGCAAACTGGTCCAGCCACTGTGGAAACCAGTATGGAGTTTCCTTTAAAAGTTAAAAGTAGAACTACCCTATGATCCAGCAATTGCACTACTAGGTATTTATCCAAAGAATACAAAAATACCAATTCAAGGGCACCTGGGTAGCTTAGGTGGTTAAGTGTCCAACTCTTGATTTTGGCTCAGGTCATGATCTCAGAGTCCTGAGATCGAGCCCCGAGCAGGGCTCTGTGTTGAGCATGGAGCCTACTTAAAAGTCTCTTTCTTCATCTCCCTCTGCCCTTCCCCCCATTCACATGCTTGGGTGCACACATGCTCTCTCTGTCTCTCAAATAAATAAATAAGTAAATAAATAAATAAATAAATAATACTAATTCAAAAGGACACATGCACCCCAATGCTTATAGCAGCATTATCTGCAATAGCCAAATTATGGAAACAGCCCATGCCATTGACTGATGAATGAATAAAGAAGACGTGATGTATATATACAATGGAATATTACTCAGCCATAACAAAGAATGAAATCTTGCCATTTTCAATGATGTGGATAGAGCTAGAGAGCATTATGCTAAGCAAAATAAGTCAGGGAAAGACAAATACCATGTAATTTCACTTATATGTGGAATTTAAGAAACAAAACAAATAAGCATGGGGAAAAAAAAAAGAGGCAAACCAAGAAACAGACTTTTTCTACAGAGAACAAACTGATGGTTACCAGAGGGGAGGTGAGTGGGGGGATGGATTAAATAGGTGATGGAAATTAAGGGGTGCCCTTGTCGTGGTGAGGTGCACTGGGTGTTATAAGTGTTGAATCACTAAATTGTACACCTGAAACTAATATAACATTGTATGTTAACTGGAATTTAAATAAACAAAAACTTAAAATAATTTCCCTCAGAATTTTGAAATAATCCCTCTATTACTGTATGACAGCTTTCAGTTTGGTTGCTGTTTGAACTATTGATCTCATGTATGTAACTTATTTTACTCTCTCTTAAAGATTTAAGAATGCTTTAGTCCTTGCATTCTAAATTACACTCTGATTTGCCGTGGGTTATATCTATTTTTCCTCCATTTATTGTTCTAGGCATCAGCTCACTAAATATAAAGTCTTACGTCATTTCATTCTGGGTATTATTCTTTTATTTTTGTTCATTTCTTCTTTTCCTTTATTTTCCCTTATTTTGTCCTTTATCCTACTGTTTAGTAAGCTGTTGAACATCCTGAATTGATCATTTAAATGTCATTTTTGTTGTCTATTTTTAACATCTTCCTTTTATTCCATTTTTAGAAGATCTCCTTTAGTCTATTTTCCAACAATAAGGATGAAGTATATTTTACCTACTTTAAATTTTCAAGAATTTTTTCTTATTATCTTGTTATCTACTGATTCCATGTATAGGTTTTCTTGTTTTATAGATCTGGTATCTCTCTTTATCTTTTGGCAAACTGTATTGTTTCCCTTCACTCTTTTCTTGTCATTGTGTTGATCTTTCTTTCATGTTTTAGGTTTCTTTTTTTTTTTTTTAAGATTTTATTTATTTATTTATTATTTATTTATTTGACAGAGAGATAGAGAGAGATAGAGAGCACAAGCAGGGGGAATGGCATAGGGAGAGGGAGTAGCAGCCTTCCCATTGAGCAGGGAGCCCAATGCGGGGCTCTATCCCAGGCCCCTGGGATCATGATCTGAGCCGAAGGCAGACGCTTAACTGACTGAACCACCCATGCACCCCACATTTTAGGCTTCTAAAAGAACTGTTTAATAATCCTTGAATATCCAGTCATATTTATTAATTCAACAAATATTTATTGAGCACCTACTATATATTGAACAACTTTATTCTATCAGATAGTAATTAAAAAAAATTGCCCTAGGTTTGAGCTGCCCTAGGTAATAAGCTGACCGGGAGTTCAGGCTGCTAGTAATTATGGAGCTTCTGTTATTGAACTAATTGTCTAATAAATAGCAATATTTAACTCTTAAAATAATATAAAGTACAACTGAAAAACCTGGAGCTCAGTAAAAAAATACAGCCAGAAACTAGAGAATCCTACCTTGGAAACAAAGGAAATACCATGGAGGAGAGTACCAAGTACTCTCTCCAGCAATAGTTGATAAAGTTTAAGCAGAAAGCCATACTTTTATTGACCTGATTATACAGAGTATGGCGTTCAGGGATGCTAGAATGACTAAAAACCGAAGGGCAAAATCCTAGAACAAAAAAGAACCATATCGAAGGAGTCCCAAATTCTGCATACAAAATCTCCTCAAATTCTTTACTAACTCCAGAACTATTCTGTTTGTGCAAACAAGACTCCAAGGAGCCCAGTAGAAAGCAACAGTTATGAGACCGATGGAGATGAGGAGGGAATTGAGTTAGGCCCCACCACAAGGGTGACAAGAGTATTGAGTTCAAGTCTTGCCAAATTAGAGAAACCCTATAAGCACCTCAAGTTTTCCACTGATACTCCAGAAGGTACACACTTTAAAATGATTCTCAGGACTAAAGGATTCACCTTAAGACTAAGAGCAAAACAAACATTGACTTGCCTGGCAGAACACCTTATAATGTTCAAGGCAGTCTATCAGTTATTGAACAGCCTCCTGAACAAAATTCAACATTTTTCAGAGGAAAATATAAGAATCCAGAGTGTTTACAACCTATGAGCAATGTACAAGTATAGAATGAAGTAATTACTAGATACATGAATAAGCAGAAAATATGACCCACAGTTAAGGGAAGAATCAGTTTTAAAAAAATCCACAAATAACCCAGATATTAGAACAAGTATACAAGTACTATGAAATAATGTTTGTCTGGGTCCTCTATGAAGCAAACACCACAATGAACTTAGATGAGGAAGGAATTATTTAAGGGAAAGGCCTGTGAGAAAAAAAGAAATGGGAGAGAATTGAGAAAGCCTAGGAGAGCCACCAGATTAATGCAGGTCTGATTCTGAGTGAGGGAGAGAGAGAAGGAAAGAAAATTGGGTGATAGTATTTTAGAGTGAAGGAAGGATGACTATCCTCCAGCCATATTTGCCCATTAGAAGAGCCATGCACATGCCAGGAAAGGTCTCCCTTAGCATCCCTGTCATGCTTGGTCTGGCTCCAGCCGCTTGTAGGAAATCTATTACACTTTCCATAGAGATCTGGGGAGCATATTCTCATGGCTGCCGCAGCCCACTCTTCCACCACACAGATTTACTTCTCCACAGAAGTTTGAAGAGTGGCTCCTTTGTGGTTCTAACACACCACCTCTCCCGAGGAGAAAGTTAGCAGGACAAACTATAGTCTCTGTCACTGCAGTTGATTTATTCCTGTAACTGATATTCATCCTCTTTTACACTACCGTTTGAAATTCCTCTCATGCTCAGCTATCACCTTGGCAAGTCTAGGTGGCTTAACTGATCATGTGATCCATACCTTCAATCCTAAGGCTTTTGAGCCACTGAAAATCACTCCCCCCCCCTCAATCTGAGATTGCTGAATGTATTGACTGGCAGGGTCAGTTGGGAAAAGGGGTACCAAAAACACAAATTAAGCACACTTATTCTTTTCTGTCCTCTTATAAAAGCAGCCCACCTCTTCCTGACAATCAGAGTCAATGACTTCTGATGTTACGGTGACTTCTTACCTGCTGCTGCCTGGATACAAGAAATGCAAGGTGCCCTATTGGCAACCTGACTTGTTCAACAGGATTGTTACTATGTCCTTTTGCAAGAGTATAATTCCTTTGGAAACAAAACCTCTAATCCTATAGAGCTTAGAGCAATCAGGATAGGAAGCACAGATTCCCCAGTGAAGCACTGAGAGTACTGGAAAGAAAGACTCCTCTTGTTTTCATCTCTTAGCTATATCTGAAATCATGTATTATTTTATTAGGGACACAGTGTCATAGCAAGGTCTCTGATTTAATACAGTCTGAAATACACCCTGTCTTTTCATATCCTTGTCATTCAGCTGGTGTTATAGTTGTACCTTTAGAAAACTGTTCCAGCATTCTATGAGGACCAGTGCCTCTGGGTGGTGCTATATGTATTATAATCAGTGGATCCCATGGTCCTGTATCCATTCTTGTATCTCTCTCATTTTGAAGTGGGTTCCCTGGGCCGAGTGTTATGCTGTATGAAGACTGATAAGTCCCTGCATAGACTGAATTTCTATAGAGGGGGAAGAAAAATTCATATCTGAAATAGGTAATCTATCCCTTTGAGTATGAACTGCTGGTCCTTCCAGAATAAAAGGAGCTTATGTATTTGAGTTGCCACCAGTGTCCAAGTGGTATCCTTGAGGAATTGTGTCATATGTAGGGTGCCATAATGGTCTCTGTTGCTAACATGAACAGTCAGAGAGAGAAGTGGTGAGAAGGCCCTAGTGAGGTTCATAACATTGGGTTCATATGGCATTGGGTTCATAACAGTTTCTGTGTCTACCACCATGACACTGCATTCATGGGCCCATCCTGTTGGTTAGGACCAATGATGAGGCTGGCTTACATCAACTGATCATTGATCAATGCTTCTTCAGTGGCAGGTGCTTTCTGGTAGGTATTAACATAGGATACAAAAATTTTCTCTTTTCATGACCATCCAAATGACTCTACATACTCTATATCTTCTCACCTCCAATATTCTAGTCCTTTTCCTTTAAATCCCCTAACCAGGAAACTATCTGTACTCTCATACTGGGCCACCTCTTCAACCAAAGTGGATGACTAGGTACACACTTGCAGTTCTGCTCATTAGGAAGATTTTCCTCCCTGCTGTCTTTCACAGAAGCTCTTAAATATGGTTACATTGAAACCTCTGTTTTAGCCTTGAAACCACGTGCCAAGGAATCCATCTATAAATCACGTTTGGTCTTTTTTCTCCTTTTTAGCTGTTACTATGTGGACTGTCCCATAGGGCCTGTGCCTTCAGTGTGAACAAGGTAATGATTTTCAGTATATAGTAGGGAGGGTCATCAATCAACTATACCCCCTGCACCACTGGATCTGATAGTTACCCCCAAATTTGTAGTCACCAAAAGTAACTATGAGAAATATTTAAAGATTCTAAAAGACAAAATGGATATAATGGGTGACAAGATGAATAATTTTGGAATCTTTGGAAATTATAAAAAAGTACTAAATGAAAATAGCACTGAAAAATACAAAATAAAAATTTTATTGGATAATTTTTATAGCACATCGGGCACAATTCAAAAGAAAACGGCCAATTGTCTTGAAGACATGTAAATCCATTTCACATATTGAAGCACTGAGAGGAAAAAAGGTTGCAAAAAATTATAAAAAGCCTCAGTGACCTGAGAAAACATGTCAAGCAATCTTACATGTAATCAGAGTCCCAGGGGAGGAGAGAGAAGGAGACAGAAAAGAATATCTGAAAGATATGGTTAAAAATTTTCCAAATTTGTTTACAAATAGCAACCTACAATAACAGAGAGATTAGCCAACCACAGAAGGGAAAAACACTAAGAAATCTGTTAAGTAGTCCCATCGATCAAATTGCTGAAATCCAGAGGTAAAGGAAATGTTTAAAGCAGCTACAGAAAAAACACATTGTATAGAAAAACAAGAATAAAAGAATGGCAACTGAATTCTTATCCGAAAAAGCTGGGGTCAAGATAATAATAACATGACACCTTTAAAGTGCTTGGTGGAAAAGAAAACACCTGCCAATCTAAAATTCTATATGGCATGAAAATATCTTGAAAAAGTGAAGGTGAGGTAAAAACATTTCCAGATAAAAATAACTGGGAAATTGTGTTACCAGTAAAGGAAGTCATTTAGTCTGGAAAATGATACCAGATGGAAACTCAGATTTATAGGAAGTCAGAAAAAGCCCTGGAAATGGTAAATAAGTGAGTAAATATAAAAGATCATCTTTCTTAAATTTGCCAAAGGCAACTGATTGCTTAAAGGAAAAATTATAACAATGTTTATGAGGTTTATAATGTAAGTAGAAGAAAAATAAATAACAATAGCACAAAGGGCAGAAACAGGTTTAAATAGAATTATATTTTTAAGCGCATTATATTACACATGAAATAGTATAATATTAATTTGAAATAGAATATATTATGTTAAATAAGAATACTGCAATCCCTAGGGAAATTTACTTAAAAGTAATAAAGTAAGATTTTAAACATTAATTCAGGGGAAAAATAGGAAAATATTAAATCATTCCATAAGAAGACAGGAAAGGAAAAACAAAAACAGAGGGCACAGGTAGAAAACAAGTAGCAAAAAGGTAAATGGAAGGAAAAAATCTATCAAAAGGCAGAGACTGGTAGACTAGACACAATGGAATATTATTCGTCATTATTCAAATGGAATATTATTCATTCATGTTGCCATCTACAACATAGATGGATCTAAAGAGCATAATGCTAAATGAAATAAGCCAGTCAAAGAAGGACAGATACCATATGATTTCATGCATATGTACAATTTAAGAAACAAAACAAATGAACAAAGGAAAAAGAAGACAAACCAAAAAACAGACTCTTAACTATAGAGAATGGATAGTTACTAGAGGGGAAGTGGGTGGGGGAATGGGTGAAATACGTGAAGGGGATTTAAAGTACACTTATCACGATGAGCACTGAATCACTACACTGTATACCTGAAGCTAATATAACACTGTATGTTAATTATACTGGAAATAAATTTTTAAATGAAAAAATAAAAATAAAAATTAGAAAAGATACAACTCTATGCTGTTTGCAAAGGATACTTTATATATTAAGATACACACAGGTTCATGATATACCATTCAGAAGATATACCAAACACCAAACATAATAAAGCTTGTGTAAAGCTAGGCTAATATCAGACACAGTAGGTGTTAAACAAGGGGTCTTACCAGCAATAAAGAGGAGCATTTCATAATGATAAAAACACCACAGTATAGTAACTATAGGCAGCAATACTGTATTATATATGTCAAAATTGCTGAGACTAGATCTTAAATGTTCTCACCATATACACACAAAAAAGATAATTATGTGACATGATAGATATGTTAACTAAAGCTACAGCGGTAATCATATTGTAATAGATAAATGTATCAAGTCAACATGTTGTACACTAGATTTACACAGTGTTAAATGCAAATGAAATCTCAATTTGAAAAATCAATCAGGAGGATATTAGAAAATCTAAATGTATATACACCTAATAAAAAAAATACACAAATATTTTTGAAGATTTTTAATACCTTTGTTTGGTAATGGATAGAAAGCCAGTAAAGATACGGAAGATAGGTACAACCTATCAACCAACTTCACCTAACTGATATTTATAGAATAGAACACCAAACCACTCGATTACTTTAATCTTTTGGGGACAGATGCATTTTGGCATCCAGGATTATTTGCATTTTTAGAAAGATTACTTAGGACACATACATAATATTCAGGTCCACATTCTCTTATTCATAATTACCCAAAAAAGCTCTGAATACTAAATTTTCGGTTAGCTTGGAGCCAAAGGTTTTTTGGAAGCAGAATCTGACCTGCCATGAAGCATGGATTGTGTCTCAGCTTCCTCTCATAAGTGATGCTGCAATTCACTGATGTTTCACTGTTTTATTTTATAGTTTTGTAATTAACTACATCATGAACAGTTTTGAAATAGTTAAGGATGCCCCCGTAGGTAACAGAAATAGAAAAGGAAGCATCTGCCAATATCTGGAGGGCACGAAGTGAGGATACTGCAGAGGCTTCAAAACAAGCATGCAATTGAAGACTTAAAAGGGTTTCCTGATACTAATGAAAAGACTACATTAAACCTTATTAGTTCACCAAATATGCATCAGTGGAAGTGCAATTAAGCTAGAGAAAGGCTCACATTGAAGAAATGCTGAACATTAACAATGATGCGCCTGTTGTGCATTCCTTCAAGGGAAAATTATGAGATGGGAATATTTCTGAAATAGTTTAAAACATAGTGAAGCAGGTGGATAATTGTGAGGATGATGCTGACTGTGGGAAAAAAAATTCTCTGGATGATATGGTGAAACTGTAATCAGTTAATTGCTGGCCTTGAATAAAACACGAGGTCAGAGCAGTTGAATCAATTAAAGAAAATCTGCTTGGGTAGAACCCCATGTTAATAGCTCAGACAACACTGAAAAAAGCTTTGTAAGACTATTTTCCTTAAAAACATCGTGCTGTGAGAGTCTGTCCCAAAGGACCACATACTACATTATTCCGTTCACTTGAAAGTCCAGAATAAGAAAATCTATAGAGACAGAAGGTGGATTCGTGGTTGCTTAGGGTTTAGGTTTGATGAGGAGATGGGGTGATAGCCAAAGTATTCAGTTTCTTTCTGACATGATGAAAATGTTCAAAAATTGCGGTGATGGTTCTGCATTTCTGTGAATATACCCCAAACCACACTGAATTGGACATTTTAAATGAGTGAATTGTACAGTATGTGGATATTTCAACAAAGCCATTAAAAAGAAAGGCTAAATCATAGTTCATCTCTGAAGAATCTCTTAGCCATGGTCTCAGAAGTCCAATTCCAACCAAGTGATAATGAAAGTAGTATACACAATTTTCCAAGATTCTCAGATTTAATCATAATTTATTGCATATATAGACCCAATAATTCAGCTTATCTTGAAAGTGCATATACTCTTGAAGTTGCATATACGCTTAAAGTTTGTTTTCATTAGGAAAAAAATCAACACAATATCATTTACAGATTATATTTACACCATTATTTATTACTATATAAACTGAGGTGCTATTAATAGTCTTTAATTATTCCACTTAGAGTGAATATTCATACATTGCACTTTGGCAACTCAGATGAATTTAGGGTGCTTCTGCAGATAGCGGTGTTTATATAATAAACTGTGTTATGTATATAACATTTAAAAATTTCTGACTTTTGAAAAGTTATCTGTCCCCAGAGTATCGTATAAGAGAATGTGGGCCCGGATGGTATCACATCCCCAGAGGGTTTCGGGACAGCAGCCTGTAACCAGCAGCTCTATAAATAGCTTCATTTCAGGTAATATTTTGCAAAGAAACAAATTTATACCAGATTTTCTAAAATAATTTTTAGAATTAGATTTCAAAAATTCAGGAAAGAAATTTTTGATTGCTAGAGCGATAATCTATATCAATGCTGTCCAATAGATAGCTATGCTTACAAGTTTATATTTTCTAGTAGCTATATCAAGAAAAAAAAGAAAAAACATATTAAATTTAATGACAGTCGTATTTAGCCCCATATATTAAAAATATTGTCATTTCAACATGAAATTAATACAAAAATTGTTTAGATATTTTATATATTTTTTCATCTTACATATTTGAAATCTGGTGTCTTTTCTGTACCCTTATAGGACAACTCAGTTTGGACTAGTCACATTTCCTAAAAGTTTAAGAGCTACATAATGGCTCTCCTTTTGGACAGTGCAGAGCTATGTAACTAGAGGCGTATCTAATGTAGCATGGTGTCTGCATTGGTGAAAAACCTCAAGTTCTACAAATTTGCACAATAAAAGTAACAGGACTAATGGAAAAAATAGGGATAGGACATACCACTCTAAAACCATGCAATTTTGACAAAGTGAGCCATAATGAGTCAGTAATTTGTATCTGGAAAAATAACACGAAATGCCTGAGAATACAGCTCAGATTTCAGAGCGTATTGTAAAAGTTTGGAGTGGTTATCCCGGCAATATTTCATATATACGTACAGCTGGTGTTACCAAGACAGTGTGTATGAAAGTATGCTATTAGCTGTAAGCACTGGTTTGGGGTGTTTTTCAGGGAGTGGGGGAGGGTGGTAGATGCACTTCACCTGTTATATTATTTCTAGTTTGCTGAGAGTTTTCTTTTTCTTTTTTTTTTTTTAACCATGAAAAGATGTTGAATTTTGTCAAATTATTTTTTTGCATCAAATAAAATGATCAGATAGCTTTCCTGGCTAAACTGATTGTTTTTGAACAATGAACCAACCTTACATTCTTGAGATAAATCCCATGTGATCTTGTATTTATCTTCTAAAACACAGTAGAATTCAATTTAGTAACTTTTGCCCAAGGATTTTTTTTTTCTTCCTTGTTCATGGGGAGGTATGTCTGTCTGGGTTTGGTATGTAAGTGATGTTACCTAGCATAAATTTCAAGCAGGAAACTAAGAGTTACAAGGACATTTAGAGTAAGTTAGTTTTTCTTTTCCTTTCTTTCTTCTTTTTCTTTCTTTCTTTCTTTGAATTTGTGTCAATAAGTCCTTCTGTAATGGTCCATGTTAATAAAATTTAATGAATGTGCTGTTTTGATTATTGAACAAAAATGTAAACAACAAACTATGCCATTTTCTTCTACTTTTGTTTTATCTTTTGAAAGTGGAAAATTTCTCATTATAAGATTTCTTTCAATTTTACCAATATTGGTAAAATAGCAATTATTGGTTTGAAGATAGTTGCATGGTTTCTTAGAATCTGTTATGAGAACATGGAAAGTCATTTGAAAATATGAACAGGAGAAATTAAAAATATCAGGAGTTGGTATTTTGAGATTTCGGGGGTCCAGAATTGAGTTTATTACACTCCTTGCATAAGGTGGCCTACTATTAGCTGCCTATACAGGACCTTTTATTTTATGCTGTTATCATTTATCTTTACATTTTAAAAACCTATGTTATACATAAGTCTAGTGTTTCTGAGTATTGCATTCTTCTACCATATATGATATATATATATTTACATATTCATCCCCCTAATGATGAATAGTCTTAATTCCCATTTACAGTCATTTAGGTTGTAAAATAAATTGCAATAAATATCCTTAATGATATTTACTTGAAGACCCGTGTGAGCAATTCTGTGGTGCATACATCCAAGGATGACATTGTTGGGTTGTAGAGTATTTAAGTATTTAATTTCACTAGATCCTGAAAGTTTGCTGAAAAGTTAAAATAGTTCTGCCTCTTCAAGCAGAGACTGACTTCTTCGTAATTATAGGTTCTGAGTGGTACCTATTGTTTAGAGGTGCATTTCCCTAATGTTGAACATCTATTCATATATTTATTTGATATTTAATTTTTCTCTGTTGTGTGTAGCTTATGAATAGTGGCCTATTTTCTATTGGGTTTCTGATCTTTTTTTTTTTTTTTTTCTGAATTGCAGGGATTCCTTCTGTTTCCTAGATATTATAATCCCTTATCAGCAATGTTATTGCAAACACCTTCCATGTTTCCCATTTGTCAACTTTTTCCCTGTAGTCTTTCACTAAACACAAATTATTAATTTTAATGGAATCACATACGTCAATACTTTTCATGTAATGTTTGCACTTTATCGGTGTTAAGAAATCAACTATTTTGCAAGGTCACAAAAACATTTATATATTTATTCTTTTTATAAGTTTTACTTTAAAATTTAGATCTTTAATTCACTTCAAATTTATTTATTTATTTTTGGTGTGAGTTTTAAATCCAACTCTGTTTTCCTTCACATACTAAGCCAAGCTTCCTAACATCACTTACTAAGCAACACAACCTTTCTCCATTGATTGGTGATGACATCCTACCACATTCATGCACTGATCTGTTTCTAGATTCTATATTCAGTTTCCTTTCTATTAGTTATCCTGTGGCTGTCCTAAAATATTTTAAACGTTATGTATTTACAAGGATGTCATATTTCTCTACTTTTAAATATGGTTTTGATACTCAGAAACTATGTTCTTCCTGTACATAATTTAAAATCAGTGCATTAAATTTTTTTGTATTTTTCCCCCAAATGGCCTTGGATATTCTTTGTTAAATCAATTCCTATATTGACATTTAAAATAATCTCCTTAGACTTTTGGAGAAGATGGCAGAGTAGGAGGCTCCTAAACTCAACTTGTCCCACAGATACACCTAGATAACACCCACAGCAGTGCAAGTAACCTAGAAAATGACCTGAAGATTGGCAGAAAGACTCTTTACAGCAAAACAGAGAAGAGGCCACATCAAAAATGGTAGGATAGGCAGAGGTGCAGTTGGAAACCAAGTTGACCTAGGAGATTGTTCATGGGAGAGAGGGTCACCACAAGGACAGAGGAGAGGAGTAGACCCCAGTGGGCATCCTAGGCACAGGGAACCCACACTGGGAAACAAATTCCACATCTGACTTTGAAAACCAGTGATGCTGAACATCACAAAGTTTTGGAATCAGTGGGGCTTAACACCTGGGACTTTAAAAATGAGCAGGCCAGGCTCTGGGCGAGCCAGAGGGGAATAGGAGTCCCTGTCCTTAAAGACACAGCACAACAAACAGCCCCACTGCAATACTGTACACAGCACAGAAGCAGCGGTTTGAAAAATGCCTGGGGTATATGCGAAGGAGATTTATTTTGTAGTTTCAGAGACTGTGATGGAGGGGCCGGGACCTTTAGGAGACTTCTCAAAAAACAAAAGAGCTGGCAGGCACCATTTCCCTCCCCTGGCCCCAGCCTAGGTACATGGACACTTGTGGCAACCAGTACAGGACAAACATTCTCCCTAGCTAACAGAGTGACTTGCCCTCTCCAATTTGTCCTCAGTGTAAGAGTCCATCCAAAGTGGTGCCACAAGCATGGTATTGTGCAAGCAGCTGACAGGGGCCAGCACCACTCTAAAGTAACTCCTGTTCCAGGGAGAGGGGGAGATAATCACACACACCAGTTTGACTATGACCCTAACTGTGGACTGGGGGCAGACATATGGTCTGACTGCAAGCCCCACCCACCAAAGAAACCTCCCATAGGACAATGTAAGGAGGGTACCCTGAAGGTCAGTAGGACCACATCTCTGGCAAATTCCTGGTCTGATCCAACTCAAGCTTAAGGAAGCCCAGGACAACACAAACCAAAACCCTGCCCACAACAGGCAGAGAGAGCCATTGCAGATGACTGAATCGAAGATAAATGTGACACAGCCACAAAAGTAGGGCACAGACAACACACAAAGGAGACACCCCTGATGCTCCAGGTTCTGGTGAACAGGGTACATTGCATTACAGGGCACCACAAGACCTCTTCTTCATAAGGCCATCAGTTGCAAAAACAGGGGATGTAGCTGACTTTCCTAACACATAGATACAGACCCAAAGAGTTAGACAAAATAGTGAGACAGAGGAATATGCTCCAAATGAAAGAATAAGACAAAATCATAGCAGGAGAGCTAAATGAAAAAGAGACAAGTAATATGTCTTATAGAGAATTTAAACTAATGGTCATAAAGATATTCACTGGACTTGAGAAAAGAGTGGAGGACCTCAGTGAGATCCTCAACAAAAAGAAAACATAAAAAAGAACCAATCAGAGTTGAAGAACTCAATAACTGGAATTAAAAATAGACTAGAGGGAATAAATAGACTAGAGGAAGCAGAAGAAGAATCAGTGACTTGGAGGACAGGGTAATGGAGAGCAATTAAGCCCAAAAGGATTTAAAAAAAAGAAAATTATTAATAAAAAATGGGAATAGACTAAGGAAACTCAGTAACACCATCAAATGTAACAACACTCACATTATAGGGACCCCAGAAAGAGAAGAGAGAAAGCGGGACAGTAAATGCATTTGAAGAATTGGAAACTGAAACTTCCCTAATCTGGGAAAGGAAAGAGACATCCAGATCCAAGAGGCACAGAAAGCCTCCAACAAAATCAACTTAAGGAGGGTCCACGCCAAGATATATGGTAATTAAAATAACAAACAGTAGTGACAAAGACAGAATTTTAGAACCAACAGGAGAAAAGAAAGCAGTAACATACAAGGGAAACCCCATAAGTCTATCAGCTGATTTTTCAGCAGTAACTTTGCAGGCCAGAAAGGAGTGGCATGATATATTCAAAGTGATGAGAGGGGAAAACCTGCAACCAAGAATAATCTATCCAGCAAGGCTATCATTCAGAACACAGGAAGAGATAGACTTTACCAAACAAAAGCTAAAGGAGTTCATGACCACTCAACCAGCTCTGCAAGAAATGTTAAAGGGTATTATTTGAGTGGAAAGGAAAGACCATAAGCAGGAGTAAGAAAAGTAGGAAGCACAAAAGCAGTAAAATTAAGTATATCTATAAAAATCAGTCGAGGGATTCACAAAATAAAAGAATGTAAAATATGACATTATATATCTAAAATGTTGGGGGAAAGGAGTAAAAATTTAGTGCCTTCAGAATGGGTTCAAACTTAAGCAAACATCAATATAGACTATATATGCACAAGATGTTATATATAAATCTAATGGTAATCATAAATCAAAAGCTGGTAATAGATATTAAAAAAAAATAAAAGGAATCCAAGTATGTCAATGAAGTCAGCAAACTGTGAGAAAAGAGAGCAAGAGAAGAAATAAACAGAACTACAAAAAAATCTGTAAAACAAGTAACAAAATGGTGATAAGTACATACCTACCAATAACTACTTTGAATGTAAATGGACTAAATGCCCCAATAAAAAGACATAGAGTAGCAGGATGGATAAAAAAGAAAGACCCACCAAATGCTGCCTACAAAAGCTCTAAAGACACATGCAGACTGAAAGTGAAGGGATGGAAGAGCATTTATAGTGCAAATGGAAATGAAAAGAAAGCCAGGATAGCGATACTTGTATCAGACAAATAGACTTTAAAACAAAGACTATAACAAGAGACAAAGAGGGGCACTGCATAATCATAAAGGGAACAATCCAACAAGAAGATGTAACAATTGTAAATATTTATGCATCCAACATGGGAACACCCAAATACATAAAGCAACTATTAACTAACATAAAGGAAAAAATCAATAGTAATTCAGTAATACTAGGGGACTTTACCAACCACTTAAATAAATGGATCAATCAACCAAACAGAAAGTCAATAAGGAAACTCTGGCTTTGAAGGAAACATTGGACAAGTTGGATCTAAAAGATATTCAGAACATCCCATTCTAAAAAAGCAGAATACACATTCTTTTCAAGTGTACATGGAACACAGTCCAGAAGATCACATATTAAGCCATAAAAGAAGTCTCAACAAATTACAAAAGATTGAATTCATACCATGCATCTTTTCCAACCACAATGCCATGAAAGTAGAAATCAACCACAAGAAAAAAATCTTGAAAGACCATAAATACATGGAGGTTAAATAAAATGCTACTAAACAATGAATGGGTCAACCAAGAAATCAAAGAGGAAATAAAAAAAAAATACATGGAGACAAATGAAAGTGAAAACACAACAGTCACAAATCTTTGGGATGCAGCAAAAGCTATTCTAATAGGGAAGTTTATAGCAATACAAGCCTACATCAAGAAGCAAGAAAAATCTCAAACAACATAACCCTACACTAAAGGAGCTAGAAAAAGAACAAAGAAAACCCAAACCAGCAGAAGGAAGGAAGATTAGAGCAGAAATAAATGAAAGAGAAACTAAAATAACAACAACAACAACAACAACAACAACAACAACAACAACAACAAACAGATGAATGAAACCAGTAGCTGGGTCTTTGAAAAGATCAACAAAACTGATAAACCTCTACCAGACTCATCAGAGAGAGAGAAAGAGAGAGAAACTCAAATAAAATCAGAAAAGAGGAGAATTAACAACTGACATCACAAAAATACAAAGGAGTATAGGAAACCATTAGGAAAAATTAAATGCCAACAAGTTGGGCAACCTGGAAGAAACAGATGAATTCCTAGAAACATGTAACCTCCCAGAACTGAATGAGGAAGAAATAGAAAATTTGACAGAAAATTACTAGAAATGTACTTGAATCAGACTCTGGACTCCAGGAACCAAACTGAAGGTTACAGAAGGGAGGGGGGGGGGATGGGGTAACTGGGTGATGAGTATTAAGGAGGGCACATGTTGTGACGAGCACTGGGTGTTATATGCAACTAACGAATCATTGAACAGTACTTCAAAAACCAGTGATGTACAATATGCTGGCTAATTGAAAATAATTAAAAAAATGAAAAAACGAAAGAAAACAAAACTCCCAACAAACAAAAGTACAGGTCCAGATGGATTCACAGATGAATTCCACCAAATATTTAAAGAGTTAATACCTATTCTTCTCAAATTATTCCAAAAAATAGAAGAGGAAGGGAAACTTCAACATTCATTTTATGAGGCAAGCATTACCCTGATACCAAAACCAGGCAAAGACTCCACTAAAAGTGATAACTACAGGCATGATAACTCCTGATGAACATGGATGCAAAAAAATACTAGCAAACTGAATCCAAAAAATACATTTAAAAACTTGTTCATCATTGAGGCACTTAGGTGGTGCAGTTAAACATCCTACCCTTAGTTTTGGCTCAGGTTGTGATCTCAGGGTTATGGGATTGAGCCCCGAGTTGGGCTCCATGCTCAGCACAGAGTCTGTTTAAGACTCCCTCTCCCTGCTGTCTTTCACTCTTAAATAAGTAAATCTTTAAAAAAAAAATCATTTATCCGAATCAAGTGGTATTTATCCTTGGGATGCAAGGGTGGTTCAATATTCACAAATCAATCAACATGATACATCATATTGTAAGAGAAATGATAAAAACCTTACGATCATTTCAGTAGATGCAGAAAGGGTATTTGACAAAGTATAACAAAATATAACATATATTGATAAAAACCCTCAACAAAGTAGGATTAGAGGGAATATATCTGAATGTAATAAAGGATTTACATGAAAAACAGCATACTCAATCATGAAAAACTGAGAACTTTCCCTTAAAGATCAGGATCAAGACAAGGATGTCTACTTTCACCACTTTTGTTCAACATAGTACTGGAAGTCCTAGCCACAGCAATCAGACCACAGAAACAAATAAAAAGCATTCAAATTTGGTAAGGAAGAAGTGAACTTTCACTATTTGCAGACAACATGATAGTACATATAAAAAACCCTAAGGACTCCACCAAAAAACTATTTGAACCAATAAATGAATTCAGTAAAGTCCCAGAACACAAAATCAATACACAGAAATTCATTACATTTCCAAATACTAATAATGAAGTAGCAGAAAGAGAAATTAAGAAAACAATCCCATTTACAATTACACCAAAAATAATAAAATACTTAGGAGGTGAAAGGCCTGCACCCTGAAAAGTATAAAATGCTGATGAAAGAAACTGAAGATGACACAAATGGAAAGTGTGGATTCGGAGAACAAATATTGTTAAAATGTCAATACCACCCAAAGCAAGTAACAGATTTAATGCAATTCCTATCAAAATACCAACTGCATTCTCACAGAACTAGAACAAATAATCCTAAAATTTGTATGGAACCACAAAAGACCCCAAACAGCCAAAGCAATCTTGAAAAAGAAGAACAGAGCTGAAGGTATCACAATCCCAGGTTTCAAGATATACTACAAAGCTGTAGAAATCAAAACATATGGTACTGGCACAAAAATAGATACATAGATCAATGGAACAGAATAGTGAGCCCAAAAATGAACCCACACACACTTTTATGGTCAATTAATCTTCAGCAAAGGAGGCAAGCATACGCAACAGGGAAAAAGTCTCTTTAAGGAGTGGCATTGGGAAAACTGGACAGCTACATGCAAAAGAGTAAAACTGGACCACTTTCTTATACCTAACACAGAAATAAACTCAAAATGGATTGAAGACCTAAACGTAAGACCTGAAACCATAAAAATCCTAGAATAGACCACAGGCAGTAATTTCTCTGACACTGGCTATAGCAACAGTTCTCTACATAAGTCTCTTGAGACAAGGGAAACAAAAGCAAAAATAAACTATTCAGACTACATCAAAATAAAAAGCTTCTGCACTGGGGCCCTTGGGTGGCTCAGTCAATTGAGTGTCCAACTCTTGACTTCGGCTCAGGTCATGATCTCAGGGTTGTGAGACTGAGCCCTGCTTCAGGCTCCACACTGGGTATGGAGCCTGTTTGGCGTTCTCTCTCTTCTTTATCCTCTTCCCCTTCCCCTCCTTGCACGCACTCACTCACACTCTCTCTCATAAATAAATAAATAAATAAATAAATAAATAAATAAATATTCTTTAAAAAAAAAAAAAAAGCTTTTGCACAGTGAAGGAAACAATCAGCAAAACTAAAAGACAATATACTGATTGAGAAAAGATACATGCAAATGACATATCTGATAAAGGATTAGTATCCAAAATATATAAAGATCTTACTTTGTTTACAATGCAACATTAAAACAAACAATCTCGTTAAAAAATGGGCAAGAGACATGAATAAACATTTCTTGAAAGACGACATACATATGGACAACAGACACGTGAAAAGATGCTCAACATCACTAATTACCAGGGGAAGGCAAATCAAAACTATAATGAGATATCCCCTCATACCTGTCAGGATGATTAAAATCAAAAACACAATAAAACAAATGTTGGCAAGGATATGGACAAAATGGAACCCTAATGCATGGTTGGTGGAAATGCAAACTGGTGCAGTCATTGTGACAAACAGTATAGAGGTACCTCAAAAGATTAAAATAGAATTACCATATGATCCAGCAATTCCACTGCTGGGTATTTACCCCCAAAATGTGAAAACATTAATTTAAAAAGATATATGCACCCTTATATTTATTGCAACATTATTTACACTAGCCAAATTACGGTAGTGGCCCAAGTGTACATCAGTTGAATAAAGATGGACACACAATAAAGATTCCACACACAATGGAATATTACTGGCCATATTAAGAATGAAATCTTGCCATTTGCAATAGCATAGATGGATCTAGATAATACTAAGTGAAATAAGTCAGTCAGAGAAAGACAAATACCATATGCTTTCATTCATATGTGGAATTAAGGAGACAAACTGAAAAACAGACTCTTAATTATAGAGAACAAACTTGTGGTTGGCAGAGGGGAGGTGGGTGGGAGGATGGGTGAAATAGGTGAAGGGGATTAAGAATACACTTAAAATGTGAGCACTGTTTAATGTGTAGAATTATTGAATCATTTTATTGTACACTTGAAAGTAATGACACTGCAGGTTAATTATACTGGAATTTAAAAGAAATAAAAATTATTTAATAAAAATAAAATAGTATCTTTATTTTCATATATATGGTTACTCTATGCAGATGTGGAGGTGTGATTTTTATTTCCATAAGTTCATATTTTATTTTGCAATCTTGGTTGTCTTTTACAGTTTTTATTTGTTTTGTTGTTTTCTTTTTTTTCGTTTCCTGAGGTTTAGTAACATTGTTTATAATAATTACATATGCCACATATGGATAATTAAATATATACGTATTTATTATACAAAATAGCTATTTTCAAAGTATCTTAGTTTTCTGATTCGACAAAGGATAAGATTATTTCTTGATAATTTTGAGTATATAAGTAGTTTTGATTGTCCATTAAAGGATTACATTTCAAAATTTAACTCTATATTGCACTGGTATGTATTTTCACAAAGTAACAAAAATAAATAACTCTGACATTTACTTATAAAATGATTTCCCCAAATCATTATTTTATAAGGTCTTTGAAAATATGAAGCATGGAATTTAGCACATACACTACTAAGTCACCTTGGTGAAAAAGATAACCTAGAGAGATAAATTTGGGCATCATCAGCTTATAAATAGGTAGAATTTAAAGCCAAGACACTGAATGTGGCCACTGAGGATGGAGAAGGGATTCAAGGACCAAAGCACTTGACCTTCAGAAGTCTGAGAGATGAAGGGAACAGACAGTGACAGGAGTAAGGCTAGGTTAATGGGAAATGTGAGAGGCCAAGTGAGAAGTTTCCAAAGGAGAAGGTGACCAGGGGTGTTAAATAGTGTTGAGAGATCACAAAAGTTGAGGACTGAGTATTGACCACTGGATTTTTCAGCATTTAACTCACTGGTGATAAAAAAACAATTTCAATGGAGTAATGGGGACAAAGCTTGATCGCAGTGACTCAAGAAGCCCAGAAAGACAGATGCTGGAGATAGCCAGTATAGGTAACTTTTTCCAGGAATTTTGCTTAGAAGTAGTATAACAGAGAAATGAGAATAAGCTTGGAGCCAGGATACCAGGATTTAAGTCCTGTGTCCACCTTCCTGCTAGTTGTGTGAGGTTGTGCAAATTATTCATTCCATTTTTGCCTTGGCTTTCTCATCTGTAAAATGAACTTCTAAGAATACCAGGGAACTAAATGAGTTAACAGAGTTAACATATGTGAAGCTCCTGTAGTCATGTCTGACACAGTTACTGCTATGTAAGTCTGAACTACCATTACTCTATAATAGAACCAGAGAAAGGCAACAGAAGCTGAAGGAGGATGTGGGTCACAGGAAGGGTATTTGAACATCTGTTTGAATGCTGAAGGGAACGGTGTGTGAACAAGGAAACACTGATGCAGAAAAGAGGAGAGAGTTGCTAGAGCATTTCCTTAAAGTGGGCTGGAGAGGGTAGCATCTAGTTTTTAAGTAAAGAGTTTGGTTTATTTACAATACAGAGGCTGCACCCAATCCAATGTCCCAGGAGGGGAGGTAAATTACATGGTGCCAGTAGATATGTGAGTATCTGATGATGGGAAGTGTATAACCTCTTCTGATTATTTCTATTTTCTCAGTGAAACAGGAAGCGAAGTCATTACCTGAGCATGGGAGAAAATGTCTGATACTTTCCTTCATGTTTGCATCACTGTGATTACTGTTTAAAATTAATTAAAACTTCTCAATATGTCAAAATGTATTTCCTCGTCCACCTGAACAATGAAATTTGGGTTTGTGAAAGAAGTAGAAATTTTCTCCTTGCTTCCATGCAGTCTCAGCTGGGAGGTGAGTCAGAACCAATTAATAGGTAAAAAAGGCAAGGACAAAATAAAAATCCATGGATTGTGCTAGGGATTGATTTTGTCACCTCAGCGTGTCTCTCACGTCCTTCAGCTGTTCAGCTGCTGATAATTTTCGTGATGCATTTCCTTTTTCAGGAAAGCCGCTATTTTTTTTTTCTTCCATGTTGCTTTAATTTGGCTCCTCTTTTATTCCTTCTAAAATTCAGACTGGACACAAATACCAGCTCCATTGCTCTAAACACAGACATAGGTATATAAGAAAACAGACAACTAAAAATGAGAGGTCCTAGTTTTTGTTTTGGGAGTTATTTGAGGTTAGAGTCCGTTTGAACTAGTACAGATTTTATAGAAAGTAAGAAGCCCTTGTAAATAGTATTATACTAAATATGTTAAATGCTGATAGTTTTGTGGAAATTTTGAGGGATAATTTTTAGTCTTTAAATAGTAATATCACTTTTTCAAATTTTGAGATTGGTATGAATGCTTTTGAGTAATTTCTGTGCACAGACCTATAAATATTTTTACTGTAAAAATCTTACTACACATTTGGCAATCATTAATAGAATTATTGAATCATTATATTGTATACCTGAAACTAATACACATAACAAAAGAAAAAAATTGGAAGAATTCAGAGAAAGAAATTTAAATGAATGGGAAAGAATAAAGATCTTTCATATAGACCATTGATTTTGATATGTGCCAGTGAGACAATGTATTGGGCTCTCTGGAAAACACAGATAAGGAAAAAATGTATCTTAATTTTTTTCTCTCTCAAGTTCAGTCAGGTTCCCTGCTTCTGGGAACACCTTCCAGAGGAAACAGTCATGTCTCAGTATAACCCAGCCCCTCGTCCATAATATATTGAGTCAATGAGATTGAAGGGCAGTCTGCCCTAAGATGGCCACTTTGTCATAAAGATTATTCTAAGCTGAAGGCAATCAAGACTCTACTAGCTCAAGAGAAGCTTTCCCCCCTCCCTTACCTGCACAGAAGAATCCAAATTGGGGGTCCTTCCCAGAATAAGGGTTATTAGCAGAGATAAATTTTATCTGAGTGGCCCATCTGCATGGCAAAACAAACATCTAATTACCAAATACCTGCTCTTCTTATTGCCCTCTGAAGTACATTCCTTCCCTCTGCAGTCCCAGACCCTTATCCCCTCCTTAGTTCAGGATGACAAAACATACTTCATTTTGCCTGTCTTGGGCATTTCCATGACTGTGTGGATTCCCTGTACATATGTTATTAAATTTTATTTTCTCCTGTTTATCTGTCTTATATCGATTTGATTCTCAGTCCAGCTAGAAGGTCCCTTGAAGGGGACAGAAATTCTTGCTCCCCAACAAGACGGACTGGGGCCAGTGAATCCCTTCTTTCAGAATTTTGGATTGGATACTAGGTGAGGCATGCTAAATCAAACTTTATGTTACTCATATCATAGTGTTTAAAGCTCCAGAGATGTCCAGACCCAAAGCTCCACCATGTAGATCAGAGTAGAGGAAAAAAGCAATTGAAAGGGAGAAAGATATTCAGAGGGCATGCAGGATAAGATAAATCAACATTTGGAAATTTCTTTTTTGTTGACTTTAACAGCCTCGATTCCAGTTCCTAAAGTCTAAATTCATTTCTTCCCTTGGGCCCTATGAGATATTTAAGGATTTTATAATACATTTTTTTTTCTGAAAAATGAAACTTCTGAAACTATTTCTAGTTTGTTTTTCTCCATTATAACCACTGAGGTACTCTCTAAAACATTCACCCTCAAGGAGATAAAAAGCAAGCCCAAAAGAAAGAAATGAACTTGTGATCTAAATGATTTGGTAGCTAGTAAGTACGCAATCATTTTATTCTGCTTAGCCTGGAAAAATTAGGAAAGTTTGGAAGAAAACGTAGAATTAACTGAACGTTCCCAATTAGAGTTTCAATCAATCAACTAACAATCAAGAAAACTATAAGACACGGTCCCTTTCCTCAAGGATCTAACAATTTAGTTGGTAGAAAACAGAAACATAATTAGAACAAAATATGTAAACAAAATATATATTTACAATTACATATATGGAGCAGACTAATGGGAGTCTAGATAAGAGGCTATGGTAGTCAGCAAAGACCCATACACGACACCGACCCACAAAACACCTTGAAGGATATTCAGAAACGAATTCATTCATCCACAGCATTTGCTGGCTACTCACTAATACAAGGGGATGGTTATTAAGTGTTAATGATATAACCAACAAGATAAGGGCCTAGCGCTAGGGAAAGTGTTAGTGTACTGGTGAAGATAAACCTGTAAACAAATAAAAATTTGGAAAAAATGGGTCACAACTCTTGGGTAAGTCAAAAAATACTTCCTTTCATCAATATGAAAGTAATCACAAAAAGGTTTCTTCAAAATAGACTCAAAATTTCCTTTTCTAGTCTCAGCTTTTCTCATTTGGTTTCCTGCTATCGTGTGAAACTGAAGGAGGCTAAAATGGAATTCTTCACATTCCCATTGGCTCCTTCTGTAGTGACTTGACATTTTGATTATGTTATTTTCTTTGTGCAAGAGCAACTGAAAAAATGGTTTCCATGGCAAATTTCATTTTAAAAACATACAGAACCTCTATTTGAATTTGTAGGCTTTCTTTCCAGTTATTTTATTTAGAAACTTTGCGTTTACAAGAAAAAGATTTTCTTGCTTTGCTCAAAAGTTTGGATGTTGCCCCAAGATGACCAATCTCACTTACAGAATTTACTAGGAAGAAGAGATAATCTCAAGAGCAACAAAACCAGGCGTTGAAGTAGAGTCCTGACTTTGGAACTAAGTCATTATTCCAGATTTAAGACAATTCTTCAGTGTACTGTTTTCTATGATTTTCTGTGTTTAATTTCCCCACAATGAATTGGTGGCTTCCTCACCTTCTATTGTACATTACAACATAATTTCTTCTTCCTTTTCAAGTTTACTTAGCCACAAACTCTTATAATTTGATCTAAATCAACAATTCTCACAAACTGGTCTAACTCATGGATTCTCAGAACTTGAGATAACTCCTATTCTCATGGAGTCTATGGATACTACGTTCTTCCAGCTTCAGCTATTGCTTCCATCAGCCCAGAGCTTATTCCCTCCTGCTAAATTCTGAAAGTGAGAATTTTATTGGCCACCCTCCAACAACAATTTCACCCTAACAACAACTATTTTAGTTAACTATGCCTGAGAGAACTATGGCTTTCCAGGGCTTATTTATTCATTAATATAGCTTGGCTGGGGCAAGAACCATGATGTCTTACACACCATGGAGATATCATTTAGGGTAGAAAGACATAGACAGCCTTCTGATGATAAATAGTGGCTGAGGTCAAGTGAAAATAGAGTGAGTGAATTATAACCAGCTTTAAAAAGAAAGAACAGATATTTAGCCTTACATTGAAATTTATAAACTAAATGAAAATAATTTAAGATAAATACTAAACATATTTTAAGTATGTATTCATCATTTTCTCCTGTATTCTCAGAACTTTCTATCATCTATTTTGTCTATATTTCCCTCCCTACCCTCTGTTAATACTTTCTATGATTCCTTGTCTGCTGTCCAACATTAAAATATAGGTTAAAAAATACTTAATTTTATTCACATTCTTTCCTTTCTTTTACCAGAAAAGTTTAGCCTCAAAAAAAAAAAAAAAAGAAAAAGAAAAGTTTAGCCTCATAAAAGCATTAAATTTAATTCAAAGGGATACATGCACACCGAGGTTTATAGTAGCAATGTCCACAATAGCCAAATATGGAAAGAGCCCAAATGTCCATCGACTGATGAATGGATAACGAAGGGGTGGTATATACAATGGAATACTATTCAGCCATAAAAAGAATGAAATCTTGCCATTTGCAATGATATGGATGGAGCTAGAGAGTATTATGCTCAGTGAAATAAGTCAGAGAAAGACAAATACCATGTGATTTCACTCATATGTGGAAGTTAAGAAACAAAACAAATGATCATTGGGAACAAAAGGGAGAGGAAAACCAAGAAACAGACACTTAACTATAGAGAACAAACTGATGGTTACAAAGAGGGGAGGTGGGGGGGGGGGCTTAAATAAGTGATGGGGTTAAAAGGTGCACTTGTGATGAGCACTGGGTATTGTATGGAAGTGTTGAATCACTAAACTGCATACCTGAAACTAATATTATACTGTATGTTAAATAACTGGAATTTAAATTAAAACTTAAATAAAAGCACTATTTTTCAGTTGCTGTGTGAGTAGAAATTACTCTAAAATACGTTATAGAGAAAACATTGGGTACAATCAGAATTAAGGTTCAGGTTTTTCAATAGCTAAATACTCTAAATTATTACCTCAGTACATGATACCATGGTTACAGGAGACTTGGGTGGGCAGAATGGAATTGCTCAGCCCCAACAAGCAAAATATCTACTCTAGTGACCACCATTTTACTTTAAGGAATTCTGTGCAACAATACAGAAAATATAGATCAATTTTGGCTTTTTGTTTGAGGAACTTATATACAACATTATGCATGTCCACAAATTTTGGGTTATGATCCCTCATGGATGTATGGGCTAGGGCAACAGCCACCCTAATGGTCCAGCATTCCATCAGAATTGAGACCCAGAGAGCCTGGACCAGTGATTAGGTATATTCAGGTTCTCCTTGGACAGGGCTTCCACATCTTAATACTAGAACTCCTCAGTAGACCCTTCCTCTTCAGCACCCCTCCTTGCACATCCATGAATATTTTCCTGAAGAACATTATGTTATAGATACCTTATGCTAAAAGTCACACTATGCTACCCGATACTGAGAATGTTCTGTCACTTTAAAAAAGCATACATTCAGCTAATAAGGTACTGTATCAAGTTCCACGAATATTTTGATGGATCTTCAATTGTGAACTTGATGAATACTTAAGGCCAAATATTCTTTGTTTTTAACAGCAATGCCTCTAAGATATAGCTTCTATTTGTTTTCTGTCAAATCCTCCAGGTTTGTGATTCAAAATGTTCAGAAGAGGCATTTCTACCAAGATGTGTTAAGAAACCTGAAATTCTTCTTTTGTTTAAAGAGAATGTGAAGAGATCCCTCCTACCACATATTACCAGATACTAACTATACTATAAAATTAAATAAAGAAGTGTGATACTAATCTCTGATCAGTGGAAATAGAAAATCCTGAAATAAACCAAAGTGCATTTTTATATACTAATCAATAATGTGATAACATAAATGACATTATGGAAACTGATTTAAGTATTTGTAATAAAAAATTATATCACTACCTCATATAAATACATTTCTAATTAAGATTTAGATGTAAGAAAAAACACAACTACTAAAAGGTCTTATGAATGATGTATTTTAGAGAAAAAGTTCTTTCACAGCATAGGTAGAAAACAAAAGAACTCAATAAGTTTTTAATGTTTAAAACATTTTGCATAAAATATAAATAAAATAGGAAATAGAGCAAATACCAATATTGATATCAACAGTTGTTCTCTCTGAATGATGAGACTGCTTTTTTTACTTTCAACTTATTCCTATATATTTTTCTATGATTAATGCACTTTATTTGGTAATTAAAATTAATGTTAGAGAAAAAAAGCTAATAGGATTTATTACTGATTTTGCATATAAAGACGTTGAAAAAAGATTTTTTCACAACAAAGGAATTATCTGTTGCTCTATATTTAAATTGTCTTCAAGTTTATATTTTCTTACAGCTTTCATTCATCAATTTGTTACAGATTTCAATTCTAATCCACAGAAATTTTCCACTGCTGATAGATACATTTGACTGCGGAGTCTATGATTAAATATCCAACAATGTCTAACAATATCCACAGTATTTCATTTGTAAATTTTATTACCCACAGAATTTTAAATAATTCTAATAGAAGCTTTGTATCCATTACTCAGTTTAAATTTACATAGTTAAGAGTCTTCTAAAGGATATGATAAATTGTAATATTGTTTTACGACTGACTTTTTAAAAATATGGTCACAGAAGTTTTCTCATGCTTTGGTCAGTACAATGGCACAAAAGATACTAATTGGCTCAATTATACTGTGCACACAGTATCCTGTCTAAATCACAATATCCCTGTACGATTATTGGATTGCCACTCTTTCAACCTCTTTTTTGCAATCTTTTTCTATTATTTTTTATTTTAATTATAGTTAATTTCTGGAGTTAGATTACTTTCAGGTGTACAATATAGTATTCCTATGTTAGTATAGATGTATACATAGTATAATATACTATATTAGCGTATTAGTATAGTGATTCAACAATTCTATACATTACTTAGTGCTCATCATGATAAAAGTATTTTTTTTTAGATTTTATTTTATTTGAGAGAGAGAGAAAGGGAAAGAGAATGGTGGGGGGGTGGCGAAGGACAGAGGGAGAGAGAAACAGACTCCCCATGGAGCAGGGAGGCTGATCAGGGAGCCTGACATGGGGCTTGATCCCAGGACTCTGGGATCTTACCTGAGCCGAGGGCAGACGCTTAACTGAGCCACCCCGGTGCCCCTGTAAATGTATTCTTAATCCCCTTCACGTATTTCACCCATTCCCCTACTCTCCTCCCCTCTGGTAACCACCAGTTTGTTCTCTATAGTTAAGAGTCTATTTCTTGGTTTGTCTCTCTGTCTCTTTTCCTTTGTTTGGTTTCTTAAGTTCCACATATGAGTGAAATCCTATGGTGTTTGTCTTTCTCTGACTTATTTCAGTTAGCATTATATTCTTTAGCTCCACCCATGTTGTTGCAAATGGCAAGATTTCATTCTTTTTAATGAGTGAATAATATTCTGTTATATATAATATCCATTTGTCTATTGATGGACACTTGGGCTGCTTCCATAATTTCGCTATTGTAAATAATGCTACAATAAACACAGAGGTATATGTATCCTTTTGGATTAGTGTTTTCACATTCTTTGGATAAATACCCAGTAGCATGATTACCAGACTGTAGGGTAGTTTTGTATTTAACTTTTTTTTTTTTAAAGATTTTATTTAGTTATTTGACAGAGAGAGAGGGAACACAAGCAGGGGGAGTGAGAGACGGAGAAGCAGGCATCCCGCTGAGCAGGGAGCCCGATGCGGGGCCCCATCCCAGGACCCCTGGACCACGAACCCGAGCAGAAGGCAGACGCCTAATGACTGAGCCACCCAGGTGCTCGCTTTTAACTTTTTGAGGAATCTCTATAATGTTTTCCAGAATGGCTGCACCAGTTTGCATTCCCACCAACTAGTGCAGAGGTTTTTCCTCCACATCCTCACCAACACTTGTCATTTCTTGTGTTTTTTAATGTAGGTATTGATTTTATCCACTTATGTCATTGTGGCTTTGATTTGCATTTCGCTGATAAGTGATGTTGAGAATCTTTCATGTGTCTGTTAGCCTCTGGAAATATCTCCTCCCATTCAGTAGGTTGCCCTTTAGTTTTATTGTTTCCTTCACTGTGCAGAAGTTCTTATTTTAATGAAGTCCCAATAGTTTATTTTGCTTTTGTTTTCCTTGCTTCAGGAAACATATCTAGAAAAATATTGCCAGAGCTGTTATCAAAGAAATTACTGCCTGTGCTCTAGGATTTTTATGGTTTCAGGTCTCACATTTAACCTTTAGTCCATTTTGGGCTTATGCTTGTGTATGGTGTAAGAAAGTGATCCACATTCTTTTGCATCTAGCTATCCAGTTCCCCAGCACCATTTGTTGAAGAGACTTTTCCCTATTGTATATTCTTTCCTTCGTTGTCAAAAATTAATTGACCATATAACCATGGATTTCTAGGTTCTCTATTCTGTTCCACTGATGTGTGTCTATTTTTGTGCCAGTGCCATACTATTTTGATTACTACAGCTTTGTCACATCACTTGAATTCAAGGATTGTGATTCCTCCAGTTTTCTCTTTTTCAAGATTGTTTTGGCTATACAGGGTATTTCATGTTTTCATACAAATTTTAAGATTGTTTATTCTAGTTCTGTAAAAAATGCTCTTAATATTTTGATAGGAATTGCATTATATGTGTAGACTGGTTTGGGTAGTATAGACATTTTAATACTTCGTTCTTCCAACTCATTTTCTTCCATAAATGTTTTATAGTCTCAGGGTACAGGTCTTTCACCTCTTTTGTTAAGTTTATGCCGTCTATTTCAAAAGAATTTTTCTTAAGGTTTTTGATACCATAGCAATCATGAAATCAGGTATCCTTACTATCCAGTGCAATTAAAAGGGTGGTAATGTATTCAGTATTAGAAGAAAAAACTTTAAGATAGGGCTCTTTTTGTCACTACACTAACTCCATTCAGTATTTCATCTTGCTGACATGAAAATACAGGTGTTATTGGCATTTGTTGTATGTATCCCTTTTCCTTTTGATCAGACTATGATACTTTAGCTGTAGTTCTTATTTGTTAGAGCAAGAAATCAAGATCTTTAATAAGATATGATTTAGTAGATTCAAAAGATGATATTTTAAATACTGTCTCTGTGTCTACATATGCTAATGGAGAGTTAATTATCTTTTCTTTGAAAAAATAGAATAATAAATTCTTTCAAAAACTCGTAAAAGTCTCAGGATTTCACAATTTGGCATGAATGAATGTGTAAAGAATCCAAACTACATCTTTTTTGATTTTTAAATTTTAATTCTAAGGAATATCTTCTCCAGCCTATGGTATCCAAAAGCATTATTATGGAATTGGCATGTCATAGAGATCCTCCTCCAAGAAAACATTTTTATCTTACACATATACTTTTCTTTCCCCCAAGAAAAATTCTAACCAGCACCTTTCATACTAACTTGATTGCAACCAGATTGTCCCTGCTCCCATCCATGTTTACAGGCTCTGTGTTTGTCTGCAATCTTGCACATAAAATACACAATTTGCTTTGTGTTCCCTCAGGCTTCCATTTAGTTATAAATGCTGTGGGTAGTGACCTTGTGTTTCGTTATGACGAAGTATTGCCACCATCTCAATGCTTTCTTCATACATATTTATTGATGGTATCTAAAATATCTAGCTTCAGAAAAGGCCATTTTCTCCTTGATAGATTTCTTCCAGTGGGGATCTTGGCAGGTGTGGGGTTTGAATGACACAATCTTTCCAATGTAAGATCTAGAAATTATAAAGAAGCTTTTTTAAAAAATATCTTCTTAGAATAGAGTTTATCTTATTTGAATGCAAGTAATAGAAAGTATGTCTATGTGGCTTAATTAAATAGAGGTTATTTTTCGTATTTTAACAAATGTCCAGAGTCAGGTATCCAGCAACTCAATGAAGCCACACACTCACACAAGGAAACCCTGAGCAAGGTTGAACTGTTCACCTGAGCCCAGATGGTGATGTATACTTCCTGGGAGCAGCTGTTCTTATGTATGTCTAACTTGAACTTATAGGAAAGAAAATTACAATTTAATTAGGGGTATGATAGAGCAAAGGTACAGCTATTTTGGACATAAGATGAAGGGCAGAAAAAAATAGTTAACTCATGGGGCGCCTGGGTGGCGCAGTTGTTAAGCATCTGCCTTTGGCTCAGGGCATGATCCCGGTGTTCTGGGATCGAGCCCCACATCAGGCTCCTCTGCTAGGAGCCTGCTTCTTCTTCTCCCGCTCCCCCTGCTTGTGTTCCCTCTCTCACTGGCTGTCTCTGTCAAATAAATAAATAAAATCTTTAAAAAAAAATAGTTAACTCACTTTGAATTCCTATTTGAACACCTTAAATGTCATTCAAATAGGTCAGGAGGCATGTTGATCAGTTATAGTGGGTACAGGAGGTTGCAGTGGCATCAAGAGTTTATCCATGCACGGATTTCTCTGTACCAGCTATTCTCTGTGAAGACAAGGTGGCTGGGGACAGATGCAAATTAACTTTTACCTCCACTAGGACTTATTTCTGTGTTCTTGGGCTGTTCAATAGAAAGTCAAAATGTTAAGTGAGATCTAAGTTTATGTAATATCTAATTTAACAGAAATTTCCTACTCTTCAGTTCCCCACCCTACCCCCCCATCTTCCCCACTTGCAGCACGAGGTCTGTACCACCTTGGTCCATCTCCCCAAGTCTATTAAAGCCAACACTAGTAGAGATTTTTTTTAATGTATTTTTTTCTGCTTTATTTATCCTTAAGACACACTCATTAGAAGTAGGATTCTAATTATTACTGCTCACCTAATTTATCTTACCTGCGAGACAATGTTTAGCAACCAAGAGCTAAATGATTCATTCTAGCTCTCAAATGAGCAGTGCTTTCTTATCCTAACAAATGCAGCTCATAAACAAACAGTTTTGTTTGCTTCTCATCCTTCAGAAAGAATAAAAATTGCAAATACAACTTTGAGAAATTCCCCATGCATCCTCTAGTAAATTTTTTCTTTTTAGGTTTTCTTCAGTCTTGATAAATTTACTGCTTTATATTTTGATTCGTTCTTATTCATGAATATAAGCAAATTAAAATGTTTGTTGAGGCTGTATGTGTAAGATTTTTCCTTTTATTTTTGCTTGAAGTGTGAAGAATATCTAATCTTTAAAAAAATCCAGCTAATATTAAAAAAAAAAACAAGTAATGAAATTGACATCTAGGGTTAGCTGACGTAAAGCGCCCTTTAAAGCCCAGGTTAGGGGAATCCAGTTGACTACCCCAAAGACAGTAAAAAAAATACATGGGGATTCAAGGACTATAGGTTGTGAATCAATTAGTTCTAATGGCAATGGATACCTTCACAGAAGGAAATGATCAGCTCATGTTCAAAATCCCTCAGAATTTACTTAAAATCTTACCTACAATCTTCACATTACTGTGAAGCTTTCATAATTATTATTTAACATCTCATAATTTATAGACCTTAATATAAACATTTCCCTCTTATTGCACACTTAAATTCTATTTATTCTACAAATAATGCCTAAATTAACAAACTCTTATAAATATTCCCTTTTATGTATCTGAGTTTTTCTTCAAAAGGCATTTCCAGAAGTAGAAAGGTTCAAATGGCAGAAACTTTGTTTTGAGCCTTTTGAGTACACTGCCACATTGTCATTCAAATGAAATTGCCTCCAGACATGAACACAATTTCACTGTCCCTTTTTTGTAGCATTGCTCTCTACCATTTTTAATGGATTTTCTATATTTTACATTAGTTAATCAAAGTAGTGGATAAGAAGTAAATGTCTTCAAATTGGAAGAATATCTGCACGTTTACAGCTTATTAGATAGCTCACAATTAAGAGATTTCTCGCTCAAGGCCCTCATTAAATGCCAGTTTGTTGATCTCTACCATATTAGAGGATACTTGACTGTCACCTAAGAGGGTATCTCAGTCATTTCATCACTATGGTTTTCTTTGAAATCTGGTTAACGGTATGAACAGTTTCTTAGAATAATAGACATAGTCACAGGCACACACCACACTGCACGTGTGCACACACGATTTAATACAATTTCAGGAAATTCATGGATTACCTCATGTCCACCCACTATAACAACCTTAGCTGAAGATGATGGGCTATGAGTAGGATACAAGTAAAGGAGAAGATAAAAGGAAAGAGCTGAAGCTTTGAGGTGTCTGGGGAGAGTAAGACCAGGTGGGGCTCAGCACTGGGGATATGAAGACTGATAAGCTGAGGATTTTCCTGGACTTCCTGGTGGAAGACAACTACAGTTGGAAGAGGGTCACCAAAAGTAACCACAGACCCTTATGTTTAGTCTTACCCCGGATTTAGAGCCAAAGCTAATTGGTGTGAGGTTATTCTTCACTCCGGTTTTCTTGATTCTCCAGTTTTCATAGGACAGGTGTTAAAATATAAAGAAGCTATAATTCTTAAGTTGTGGTCTTCACTTTGGATCATCTAGGAAGGTAAAATGACTTCATTTCTTTCTCCCCCTCTAGCCCCAGGCCAAGCAAAAGCCCTTTTTTAGTGGGCAACCTTACGTAGCTACATTTAGAGTAATGACTTCCTTATGGCAATGAGATACTAATGTATTCAGGGTTTTCCGCTCACATATTTTCTTCTTTTTTTAATTTGCAAAACTTTTGGAACATTCTAAATAGTTATTCACGAATATTTTCAAGTTCAAAAAATATAAAGTATCATAGTTTGGTAAGTCTATCAGTCTGATTTTCAGAATCAGAATAGCAATCTACCTATTCTGCTTAAAATAGCAAACAAATGATATTGCATGAAATCAGTGACTGAATATAGAAAAAATATGCTTCTGATTTTTTTAGTAAAGTCTTGTATACATCCATTATAACCATTTTTAAAACTTAAATATTTATTGTATTAAATAAGTTTAAATAATAGCTTTTATCTTGTTAAAGCCAAGGCATCATTAGGCTCAAGGGCTATTATGGTGGAAATATTTATGTTGGTGATATCTCACATCTGGAACTGTCATGCAAAGGACAGAAGAAAATGCATCAAATGTGAGCTGCAGTCAATTTGAAGAGTGTTTTACAATCAAAGTGTACCATGGATTTCCTTGGAAATTGCTTGGCCCATGACCCTGTAAGAATAGTAATTAGGTTTTTAATACTCACAGAACCAAGAATCTTCTCAAATAGCATCTTGTTAATTTTCCTATAAAGATGTTGTGTTAATACAAGAAATGTAACAGTTTAGCTGTGCACACTACAGGCAGATGTATAATGATTATTAAAGGGCAAACTGAAACCAGAATCCATGCAAATCTTTTTAAAAGAAGCCATTTCAAAAACTTCTTTCAGTGCATAAAACTCACTTCTTCAAGGTTTTTTTTTAGAGCATTCTCTGAACACGAGTCAAAAAGGTCATCTGAAAAATAGTGACAAATATCTTGTGATATTTTCTCCTTAAGCTCTCCTCAATCAGTGCCATATGGACACTTACTAATGTACAACCATAATAAGATTTTCTATCTGTTCCTTTAGCTCAAAGTAAATTAGAAGCAAACAGAAAGGGAAATAGGTCACCCTGGATAGGATTATCAAAATCACATCAAAATTGACAAATAGCAACCTGACAAAGGCAGAAGTGAGGGGAAAAAATTAAAAAACAGAACAGAATTGCTAATCCATACAATTTATGGCTGCTTAAAAGGTATGAAATTACTAAGAAAATATGTTCAATATACTCATTTTAAGGATGCAAAGAGCAGAAAACATTTTGGAACTATATTAACACAGATAAAATACAAAAATTTGGACACTAGAGTGCATACACCTCAGGTATTTGGAAAATTTCACTTATACAGATACCTGAGAAATCCATATTGATGAATCATATTTTAGCTAATCTAGTCAATCAATAAAATATAAAATTGACATTGAGATAGATCTCAGGAGAGGAAAGGGAGCTAAGATGGCAGCAAAGTAAGACAACCCTAGGTTTGCCTTGTCCCTCGAACCCAGCCAGATAGCTTTCAAATTATTCTAAATACCCAAGAAATTGACCTGAGGACTGACAGAACAAACTGCATAACTAGACAGAGAGAAGAAGCCCCATCAAGGAAGGTAGGAAGTGCAGAGATGTGGTTTGGGGGGAGAATCAGATTGTGGGTGCCGTAGAGGGTAGGGAGCCATGGTCATGAAGAAAGATAAGAGAGAGTGGAATGCATGGGGATATACACAAGATACTTCCCCAGAACCAATGGCTGGGAAAACAAGAAGAGCTGACTTTCTTGAGTTTTTGCAACTAGTGAGGCTCAAAGACTGGAGCATTAGAAGTCCCTGGGCTTGGCTGGGATAGAGACCTGAGAACACTGCCCTACTCCTGGAGAAGACAGAAGGAAACAACCCTGGGGCAGATTGTGCAATCTGAGGGTCACCTAAGGGGCCCAGGAAGAGACTGTTTCTACTCTTTGAGCTCATCTGTGAGAGGTGGCATTGCCTCTCTGGAGACAAATTGGTGGGCACCATTTCCCTCCCCCACGCCTCAGCATAGGTGCAGAGAGACACCTGTTGAGGGCGGCTAACAGGGATACTGGCTGTTTAGCCTGCTTGTTTCAAATCCCATGCCCCTGTGCTCTGGCATGACTGCCTTTCTGGGTCAAATCTGCATCAGTCCCAGCACAGTGAGACCATTTCCCAGAGGACCCGCACAGGTCCCCACCATACCAGGTCCCTGAAGTTTGGAATTTTAAAAATCAACAGGCATGGCTAGGGTAGAGCCTAAGAAAAAGGAGTGTGAGAGAAAAAATAAATTTCAAGAATCTATAATACGTGAATCCATAAATGTTACAAAAGTATGAAATATTCACTACAATTATGGCTCTACATAATGTATGTGTGTGAGACACACACAAGTACGTATACTTGCAGTGCTATGATGATAATGGATACATTTCTCTTAAATACTCATCTTATATTGTTAATATAACCTTTTTCCAATGCATAATATACAGCACAAATAACATTAAGCATTAATAACCCAGAGGGTATTAATTTAGCTCTTCATTTATTCAATAAAATTTTTGAAAGACTCTACTTCAATTTTATTAAAATTTGCCAAAAAAATGACTAAAAAGTTATCAAGTCACCACCAATAACTACCTTGTTATTAAGAGGAGACTTTAAAATCTGACAGAAGGAAGACACCAGTGTTAGAGGAACTCCGCATGGAGAGTGTCTTCTCACAGACAATATGAGTCAAGCTTCCACCAATACATGAAAAGACTTTCCAATATCTACTGAAAATTGAAGCTGCATATGTTTAACTATGCACGATATGATTAAGTTTCACTAGCAAATTATTTAGAAAATTTGTACTGTGACACCCCCCCCCCCCATAAAAGCTGTCAGATTTTGGGGGAAGATGGTGGAATAGGAGAACCCTGAGCTCTCCCCACCCCATGTTTTCAATTAGATATCATCTACATCCACGTCAATAAACCAAAGAGCTATCTCAAGACTGGCAGAACAAACACCACAACTAAATATAGAACAGAAGCTGCATCGGAAAGATTAAGGTCAGAAAGGCAGAGGGAGGCTGCCTGCAGGAGGGTGGGAGTTACATGTATGGAAAGGGCAGAGAAACAGACTCTCACACGAGGAAGCTCACATGGGGAAGATTACTTCCCATAATATTTACCTTTACGTAAGTGAAGGTAATAAACACCAGAGTTTATAAAACCAGTGGGATTTGGAACCTGGAGCTTTAAAAGTCACTAGGCAAGCTGGAAGGATAAGTGATAGCTGGGTCACTGCCCTTAAAGAGACAGTGGCATGCACAGAAAGGCATTATAAAAATAGTTTACACAATACAGAAACACATGGGAGACACTTCTATTGATACTGATTCTGGAGTGTTTGGGGGGACCTCTGTGGAAACGAGGGAGCTGCCAGGAGAGCTTTTCCTCCCCTCCCCCACAACATAACACAGAGCCACCTGCATGAGGCAGGGCTGCAGAGACACTTGTTACCTAACCCGTTAGTAGTGCACCATGCCCATGAGTTTCCCTGAGGACTCGCCCACTCCAAGTCTGCTAGCCTCAGCCCTGGGCTCAGGGCAAAGGCACACACCAGGCCAAGTCACCAGGTACACAGCTACCTCTGCTCACCTCCCAGCTGCCTTCAGACACTCAGCTGCTGTTGCATGCCGGGCCAAGCCACACCCAGCCTGGCAGCCCCTGCCACCCTGACATGCAGCCCCTAGCCACTGCAGGTTTCAGGGGATCTGACATAGGATTTGTGGCCCAGAATAAATTTTGTTAATACCACCAACCCACCCCCAAGTTCCCCAGTGGGCATGCCCCCTCAGAGCTGCTCTGCCTGGGTCCCACTAACACCACAGAGAGCAAGCCCAGCCCACCACAGGGAAAGTAAGTGCAGATGACTGCACTAAAAGGAAAATGGCTCAAGCAACACACATAGGATACTCTACAGGAGTGCCAGGTTCTGGTGAACAGGGCACTGCACTACAAGGTACTCTAGGAACTCTTTTTCATAGAGTCAGTACTTTCAAGAGCAGAAGACACAGGTGACTTTCATAGCACAAAGAAAGAAACACAGAGAGGCAGAAAAAAATGAGAAGACAGAGTAATTTACCCCAATGAAGGAAGAGGACAAGGCCACAGCCAGAGATCTAAGTGAAACAAACATAAGTAACATGCCTGTTAGAGAATTAAAAGCAGTGATCATAAGGATACTTCCTGCACTTGAGAAAGAGTGTAAGACATAAGTGAGACCCTTGCCAGAGATATAAGGAATAAAATAGCAAAGATAAAAGGCACAATAAACAAAATGAGAAACATGTTTGAAGGAATGAACAGCAGCATGGAAGAAGTGGAGGAATGAACTAGTGACACAGAAGACAGGGCAATGGAAAGTAATCAAGCTGAACAAAAGAGAAAGAAAAGAATTATGCAAAACAAGAATAAGCTTCGGGAATTCAGTGATGCCATCAAACATAACATTCATATTATAGGAGTCCCAGAAGATGAAGAAGAGAGAGAAAAGAAGCAGAAATTTTATTTGAAGAAATAATACCTGAAAACTTCTCTATCTGGGGAAGGAAACATATTCAGATCCATGAAGTACAGAAAACCCCCAAGAAAATCAACAAAAGCAGACACACCAAGATATATTATAATTAAATTTGCAAAATGTAGTGATAAAGAAAAAAAAAAATTAAAAGCAACAAGACAAAAGTCTATAACTTACAAGGGAAAACCCACAAGGTTAACGAGATTTTTCAGCAGAAACTTGGCAAGCCAGAAGGGCGTGGCATGATACAGCAAAAGTGCTGAATAGGAAAGATCAGTAGCCAAGAAACTCTATCCAGCAAGGCTATCATTTATAATAGAAGAGATAAAGAGTTTTACAGACAAACAAAAACTAAAGGAGTTCATGACCACTAAACCAATTCTGCAAGAATGTTAAAAGGGACTCTGTGGAAAGGAGAGACAAAAAGTGACAGCATGGAATTAGGAAACACAAAAGCAGTAAAAATCAGTATTTCTGTAAAAAGTCAGTCAAGGAACTCACAAAAAAGATATAAAATATAATAACATTTACCTAAAATATGGGAAGGAGAAGAGAAAAGAATGGCTCAAACTTAAATGACCATCAACTTAATATACACTACTATATGCAAAAGAGGTTAAATACAAACCTAAAGGTAACCATGTATCAAAAACCACTAATAAATACGCAAATCATAAAAAGAAAGAAATTCAAATATATCACTAGATAAAATCAACAAAACATGAAAGACAGACAAGAAAGGATTAGAGAAAATCTTCAGAAACAACCATAAAACAAGTAGTAAACTGGCAATAAATAAATAATAAATACTGTCAATAATGCAAAGGGACTAAATGCTCCAATCACAAGATATAGGGTGACAGAATAGATTAAAAAAAAAAAAGGCCCATCTATATGCTGCCTATAAGAGACTTTGGAGATTTAAAGATACCTGCACATTGAAAGTGTGAGGATGGAGAAACATCTGTCTTGCAAATGGATATCAAAAGAAAGTGAGAGTAGCAATACAAAACAGTCTTTAAAACAAAGACTGTAACAAGAGACAAAGACACTATATAACAATAAAGGGCAAATCCAACAAGAAGATATAATAATTGGAAATATATATGCAGTCAACATAGGAGCACCCAAATATCTAAAACAGTTAATAACAAACATAAACGAACTATTTGATAATAATACAGTAACAGTAGGGAACTTTAACTCCCCACTTACATCAATAGATCATCTAAACAGAAAATCAACAAGAAAACCATGGCTTTAAATGACACACTGGGCCAGATAGATTTAACAGATATATTCAGAACATTTCATCTTAATACAGCAGAATACACATTCTTTTCAAGTGCACACAGTATATTCTCCAAAATAGACCACATATTAGCCCACAAAAAAAATATCAACAAATTCAAGAAGATCAAAATCATACCATGGAAATTTTCTGACCACAACACTATGAAACTAGAAGTTAATCACAAGAAAAAAAATCTGAAAAGATCACAAATACATGGAGGCTAATTAACATGCTACTAAATAATTAATGGGCCAACCAGGAAATAAAGGAATCAAAAAATACATGGAAAAAAATGAAAATGAAAACAAAATGGTCCAAAACCTATGGGATGCAGCAAAAGTAGTTCTAAGATGGAAGTTTATAGCAATACAGGCCTACCTCAAGAAGCAAGCAAAATTGCAAACGGCTTAACCTTGTACCTAAAGAAGTTAGAAAAAGAACAAGAAACAAAACCTAAAACCATCAGAAGGAAGGAAATACTAAGATTAGAGTAGAAATAAGTGATATAGAAACTAAAAACAAACAAATAAAAAACAATAGAACACATCAATGAAACCAAGAGCTGGTACTTTGAAAAAAAAAATCAATAAAATTTATAATTGTGTAGCCAGACTTATCAAGAAAAAAAAAAAAGACAAAGAACTCAAATAAAATCACAAATGAGGAGAAATAACATCCAACACCACAGAAAAATAATCATGAGATTATGAAAAACTATATGCCAACAAATGGACATACCTAGAAGAAAAGGATAAATTCCTTGAAACTTACAAACAACACCAAAACTGAAATAGGAAGAAATAGAAAATTTGAACAAACCAAAACCAGCAAAGAAATTGAATCAGTAATCAAAAAACTCCCAACAAATGTCCAGGATCAGATAGCTTTACAAGCGAATTCCACCAAACATTTAAAGAAGAGTTAATACCTATTCTTCTTAAACGGTTCCAAAAAAGTACAGAAGGAAAGAAGACTTCCAAATCCATTCTACGAAGCCAGCATTACCCTGATATCAAAACTAGATAAAGACACTACTAAAAAGAGAAGTACAGGCCAATATCCGAATATAGATGCAAAAATTCTCAACAAAATACTAGGAAACTGAATTCAACAATACCTTAAAAAACTATTTGCCATGATCAAATGGGATTTTTTCCTGGGTTGCAAGTGTGGTTCAATATTTGCAAATCAATGTGATGCATCACATCAGTAATATAAAATTAATAAAAACCATATGATCATTTCAATAGATACAGAAAAAGCATTTGACATTGATGTTAAAAACCTTCAGCAAAATAGGGTTAGAGGGAACACACCTCAACATATTAAAGGCCTTACATGAAAACTCCACAGCTAACATCATTCTCAATGGGGACAAACTGAGAGAGCTTTTCCGCCTAAGGTCAGGAACAAGTCAGGGATGTCCACTCTCGCCACTTTTACTCAACAGTACTGGAAGAGCTAGCCACAGCAACCAGACAACAAAAATAAATACAAGGCATCCAAAGCAGTAAGGAAGAAGTAAAACCTTAACTATTTTCTGATAACATATATATAAAAAAAACCTAAGGACTCTAACAAAAAACTACTGCAATTGATGAATGAATTCAGTAAGGTCATAGGATACAAAATCAATGTACAGAAAACCATTGTGTTTCTATACACCAATAATGAAGCAGCAGAAAGAGAAATTAAGAAAACAATCCATTTTTAATTGCACCAAAAATAATAAAATACTTAGGAATAAACTTAAGGTGACGAGTATTTTAAGGAGAAAGTTTTGTGACTGAGCACTGAAATCAGAGAGGAGGTAGACAGGAAATGAAGAAGGCCTGAGGATGCCAGGTCCCTTGTCTCATTTTAATAATTTAAAAACTCAAGTTTGACTCTAACTAGGAGAATATGGTCAGCAGGCAGAAACAAAGTGTGCTGGACATATGGAAAACAGTACATTCACTCTATAATTTCTAGGATTGAGAGCAGAGCTGAGGAAACATGAACTCTTCTCTATTTGTGAAACAAAGATTCAGAGGATAGCAAGGACTGAAAAGAAGGTTGAAACATTTGGTACGCCAAGAATTTTGCAGCTTTGACAACACCAACTACTAGTCAGAAAAACAGGATTCTCAGCTTGCCTGGCGTGACGCATTTTCTAGACAAGGCCCAATTACTCACCCACCCTGATGCCAAAGTTCTTTGCTATTTACTTTGCAGTACTCCCACCAATTGTGGCGCATACTTCCTGACCCCAAACTTTAGGCTCAGCCAAATGACTAATTTGGGTCAATATGATATTAGGAGATAGATTTCAAGCAGTGGCATGGAATATACTTGTGCAATTATATTGCACTCTGTGATATGAGAAGGTCATGCCCTGGTCTACCTACGAGTCCCCAGAGAATGAGAAGCATGTGGAGCAGTCTCAGGAAAATGAAGAGACGTATGGAACAGACTAATGTGGTGATGAGCCACTCCAGTGATCACAGCTCCCCCAACAAACCAGGACATCTGTGAGAATCAAGTACTCTTTTGTTTTTTTAAGCCACAGAATTTTGAGAATGTTATAATATTATTGTAGCTATAGTTAGCTGATTTTATTCATGCATTGAAAGAGTCAATCTTATAAAAAATGTCAATTGTCTCCAGATTAATCGCTAGATTCAATGAAATTCCAATGAGGGCTTTAACAAGTATTTTTATTTTTGTTTTCAAAAATTGATTCTAAAAAATTCATAAAGAAATGTAAAATGTAAGAATACTCAGGGCAATGTGAAAAAGAAAGAAAGCATAGCATAGGAGGAACTACTACCAGGTAACAAGACCTACGAGAAAACTTTGGTGATTAAAAAAGTAAAGGAATAGGGGTACCTGGGTGGCTCAGTTGGTTAACAGTCTGCCTTTGGCTAGGGTCACGATTCCAGGATTCTGGAATCAAACCCCATGTAAGGCTCCCTGCTCAGCAAGGAGTCTGCTCTTCCTCTCCTCCTGCCCTTCCTCCCTGCTCATGCCTACCCTGTCAAATAAATCAATAAGATCTTGAAAATAAAACAGTGAAAGAATAGACCAAAAGGATAGAAAGGCAAGCCCAGAAATAGATCTACATATGGACCATCACCTAATTTATGACAGGTGTCAATGAAGTTTAGAGGGAAAATGATAAGCTTTCAACAAATAGTGCTGGGACAATTGGGTATCCATATGGAAAACAATTCATCTTGACTCCTATATTACTGTTTATAAAAAAAATAAATAAATTCCAGTTGGAGTACAGATCTAAGTAGAGGATAAACACAAACAAAAACCTTTTAGAGTAAGCAGTAGGAGAAGTTCATAACCATCAACAAAGATTTCTTGAGCAGGAGACAAAAAACACAAATCATCAAAGAATAGAATAAATTTAATTATATTTAAATTAAGAAGTTTTGTTCCAAAAACACATTAATGGAGTGAAAAGACAACTCACAAAGTGTGACAAAACTTTTTAAAACATCTAAATAAGGAAAGACTTGTCTCTAGAAAGTGCAAATATCCATATAAACCAATAAGCAAAAGAAATGGAACAATGGATAAACAGAAAAAGACTGCAACATATTTTATAAAAGAAGACATCTGTAATGTCATACACATATGAAATGAACATACGAAAATGTGAAAATGGCCAGTAAGCACATGAAAACACCTAGCCATTAGTCATAATGAAAAGGTACATTCAAACCACAGTGAGTACTGTTATACACTCACAAGAACGGCTAAATTAGGACTAATAATAATGAATGTTAGCAAGGATGCCAAACGATTCTGATCCCTAACATTTGCTTTAAAAATGCAACATGGTAACCATTTTATGAATTATTTGGCAGTTTCCTGTAAAGTTATATTTATACCCATACGACAACCCAGCAATTCCTCTGTAGGTACATCTAGGATATCTTAGACAAATAAAACCATAGGTCCCCAAATGACTTGTACAAAAAGGTCCGTAGCAACTTTCTTCTTAATAGCCCCAAAGTGGAAAGCCCAAATGAACATCAGTAAGAAAATAGATAAGCAAACTGTAGTATACATTTATATGATGCAATATTTCTCATCAATAAAATAAGGCAAGTTACTGCTAGAGACAACAGCAGGGATGAATCTCAAACACATTATGCTGAGAGGAGGCAGACACAAAACAGCACATGCTGCATAATTCGGTGTGTTTGAAGTTTCAGAACAGTCAAAACTAATCTATGGTGATAAAAAGAATAGTAGTTGCATCGGGATGGGGGGTGGGCGGCACATAAGGGAATCAAACTGGCGTGAAATATATATATCTTTATAGGGACGGGGGCATGGATTATATGAGCATATGTCTTTGCTCATATAATGAGCAAATGATATGCGTCAAAATTCATCAAACTTAAGGTCTTTATGCTTTATATAAATTATATATCTTATTATAGGCTGGAGTTTTAGTTTTTAAATAGTGGTAAAGTGCCAGCACTATAAGTAATATTCAGTGAAACTTAGAAAAAAAATTCCTGTGTATCATATTCTTGATTTTACATTTAAACAGTTATAAAGAGGCATGAGCTTTGAAGGAGAGCTTTCTTATAGACAGGGAGAGAAGATTACAGGACTTTGTAAGCTGGTAATAAAAGCAGATGCCAAAAGACGGTATCAGAATATTATGCTTCAGAATTTAACCCTTGGACAATAATTAATGAGAATAGAAATATTTTAAAGCAGATGTATAAACTAATCTCTCCATATTACATATATATTTAAACTCATGGAAAAAGGAAATAATTATTTAAAATTAATTTAATATTAATTATGTTTTCCCAGGACTGGTTAGATGTCAAATTTGGTAAAGTTACTTAAATGAAGGGGTTATATCATTTAAATTTAAAATACATGGATTGTACAAACTAAATTTGCAGCATTAGTTGAGCTCCAATTCTTTTAGATAAATATGTTATTTGTATATTTACATGAATAGCCAAATGAAAAGTTAAAAGTTACTTTAGTCTTACCTATTGTCTGAATGGTGAGTTACAGATAGTGACAGGGTTCAGAATGGGAAACTCTGGGGAAAGGTAGTACGAGCAGGCAACAGGAAAGCAGGTAGAGCTCTGAAGAATGAGATCACCATGAGAGAGAAATAGATCCTGGTCTTTAAGGAATGTCTCATATTCAATTTTAAGTTACTAGATATACTTTTTAGTAATTTCCATGACTTCAGTAAAAATCTGGCATACTAAAAAAACTTGTATGAGCAGAGGGGAAAGTGTGGTGTCAAATGAGGCAGGGAAGGAAAAACGTAGACAGAGCCCACCTCCACCAGCCTCCTTGGAAATACTACGAAAGGGCGAGTCTCCTGCAGTACTTGGTACAGGCACTCAGGCATGTATGTTTAATTCTATCAAAGAAATAGCATTACCCTTGAAAGCTGGATAACTTGTGAATTTTCAGGAGGTAGAAATGGGTTAAATAAAACAGCAGGAAAAATGACTCACCTTTTTTACTCAAATCATTTGACAAATAGACTACATACTCTCTGAGGGTTTTCAGTAACTTCAATTAATTTCCAAACACCCTCTTTCAATAATCAGTTAAAGAAATCTCACATGATTTTCTGAATTTCTCTGGAGTGAATATTTTTAGTTCATGGAGTTAAAACCCTAATGTTTCCTAGCGGGTCACAAATGCATTATCAGTATATGCAACCTATTTATTATGGAAGAAGCTGGTTCTAAAGGGTTCAAATCAGCAGCTTTTCTTTACTCCCACTAAGGGATACCAGTCTCTAACATTCACAGGGAAGGAAGAAAATAAACAACGTCCTCTCCACTCCTAAAATCCCTTCAAAGGGTATTTTTCCATCCCAGATCTTTTCCTGTATAACATACAAGGTTGTCATTGCTGGAATGATTTTGCTAAGTCTACACCTTCCTTCAAAATATGTGAGCACTTTGATTAAAATTCACAGCCAAAGGAAAGTTTCATCCAACATCATGTTAAATACAAATATGACTGAGACCTAGAATTTTAAAACCTAGAGGATTTGTGATAATTTCTAAAGAACTGTCTTACCATAATAATTAAAAATACCTCAATTACCTTGGAATGCACTTTACATGCTTGGGGTATGAATTTACAAGACATATGTTTATATATACAAAGAATATAACATTATTTTTCAATAACTAAATTTCATCTTGAGTCCTTTTCTACCTAATGGCAGAAAACAATTTTTATCTTTTCTGAGTTAGCACTGTCATTTCAATGCAATTCTCAACTCTTAGTGTTTTCCCCACTTCCTTCTCCTCCCAAGGGTATCATCAGTTCCCAATGAAGTGGAGCTTCTTACATATAGTCAAGGCATTGGGGGAGATGTTTGTTCTTTGGTTAGTGACTTTTCTTACATCTGAGAGATGTATGTTGTCAGACTGATTCTTGGTCCTCATCACCTCTCCACACTGGTGTCTACGGAGGCATCTGAATTTTACCTGTTCTTCCAAAAGAATGTTTGATACTTTCTGCCATAGCCTTGCATTACCACAACTAGAGACCCTTTACTGTCCACTGAATCTTCATTACCTCAGAAGGAGTATGACGCTCGTCCTCAACACACTGAGGACATAGGGAATTGGGATTTTCCTCTGTACTTTCTGCCTAAACTCACAATGTAGCTATTTCTGTGTTCATGAAGGTAACAAGTTACTGAAAGCCACCATTTCCCAGGGTTCCAAAAGTCTACGCTCAGACACCCAACTTAATATCTTCCTCCCTTAAAGCTAAGCACAGTTAATTGGATGATAGCTCTCTCCAGTCCTTTCTTAGAAACATTTACAAGCACCTAATACTCCGAGTTCTTTTTTCCATTTTACCCTGAAGGTGCATGTTCTCTTTCTTGCTTGCTCTCTTTCTCTCTCACAGAAAAACCTCCATTTGTCCCAAATTTTCTTCCTTAAATGAGAACTGCGATTCTGATATTAAATGTAAAGAATTCACTGACTGGTTTACTGGATCTTTCTGTGACGGCTTCTTCTTCGGTCAATAACAGCCTCACAGTCACCAATTAAAATATGAGTGCAAAGTTAAACAAAAGAAAAAGTGAGAAAGAGACAAAAAAAAAAAAAGCACATTTTATACCTGTTGATACTTAATGATAGCCATTGAGCAACATATGCAAAGGGATATCACCAAAGGGAAATGTATATCTTTCAAGGGATTTAATTTCACAGAGGATTATCTTCTCTGGTATATGTCAAAGCATTATTATAAAACACATGAAAAATATGAGAAATGTTTTGAGATAAAATACTGACTCTTCTTCTATAACTAACAGACTCAGAGTTACATTTCTTTTTTCCCTTGAATGAACATTTTTCTTTTCCTCATTAGAGGAAAAGAGTTGAAGACAAAGCTTAAGAGTAAAATTTAATTTTGCCTGCTAGAACTATCAAATAACTAAATAGATAAATCCACATAACCCCAGTAAATAAAACTCCAGATAGAATTTACAAATCTGTTAACTGATTTGCCAATCCACTTTGATTCATTAAGTTGACTGTCCCTCTCCTTCATAATTATCTCTAAACTACATTTTCTTTCTACGTACGTTATCTTCATTTGCTGCGTTCAAGTAGAATGTTACTAATGTATATGGACCTCAGAACAAAGAGGAATTCAGCACTGGACTGCATAAACCATTTGCACATTTTTAGAGACACAAATCAATCTTTTGTAACCTTTAAGGACCAATGAATTTAGTTGGCAATCAGAACATGCAAAAGTCAACCTTTGATTACCTTATGAAAGTCTAACTTCTCTATTGATAATACTTTTCCCCAACTATGTGGCCTGCTATGAAGGTTAATTACTGCAGTTAGTCCTCATTCCATCTCATCTGCATAAGGATATCCCTCTAGAAATTCTCTCCTCTCTCACCAGAACATTTTCTTCTGTGTTTCCATAATTATTTCTATTAGAAAACAAAGATAGTGTAATTTCTCCAAAAAATAAAGCTATGTGTTCCTCCAGCTATCAGCCTATGTCTCTGTTCCCCTTTATAAAGACAGTCTTGAAAACACTGCCTACACTTTATATCTGCAATGCCTCCCCTCCCATTTCTCTCTAACCCACCAGTTAGGTATTTAGCCTCCACTATCCAATTACACCACATTTGTCAAAACCAATAATGACCTGCATGAAATCCAATGATCAATTCTCCATTCTCATCTTACCTGGCCTGTCAGTACCATTTTTTTTCTTTTCAAATAGATCACTTTCTTCTCCTTGTTACACTTTTAGTTGGCCTTCCAAAACCCAGAGTCCAACACCCAGACTCTCTTGGTGTTCATGCTACTATTCCATTTGTTTGGAGTTCCTATGTACTTTCTCAACTTCTAAATATGAAGTACCCCAATGCTCAGTATTGGAACTCTTTCCACACTCATCCTCTTTGTCAGTAGTTGTTATAATCTGAATTGTATCCCTCTCCAAAATTCCTGTTGAAGCCCTAGTCCCCAAATTGGAGATAAGGTCTTGAGTAGATAATTAGGATTAAATAAAGTCGTAAGGGTGGAAGCCTAATCTGATGGGATTGGTGTTCTTGTAAGAGAAGTAGGAGGCACCAAAGAGTTCTCTTACTGTCTCTGCACAGAGAAAAAGACCATGGAAGGGCATTGTAAGAAGGTGGCCAACTATAAGCTAGGAAGAGAGACTTTACAAGAAACTTACCATGCTAGAAATTGGACTTCTAGTCTTCAGAACGGTGAGAAAATTAATTTAGGTTTTTTTTAAGCCATCCAGTCTGTGGTATTTTGTTATGGCCCAACAGAAATACCGTATGGTCTAGTAATTCCACTGTTGGCTATTTACTCAAAGAAAACCAAACCACTAATTCAAAAAGATATATATACCCCTTTGTTACTGTGGTATTATTTACAATAGCCAAGATATGGGAGCAACCCAGTGCCCACTGATAGGGGAATAGATAAAAAAGATGTGGTGTGGGGCGCCTGGGTGGCTCACTCGTTAAGTGTCTGCCTTCAGCTCAGGGCATGATCCCAGAGTCCTGGGATCGAGCCCCATGTCAGGCTCTTCCACTGGGAGCCTGCTTCTTCCTCTCCCACCCCCCCTGCTTGTGTTCCCTCTCTCACTGGCTGTCTCTCTGTCAAATAAATAAATAAATAATCTTAAAAAAAAATTTGATGTGGTGTATATATACAATGGAATATTACTCAGCCATAAAAAGAATGAGATCTTGCCATCTGTGACAATATGGATGGACCTAGAGGGTATTCAGATAAATAAGTCAAATGGAAAAAGACAAATAGGATATGATTTCACTTATATGTGGAATCTAAAAAACAAAGGAACAACAAACAAAAAGCAGAAACAAACCCATAAGCACAGAGAAGAAACTGGTGGTTGCTAGAAGGGAGACATATGGGAAGATGCGCAAAATGGGTGAAAGGGAATGGGAGATACAGGCCTCTAGTTATGGAATGAAGAAATCACAAGGATAAAGGTGTGGTGTAGGAAATACAGTGAATGGTACTGTAATAGTGTTGTATGGTGACAGTTGGTAACTACCCCTGTGGTGAGCACAGCATGATGTATGGAGTTTCAAATTGCTATGTTGTACACCTAAAACCAATGTAACACTGTATGTTAACTAAACTTCAATTTAAAAGATGAATTTTAAAAAAAGTCCCCTCTGCTTGGGGATAATCTTCTGAGATCCAAGGGAAAGTTCTGATAGCTGAATGTTTAACATATTCTTTTTATAGGTAGTTACCTTCTGAATCTATTCTATTTCTTCAGCAAAAAACTGTATGTGTCCCAGTAGAGGCAGTGTTAGTTCTGGCAAGTGAAAGGGTAGTCTGGCTCCAGCGGTACCAGTCACTGTGTAGACTATGTCTTGAAATACTTCATGATGATCAAGAAAACCAGAGGTCCTTGAGAAGACCCATGAATCTAGGAGTGAGACCTCCTTCTTAAGAGAGAAAGAAGAAAGAGAATAGAAATAATACTAAGCCTATTACCTTAGTCTAGATTACACATATTCTATATTCCATGGGAAGGGGGAAGAAAAGGACTGTGCAAATACAAGAGTTTTACACATTTTAAGATTTGTTCAAAATGTTTTTGTCCATAAAACTAAAAAAAATCAGATGTCAATTAAAAATGATGCTAATAAGTCAAATGATACTAATAAATCAGTTAGTCAACTTTCTAAGCTGGTTTAGGTTTATATATTTATTTTTAACAAAGTTAACCTGAGTATGCAAGTTCAGCTTTTTTAGTTTTCACGTATATATAAGATCATACAGTATTTGTCTTTCTCTGACTTATTTTACTTAGCATAATGTCCTCAAAGCCCATTGATGTTTTTGCAAATGGCAGGATTTCCTTCTTTCTCGTGGCCATATAATATTCCATAGTATGTATATGCCACATCTTCTTTATCCATTTGTCCATTGATGGACAGGTTGTTTCTATTTCTTAACTACTATGAATAATGCTGCAATATACACAGGAGTATGGATATCTCTTTGATATACTGTTTTTCTTGCGTGTGCGTGTGTGTGTGTGTGTGTGTGCATGCGCAGGCATTTATCCAGAAGTGGAATTGTTGGATCATATGGTAGTTCTATTTTCAGTTTTTTGAGAAACCTCCATACTGTTTTCCATAGTGGCTGTACTAATTTACATTCCCACCAACAGAGCACAACGAGTAGAATGATGGTTACCAGGGCTTGGAGGGATGGGGAAAATGGACAGAGGTTGGTCAAAGAATACAAACATCCAGTTAGAAGATGAATACTGGGTATCCAATGCACAGCTTTGTGATTATAGTTAACAATACTGTATTGTATATTTGAAGGTTGGTAGAAGAGATCTTAAATGTTCTCACCACGAAAAAGAAACAGTAATTATGTAAAGTCATGGAGGTGTTAGATAATGCTGCTATGGTGGTGATAATATTGCAAAATATAAGTGTATCAAATTGGCTTGTGGTAAGCCTTACACTTATACAATGTTATATGCCAATTATATCTCAAAGCTGGAGAAGTAAAGTTAACCTGATGCACTTAACACTATATCATCATAATGAATCAAATTGTTGTATTACTTTCAATGGGTTAATAATTCTGAAAGTACTTTCCATAGAATGGATAAACAAAGATCGTATTTTTACCTACCCTCTCTCTTCCTTTTTTCTATAGGATAGCCGGACCATATTTAACTCAAAACTGACATTATTTCCATGAGAAGCCTTTAGAATAGACAAAGCTAGTGATCAAAATGCTCTTAACTTAAACCTAGTTTTATATCAAACTGCCTTCAGTGAATATGTGTAACTGTCTAGTCTTCATCATTCATGAAATTAAGTCCACATATATCCTAAGGCACCTTGAAATACCTCTTTTCCTTCAACAGTGAAAGACACTTTTTCACCGTTGTTTTGTCATTAATCTAACTAGAGCTACGAAAATGCTCAACACATACTAAGATTGTTCATGAGTTTCAAAACCATGAATCCAATTAAATTTTGGAAGAAGTTATTTTTCTCTGTAATGATCTTCCATTGTGCTTGGTTATTTTAATTCATTTAGAGACAAATTTACTGACCTGTCTTGAAAAAAACTGTATAATTTCTTTGATAGCAAATTGTTCCCCAGTCAAGTATTGATGGGAAGGTTCCTTCAACAGCAATGCGGTTATTAATAGTGCCTTGTTAATACCAGTCCTGTAATCATAGTAATCATCTGATGGTACCACTCTTGGGCCGTGAAAATTATTACATGATTATGAAGCCCCAGTTGCAGCAATAAGGAGGGCTAACTGTAAGCATTAGTTTATTGCTCACCTGTCTGCTACTCTGCAATGTGCTCACTTCTCTGTTTCAGTTTCTAAATATCCTCTGACAATTTTTATCTCTTCAGTACATTCTCTGGTAAAAACCCTTCACATTTTTTTTTTTACATTAGGATAATATGTCACTCTTCTCACTAATATTTTAATGTGTGTTTTATTAAGTTTTCATGAGTTTCATTTCCAATGTTATTACATATGCTCTGGGAGCTGAAGATAGGAGCTTCCTCTAGAGAAATTACAGTTTTAGTCATCTTTCACTGAAATTTATATGAACTCAAAGCCAGCATTACTTTATACAGATTGACAGCTTTTCACACCCCATCTCAGTGAAGTTAAGGTTAACTGATTCATCTCTTGTTTATAGTTCAGTATTTGCCAAAGTCTGAATTTATCTGTGAATCACAGGCAAAACTGGAAGGCACGAGACCATCTTTACTCTGGGAATCTCTAAGAGCATTACATTATCAAGCAAAATAATACCAGTTTAGAGTTGATGGGCATTTTAACACCTCCATACAAATATAAATCCTCTACTGATGCTGATGATTTTATGACTAGTGATTAAGTCCTTAGGTCACTTCTTTTCTTAGTGTGCCTCTTCAAAGACTGGATTTATGATGGGTAGAGAGTAAATCAAGAATCTAACTTCTCAGTGAGCAAGTGTTTGATTAGATATTATACCTTGAGAATTTAGGACCTAGACTAATCATACTCTTTGAGAATCTGGAAAAAGAAAATGGGGTTATAAAGACTCAGAATTTTGCGTTCATAATGCCCCCACGTGTAAATATTGCCAAAAATTAGCTTCGGTCTTAGTCACATTTTCTCCCTTATAAAATACCTCCCGGTAAACAAAGTAGCTGTCTTTACGGTTTTTTAAGTTCCGTGCAAATAGTCTGTTGGATAAGAATAGCCTGGAAGTCTGGGAAAAGCAAAGCTTGACAGATGGAACATGTTACCAATTTCCTGGTCAAAGGAGAACTAGATAGGAGACCATTCTCTCATTAAAGGTGAGGTTTAAGGCAGGCACATTAGGCTTTCCCCTACTTCGTGTGAGTTGGTACAACGCATTGAAATTAGCCTTCATAAGGCACATTCTGTGGTATTTTGCATCTGTAAAATAGAGTATTAATTACAGAAGACAGCACACACAAACTTGACAAGCTCAAATTCATTGTGATGTGATTAAGGAACTGGCAGGTTTGTTTAGGTTTGAAAAAAATTTCTATTATTAGCCATTTTCAAAGATATTGCTCTGTGTTCCATGTAGTGGTAAGTGTCTGAGATATTATTATGGTACCTAAGATTCATTCTCATAAATTATTGCCCTAGGAGAGTGAACAGAGAAGAAAAATGGAAATGGAAGGAAAAAAATTAAAAGAACAATAAATAATCGATGTATAGACAGACTGACCACAGAGAGTGTGATTAAGCATTCTGGGTGACACATCAAAACATCTATCAGATTCAGAATATGAAATGTTATTAAGAAATAAATTTCATTTGAGAATGAACTTATTATACATGTTCTCTACAAGAATTTCAATCTCATTGAGTTATCTAAAATAACATAGTTAATGTTGCTTTAGCTTGAAACACTATTAGGAGAGAATAACAGTAAGTATGAAATTGACTGCAAGCAACAAAATACAATCAAATGGACTTAGAAATTAAGGAAATGTATTGGCTTGCATCACTCAATCTATAAAGAGTAGGAGTTAGGACTAACTTAACCTAATAGCTCAACCCCATTTTCCTGTGCTTCCCTTGACTCTATTCATGGTGGGGCAGTTGTTTTGTTTTTGTTTTGTTTTTTAAATCTCTGTAGCAGTCTTGGCTTCACATTTATTCATAAAATCATCCCAAGGGATGCTGTATCTTACCGAAGTTTATGGTTCATAGTGAAGGGTTTGGGCTTGGGTTTTATGTGAAGCACACTGAGAGCTGTCAGATTTTTTCCTCTAAACTAGAATATACTTAATATATTAGCCCTATAACTAGAGTCAATTCAGTACTTAGGACACAGATATGGATTTTAAATTTCAAATGTCTACAAATATGAAACTGATCATGTAAAACTCTTCCTGCAATTCATATTATTAGGAACTTGTTAAGCCTCAACAATGAAATACTATCCTAACATTTTCTTGGAACAGAATAAAAGGAAACAATTTCCTCGTGAAATTCCCTTTTAAATAAAACTGCATTCATAAAACACTATTTTGTGGATAATTCAGACTGTACTTTCATTTGAGCAACTGTACAATTACTTAACAATAGCAGCAAAACATAAATGAGAAAATCCATACTCAAGAATAAAACAAAAATTCATCTGATTTGTTAAATCAGGGACTTGTTAAATAGCAGTAACAATACTTTGCTTAAACCATCTAGAAATTAAATAAAATAGAAACAACCCACTAACAAGATTTATATGTGTATAATGTGCATTTATTAAAAACTATTTAAGAAGTATAATCCTATCCCATTTCATCTACTGTATAATCACTTAAATAATAGAAATAAAACTAAAAAGAAAACGTTCTACATTTTAGAAGATAAAGTTTTGCTGTGTATCTGGATTATTTTAATGTATTTAACAAAATGGCTGTAAATACAGAAAATGCAAATAAAATTAAATGGAAGTAATTGAATCATGATTCTCAATGAAGTTATCTACAGTCATAAAAATTATCATATGGATTATAATTCTATAAATATTCATTTGAGCAAATGATACTTTACAGGTTGCATTAAGTGTAAAAAGGGGAAAAATCAAAATATGAAAAGAAAAAGCATCTTGCTATGGTTCTGGAAGTAGAGTCATTAGAAGGAAAGGTAAACACGGAGAGTGGCTCATGTCTGTTTGCAAACTATGTGGATACCAGACCGAATCCAGTGGTCGGTGCATGATATTTCTTATTGCCAGTGAGAATGCAATAAGCTAGAGAAATCCCTTGGAAGAGAGGATTCTGGGGAAGGTTTGCCCTTGCTTTCTGTAAGAGGGACAAGGGCAGGTATACAGAGGGGTCTCTGTAACACGTGCCCTTTGACTAGAGGATTGCATGACGCACCAGAGCCTAGGCCATTCTGGTAAGATAACTGAATTAAAGGAGGCCCAAAGGGTCTTCCTGCACAGGGAGCATCAGAACAAGCTTTGTCTTGTAGAAGACCTGATGCAGCAGAATGGAATTCTGAGGGTTCCTTTTCCTGGGGTCATGACTCATTGGGTGTCCTCTGTTCATATACCTGTTCTCTACCTGTAAAACCTGTATGCCTTTGCCATCACAGCCTGATTTCCCTCCTTCTTGGGGGATCTGTTCATCAGAGGGTTCCTGGTGATCTTCACAAGACCCCTCTGCCAAATGGCCACTGGGAACATCTGGGACATAACTGGGACATAGACTTTGAACTGTTTTCATTTAAATTTTTCCTTAATTAATGTTTAAGGTTTTTTTCTCTTAAATTATTAAGTTTTCTCTTAACCATGAACATTATAAACTTGATATTGTGAGCTTATTTCTCGCAGAAAACAAATTAGCATTAATAATTACCAGTGATTATTTTTAACTTTTCTAGGAAATTATGGACTTGTATTTTATAGGCACCCAACTTCTTATATGTTTGGATGATCCATTCAATTACTTTGGAGATTTTCTCTTCTTTTTGTGGTAAATATCCTTTAAATTAAGCTTTCGTGAAAATTCATTTCTTTCTCTCAATGCACTTCAGAAAGAACGTCACTTACTGTTTTTGTTCTGATTACAGTGGAATTTTCCCATTTTGTAGAATTTTAATATCTTGAATTGTTGATTATGCTATCTTTCAGCTAATTCAGTGTACATTTGGTCTCGTTTTTCTTTAGGAATTTTTAATAAGTGTATGTAGTTCCTATTGCTGCTATAACAAATGACCACAGACTTAAAGGCTTAAAACACAAATTTCTTCTTATCTTGTGGTTCCGGGGTTCCTATCTTGTGGACATCAGAGGTCCCAAATCAGTTTAGGCTAATATCTATCTATCTAATATCTATCAACAGGGTTGTGTTTTCTGGAGGCCCTAAGAGAGAATTCACTTATTTTTTCCCAACTTTTAGAGTTTGCCCACATTCCTTGACTTGTGGCCACATCACTAACTTCTTCTGTTGTCACCTTTTCTTCTCTGATTCAGAGCCTCTTGCCTCCTCTCTTGTGATTACAGTGGTCCCATCTTTGTCTCAAGTTCCTTAATTTAATCACATCTTCAAAGTTCCTTTTATTGTATAACATATTCATAGCTCCAAGGATGAGGATACAGACCTCTTTGAGAGGCCATAATTCATCTCCTACAACAATACATGAGGATCTGGGCCTGGTCTAAGATCCACTGTCAGCACTGCCACCCTTTGACTCATTGTCTCCAAGACCAAACTGACCCAGAACACTGCAGGCACTGACAAGCCCATGGCCCCAAAAGACTCAGCTGAGTTCCACCAGGCTACCAGGCCCCTGCTACTACAGCCTGCAGAGAACCTGTAGCCATTCCTCCCTGAACCACACCAGTGCCTGGAAATCAGGGAAGAACTCCATGGAGTTGGGGGTATGAAGGAGACAATTACAGTAGGAAACCTTCCTCACATGGTGACAAAGATTATATCTCATGGCCCTACAGCATTCAGAAGTAGGGATAATAGTCAGGGCTTCTGGCCATTCCAGCCCTGCTTGTTGCTCCCAAAGATTCAGGTAACCAATGTCTTCCTGTATCTGTAACAAATTTAGGGGTCATTAGTTAGGAAGCTCCATAACCAAAGAACTGCAGGCCCCAACTCTGATGAGTGTTCCCTGTTCTCTTGAATAAACTTTTATTCTGTGACCTGTGGCCTCATTCCACCCACAAAACCCATAGAAAATGTACAGCTCTCAGTGCCCCTCCTTGATTTGTGTTTGGTCTATCTTAAATGTGCATAGGGAGGGGCACAGCATGGGAGGTTTCCTACAAAGTGTTTCAGAAATGTTGTGCTACAGCAGGCTTGTATCAGCTGGTGAGAGCTCATTGTGCCTATCTTCTCCATTCTCTATGTTGGACGTCCTATGGCTTGAAATCATTCATGGTGGGAGAATTTACACCGCAGATTATCAACAGGTATTGCAAATCAAGGTGGTTTTTTTGATTGTTTGTATTTTGTCTTTTCTGGAGAGCCAGTTGGGGTAATCATTTTCAAGCACATCACTACCTCAGCACTTCTAAGTCTCAGCTATGCTCTTCATCTGTCCCCAGGTTTATTCTAACCACCCTCATGCCTTTGTTCTATTCACCATGGTCACCCCAAGGCAGGCCCACTGGCGTTTGTCTGTTCCCATTCATATCTCCTATAGATAGGACAACAGAACTTCTGACTTACATACACACCTAAGGGAAACTCAGTGATACTGCCCCTTACTCTCTTTCTACCTGAACACAGCACATACCCATTCCTAGTCAGCTCAACTTCTCCCAAAATGGCATATCCCTCACCACTGCCATGAGTCTGTCCTCCGCAGATTTCAAAACAGAAAACAAAAGAACTCTTGCTTTTAGCTTTATTTTTCTAGCGTTTCTATTTTATTTTCTGCTTTTCAATACTGCATTTAATCCAGTGATGGCAGAGTAAAATTAATCTCCCACTCCCTCATGTGTCCCTTCCTTTCCTCTATACTTAACTCTCTGGACGCTCCCTTCCAGGGCAGAGGCCATGGTGTCCTTCAACTTCCTCCAATTTGGGTTACTCTAAATCATGTCTTGACTTTTTTGTCTCTCCTATTCGACATATGTATGATCCTAATATGAAGAGTCGACAAGTTCTAACCTTAATGTATAAAGAGAGATTAAATTGGGAAAAAAAATTTTTTTGTCCTACATTCAAGAGAGTGAGCTTTGAGACTGAGAGCTGATTTACAACTCCTATTTCTTAAAAGTGTCTGCCCTCTCTTTCCCTCAAATGAGAAATTTTGTGGTTTAGCCTTAATGGTGAAGAGCTGAAGAGAAACAGAGTTTATAGAAAAATTAAAAGCATATAGGTTAAATATTTTTAAAACGTTATTTCTGTTGTAGTTTCAGTATTCCTATTGAGAAAAAAGAAAAAAAGTACCTCACCAAAAAGACAGAAAAGTATATGAATTTTATAAATTTTGACTTTTTAAGAACATATCACTTATTTACATATTCCTGTGGCTCCTATATGTTTACATATAAAAGTATGAAATGAGTCCTGAATGTCCTAGAAATGTCAAAAAGTAAAATAATGACAGCTAGGCAAAGAACTACCCACTTAACAAGGTAACCTCTTGTGAAAATGTGCTACGGAAAATACCTCACTAAAATAACTGGCAAATATGTTGCGAATACTAATGATTGTGGGCATATTTTTTAAATATTGTAATTAATGTAATGTGCTCCATACCCCACCCCCAAATGACTAAATGCTGTTCGTTAGCTTATGACTACAAAGTGTAAATAAAAGTAAAATTGCACTGAGTTATCACATGATAATTATTACATTTGAAATAGTCCTACTTCTCTCCAAACAGTTCCAACCAGGCCAATCACTGGCAGGAATTTAAGAAAACTTTTTTGTTCCAATTCAGCTTCTGCAGTGCCTTAAGAATGATCTTTGCGAATCATTGTACTGATCATACTGCTGTGCCTTTGCTTAGTGCGCCATCCAAGTCTCTGTACAATCACCTCAAACCCACCTATGTCATTTCCATCTATTCCCACTATCATCTATGCATCCTCTAATTCAGACGCATTGATCTGGTTCTTCTAGCTAATAGCTGCAAGCTTTTTAGTTGCTTACTGGAGCTGCAGCCCATAAGGTAATTTAGGTACAAATAACTGAGCTTAGATTTATACTATCAGTCTTCCTGCAATGGATTAGCCTAGGAATAGAAAACTGATCCAAATGGGACCAAACAGATGCTTTCTTCTAGAATTTTGAACTGAAATTAAGAGAGCCTAACTCAGTCAATACTCCAGAATATAAGAGGTACAAATCTGAGAACTACGGAATAAGTAACCTGCAACTGCCTGTGCACTGAGAAGTTGAAAGTTGGTCTTTGGATAGATGAGATGATAGAAATGTACCAAAAGCATTAGAGACAGGGACCATTAAAGCCCTCAGAGATTATCTGACCCTGGTTCCAGGGTCTTCCCCCCACTGCTGTATTTCTGCTCTTGGGTTTTAACACACATTCCTAAGTTCTCAAAATAAATCTCTTTTGTTTTGAAGCAAGTCTTAGATGATTTCTGTCGCTGGTAACCCTAAAATTTTCAGACACATACCCTAATCAGGAATTAAAGATGAAGAAGATATTGACAATTTTGTAAGATACATAAGTTTCACATGTCTCAAGATTATCCCATTAATACACACCATAATTTCCAATATGTGTCATGACTATTTCCATTCTCAGATCATCTACTAATACTGACCACTCTATCGATGTCTGTTGATAACTTTCCATTTTTCTCTAAGTTGTAACTGGGAATTGATTTCTCATTTCCCAGCCTACCTGGCATGCAGCTATTTTCATAAATAAATATGAACAAAATAGAGTGCATCACTTCCGGTCTAGGACCTATAGGCGGCTAGTGGGGATTTTCTATATTCCATTTTTTCCTATCTGCCTGCCTACATGCAGAGGACCCCCTAGAAATAGAGGTTGGTAGAGCCACAAATTATACGTGCCGCATGGAAGTCTACCTACTAGACCAGGAATACACGCATTCAGCCGATACCTGAGGAGTATACTTCCATCATGTGAAATATAAATGAAATGTGGGAATGAATTTGCAGGCCCCACAGAGACCAGAGTGCTGCCAGTCCACAATTAACTTTTGTTGATTGCACAAATCCACTGAACTAAAGCCAAATATTTATGTAGCTGTCTTAGAGAAGTACATATATATCATTCCATAATAGAAGGAATTACATTTGTCTCTGCCCCTAAGTCATTGTAGAATGACCCCTATTTAAGATTGTTACTGGGAGGGGATGGCTGGGTGGCTCAGTCAGTTAAGCATCTGCCTTCAGCTCAGGTCATGATCTCAGGGTCCTGGGATCGAGCCCCATAGTGCGCTTCTTGTTCAGTGGGGACCTGCTTCTCCCTCTGCCTCTACCTCTGCCCCTGCTTGTTCTCTTTCTCTCTCTCTGACAAATAAATAAAATCTTAAAAAAAAAAAAAAAAAGATTGTTACTGGGAGATATGCGGTGATAAAGCAATTCTAGAAAAATAGGATTTGAGGGGAAAGAAGTGCCCATGTCACAACTTTGCTGCAACTGTGCTTTAGAAATTGAGTTTTAAGATTTTGCCCCATAAAAGTACCTATTGTTGGGTTTTAACACCTGGCTGTGTCCTTTAGCCATAGATTTAAAATGTAGCTTTCTGCTTTAATAAAAAAAAAAAGACAAAAAAATTGATATTAATTGTAAAGGAAATATGGGTCTGAAGAATTGAGTCACTACCTGGGTGGTCTCTTGTATCCCTGGGAGTGTCCCACGTAAAAGGGATTTGAGGGTTTGACAGTTCTAATATTTATCATTAGGATGGCTTTTTAAATGAGGGAGAAAAAAGTAAGCTTTGAAGTTGGAAGAATGATGCAGGCAACCTTGTGTTCCAGGTAATCATTTCTCAATATGGCCTAATTTAGATCCTTCAAAATAAAAACTCTCTTACAAATTTGTAAAATACCAAACTCTCTTCATGCATTTCTACCCTTTAACTCAAAGGAACATTTTACATATTCCTTCAAATTGGAACATTTCAAGGCATGCTCAGATATACAGTTGGAAAGCAGACCTTTATGTTAAACAGTATATGATGACAATATAAACTCACTGAAAAAAATGTAAAATATTCCTAAAACTTGACTAGAAATTTTCATTCACTTTTTAAAACAATCTGTCATTAATTTTTAAGACTATTTCAATGCAATTTTAAGTTTCTATTGTAAAATGATTATCCTTTGTGATATTTTGTGACATTTCAATTAATTGAGATTAAAATTTTAAAAATACACCATTGCATTTTTGTATTGTGTTTAGGGTTTTAATTACAGATGTTTTTTATTCTTTCTGTGGGTAAATTGGAAAAGGAACCATCTCATTTTATTTTTAAAGATTTCCTTCATTTGTTTGAGAGAGAGAGCATGTATGCACATTTGAGAGAGAGAAAGAGAGAGAGAGTGACCACACGAGCCAGGAGAGGATGCGGAGGGAGAAGCAGCCTCCCTGATGAGCAGGGAGCCCAACACGGGGCAGGAGCCCAGGACCCTGAGATCATGACCTGAACCAAAGGCAGACACTTAACCAACTGAGCCCCTCAGGTGCCCCAGCAAAGAAACTATTTTATTCATTTTACTTAAATCAATCCAGTGAAAGCAGGAAGAGAATTTGTGTTTTTTACAGGCATTGGTATAAGACTTTTTATTATCTGTGGCCATAAGAAGAAATACAGATTCTGTATATAGAGATCAAAAATAAAAATGGTAGCATGAAGTAGCCCAGGAGAGGTAAATGACAAAATCTACCAAATAAATAAAAAAATCAGTATCCATCAAATATACCAATTGAATTTTGATCAAGCAATTTAATGGTTAAATAATTTTGTACTTGTTTTGAAAAAAGAACCCATCAAATCAACAAGGTGGTTGGGTTAAAGTATTTTCAGTTAGACGTATAGTGCGAGCTATACACCGTTATGGCAGAAGTATTTTCCATGTATTCTTTTTATTTCCTTAACTTCATCAAGTATTGGGAACTGATGTCCATATCATTATTTCCTCATCATCAAAAAATTAAACTCTTACATTCATGTTCTTGGCTTGGAAAAATAAAATTGAAGTTAAAAAAACAAACTGGGTTTACATGTACTCCCTCACTGCTCTATCATTTCTGGCAATTATGGATGGTTTGGATCTTAACATAGAAGCCATTTAGTAAGTACTTTGGAAAGAGTAAGAAATAAGATAATGAGTATTAAGATTATCACATTAGTTCTGTGATGGACTTCCTTTCTGAAAGCAAAGAATTTAATCTAATTCTCAGGTTTTACCATCTTAAAATGGAGTATTTTTTTAAATGTATCTTAAGGGTTATCATAAAACTAAAAAGAGATAATGTTACATAAAAGCCTTTTGGACATATTTTTTACTCATTATGTTTTGAGGTTTGCAGTAGATATACTTTTCATTTTCTTTCCTTCATAAAAATGTCTCAGAAGTCTAGAAAAAGAAGAAAAATAAAGAGCAAGGGGCTCACACCCCCCATAAGAAATCACCTATTCACTAGAAGAGGGGAAAATACCTCCTAAAACACGACATGCTGAAAAGCTCTCGTTAAAAGCTCTATTTAGAATACCATCTGGTCCCAACATGCTTCATAAAACAAGGAGAGTATGATGGGGCTTGGCACATCTACAAGTCTCTGAGTGAAGGAATGTTTGCCATAATACCCACTAATGGATGAACAGCAAAACACAAAACAATGAACAGCAAGTGGGACCCCGTTCATTGGGCAATACCACCTAAATATAAATAGCAATCAAAGACTAAGCATACTTATGATACTCAGTATGCAGACAACATCCCAAGGACTCACTGATGGGGTCTAGAATAATAGACTCAAAGAAAAGCAGCAGTATTGGAAGAGTGAACAGATTGCTGGGCTGAACCACCGAAAGGGAGAGCCAAAAGCATAATGCCAAAAATTCTTGGAACAGTCAGAAATGTTGTGCACCTGAGTTACCACAGAGATGATGCCAATATGCCCAACTATACTTTTTAAACTGGAATGACATTCGGTTAGTAATAATAAAACCACCAGGTATAATTAATTATCCTTCGGAATCATGTTAGCTTAATCCTATCTTTAAGGAGATATGTTCTCCCAGAGAATGTATTACCTATGTAACCAGTGAATATTGGTATTTGTCTCACAACTCAAAACCCTCCAGGTGGACAAAGACCATATTGTGACAGAATCCTCAGACTGCTTTTTTTCTTTGTATATACGTTGCTCTTCTCATTTTGTTACTTCTTGTCAGTACCTTTACAAAATGAAATTTCACTCTTTAATGACTAGAAATGGAACATTGGATCCCCTAAATCCTTACAGAAAAATCTTCTGTATTTCCACTCACCGACATTCCCAGGGCTAACCGTTAGAAGCACCTGGACACAAGCACACACACGTACAGATCTCAGGACAGTCTAGAAAAAAAAGTCTGAGATTATTGTGAACCTTCAGAAAAAGGTGGCTAGTTTTTTACTCATAGGTGGTAGAATCATTTGATGTCCAAAGACAGTATTCTTGATCTATTCTGTAATTATAAGCAACTGAAGGGATATGACAAGAATTGGAATACTTGGTGGAATACCCAGATGAAGCATTCAGGGCAAGATACAGGAAGAAGAATGTAGTAATAAGAAATATCTTCACGTACAGCAAAAATTACATAGCAAAATTTGCAAGTAAAAAGGAATGCCATGATTTACTTTTTTTTGAACACACACAAGTGAACAAAAGAATACAATGAGACAGCTGAAATGTCAGATAGCTACCTCATTAGACTAAGAAATTTTCTCCAACTACTATGGCAAGTCATTTCTTCACTGACTCAGAGACGGCAAGGAGATATATTTAAGTCTATGCTAACTATAAAAAAAACCCAACAACAACAATACATGACGGATATGTGTAGTCCATTCAACGGTCTTAGGGATTTTACTAACATCTCATTTGACTCCACCTCATTTTCTTCCTCCCCCCCCCCCCCCCCAACAACTCTACTTTACAGATACTCACCCAAGGAAAAAGGTAATTAAGTGACAGGTTTTGCTTCAGATACGATAAGGACATTCTGGGTAAAGACATAACCACACTGCAATGACAAATAATCTCTAAAATTCAGCGACTCCACACTTGTCATGTTTATTTCTTATTTACACAAAGTTAGCCACAGCTCTGGACAACTTCATGACAGTAGTCCCCATGTAGAAATTATGTGATTCAGGCTGCTTCTACGTTTTGAAGTAGAGATGACATGCCCAGGGTCTCTATTAAGAGACCCACTCTCTTAAAAATTTTCACCTCTACAACTGCCACTGCAGGGAAAGAAACAGAAACACTGCTTATGAGTTCTTCACCGCCTCAGCCAAGAAGTGACAAGCATTAGACCTGCACTCATTTGATATCTCTGAGTTAGTCAAAGGACTTGCCCATCTGCTGGAGAAGCTGAGAAATGCTATCTCTTTGTGCATAGAAAGGGAGGAAAACCAGATTTTGGAGAACGTTTAAAATGGTTATGATATCATAGCTGCATTTTTTAGACAGTGAGGTGGTTTATTAAAAAAAAAGTAACTGTAAAGAAGAACTGAACACATAAAAAGTAAACAGAAGACCTTTGCTGTTTTTCTATAACTTAAGGGACCCAGGGGAAACTACAGATTTGTTTGAAGGGCAGTGCAGTTAAATTCACAAATGATGGCCAGAAAATACAGCCTGGAAAGCTGCTTTCTACATGTAGTATATGCTGTGTAATGACAAAAACATAGAAAAGCAGCTCAAAAAAATGTTCGTTTCTTTAAACCTTACTTACAAATCCCTAAGAACAATCTCTGCTCTCCTCTTGTAAATTTTCTAGTTGCTTTTATAAATGTTACCTGGACAAAGACAGGTATTCTATATCATTTCTAAAATGGCTTCCATCTTTTGCTTACTTGCATTCCAAAATTGATGAGGTAATATTATGAATAAAATTTTATTGTTCATTTTGGGATTTATGTAAGCAATGGTGTTTTCATTTTCCTTTATATAAACTTAAATATAGTTCTACGATATGATTTGCATATTTCTTATAAGGGTAAGTCAAAAAATACAAACCATGAGTCACACTATATTCTTAATCCTTACACTTTGTGCATATATAGTATAATAAACATCTTGATTGAAATACTTCTATTCTTGGACAGTTAATGTGCTAAAATAAAAGTAGCCAGAAATTTAAGTGACTATTCCAAAGTTAAGCATTATATCACTTAAATTATTACAAATGAACAGATGCCAATATAAGTACGACAAAAATAGTGTATTAATATTTTTGGAAGATTGCTTAAATTATTTCATAGTAAAATTCACCACAAAACAAAAATACTTAGTTTACTCAAGATAATGAAGATATTTTATGAAGATATTGCTTACATAAAATGAAAATGGGAGTGACTATTACAAACTTGAATTCAGGGGCTCTAGTCAAGTCTCCTACCTGAACCTATACTATATAACAAGACACCCTATCCTGTGTTCTTTTCTGTCTTAGCCACTGGTCTTGAAATGCAATGTTCACTCTCTTCCCTTCCAATTCGCTTCCTATACTCTCCAATCATTTCAGTGAAAATCCTCTGGCAACTGTTACCATTAACCTTCATATTTTCAAATCAGCTGGACACTTTGCAGTCCTCATTCTACAATGATCTCATTGATGCGTTTCACAGTATTGGTCTTTTCCTACTTCTGGAAAACTATTCCCTTTTCTTCTGTGCTATACCTTTTCCTGTCTCTTCTAATCCCTCAGAACTTTTTCTTCTTGGTTTCCTTTGTGAACTTTTCTTTATCCTATTAGATATTAGCGATTTCCATAACTCTAATTTCCATTCATTGAGTTTGTTTTTTAATCTACCTTTATCTTCTGGGTGATCTGTCATATTTTAACCAAGACTATATGCTAGTAGTATCTATATACGATATGTAACTCTAATTTGGTATCTGGATTTCATATTTTCCTATAAAAGTCCCTAATAGACATAGATCTCTGTATGTTCTCCACATGCTTCCTGATCAAGTTCACCTCATCTTAACCACCAGGATTATACATCTCGAATCTCATTTCACATACTGGCACCATCATCCACATTGTTGTGCAAAATAGACAAGTCATCCCGGATACTCTTTTTCACTTACGTCAATCAATCCCTTCAATCAAGGCCTTGTAATTTTACTTCTAAAACATTTCTCAAATCTAATATGTCTTCTCTATCCATAGTAAGAAGACTTTCATTCTGGTCCTCTTATCTTGCCTAAATTACTCCAAAACCTCCTCACTGGACTTCCCAATTCCAGAATTTCTACTCTCAAATATATTCTTTCATTATTCTATTACCTCTGCCTCAAATATTCTTTTATGGATTCTTTCCCAATTCTTTTCATTGATTACTACTCTTCCATTAAGATTCAGCTCAGGTGTCATTCTCAGGGAAAATTTTCTGAATAACCTTTGTGTACTCATAGGAAATCCTGGGCATGTCATCTCTATTTATTCATTCCACTCTCATGATACTTTCTTCTCGTATTTAACATTTTCTTTATATATCTCTCCTTTCTGATGGATTGCTAGCTCCTTGAAGACAGAAATCCTTAGAGTATGAGTGCTTAGAACAATGTCATTTCCAGTCCAGGAATTCAGAAAATGCTACTTGAACTGAACTACCTTATCATTGACATCTCATCTATTTCTGCTTCACTTCACTGACTCCTTACACATAAATCTTTAGGAATCCTAATACCTTCCTCTGAGGCATTTCATTAGCCATTTTTCAGTTGTGTTTTAAGGGGAAAAAATGCACTAGAACTCCATAGAAGATAGAAATCTATCTGGTGGTAGCCATGCCTCCAATTCCATTAACTTCAGTTAGCCCATAGGTAAAAATGAGGCAGCAGGTGAAGGTGAAGGGCTAGGTAGGGAGAGATGGGTGGGGGCTCTGTGATCAGGCTCATGGAAATTCCAAAAATGTGGAGTGTAGGGAAACCAGAGATAAGGGGACAAATGGACCACGCTGCCCTAGGTGCATGGGGTGGGTGTCTTTATGATAATCACCTGTGACCAACAAAGAATAACCAGACCCTAAAAAGGAAGTAAGCCATTGAAGGTGTTGTCAATAGAGATGTTAAAAGGATTTAAGTTCCCTGGTTAGCACTCTATAAAAGATTAACCCTAAAGGCCCTCCCTGGCAACCCTGTCAGGACCCCTCTCACTCTTGAGAGCTTTTTCTGTATCTTCACTTAATAAACTTCTATCCCTCTACTCACTCTCCATTGTCTGCAAGATTGATTCTTCGACTCCGAGTTTTCCCACATCAAAGGAAATAGTAGGTATAGAGGTAATGAAGAAATTAGAATGAAATCTGTTCTCATTAATGGCAGAGAGGTCCAAGTCTATAGCCTTTAATTTTATAATGTATTTCACCACACATGCATTTACTTTGATAGATTCTTTTTTCTAGCTACCAAGTTTTACCCTCCTCTGAAAAATTAAGAAGTCTTGAAAATTCTGTCCACATGTCAACCAGTTTTTATTATGTCCATTTTTAGGTCTTTTCATAACTATTAGCAATTGCCAGTTTTCATTTTTCTGTATAAGGATCTCAAAATACATGAGATATGGTAAAAAAAAAAAAAAAAGACATTTTTTTCAGGTATTTTTCATTCCTCTTGGCCCTATGTCTAGGTTGTCTATTTTTACTCAGGTAACTATTGGTAGGTCTTCCTTTCTTTTAAAATAGTGATTAAAGAGTCCTGTTTTCTTTGTAGGTCTCTTATTTAGTAATCTATACTTCAAAGGTAATCATATCCATAGCTCATCAGAGCACCCCATCACAACACTAAGTTAATGTATTACCGCTTTTACAAACCAACTGTGGTGAACTACACATCTAAATATTTGTTTAGCAAAGAGTGTACGTTTCAATAATAAATTCTTCACGACAATGATTTTATTTACAACATACTGATAAATACATTCAAGCAATTGATATTGTCTCTGTAAATATGAGAATTTACACCTTCCACAGATTCAAAACTGATACAAAGCATACAACATATTTCTTTAACAAAGGAGAGAAATATTTTCTTTGAAAAAAATGTTTTGTTTGAGTAATAAGAAATATTTATAAGATGACACCTTTCTCATGAAAATCTAAGAATAATATTTCGAAATGTTCTATACAAGTTTCTTCTAGATAGCATACTCAAGTAATATTAGCACTGCTCAGACATCACAAAACTGTGTGTTCAGGTTTTATTTTATGAAGGGAGCTAACAGATGGAGCTGCCACTCTGTCCTAACAGAGAATTTCATAATTTCACAAGGTAGCCAGAAAGTGTAGCCTGGAAAGATGCCTTTCTATACTCCCACTCAATGGTAGTTGTAAAATGTCAAAGTAAAAAAAAAAAAGCAACTCAAAAATGTTAAGCTCTTCAAGCCCCGTTTACCAAACCACTGGCATCACTGTGTTGCTTTCTCTCCTCTTTGACTTTCATTATCTGCACTTAACAAATGTTACCTGCATAAGCCAGAGACTAAATGTTTCCAAAATATCTTCCTTGCAGACTCTGTTTGTTTTCACAACAACATTGATTAATGAATGATCTAAATAAAAATATTCTGTTTTTCCTTTGACTTGATGTAAGTGGTTATTTCTTTAATGGTTACAATTTTTTAAGTGTTTTAGTAAAAGTATTTGTATGGCGAGGCTGGGAAGATGGCAGAGCTCGCCCCCTCCCGCAGGTGCAACTAGGTAACACATCAGTGTAAATAACTCAGACGATGACTGGGAGATTGGCAAAAGAAACCCCACAATGAAAGGTAGAGAAAAGGCCACATCGAAGAAAGATAAAAGGGTGGAAATGCAATAGGGAGCTAACTGGACCTCCAGGACCAGCACTAGGAGAGAGGGAACCACAGGCATGGAGAAGGGAGAGAAATAGACTATTACACAGGGGAGACTGCTGTGGAGGGGAAGACAAAGCCTCAGAACATTTGTCTTTGGAAACCAGAGAGGCTGAATTTCAAATTTCATTGTTACCATCAGTGGGACTTAAAAGCTTGGAATTTTAAAAATCAGTGGACTTGATTCTGGGAGAGCCCAGACTGGGGTGATAGGAAGCTAAGTCCCTGCCGTTAAAGAGAGAACACAACAAATGGCCTGCAAAGATTCATCATAGAAGGAACAGCTTGAAAAAACACCTGGGGCATACAGGAGAGTTATTTACTAATCTCAGAGCTTGTCTGAAGGGGCAGGGTGTGCTTGGGGACTTCTCCAGGAACAAAGGAGCTGGCAGGCACTGTGCCCCTTTCCATCCCCCATTATAAACACAGGGCTAATTTACACCAAGCCCTGCCCACCCACCCACTGCGCTTCCACAGATCCACCTCTTCCAGGCAGGCCTGCCTCAGTTCCATTGCTGCAGGTCCCCTCCCCCAGAAGACCAGTGCTAACCTTGCCAACACTGCATCTCTCCACCTGTCTGCTTTGTAGGCCTTGGTCTGGGCAGCAGCAGGCCGCCTCCTTTGGAAGACTGGCTTGCACCTTGTTAAAATTGCATACCCACATCCATGCACACTGTCCAGTAGCGGTGGTGGCAGGTCTCATTTCACAAGAAGACTGGGAGAAATCTTGTTAAAACTGCACCCCCACCCAGGCCAGCTGGCCTGGCAGTGGTGACACATCCCCCTTTGTCGGTGTGCAAACCTTGCTGGCACTGCATGCCCTGCCCCTCCCATAAGGTCTTGGCCAGAACCCATTCAAACCAGGGCTACAAGTCTGGCAATGTGCAAGCAGCCCCAACAGGGGCCAGCACCACTCCAACGCGATTCCTGCCCTGAGAAGAGGGGAAGATAATACATACATCAGTCCAAGGATGGCCCCAGTAGTGGCCTGGGGGCAGGCAGTTGGTCAGGTTGCAGTCCCCGCCCACCAACAAAAACCTCTGAGGGGACAACCCAGAGAAAACACCCAAAAGTTTGGGGCTAGTGCATCTCTGACAAATGCCTCATCTGATTAAGCTCAAGCCCGAGGCAGCCCCAAAGGATCGGATACTGCCCACAACAGGCAGAGCAAGCAGGCTACTAGGCTGAAGGAAAAGCGGCCAAGACACAATAGCAGGGTGCCCACAACACACATAGGAGACCCTTGGAGTGCCAAGTTCTGGTGAACAGGGGACACTGCACTGCAGGGCACTGCAGGACTTACTCTTCATAAGGCCATTACTTTAAAAAGCAGGAGATGTGGTTGACCTTCCTAACACTGAAAAACAGAATTAGACAAAATGAGGAGACAGAGAAATATGTCCCAAATGAAAGAACAGGACAAACCACGGCAAGAGACCTAAGCAAAACAGATATGAGTAATATGCCTGATAGAGAATTTAAAGTAATGATCACAAAGATACCCACTGGACTTCAAAAAAGAGTGGAAGACGTCAGTGAGACCCTTAACAAAGAGATAAAAAAGAACTAATCAGAGATGAAGAACACAGGAAATGAAATTAAAAATACACTAGATGGAATAAATAACAGACTAGAGGAAGCAGAACAACAAAAAGTGGCCTGGAGGACAAGTAATGGAAAGTAAACAAGCTGAGCAGGTAAAAGAAAAAAAAAATATGCAAAATGAGAATAGCCTTGAGGAACCCAGCAACTTCATCAAGCATAATAACATTTACATAGATCCCAGAAAAAGAGGAGGAGGAGGAGGAGGGAGAGGAGGGGGAGGGGGAGGAGGAGGAGGAAAAGAGAGAGAGAGAGAGAGAAGGAGGGGGCAGAAAATTTGAGAAATAATAGTTGAAAATTTCCCAAATCTGTGAAAGGAAACAGATATCCAGATCCAGGCAGCAGAGATTCCCCAACAAAATCAACCCAAGTATGTTCACACCAAGACACACAGTAATTGAAACGAAAAAAAGTAATGATAAAGAGAAATTTTTAAAAGCAGCAAGAGAAAAGAAGACAATTACTACAAGGGAGACCCCCATAAGGCCATCAGTGGAATTTTTCAGCAGAAACTGCGCAGGCTAGAAGAAAGTGGCAGGATATAATCAAAGTGCTGAAAAGAAAAAATTCTGAAGCCAAGAACACTTTATCCAGCAAAGCAATTATTCAGAAGAAAAAGAGAGATACAGAGTTTCTCAAACAAGCAGAAGGTAAAAGAGTTCAGGACCATTCAATCAGCCATACAAGAAATGTTAAAAGGGACTCTGATGGAAAGCAAAGACCATGAGTAAGAAAAGTAGGAAACACAAAATCAGTTAAAAAAAAAAAAAAAGTGTTATCTGTGAAAGTCAAGGGATTCACCAAATAAAAGGATGTAAATTATAACATCATATATGTAAAACATTGCGGGGAGAAGAGTAAAGAATAGGTTCAAGCTTAAGCGACCATCAACTTAATATAGACTGCGAGATGCATCACATATTATATATAAACCTAATGGTTACCACAAACCAAAAACCAGTAATAAATGTGCAAAAAATAAAGAGAAAGGAATCAAGTATATCCCTAACAAAAGCCAGCAAACCATGAAAGAAGACAGCAAAGGATCAGAAAAACTACAAAAATAACCACAAAACAAGTAACAAATGGCAATAAATACATACCTTTTAATAATACCCTTCAAGGTAAGTGAACTTAACACTCCAATCAAAAGACATAGGGTGATAGAACAGATTAAAAAAAAAATTGACCCATCTATATGCTGCCTACAAGAGTCCCATTCAGATGTAAAGACACATGCAGACTGAAAGTGAGGGGGATGGAGAAACATTTATCATGCAAATGGATGTGAAAAGAAAGCTGGGATAACACTTTTATTGGACAAAATAGTTTATAAAAAAAGATTAACAGGAGACAAAGAAGGACACTGCATAATAATAAAAAGAACAATCCAACAAGAAGACATAACAATTGTGAATATTTATGCACCCAACATGGGAGCACCCAGATACATAAAACAGCTGGTAACAAATATAAAAATCAGTACTAATACAATAGGGAACTTTAACACCTACTTAGCCTCAATAGACAGATCATCAAAACAGAAAATCAACAAGGAAACAGTGACTTTGAATGATACACTGAACCAGATGACTTAACAGACATACTCAGAACATTTCATCCTAAAACAGCACAATACACATTCGTTTCAAGTGCACATGGAACATACTCTAGAAGAGATCACATATTAGGCCACCAAAAAGGCCTCAACAAATTAAAAAAGATCAAAGTCATACCATACATCTTTTCTGACCACAACACTATGAAACTAAAAATCAACTACAACAAAAAGTATAGAAAGATCACAAGTATATAGAGGTTAGATAACATGCTACTAAACAATGAATGAGTCGACCAAGAAATCGAAGAAAAAATTAAAAATTACTTGAAGAGAAATGAGAATGAAAATACAACAGTTCAATGCCTTTGGGATACAGCAAAAGTGGTTCTAAGAAGGAAGTTTATAGCAATACAGATCTACCTCAAGAAGAAAAATTTCAAGTAAACAACCTAACCTTACACTTAAAGGAGCTAGACAAAAAAGAACAAAGAAAATCCAGAACCAGCAGAAGGAAGGAAATAATAAGAGAAGGAATAAATGATAGAGAAACAAACAAAAAAGAACAGATCAATGAAATCAGGAACTGGTTCTTTGAAAATATCAATAAAACTGATAAGCCTTTAGCCAGAGTCATAGAGAGAGAGAGAAGACTCAGATAATAATCAGAAATGAAAAAGGAGAAATAACAACCAACAACACAGAAATACAAAGGAATAAGGGAATATTATGAAAAATTATATGCCAACAAATTGGACAACCTAGAAGAAATAGATAAATTCCTAAAAACATGTAACCTACCAAAATTGAAGCAGGAAGAAATAGAAAATTGAACAGACTAGCTACCAGCAATAAAATTGAATCCATAGTCAAAACACTTCCAACAAACAAAAGCCCAGGACCAAATGGCTTCACAGCTGAATTCTACCAAATACGTAAAGAAGAGTTAATACCTATTCTCCTCACTCTTCCAAAAACTAGAAAAGAAAGGAAAACTTCCAGATTCATTCTCTGAGGCCAGTCTTACCCTGATACCAAAACCCAATAAAGACACGATAACAACAAGAAAAAAAGAGAAGTACAAGCCAATATATCTGATGAACATAGATGCAAAAATCCTTGACAAAATATTAGCAAAGCAAATCCAACAATACATTTAAAAAAATCATTCATTACAATCAAGTGAAATTTATTCCTGGGATGTGAAGGTGATTCAATATTTATAAATCAATCAACAGGATATCACATCAATAATTTAAAAAAAAACATAGGATCATCACAATAGGTGCAGAAAAAGCATTTGACAAAGTACCACATCATTCATATTAAAAACCCTCAGCCAAGTAGGGTTAGAGGGAACATACCTCAATATACTAAAGTCCTTATACGAAAAACCCACAGCTAACGTCATACTCAATGGGGAAAAAGTGAGAGCCTTTTTCCCTAAGGTCAGGAACAAGACAAGAATATCTTCTCTCTCTAGGGTGCCTGTGTGGCTCAGCTGGTTAAGCGACTGCCTTCAGCTTAGGTCATGATCCCGAGTCCTAGGATTGAGTCCCTCATTGGGCTCCCCACTCAGCAGGAATCTGCTTCTCCCTCTGACACTCTCCCCTCTCGTGCATGCGCACGCTCTCTCAAATAAAACAAAATGTTAAAAAAAAAAAAGAATTATCTTCTCTCACCACTTTCATTCAACATAGTACTGGAAATCCTAGCCACAGGACAAAATAAATAAAAGGCATCCAAACCAGTAAGGAAGAAGTTAAAACTTTAACTATTTTTAGATGACATGATACTATATATAGAAAACCCCAAGGACTAACAAAAAACTAGAACTGATAAATGAATTCAATAAGGTCATAGGATACAAAATCGATGTACAAATCCATTACATTTCTATACACCAATAATGAAGCAGCAGAAAGAGAAATTAAGAAAACAATCACATTTACAATTGCACCAAAATAATTGAATACCTAGGTATAAACAAAACTAAAGAGTTGAAAGATCTGTACTCAAAAAAGCACAAGACACTAATGAAAAAAATTGAAGAGGACACAAACAAATGACAAAACATTCCATGCTCAAGGACTGGGAGAATATTGTTAAAATGTCTGCACTACACATTTAATGCAGTCCTTATCAAAATACCAACAGGATTTTTCAAAGAACTAGAATAAACAGTCCTAAGATTTGTATGGAACCACAAAAGACCCCAAATAACCAATCTTGAAAAAGGAAAAAACAGAGGAATCGCAAATCCAGACTTCATGTTAGGAATCAAAACAGTATGATCTTGGCACAAAAATAGACACATATATCAATGGAATAGAATAAAAAACTCAGAAATAAACCCACAATTATATGGTCGATTCATCTTTGACAAAACAGGAAAGAATATGCAATGGGAAAAAGACAGTCTTTTCAACAAATGGTGTTGGGAAAACCAGACAGCAACATGTCAAAGAATAAAACTAGACCACTTTCTTTCACCACACACACAAAAAATAAACTAAAAGTGGATTAAAGACCTAAAAGTGAGACCAGAAACCATGAAAATCCTAGAAGAGAACAAAGGCAGTAAGTTCTTTGACATTGGCTACAACAACTTCATTCTAGATAGGTCTCCTGAGGCAACGGAAACGAAAGCAAAACTAAACTATTGGGACTACATCAAAATAAAAAACTTCTGCACAGCAAAGGAAATGATCAACAAAACAAAAAGGCAGCCTATGGAATGGGAGAAGATATTTGCAAATGACCTATCTGATAAATGACCAGGTTCCAAAATATATAAAGGACTTCTACAACTCAACACCAAAACCACAAATAATCCAATTAAAAAAATGGGCAGAAGACATCAACAGACATTTCTCCAAAGAAGATATCCAGATGGTCAACAGGCACATGAAAACATGCTCAACATCACTCATCATCAAATCAATTCAAATCAAAACTACAATGACATATCACCTTACACCAGTCAGAATGACTAAAATCAAAAACACAAGAAAGTGTTGGCAAGGATGTGAAAAAAGGAAGCCTCTTGCAGTGTTGGTGAGAATGCAGACTGGTGCAGCCCTGTGGAAAACAGTATTAGAGTTTCCGCAAAAGGTTAAAAACAGAATTGCCCTACAATCTAGTAATCACACTACTGGGTATTTACCCAAAGAATATGAAAACACTAATTCAAAGGAATATATGCACCCCTATGTTTATTACACATTATTTACAATAGCCAAATTATGGAAGCAGCCCAAGTGGCAATCAACAGATAAATGCATAAAGAAGTGGTATATATGTTTATGTGTGTGTGTACATACATATATATATGATGGAATATTATTTAGTCATAAAAAAATAAAATCTTGCCATTTGCAACAACACAGATGAAGCTAGAGAGTATAATGCTAAGTAAAATAAGCTAGTGAGAGAAAGACAAATACCATATGATTTCACTCATATGTGGAATTTAAGAAACAAATGAACAAAGGAAAAAAGAGAAAGACAAACCAAAACCCAGACTCTTAACTATAGAGAACTAATGGTTACCAGAGTGGAATTGGGTGGGGGGATAGGGGACATAGGTGAAGGGGGTCAAGAGTACACTTATATTGATGAGCACCGAATAATATATGGAACTGCTGAAACACTATATTGTACACTTGAGATAATATAACACAGTATGTTAACTATGCCGGAATTAAAATTTAAAAAATAATTTAAATTTAAAATAAAAATAAAATAGTCTATATGAATTTCATAAGCATGTAAATATAGAAATATAAACCTTAATTACTACATATTTCCACTTTGTGGGAATACAGTGCAATAAACACCTTCACTGAAATCTTACCATATTTAGGAATTCATATACACAAAAATAGAGCTAATTATTGGTATCTATTACCAAGGGAACAGTGTATCATTTAAATCATTATATGTAGTATATATAAAAATACATATGTCAATATCTTTTTTTTTTTTTTTGATAGAGGAGAAAACTAGCGTGGGGGAGGGGCAGGAGAGGGAGAGAGAGAATCTTTTTTTTTTTTTTTTTTTTAAAGATTTTATTTTTTTATTTGACAGAGATAGACAGCCAGCGAGAGAGGGAACACAAGCAAGGGGAGTGGGAGAGGAAGAAGCAGGCTCCCAGCAGAGGAGCCTGATGTGGGGCTCGATCCCAGAACGCCGGGATCACGCCCTGAGCTGAAGGCAGACGCTTAACGACTGAGCCACCCAGGTGCCCCGAGAGAGAGAATCTTAAACATGCTCCACACCCAGTATGGAGCCCAATACAGGGCTTGATCTCACAACCCTGAGATCACCACCTGAACCAAAATCAAGAGTCAGATGCTTAAACGACTGAGCCACCCAGGTGCCCCTGTCAATATCTTTAAAAAGTAAAAATGAATATTTCCCTTAAAATATTGAAATGACTAACTGGATTGCTAAATAAATATACAATATATTATCAATAAATGTGTGCTTACATTTTAATATAGTATTTTTTTTTTTTGCAGTAAAACAAGGCCAATACATTATTTTGTGGATGCATTCACAAAATCATTAGTGAAGTGTTCAAAAATTAGATATAAAATAAAATGTTATAAAAAGTTAGGGGCACCTGGGTGACTCAGTCATTAAGCATCTACCTTCAGCTCAGGTCATGATCCTAGGGTCCTGGGATTGAGCCCCACATCGGGCTCCCTGCTCAGAGGGAAGCCTGATTCTCCCTCTCCTACTCCCCCTGCTTGTGTTCCCTCTCTTGCTGTGTCTCTGTCAAATAAATAAAATCTTGAAGAAAAAAAAAAAAGAGTTAAAACCATAAACCTGCTTTATTACTAAAGAAATGACCACAAGTAACAATTTAAATTATAACAGTACTTTAATAACAGAAGTTTCTTACTGTCTCCCCCTGAATAACATTCTAAAATATGCATTTTGGGGCTAAGTCAGCTCTGTTCCCTCAGCCTCCTTCCGGTTCAAGTTTCCCCAGCCTTAAGGTGTGGCCCTAGTTTTTGTGACCCAGGATGGTAGTTTCTGAATTTCTTAAACCTAGATAGAATAAGGGAAGAAAAAATTGGCATGGCTATATGTAGCTTCCTTTTAAAAAAGGTTTCTTAAATCTACCACATGAAAGTTCTCTTTTGATCCCATTTGCTAGAAATTAGTTACTTGACCTGATCTAGAGGCAAAGGAAGTTCAGAAATGTTATCCTAGGGGCGCCTGGATGGCACAGTGGTTAAGCGTCTGCCTTCGGCTCAAGGCGTGATCCCGGCGTTATGGGATTGAGCCCCACATCAGGCTCCTCCGCTATGAGCCTGCTTCTTCCTCTCCCACTCCCCCTGCTTGTGTTCCCTTTCTCACTGGCTGTCTCTATCTCTGTCGAATAAATAAATAAAATCTTTAAAAAAAAAAAAAAAGAAAGAAATGTTATCCTAAACTGGGTGTCCATGAGCTCCGATAGAAGTCAGTTTCTACTATGAGGGAAAAATAAAAGGACGCTGGACATAACTTTTAAATTCATACTAATAGAATCTACCATCAGACAATACTTAATATTTCATGTTTTAGAAACTATTAAAATAAAAAAATTTCAAAATAAAATTAAGCAATTTGTTTGCTATGAATTTTTTTGAAGTAACACAATTATATCCTATGGGGCAAATACCATGTTGTTCATTATTTGGTAAATTTATTGCCTTATATATACTTTGAAGAAAACTAATGGATAATCAAACTGAATGTTAATCAATGTTGCTGTCATCATTACAACATCTTGGGAAAGATGCCTTTGGGGAAGCATGAGAATTATACCAAGTCGTGCCCTACTTTTATGAAGTTATATAAAGGTGCTGCAGGAGAATAAATTCTTTATGTTCTATAGGGCTTTCTGTAGTGGGATCAGCAAGAAACTGCCTCATAATCATTGGGGGATATCTCAGCTTTATTTACCGTGAGTTCTGTGCAATGTGAGTTTCACTGTTCGTTTTTATGCTTTCTGCAACAGTTTTGCTCAAGAGAAAAATGAGGATTTTCATCAATTTCACAATAATAGTGCCCCTCATTTTTCATGATTAAATTTGTTGTACCTTTACAGCCACTGTTCAGGAGTTATTTATATTAATTTTACAGAGAGGAACCTGAGACTCAGATCTGTTAAATCATCTAAGTAATAAACTGTAAAAACCTAACTTGATATCATGAACTGATGGGCTCCACTGATATTTTTGCCAGATTGTTGCTTCCAGAAGACATGAGGTTCTTTCACACTTTCTGTAGCTCTCATCCACACTGGAGCCAGTGTAAATTTTAACTCCAAGGAATATTTTAACAACCTGTCTTATCTAACTCAGTGCTTGTGTAATGAGGATTTTGAATTATATTAATGTATTTTCTCATTCACATTTCTGACAGTTTTACTGAGGTAAAATTGATAGACAAAGAACCACATATACTTAATGTGTACAATTTGATTAGTTTGGATATATGCAAACACCTGTGATACATCACCATAATTAAGATAATAGGTGTATCCCACACCTCCCAAAGTTTCCCTGTGTACCTCTGAATTTTGTTTCATTTTTTTGTGGCAAAGCCATTTAACCTAAGATCTATTCTTTTAAATTCTGAAGTTCATGATACCATATTGTTAATTATAGGCACTACATTGTACAGATCTCTAGAACTTACTCACCTAGCATAACTGAAACTTTACATTCAGTGAACAAATCTCCATTCTCATCCCCACAACTGGTCCCTGGCAACCACTATTGTATTCTCTGCTTCTATAAGTTTGACTATTTTAGATACCTCATATAAATGGATCATGCAATATTTGTTCTTCTGTGACTGGCTTATTTCACTTAGCATAACGTCCTCCAGTTTCATCCATGTTTTCACATATGGCAGGATTTCCCTCTTTTTAAAAGCTGAATAATATTGCATTGTTTGTATATATCACATTTTCTTTATCCATTCATCTATCAGTGGATACTTGGTTTGTTTCTATATCTTTGTGTGTCAACAAATTGGATAAACTGGAAGAAATGGTAAGTTCCTAGACAAATACAACCTACTAAGACTGAATCATGAAAAAATGGAAAATCTGAACAGACCAATTACTAATAAGGAGATTGAATCAGTAATCAAAAACATCCCCAAAAAATAAAAGTCCAGGACCAGATTACTTCACTACAGAATTCTACCCAACCTTTAAAGAATTAATGTCAATCCTTCACAAATTCTTCCAAAAAATTGAAGAGGATGGAACATTTCCAACTCACTTCATGAGACCAGCATTACACTGAAATCAAAGCCAGACAAAGAAAATTAAATTATAGGCCAATATTCTTTCTGAGCATAGATACAAAAATCCCCAACAAAATACTAGCAAACTGAATTCAACAGCACATTTGAATACTATACACCATGACCAAGTGAGATTTATCCCTGGATGCAAGGATGTTTCAACATATACAAATCAATAAATGTGATGTATTATATTAACAAAATGAAGGATAAAAATTACGTGATCATCTCAATACATGCAAGAAAAGCGTTTAACAAAACTCAAAACCCTTTCAAGATAAAAGCACTCAACAAACTACAGAAGTAGCATACCTCAACATAATATAGGTCACATACAAGTCCGCAGTTAGTCTCAAAAACTGAAAGCTTTTCTAAGATCAAGAACAAGAAAAAATGCCTACTCTCACCACTTCTATTCAGCATGGTACATGCACAGTGAAAATTACAAAACATTGATGAAAGAAATTAAAGGAAATGCAAATAAATGGAAAGACATCCATGTTCATGGATTAGAAGATTTTATATTGTTGAAATGTCCATAGTACCCAAAGTGACCTACAGACTCAATGCTATCTCCATCAAAATTCCAATAGGTCTTTTTTTTTTACATAATTATTAAAAACAATTCTAAAATTCATATAGAATCACAAAAAAAAAAAAACAAACCCAGAATAGCCAAAGTAATATTGACAAAGAACAACAAAGCTAGAAAACTCAGACTTCCTGATTTCAAAGTATGGCACTGGCATAGGACAAACCAATGGAACAGAACAGACAGTCCAGAAATAAACCCATTTATATACGGTCATATTTGATCTTTGAAAGCAGTGCCAAGAATACACAATGGAGGGGGAAAAAAATCAAAATGTGGCTTAAATGTAAGACCTGAAACTGTTAAATTCCTAGAACAAAACAGAATAAAAGATCTGTGACATTGGTATTGCAACAATTTCTTGGCTATGACACCAAAAGCAAAGGCATTAAAACAAAGACAAGTGAGATGACCTCAATCCGAAAATCTTCTGTATAGCAAACAATCAACAGAATGAAATGGCAGCCTACAGAATGGGAGGAAATATTTGCAAGCCATGTATAACAGATTAATCTCCAAAATATATAAGAAACTCCTTATAACTCAATTTAAAAAAAAAAACAACTTGATTTTTTAAAATGGACAACAGACATTTCTTCAAAGAAGATATACAAATGGCCAACAGGTATATAAAAAGATGTTCAATATCATTACTTATCAGGGAAACGCAAATCCAAGCTACAATCAGATATCACTTCACACCATTAGCATAGCTTACCATCAGAAAACAAAAGATAACAAGTATTGGTCAGGATGGGGAGAAATTGGAACTCTTATACACTGTTAGTGGGAATATAAAATGTGGAAGCCTCTGTGGAAAATACTATGGAGCATCCTAAATTAAAAATAGACCTACCATATGACCCAGCAATCCCACTTCTGGGTATATATCCAAAATAATTGCAATCAGGATTTCTAAGAGGTATTTGCTCTCCCATATTCATTGCAGCATTGGCATTTCTTTATACATCATTTCCTTCTAGTAATTCGGAACTAGTAGTATGCTGGATCTGAGTTCTACTCGCTTGTAGGACATGATGATTAAATTTTCAAGAACCTTGCAAACTGTTGGTTGTTATGCTAGATTCTATAAATTTACATCTAAATAATAACAAATTTAATAAACTAATCCCTCTTAATTATTTTACATTTTATTAATATCTATGTTTTTAAGGTTACTTACTACCACTGATCTGGCAAAAATAGTGTATGATGGCGTACCACTTTTCACCTCTTTCCATCTCTGGGTTTAATCTGATGTCAGCCCAGTGAGGGAGAATGGTTTTTATACAACAGAATATAAGCAATCACTATAAATCAACACACTCCCGCTAAAGGTGGGGGGGGGGGGAAGAGGTTGTTAACTATTAGCATACCCATCCAGATGCATCTATTTATCACCCAGAAGAATAAGATTGTTAAACAAGGAATGCAAGAGAAAAGAGGATTATCATAATAGGTTTTTTGAATCCCTAGAGAGACCATAGTCTTACTACCAGATATTGAGAGAGTAATGTATTTTCTAAATTCCTCATATTAGCATGTAAAAACCCAGGATTTGTGACTTTGGAAGTCCACCAGAAATCAGTGACAGAGAGAACTCAAAATGCTGTATAAAGGAAACTCCATGCAAGCGGGGAGGAAGCTAGGAGGTTTTTGTGTTGGTGGAAAGATACTCAGGTAAAGGAAGAGGTACTGTGAGAAAGTCAGGTCCAGTGTCCTTTGTTTCCTACCTCTACATGCCAGGGTTAGATCCCAAATATGTTAATGGGGAAACTGGGGAGTGCCTATCAAAGCATTAAATAGGTATGAAGGAATTTAAAACACTGGTGATAGTGGCTCATTGTCCCAGTGAACAAGGCACCATTTGTCCCATCAATCCATAACGATACAAGCTGTCTAGTGGAGAGATGTCTAAATCTGCACTGTCCAATATATTAGTCACTAACCACATATGGATATTGGGCACTTAAAATGAGGCTAGATTAATCTGAGCTATAATTGTAAAATACGCACTGTGTTTTAAATAGTAAGAAAAGATAGAGTAAAAATCTCATTTTCCATCTTTTATATTTATAAATGTTGATATAATTTTTTGGACATAATGCAAAAATATATTATTTAAATTAAACTTACCTATTTTAGTTCTTAATATGGCTACTAGAAAATTTAAAATAGCATATGTAGCTCATATTTATGGCTTTCAGTGATGAGTGCTAATCTAGAAAAAAAGAGAAGAAAGAGGACTATGACTGAATATCCCTCCCACGTGTGCTTCTATAGGGGTCCAGAAATTCCTTAATGCCCCTGTGCAGTATTATACAGAATAAGCAAATGAACTGATGGGCAGAGGTCTTAGGGAAGATTTTCAAAGGCAGAGGTCTTAAGACTGATGACAATGGCGGGGGTCTATTAGCCAGATTCAGAGCAGCAAATGTAGCCTCACAGTCCAAAGGCCACAAAAAGACTTATATCACCACGAAATTCGGCAAGTACAGAGGATGATATGCAGAGATAAACAGGCAGAGCCTACTGGAGGCCAGCATGGGTCCTGCATGTCTAGATGTAAGATTTTTATCCCCTTGCTGTCGTGAGATACTTAAGCTAACTCATTAACTAAAGGCAGTGATGCTTTGAGAATCTTGACCAAAGCAGAAAAGTAACTATTTTTAAATTTATGTACATATATAAAGTTCAAATATTAATGTCTCATCCATGAGAAATAACCTCAATTTTATTTTAATTTATAACTGTTAATAGGTACTTTTTATTTGAATTGTATTAATTTCTTGATACCTAGCTTTTTAAAAACATATATCAAAATAGCAATTTCAGAGTTTTAGTACACTTTCTCTTTTAAGTGACACTCTATTGTACTGACATCTAGAGTCATAAATTTCCAAGAGTAGATCTTATACTGTCCACTGATGTGTATTCATAAATTGTGGTAAATTCCATGATCACTAAATTTATCTTAGAATTCTTGTTTAAAATTTTATTCTCTAGTATACTGCAAATACTATTTAATGATAGGAGAATGATTACATATTAATGAAATAGTATAATATTTGTGGTCAAATTTCAAATATTGATTTGCATTTTGATATTTCCACAAAAAAATTAATCATTTTATTACTAGAAAGATCTTTAAGACAGTGGTATCTTCTAAACCCCACAAATTTCAAATGTGTATATTTGTGCATTTTTTAAAAATATCATCTGATAAAGTGATATGGGGCAATTAACAGGCATTACTTAAGATAAAATATGGTTGTATTTTAATCTATTAAAGAAGAGCATAATCTCTAAGTGCTGAATAATGATACCACTGTCTTACAAATATATTGAAAAAGTATACAAAAATAAAAATTAAATATATTTTAATTACTACCAGTTGTACCATTATGTAAATTTTAAATGAAACTAAGATATAAATTAAAATAATTCAGAAAGCTCTGGGTAAAAGTTCATACAACTGATAAAGAAAACAAGTGCCAATGATACGCTAATTTAGGAGATGGGGATTTTTTTTTTTCTAATCTAAATTTCAGTGGAAAAAAATCAGAGTAGGACCCCAATCAAAGTCATTTCCTGGTAGAGTATTTTGGCATTTATTCATGCAAATGTATTCTGCATTGTTTTGGCATGGAATAAAATATTTTAACGCCCTAGGTGAGGGACATTACTTTTTATTCCCTATATCTCTTCCATTGAGCACCTATTAGAACGTTTAAGATAAATTTTGGGTGAGCATGGGAATAGCACTTGTTTAACCCTTGAAAACGGCATAAAGACTCTGAAATTAATAATTAAGCTTCCCAGAACTGTAGTTCTATAAAAATAAAAATTTTATGATGGCAAAAATAACTTCTTTTGTAGTTAAAATATTGTTTTCAGTGAAAAAGTAGAATTGTCAAAGCACTGTCACAGGAATGAGTTCTCAGTGCTAACAACAGGGAGTGTTGTCATATTTTCACAGTTCTTGAGTCCTAAACTTTGGGAGCAAAAGCAAGGATTTACTTTTCAGCTTTAGAAGTTATGAATATATGAATACTATTTAAATTAATTTTAAGGTACTCTATTCTTTCTATCCACCAACAAAGAAACATTTGAAATAGTTTCAGAAAAGTTCTTCTACCCCAATATATGTTGATATAAAGTAAACATAAACTTTGGGAAAATATAGCACTTGAAATTATTCCAAACTGCAAGAAATGTACAAATGATTACATACTTTTCACTAGATAGAGTCCAGCATATGGCTTCAGAAAACAAAGCTTTGAATTTTTTAAATCGAGAGATAATTGACATGTAACATTGCATAAGTGTAAGGTATACAACATTATGATTTGATACATTTATAAACTGCAATATAATTATCACTGTAGCTTAGCTAACACCTTTATTGTGTCACATAATTATTACCTCTTTTTTTTGTGGTGGGAACAATTAAGATGTAGCCTTTTGAAGTTTATAATATAGTACTGTTGTCTATAATCACTATCCTGTGCATCAGATCGGCAGAAGAGCTTTTTTTAATGTGGTATGATCTTGAGCAATTCGCTGAACTTCTCCGAACAGATTCCTCCTATGTGAAATGAAAGCAACAATTCCTACCCAACCTACTTCAATTTGTTGTGAAATACAAATAAGAAAATATTGTGGGGCGCCTGGGTGGCACAGTGGTTAAGCGTCTGCCTTCAGCTCAGGGCGTGATCCCAGCGTTATGGGATCGGGCCCCACATCAGGCTCCTCCGCTATGAGCCTGCTTCTTCCTCTCCCACTCCCCCTGCTTGTGTTCCCTCTCTCGCTGGCTGTCTCCATCTCTGTCGAATAAATAAATAAAATCTTAAAAAAAAAAAAAAGAAAATATGTGAATATTGTAAACTGCATATTTAACTTATATTTGGTCATTATTAGATCATGAACTTATACTGCTCTTACAAATTGTAACTCTTACTGGGATTTTCAAAGAATCTCTGAAAGACTGAAAACAGACCTTGCATTGGCCTAGAATGTGGAATTTATCAGAATGTTTTTCCTTTTTCTCTTCCTTCATTTCTTCTCTCTCTCTTTTTAGAAAGGAAGAAGATCATAAGCAAAAATCAACAGAAGGGGTTTTCCTATATTAAAGCCATAACCTGAATAAATGAAAATTATAAAAGAAATTAAAGAAAAGTTTGAGTATTTAGTAAAGGTACAGATGTAGAAATAGATATGCTACTTAGTTCAAGAGGAGGAAACAAATTTTATACAGAAAAAGGACTGATATTCTAGAAAAGGCTAAACAAAGGTGCTTATACCTATCGGATTCCATAGAATGACTCTGTTTTAACATGAGAATGAGGACATTTCTTATGTAACAGATTAATAAATAAAATTAGTCACAAATGTGAGGTCCGCTTGAACTTAGTTTTATGTGCCTCTCCTAATTCCCCACAAATATATCCTGAAGACTCTATATGCGCATGCGTCTCTCACCCCAAGTTTAAATTTTAAAAGCTAATTCTTAGTTTTGTTCACTTGTAAGTTCACTGACTTATAATTATCTCGCGTTGCTAGAACTACAGAGGAATCATTGTACCGATGAAGAAAGAAAACTGAAAGAGTTGCATTTCTTCCTCCAGAGTGGATTTAACTGATGGATTGGACCACACATTTCACTCCACCTGTTCTCACTGTTGCTCCTCTATTCATTCTGCTGTCCTGGCCTTTCCACAGCTGCTTGCCCTTGGACACTTCTAGGGTGTGATCTGGTATCAGTCTGCAAATACCCCACTTTCAGGGCAGATGCCAACCATTTAATGATTCCTGAAGCCCCTTCATTTGACTTTGAGGAGGCATTACCCCTATAGTACAAACATCTCTAAGATACTTCCCTATTGATCGGTTTCTCATCTATCTCCTAGAAGTGGGTGATGAGCTGTAGATGACATAAGTCTTTGTCACAGTAGCACAGAATGTCCTACATCCATGTCTGACTTCTGTTCTCTCTGCCCTTGAGTTCCTTTGACACAACAGGAAAAATCTAAAAAGTCACATGTAGCCACCTGCTATGCTAGTTTCCTCCACTGTTCAGACTTACCCTGTGGAATCTAAAGCTACAGAGTCTAACTCTCAACAAAAGCAAATTCTTGGTTAAATAGTAACTTCTACCTTTAAAAGTTTTCAGAAGTTAATTGTGTTGTCAATATTTCTATTTACTTTATATTCGCTTTTGGATAGGTTTCCATTTTCTCAAGATTGGTATTTCTAAGCTAACCTACTCCTCTCTTCTCACCCCCCAAAACCCTCACATTCCCTTTCCTGTTTTCATGTGGTGGTTTTTGGGTTTTTTAATGTACTTTAGTTCCTCCAGGAATTTGTAAATTAAAGCTCAGTAGCATTGCCCACATTCTGCTCCACTATTCCTTAACATACCCATCACAATGCCATGGGTTGATTTCTCTTTAACATATTTTAATAGAGCTTTTGGGACACCTGGGTAGCGCAGTCGTTAAGCATCTGCCTTGGCTCAGGGCGTGATCCCAGCGTTCCGGAATCGAGTCCCACATCGGGCTCCTCCGCTGGGAGCCTGCTGCTTCCTCTCCCACTCCCCTGCTGTGTTCCCTCTCTCGCTGGCTGTCTCTCTGTCACATAAATAAATAAAATCTTTAAAAAAAAAATAGAGCTTTTACTGCCTTATGCTTAGATTACACTGTATCCTATGCTAACTACACTCCACATTCTCATTTTTTTATTTCTCCAACTTCCTGACACCATTACCAAATTATCATTCACAAATCAATTTTTTTTTTACCTCTCTCTCCCACTTGAGAAACTTTATATTCTTATTTCCCATAGGATAGAATTTCAGCTCTATAACCCAATCCTTTACAATTATGATAATGATAGAACTTTCTCTTTTCCATCAAGATCCCAGTACACATTTTTCCACTTCAGTCCATTGTTTTCCTTTACATAGTACTACAAACTCATCTGGCACTTCTATTTCCATCTTTTTGATTTTGCCAAGCCCACTGACTTTTCTTTCTTACTGTTTTCCTTTTCTTCATCTATTTTAACAATACCTGTTAGTCAATGTGTGTAATTAGGAGCATTGGCCCCAGAGTCAGTGCTCTTTAACACTAGCATTAGAAGTAATTTTAAGAAGCATCCACAGATTAGAAAAAGCAAAGGATATGGCCTTAAAGACAAAGTCAAAGACCTCTTCTGTGTGATCTTAATAAATTACCTCACTTGTTTGGTCCTGTTTTGTTCATCTTTAAAATAAGGAAGTTAGAGGAGACTGTATCTGTCTTTGGTCCTATTTTTAATATTTATCAACAAGTTAGATTTCACAATTTAATTTTGTTGGATGACTTGCTCACTTTGTCAGAGCTCATTTTCTAGAAAATAAAGTATTCTTTAAACATACTTTAAAGTATTCTGTTTTTGTTCTTTCTTTGTTTTTTGGAACCCTGGGAGTAAACACCCCTCGGAATAAATCCCAGAGAAATGTGCACACCCCTGCAAAAGACTGTCCTTTCCCAAGAAGGAATTATTTATAGGTTAGAGACTGTCACTAATTTTACTAAGGGGAAGTATTAACAAATTAAATTGAGAGTCCACATCTTATATGATTTTAATATGTTGGGAAAACTTGATGAGACTCAACAAGATGCTATTTGCATGAGGACAGGAAGGAATGTATTAGAAAGAAATTTAGAAACTAGTCTACGCAGTTGTGGTTGACTACACAGAAAGTATGAGAGAGAGGGGTCATGAAGAAAGGACATCCAGGTTTCTTTACTGGTAGTGGTACTCAAATAGAAGGATTAAAGACTATAAAGGACGAGAAAATGTAAGGGTGATGGAAATGATCATTTTGATCTTGAGTGTGTTAAACTGATGTTCCTCTGGAATCTTCTTGCTCTGTAAGTAATTAAAAATATGTGTTTGAGGTAGAGGAGGTAAATCTGGTTCTGACCACCCCTGAAGACTTTCTCTCCTTCACTGTCTTAAGATGCTGTGATTGATTAGTCGCTTCCTGGTCCAGGGCTTCTTAGCTGTCCATACTCCACTTTGGAAGGAAATATTTAGACTCAAATCCACCCATAATTATTTGAATTTTAATTCTCTAGACTTGACTTTTTCACTTAGGAGTTCAAATAGCTCTACCAGGTTGAAGTAAAATATGCAGATAACAGAATTGATCAAAATAACTTGAAGGAATAAAATGTGACACAAAATCTTAATGTAGTTGAAAGTTTAAGTCATTCCCCAGAGGATGATAAAACAAGTTTTGAAAAATTATCAAGTTAAAAAAAAAAAAGCATGTTTTTAATGAAATCTCAAGAAAGGATCACATTTTTACTTAAGAGTTTATAAATTCTTGTTTAATATAATACTCTATTTTATGACAAGAACTGAAAAAATATATATGTGTGTATATACGTGCGTGTATATATATATTTATATATATATGACAAGAACTAAAAATACATATAACTTCTAAAAGTTATTATTATAGGAGTTTTAATATTGTAATATTTAGGGAAAAAGTATTATAGCTGTAACTTTCTGATATTAGCTACCTCTGAAGTGACTCCAAAAATGAAAAGACAAATTTGGGTGGAAATCTCCAGAACCAAGAGTATCTTTTGGGGAGAAGGGGAGACACTTGTTAGGTCTCCACAGGGCAAGAGTTTGTCACAGGTTATCTGGCACTCTTTCTCCTAAAGTGGTAAAAGGCAACAACGCTCAGCTGGATTTCAGCGACCTTTTATCTTCTCCAATATAAAATCTATGGTGCAACCAAATGCCAATGATGTTTTCTTCCTATTTCAGTGCCAGAAGAATGGTATGCCTTTACAAACTAAGTAAATCAGCTAATTTAATCACACAAAGAAATTTTATAATTTCAGGGAAATAAAAGATATTATAGGCAATGCAATACTATAAAGTGATGGTCACAATAATTAAATCAACTTGTGCTGTGTTCACCTTAAATGAAAGAATTCATAATCCTCGCTCCCACTCATATAACATGGCACGGAACACTTAAGCCTGCAGCAGATTGGTGCGAACACTGATCCCCTGTTGTGAGGAATAATTAAACTTTAGTAAATCACTCTAAAAGCTTATAAAAGCAAACACCAGAAGCTTATAAAGGATTGTGAACCAAAAAAAAAAAAAAAAAAAAGGACACTTGCTGGGGTTGGTTTAAAAGCTGTTGTAGCTAATTTACAATACTTACAATGGAAATTTTAGCAACTTTGCTATTCAGTATTTTCATCATATAATTACTTTAATCATTTTCAATTAATATAAGTATGTGGTGCCCCTCAAAACATATTTACTCACATAGGGTATGTCTTATTTAATGTACACTAATGACCTAAAAGCTTGCCTAAGATATGTCATACGATGCCCTAAAAAGATATTACTGGCACTCTCAGACTTTCTCAAAAATGCTCATGCTTACTGAAACACCTTTTTTTTTTTTTTAAGATTTTATTTATTTATTCGACAGAGATAGAGACAGCCAGCGAGAGAGGGAACACAAGCAGGGGGAGTGGGAGAGGAAGAAGCAGGCTCATTTCGGAGGAGCCTGATGTGGGGCTCGATCCCACAACGCCGGGATCACACCCTGAGCCGAAGGCAGACGCTTAACCACTGTGCCACCCAGGCGCCCCTACTGAAACACCTTCTGAGACATGTGTCTCTCTACCTAAAATTCTTTTTTTTTTTTTTTAATCTACCTAAAATTCTAAATACATTCTGGGAAAGGAAATTACAGAGTGGGGTGGTGTGTGGTATTATGTTCAACTAGATCTGACAAATGAGTTAGAAATTGTTTGCTTGTTTCTAGCTTTGTAAGGATCACTTGGTAAGTAAACTGATAAGATTTTTAAATATTACAGTTTTGTAATAATCTTAAATAAACTGATAAGATTGATATATGCTTGGAAGAATTTCATCAAGCAAAGTAGAAATGAAGGCTTGGAAATAAAATAGTGAGAGCAAATAAGAATATACATAAATATGTACATCCAATCCAAATTCATACCTGTATGTGGGAATGATTCTAGTCATATTCATGATCTATCAATATTCCCTAGTTCCCAGCCTCATACCAAGGCTCTGTCCTTTAATCTGAGTTTCCTACATTTATAGGAAAACTTCCTAACACAACAGAAGACTTAAAGTTTGTACTTGAAACAATAAAGACCAAATATGTTAGAAGAAAATGACAGTGTTGCGGAGGAACAACTTGGAGAATTCTTCCAGCATTTAAAACAAACAGGATATAAGGTATTACAAACATAAATAATACCATAAAGTTTCCTGAGGAAACAACCAGAATAAATAAAAGTATACTCAAAGATATAAGAAAACACATTGGAGGTGAAATGAGATCAGAGACAAAAAGGCTCAGAAAGGAACATCTGCCTCCAGACAGTAAATGGAGTAGCAAATGGCACACGCACCAGGTCACCGGAAACACCTTTGAAGCCGGTACAATACAAACACCACTACTTAAAGTACTAGACAGACAGTGAGCATTGAAGATAGGGCTGATTCCAGAAATGAGATGACTTTTTGTATCTGCTTTTCCTAGGAACATCTTCTAATTTGGGAGGCCACCAAGGGACTAAGAATGTGGGCTTTTAGTAGGCAGAAGGTTCCTCAGAAGGAGGAGAGAAACAAGCAAAAGTGTAGATAGTTTTGCAAAGCAAGAGCTGATGTTGGACATCGGGGCCTTCATACCCATGGCTTTTTTCTCAATATACTTTCTAATTCTGAAGCTATATGGGTAGGAGGCTAAAGAAATAAGCAAAACCTTTGTTTTCCATTGCTGCTATAACAAGATACAATTTAGTAGCTTGAAACAACACAAACTCATTATATTACAATTCCGGAGGTCAGAAATCTGCAGTGCGTCTCACTGAGCTCGAAAATCAAGGTGTCAGTAGGGCTGACACTTTTGAACAGCTTTAGGTGTGATTCCATTTCTGTGCCTTTTCTAGCTTCTACAGGCTGTCTGTATGTATCCCATGGCTCATAGCCACTTTCCATCTTCAAACCCAGCAATGGCCGGTTGAATGTTCCTCAGGATGTATCGCTTTGGTTCGGACTCTTCTGCTTCCCTTTTCCCCCAATTAAAAACCTTTGTGATTACGTTGGGTCCACTTAAATAACCCAGGAAATTTTTCTAATCTTAAACCAGATGATTAATAATCTTAACTCCATCTGCAATTTTACTTCCCCCTTCCCATACAACATACCAGATTCATGGGTTCTGGTTATTAGAATGTAGACATCTTTTGGGGAACACTATTATGCCTACCATAACCTCCGAAAATCAGAACAGAGTTTTCTGCTAAGGAGATAAAGACTAAATAGGATCTTCCATGGGAAGAAGCTCTAAAGAATACACCAAGCTTTCCACTAAAAACTTGAAGTATCATGTATCTCAGAAATAAAGGTCAACCAGAATTTGACTGAGCCTTGTCAAAACTGCCCTCACCCCCAGTTCAGATCAGCTATAGATTTGAGCTACATAGCCTCCAATGGGTCTAGGATAAAAAAGGTAAAACACTTTCTAGAAGAAAATAACACCTTCTGGACCTGCTATAATTTGACACTATTTCTTGCATTCAAAATTTACTAGTCATATTAAGAGAGTGCTATATGAGTAAAGAATTAGAAGAGATAAAAGAAAAATGTGGCATCAGATGATCTAGATATTGAAATTAGACAAAAACTTTAAAATAAATTTTGTGATGAAATAGATGAAATGGGTAGATTATCACTAGTGAATTTTGATTTTTAAAAAATCAAATAGAATTCCCAAATACAAATTTGATGGGGCACCTGGGTGGCTCAGATGGTTAAGCGTCTGCCTTCGGCTCACATTATAATCCCAGGGTCCTGGGATCGAGCCCTACATTGGGCTCTCTGCTCAGAGGGGAGGCTGTTTCTTCCTCTCCCTCTGCCTGCTGCTCTGCCTACTTGTGCTTTCAAATAAGTAAATAAGATCTTTTTAAAAAATACATTTCAGATTGAAAATTTATAGATCCTTTATTGTAGAAGACAGGATTAGTAAACTGAGCTACAGATAGAAAATATCTGAACTCTCTAAATAGGTTGAAGAGAAAATATCCTCCAAAATAAAGATCTTTTTAGACAAAAACTTGAGAGAATTCATTGTCATCAGGTCTTCACAGAAAGAAACATTAAAAGGAGTTATTATGGAAGAAGAAAAATTATCTCAAATAGAAAATCAGAATACATGAAAGAATAAAGATGAACAGAAAGATAAATTTGTGGGCAAGCATAGATATAAGTATACACTATAATTACACATGCAAACATTTTAGTCACATTAGCAAAAAATAAAATGAGACTAAAACAAAAAGAAATGCAAAGAACCTCTATGAAATTTGCATTGAAGCTGTAAAATCTAGACAAATCTAGGAGATACAAAACATGTTTTTGGAGGAATATTTAACATCATACATTATCATAAAATACCTATTTTCATTTAAATATAAAAAATAATCCTTTGTAAATCAGACAATGGAGGAAAAATTCAAGTTCATAACACAAAAAATACTTATTACATAATTAAGCTAACTTTTAGTCATACACACTAAGCCGAATGAAAAAAATCAGTGCTTATTTAAAATAACACTAACCATATTTCTATTACAATGAATAAAATCTAGAAGTTAATAAAAATAAAAACTTTAATAATCATTTTTCTATGAAACTTCTCAATTCTTGGGGAAAGCGAAAACAACATTCAAAGTGTGAATATACTGAAAATAAAATCAATGAAATTAAAAAATTCATAAGATATAACTGCATTTATAGATACAACTAGCTTCAGAGAAAATTCAAAAATGGGAATGAAAATAATCAAGAATTTAGAATACTAGAAAAAAAATTATAATATTGAGGAAGTTGGAAGAAACTGACAAAATAAGAAATAATTTGCAGAAATTATATAAATCTAAAATTTGGTTCTTATCGGCTAAACTGTAACTCATTGGTGAACTACTCAATTTTAAAGTTAGACTACTTCTATGCAATACAAAATGAAGAAACCACAAAGGAAAAAAAATAAGTTAACCCCACAAAGATTCAAATGCTTTGCATAAAGTTTCCACAAATTAAAAAAAAGGGCAATTGGTGAAGCATTACCAGTAGATATAATAGGATAAACAAGTGGCACTCACAAGAACTACAATTTTGTGACCAATACATATTTTCAAATAAGCTTAACCTCAAATTAAAAATTACACATTCAAGAATGCCAACTTGAGAGTGAAAAATTATCTTTTACTTGCAAAGACTAATAAAAATATTTGACAAAATTCATTGTACTAAGGATATGAAATACTTGAAAGCCCTGTGCATTATTTTGGGAATTTTAGTGCCACATTTTGGGAGGGAAATATCAACCAAAATATTTCCTTTATTGCTCAAACCCACTGGCCCCCAAATTTTTCTTTTAAAAAGTGCGTGTGTGTGTGTAAATTAAAAAGTTATATATACATATTTTTTTTACTGGACAATTGTTTTAAGATATAGAATATCTATATAAGGGATACAATGTTTGAAACAACATTACTTGGAAACCCTATCAACACTAGAAATATTATAAAGAGGGAATCTTTGTAGCATAGCTCATTCAAATGATAGATTACTATAGGCTTAGAAGAACCAAGTAGAGGGGCGCCTGGGTGGCACAGCGGTTAAGCGTCTGCCTTCGGCTCAGGGCGTGATCCCAGCGTTGTGGGATCGAGCCCCACATCAGGCTTCTCTGCTATGAGCCTGCTTCTTTCTCTCCCACTCCCCCTGCTTGTGTTCCCTCTCTCGCTGGCTGTCTCTCTCTCTGTCAAATAAATACATAAAATCTTAAAAAAAAAAAAAAAAGAAGAAGAAGAACCAAGTAGAGCTGTAATGAAAATGAAGTGAAATAAAAAGGTATGGAACAATACACACAATATAAATCATAGATCTGTTTATGTTAGATTTCTGGAAATATCTACAGGAAACTGCTGAGGGTATGTACCTGTGGCAGTGAAACTCGGTTGAGGGGAACTGGAAAGTTAACCTTTATTCTTCATGTTAAATGCTTTTGTATCATTTAAAATATATATCACTTCAACAATATCAATTTCAAGAAAAAGAAATGAAGGTAAGAAGGCGAAGGATAGATTAAATTGTGTGTGACACTGGCGTTATTAGCTGGACAGTATGATGAACAAATGTGGAAGGAGCGCCTTAGTGGTGAAGTGGCTGCTTCTGACCTGCTACTTCACCCAGGAGTGTGGCGTAGTCAAGCTTTTCAGGTTAGTGTCAGAGTTTGAGTGTGAAGTGGCACTTGGAGACATGGCCCTGATTGATAATGCACTACTTGTTTCATGGAAGTTAAAAGATTAACTCAGAAGAGCAAGTGATCAATAATAAAATGTTTCGTGTAGGCAAATATAGCCTTGGCTGGGGGGTCTTGTCCTTGTATCTTCCTGCGTTATAATGCCTAATAACTTTATATAACACTAAAACCGCTCAGAGAAACAGACCGTTTTTCTAACCCTGAGAAATTTAGTAGACCATGAAATTATGCCATTACCTTAGAGGCAGAACTCGCTGTAGTCAATTAGGTGTTAAATAGCATTTTCTTTCATTTGATTATTGGTTTAAGTGTATACAAGAAAGGAGGACTTTGGGTAAAAATCTGCCATATGTCTATTAAAACGTGTCCCCAACCTCACATTTCAAAGACCCGAAGTGGGGGGGGGGGGATTCTGAATTCTTTTTGGACCTTTTTTCCCCTCCAGAAACAGTATAGCTCACATTTTTTCATATGACTGAAAATAAAAACAAAGCCAAAATCTCAGTGCATTCCAGGTCATGAAGAGAACTACCACCATCATGACAAACGGTGATGCCTCTAAAACTCAAAGTAGTGTGTGTCTGACCACTGAGCACAAATATGCAGAGACTGTGGAAGGCCATTCCACTCTGGTGATGTAGGAGCACAGATCCCTTTCCTTCTCCTCCCTTTTAGACTAGCGATGAAACCCTGAGTGAAGAGGAAAAGGAAGTAAAAATCATTGAGAGGCAAAAGGACATGTATGGGGAACATTCTATGATGAGACTGAATTTAGACAGTTCCTTTGATGTGGCACGGGGGAAGGGGTTCGACTTGAAGCAGCAGAGGTTGGCTAGTATTTATCCTATGCCCAAGGGAATGAGACAAACGAATCCTTCAGATATTTTGTCTAATCTCTGTCATCAAACTAGGAAAGAGAGTGATGAAGGTTTAACAGTGAGAATAAATACATGCATATAAAACTATTTTTTTTAGCCTTGTCTTTTTTTCCCTTCAACCCAACCTCTCCTGGTACTCCATATGGGAAGAAGCCATTTCTGTAAAACAAATTTTGATAAGCAACATGAAGTAGGATATCAGAGATCCAAAAGGCACTATCAAATGACAATTGATTCTCCCTAGTGAAGTGATAATTAATGATTGATTGAGTCAAGGACACTAATGGCCTATGACTGGCTGAATTAATAATATAAGGGCAGAGCAGGAATATTATTTTTTTAGACTCTACGTGAAGTGAAGAAGGGAGATACAAGGTGGCCAGTAAACTTAGGACAAAGATCTATGATCCTGAGAGAGCATATTAAGGTTTGCTCTTGGATATGTAGTGAATTCTCGCTCTTCTTTTTCTATGTCTCATTAAAATATCGTCACTGGTTAAAGCATTGTGGTATTAAATCTGTTATTAGGGTGCTGATTAGAGTACCCAGGTGGTTTGGAGTGAAGAAGAGACCATCAGCAAGAATGCTGCCACATTATACACAGGGACAGAAGTTCCGTTCAGCAAAACACTTGAGTAATGCTTCCCTGCTGCTCCTGTTCCCAGACACAAAGCAGTCTTTCCTCCTCTGTCAAAGTTGCTCTAAAGAATGGATCTATTGGTCAACTACAACATAGTAATTAAACAGTGTGTTCTCTTTGATGCAGTGTCACTTAAAATGTTACTTGAATCACGAAATAAAAGGTGCTCCTACCTAGCTGACGTGATTCCAAGTATCAATGATAGGCCACTCTTCCAATAGAATCGCCTAATTTGGATCAGAAATCAATAAACCTTATCTACTCCATTAAAAAATTATTACTGACAGCTTATTATCAAGCTGATACTAACTCAACATATTCTATCAGTATTTTGATAAGAAGATAAACAGTTGATATTATTCAGGAAGAGGGGTTGGGACCTGCAGTGCACTCCTGGAACTGAGAAACCCCATGTGAAATTTATCAGAACCAGTCACCGCGAGGCCATCCCCACTGACTGAGATTTTCGGCATGGACACCAGTCATCCTGCAACCTTCTCATATCCTTCATACTGCGACCTTCCCAACAAGGCTAGTTATGCTAGAATTTTCGGCATGGACACCAGTCATCCTGCAACCTTCTCATATCCTTCATACTGCGACCTTCCCAACAAGGCTAGTTATGCTAGAATTCAAACCCCCATTTCACTCTCAACTTCATTTCTTAATGTCTCAAGTTTGTGTGATCCTCTTTTGAAAGGGAAGTTTAGCTTCTTGTCTTTTCTCCCCTTGGGAAATTCTTTCCTTCCAGAAGAGAAAAATATAAATTAACAATTCTCTTAGACACAGAGGATTATTTCATAAATGAATCACCTACAAGTTCTTTGTAAAAGACTTAACGTTTGCAATGATTTTCTCTTTGAAATAGAAAAAGAATATTTAATTTTCATAATCCAAATGTTCATGTTCCCAATGTGCCCAAGAAGATGGATATTTAGCCATTAAGGCACCACAAAAATTTTCTAATTTTTCTAAAAAATGTTCTAAATTTTTCTAAAAAAATTTCTCCATTTTCTATCTGTGTATTAAGATCAAAAGGAACTTTGGATTCATATTTAGGTAAGTAAAATCCCATTACTAAAATTGCATTATCCTCAAGGTGAAGCACAGCAAAATTGAAATTAAGAAAAGATTTAAACAGATGGTGAAAGTATTTACAAACACCACCTAAAGTTCTTATTTATTCTCGAAATGTTAAGAAAATCATTTAGCTAATCCATCTTCTGTTCCTACAAACCTTATTAATCTTGATTTTCAGAAGATTTTTAATTGTCTCATTTATGAGAACTCCTAGGCACTCTTTTATACCTAATTCTGTGAGTGCAGTAATTGTTATTAAATTTTTGCTAAAGACCAGACATCAGAAACAGTCAACTAAATTAAATGGCAAATCACTAAATTTCTAAGACTCTGAGACGCTTCTTTATAGAAAGAGCCAAAGCAGAGCTGGGTATAAGATTAATGTACAAGATGAAAGCACTGTTGGAATTTAGAGATGACTGGGAACTAGAGAGAAATGTGTTTGAATTGTGAACTTGCAATAATTTACCATAAGTATTATAAGTATTATAAGTTACAATGAGCTTCCACAAATAATTTTGAAGGAGTTCGGCTACAGACTGATAATGTAATGTGAAATGTTAAAATATTACTAATTGATAATATATTATAAATGTTCCAACATTTTAGATTAGTAAATTTCAACAGAAGTTATTCTTTATGTTTAAGAAAGTACCTATTAGTCAATAGAAATTACATATGGTATCATGCCTTTAAATTGCCCTTGACAAAACAATGTGTGCCATTATCTTACTAACTTCTTTAATATCTACTGAGACACTTGAAATTTTATGATTGTTGAATACATAAACACATGTGATCACTCATTTTAATATTATCTGAGATTTCTCTTATTTCCAAGACACATGTAGAATTTAGATTATAACTATTGCATTACAGCATCCTGTGATTCAGTTTTATTAAGTATGATGATTCCTTAATTGACACTACTATGAATATCTTTCATAATTCCAGCTTTAAACTTTTACCTGAAGTTTTCAGATAAATGAAGAATTGAAGATAATTCAAGGCAATTCTAGTAAGGGTGAGTTTATCTCTTACCTCAAAATACTGGATACTCCTGGACTTTATATATATTATATGTTAATATAATATATAAATAATATATGTAATTATATATTATTTATGTATTTATTTATTTTAGAGTTTGTAGGGTTACCTTTTCTAAGTGGGAAAAAATATGGTCTTCAATTGAAGCACTATTTTAAAATTGCACTCAACTTGCTTTGGCTTTTTTATTCAGAGAGATACTCTGCAGGTATATGTGAACTAAAAATTAGCCCTCATTCTATCAATTGGCAGTCAAATACTGAAAAATCATATAAATAGATGATGGGAATTTGAACTTTCTCTTAATAGCTTAAGTATTTGTAATGAAACTAATATATATTATAAATATTGAATTTATTTCTCATAGACTTAAAATTATGTCCAAGATATTTCCATTGCAGAAAATGTTGACACCTATATACAAAATTAACCTCTGATTTAATATTATTTCAAAAGCTTAAGAATTTAATGAAAACACATCACACATATAATTTCATGGTTCTTTTTTAAAAATGCTTATGTTAAAACAGGATAGTTTCCATTAGAAACTTTCACTATTTCCAAGGACAGAATATTTAAACATAGTTTGTAATTATGTCAAGAATATATTCACATCATCAAATGAAAGGATTCTGTAAAGACCTAACAGAAATCAGAGATGCCAAACATTTGTGATTTGCATTCTGTAGTAATCTTGGTTACTTTAAATGAAATAACTTTGTCAAAATGTGTTTCATGGATTGAAATTTAGAGGCTTGGAATCAGACAGATTGATGAAGCCCATCCACTGTCATTCTGAAACCAAGAAATATTAAGTAGTTTTCTCAAGGTCACACAGAGAAAAGATAGAAATGCCAAGCACAGAATCAGAGTTTTCTGGCTTACAGTCAGCTGTCCTTTTTAACACATAAATTATTAACCCACACATTTTACTGATGAGACAACTAATAAGCAATGTGGTAAATATAATACAAATCATAACACTAAAACTAAAATTAACCAACACATATGGTCAGGGGGGTTCAGGAAGTAGACAAAATTTGAGAGTTCTCTGGAATCCTGAAGGCAAGAGAGATTAAACTTTGAAATAGAAGATTCATGTTCAGTTTCCTCATTCTGAAGAAGGAAAAAAATAGGACTAGCTCTAGGCACCATTTTAAAATAAGTGTAATTTACCTCTTAAAATCACTCCTTACTTCACATCATTTGTTCTCATATCCTGTGATCTCAGTGACGCATTTGCTACATCTTTTAATATCACCCTTTCCCTCCTTATTAAGTATTGCACTTTTCAGGGTTGTCCCCACCTCCATATACAATCACCACAGCTTATCTTAGCCATGGAGTTATCAGCTTCTCCTAAAACATACAGGACTTTTTAGTCCCAGTGAATCTCTATATCATGGGTTCTAAAGCAGTACTGGGGTAAAAGAATAGGACAGAATACTTTTACTCAAATCATAATAGTGTATAAAATGTACAAATGTGTGCAAATGTGTATAAAAGGAGTCCTGGACAAATAGACAAATAAGAGTTGATATGTCTTCTTCCCAGGGATAAATGTATCAGTTCTAGATACTTATAAGATTTATTATATATAGTTGACATGAAGAAAAAAACAAAGCATATTTCTTACTGCCTAATTTAGAATTATTAAGTGCCAAAAATAGCAGAAACTCTGCTACATACTCAAACAAATGGACATGTGAGAAGACTGACAAGACTGACTTAAATCATTAACATTATATATTTTAAATACAGAATTAAACTTTATTCATATATATATTTGGTGAACATATGGTTTTTCTTTTCTGATATTCCATGGTAATATTTATACAAATAAAAATTAAAATGTCATAGCATATGAATTGTCCCTCCCCCCACATAAGTACTTCACATTTTTCAAATCTTCTCCAAAAATAATTTGATTAAAATTTCTAACTATGAAATTGAGGAATGTACCCTCTATCCCTACACTCTGAAGGGTTTTAATCAGGAAAGGATGCTGTATTTTGTCAAATGCTTTTTCTCCATCAATTGAGAGGGTCATACGGTTCTTGACACTTTTCATATTGATATAATCTATCACACTGATCGATTTGCAAATGTTGAACCACCCTTGCATTCCAGGGATGAATCCCACTTGGTCGTGATGGATAATCCTTTTAATGTACTGTTGGATCCTATTAGCTAGGATCTTGTTGAGAATTTTTGCATTCATATTCATCAGGGATATCGGTCTGTGATTCTCCTTTTTAATGGGGTCTTTGCCTGGTTTGGGGATCAAGGTAATACTGGCCTCATGGAATGAGTTTGGTAGTTCTCCTTCTGTTTCTATTTTTTGAAACAGATTCAGGAGAATAGGTATTATTTCTTCTTTGAATGTTTGGTAGAATTCCTTGGGGAATCCGTCAGGCCCTAGACTCTTGTTTTTGGGAAGTTTTTTGATCACTGCTTCGATCTCTTCATAATTAATCGGTCTGTTTAGATAATCAGTTTCTTCCTGTTTCAGACTTGGTAGTTTATAAGTTTCCAGGAAGGCAGCCATTTCTTCCAGGTTGTTTAATTTATTGGCATAAAGCTGTTGATAAAAGTTTCTAATGATCCTTCCTATTTCATTGGTGTTGGTTGTGATCTCTCCCCTTTCATTCATAATTTTATTAATTTGGGTCCTTTCTCTATTCCTTTGAATAAGTCTGGCAGAAGATATGAACAGACACTTTTCCAATGAAGACATGCAAATGGCTAACAGACACATGAAAAAATGTTGAAATCATTAGCCATCAGGGAAATTCAAATCAAAACCACATTAAGATACCACCTTATGCCAGTTAGAATGGCAAAAATTGACAAGGCAAGAGAAAAACAAATCTTGGAGAGGATATGGAGAAAGGGGATCCCTCGTACACTGTTGGTGGGAATGCAAGTTGGTACAGCCACTTGGGAAAACAGTGTGGAGGTCCCTTAAAAAGGTAAAAATTGAGCTACCCCATGACCCAGCAATTGCACTACTAGGTATTTACCCCAAAGCTACAGATGTAGTGAAGAGAAGGGCCATATGCACCCCAATGTTCATAGCAGCATTGTCCACAATAGCTAAATTGTGGAAGGAGCTGAGATGCCCTTCAACAGATGACTGGATTAAGAAAATGTGGTCTATATATACAATGGAATGTTACTCAGCCATCAGAAAGAACGATTACCCAACATTTGCAGCAACATGGACAGGACTGGAGGAGATTATGTTAAGTGGAATAAGTCAAGCAGAGAAAGACAATTATCATATGGTTTCACTCATTTATGGAACATAAGAAATAGCAGGGAGATCGGTAGGAGAAGGAAGGGAAGAATGAAGGGGGGATAAATAGAAGTGGGAATGAACCACGAGAGACTATGGACTCTGGGAAACAAACTGAGGGCTTCAGAGGGGAAGAGGGTGGGGGATTGGAATAGGCCGGTGTTGGGTATTAAAGAGCGCCCATATTGCATGGTGCACTGGATGTTATGTGCAAATAATGAATCATAGAACACATCAAAAACTAAGGATATTGTACAGTGACTAACATAATAAAAAATTATTATAAAAAATTTTAAAAAGTTCTAACTATGTACAAATTCCTTAAGAGTATTTGATACATGGACGTGCATCTTTTGTCACCTAAGGCCTTTCTCCTTAAAGTGTGTTTTTGTTTTGTTTTTAAAATCAACCTCAACACCGTCTGGGAGCTTGTTAGAAATTCAGAATTCCATCCCAGATTTAGTGAATCAGAATTGGGATTTTTATCAGGATTCCACAGACGGTATCACATTGAAGCTTGAGAAGCAGTCACTGACCTAAGAAAGGCCATGTCCAGTTTTATAGTGTGATGCAAATGTTTTATACATGGTGGAAAATGCAGGAAATCAGATTTCCACTTTATTTTACTATAATGTGAATAAAAAGTGTGCCCTTAGATTATACTAACTCAGTATACCATGACCATAAATACTAAGAGGAATTTCATGGGATATATGGGTTCTGGAAATTTAGAATCTACAACGACCATCTAAGTCCCTACCTGTTCATGAGGCTACACATTCATCCTTGAATTCATCAGAACTGAATCACCAATTGAATTCACTACTGGTAAGTTTCAATTTCATGAGTAAACCCTGGTCTAGCCTAAATCTCTAAGGGCTACATGTGAGAATTTCCTTATAATATTCTTACTTTTTTTTTTTTTAAAGTCAGTACAGGTCAATTTATCATTCCTATACTTACTCCTATGTTTTTGGTATATTTTTGTGTTTTAATCACCGCGACCTCAAAGAGAAGAAAAAAGAATTTGGGCAATGTTCTCCCCAAGTGCCTGCTCATAAGGCCTGCCTGAGTTTAAATACACAGATTCCTAAATGGATTTTTAAATGTTCTTCCCCAGACCACCCTTTGCCCCATCTACTCTCCTGAGAAAGACCTCTCTTTCTAACCCCTGCTTCTTCCCCTCTTTCCATTTTTATCTTTTACTTTATTGCCGACCAGGAAAAAAAAAAAAGGAATAGAGTTCTATTCTGGCCATACTTAGGCCAGCAGTCTCTTATCCTTGGAGTAAGGATGATGCAGTCACAGCATTAACACAATAAATTATCTTAATGAAGAACATTCAAGCCAAATGTAATTCTGTCTTTTCTGCTTTTCTTAGACAGCATCCTTCTCCATCTGTTCTGAATTTAGAGCCAAAGTGTGCTCCAGATAAATTTAGTATCTGTGGGAATGGATGTGTAGGAGTTCAAAGACTGGCCTCCTGGAGGGATTGTCAAAAACTAGGAAATACAGAAAACCTCCTTCTCTTACACACCAGAAGGGATTGAAAAAAAAAAAAAAAAAACAGAACCAAAAGACCCATCTGTGGGAACCCCAGATGTGGCATTACAGAATATAATACCACTTCAGGAACCCCTCTTATCTTCTTTGTATCTTAGAGTGAACCCCCAAAACTATCCTTTTCTCACTCAAGAGGAGGGATCGTTCATTTCTCCCAAAACCTGCCTGGGGAAATCGTTGTACTTTCCAAAAACACTCACCATCATATTCTAGTTCCTTTATTGCTGTTCCCAAACACAGAGACACTCTTTTACAATGATTCTGCTACAAATTTTTATAGGGAAATAAGATCCCCCAAAAATACCATATATATATAATATACATATAAATTATGAATGTTACACATTTTACATGGCTTTTGGTCTAATAACTTCTTACTCTCTCCAAAACAGAAAATGGAAACCCTGGAGTCTTTCATGTATTACGTTTAATCCTCCTGAACTAGATTCTTAATAAATATTCTTTTCTCTAGTTCCTTTATTGCTGTTCCCAAACACAGAGACACTCTTTTACAATGATTCTGCTACAAATTTTTATAGGGAAATAAGATCCCCAAAAAATACCATATATATATAATATACATATAAATTATGAATGTTACACATTTTACATGGCTTTTGGTCTAATAACTTCTTACTCTCTCCAAAACAGAAAATGGAAACCCTGGAGTCTTTCATGTATTATGTTTAATCCTCCTGAACTAGATTCTTAATAAATATGCTTTTCTCTAGTTCCTTTATTGCTGTTCCCAAACACAGAGACACTCTTTTACAATGATTCTGCTACAAATTTTTATAGGGAAATAAGATCCCCAAAAAATACCATATATATATAATATACATATAAATTATGAATGTTACACATTTTACATGGCTTTTGGTCTAATAACTTCTTACTCTCTCCAAAACAGAAAATGGAAACCCTGGAGTCTTTCATGTATTACGTTTAATCCTCCTGAACTAGATTCTTAATAAATATTCTTTTCTCTGTACGTTTACTCTATGGTACTCTCTTCCCACTCTAAGAATGCCATCCAAACAGTTTTATTTCCAGTAATTCTTTGTGTTCTATATAAACTAATTAGATCAGTCTTGTTAGTTGGTTCTTCAAATGTTCTCTATCCATGCTCTTTTGGTCTATCAAATACTGACAGAATTATGCTCAAATATGCACAAAACATGCTAAACAAGGCAATCATTAAAAGTGCAGTGTGAGTTATTGGGAATTTTTATGGCAAAGTCTGCATGGATAAAGCTGAAACATTAGAAGAAATGTTAACAGACTGAAGAAAATAGAACCAACCTTTTCATATCATTAAGTCTTAACCAGTCAGTAACATATTTAGTATTCACTATTTGCAAGGCATTGTACCATGTACCACAGGGATTTACAAATAAATAAGACTTCTATAAAATAGTATAAAAGAGGAAAATAAAGCACACATCAATTCTGATAGAAGATTCATCTGATAAAAGTTCAACAAACAAAAGACTAACAGAACCCAGAGGCAGAGATCTCTTCTAACGAAGATAATTAAAAATGCCCCCAGAAGAAGTGATAGGAGTCTTGAAGGGTGAGTAAAATCATGACAGAAAAATAAAGAATATATTTTATGAAAGTGAGACAGCAATAAAATTCTGGCTTGTTCAGGAAAAGAGAAATTTTCTATTCTAGTTGGAATATAGAGATCATAAGATGTCTGGGTGATGATTATATTTCAAATAATGGGATTGTTATGGGCTCAACTGTGTCCCCTTAAAATTCTTATGCGAAGTCTAACCCCCAGTACCTCAGAATGGGACTATTTTTGGAGATAGGGCCTTAACATGATAAGTTAAAATCAGGCACTAGGCCTGATCCTGAAATCTAAACCCAGTCTTACCGGTGTCTTTATAAGAAGAGGAGATTAAGACACACAGAAGAGATGCCAGGGGTTCCTGAGCAGGGAAGAAAGGCCACATGAGGAAGCAGGGAGGCGGCGGCCATTTGTAAGCCGAGGAGAGGACACTCAGGAGAAACCAAACTGCTGACACCTTATCTTGGACTTCCAGCCTCAAAAACTGTAAAAAAATAAATTTCTGTTGTTGAAGCCACCCAATCTGTGGCCTTTTATTACAGAAGCCGTAGCAGATTAATTTAGGGATGTAATAGAAAAAGAATGATGTCTGTTTGTCTTTGATTAGCCTTTGAAAGTTGTCACATATGTACATATGGTCTTTTAAAGCTTCTACCGTTAAATCTCAATTTCATCTGGTCATTAACATTAAAACCCTCAACAGTTCTTCTTTGTTGTTATTTATTATTCTGTCACTCCATTTTTACCCATACCAGGACTCCAAATATTAAAGCATCTAAACCTTGCATTGCTCCAACCACATCAGGTCTCCAACAAAAATCATCTACTCAAGAAAAGCTCACAAATATCTATAATGAACAGGAGTTACATGGACATGTATGAAAATATGAATACAGACAATATATTTATAGACCTATTGCATAATGCTAATTCTAGAAGGTAAAGTATGAGGTGTTTTTTGGTTTTTGTAGAAAAAGAATGAGTGGGGGGAGGGGCAGAGGGAGAGAGAGAAAGAGAGAGAATCTTAAGTAGGCTCCACACCCAGCATGGAGCCCAACGAAGAGCCCCATGTGGGGCTCGACGGGGGGTGCCTGGTCTTATGACCCTGAGATCACGACCTGAGCCAAAATCAAGTCAGACGCTTAACCAACTGAGCCACCCAGGCACCCCTGAGGTTTTAGAATTCTTTATAATATATTTGTTTGAAGGAGATTGAGTTCCGTCCTTGATCAGGCTTCCCAACCAGTTACACCAGTTTAGGTTTCTAAAGAGTGATCTGTATATTAATCATGCTCAGGGATAAGTGAGCAGCACGGTATTCATCCCCCATTCTTCTGCCACCTATAAAGCACATGATGCTTAAATACAAATAGTAAAGCAGCATGACCTACACAACTTGGCCTTGGTTTCAAATAATTTATCTGCTAATTTGATACTCCTCAAAGCTGGTAGAAGTTTTAATTTGTGAAAGCAGTAACTATCAGAAATGCTACACTAACTTATATTTTTATTACAAATTTTTGCTTAGTAGTATGTTCTTTCCCTATAAAAGACTCAGTCATTCACTGAAGAACTAAAGCTAGCCCTCTCGCTTATTTCATCTCTCAAGTAGTTTGGTATTCCATAAAGAGTTCATATTGTATCAATATGGAAAACATAAACTATAGCCAGAAAGTGTCATTGGTGTCCATTATACTATAAAAACAAATAAGGAATTAAAAGATGGCTGAAGATGGATCAACATGAAGAATGTGCCATGAACAAGATTTATGATCAATTATGTGCCCTTGTGGTATAAAGAGGAGAAAAATGTCAGCGGTTTCAAACTTACTCCTAAACCAATAAACCTTAAACTCCTTATGATTCTAATGAAACAGCAAAGAATGCAATACAGTTTAGTTTGTTGGGACAGTAAGATGAATGTTACAGTAAATATCGATTCTGTCATAACCTCTCCCACTCTTAGATGTTCTAGAAAAAGTGTAAACAGCAAATCTTTTTCTTTTTTAATTTAGATATACAAAATTGAAGACAATCCTTGGAGTACTTGGATAAAAGACCATTTTTATACTTCATATTACTCTGTTTTCTTTCATTTTATTATGCAAAGATTTGATGAAATTCATAAATTTTGCTTTTTATAGTTAAGAAACTGACAGATGTATTTGGCTGCAGAAATATTTCTGAACTTGTTCCAAAAGGATATAGAAAAGAAAATGTTTGACATATATATATATATCTTCATGGGGGTTTCAGAAAACACATTTCTTGGCATAGCAAGTTAGGTTTTCAAGTCAAAATTTAAGTAATCTCTACATCCAATATGGGGCTGGAACTCATGACACCGAGATTAAGAGTCACATGCTCCACAGACTGAGCCAGCCAGGTGCCCCTCAAATCAAAATTTAAAAGAATAACCCCCATAATGCATGGTTCTTCTTTCTTAACAAGATAGAGATTTAAGTACAAAGCATTTACATTCTTATTGACAAAAACAAAGAGTACAAATTTTGTGCAAAATAAAGCCCTTTAAATTATGTTTCAGCAAATGCTCATTATCATCATCAACAAATTGTTTAAGGATTCATCATGAGTGAAGTTAAGTGTGGGATTTCTGGGTAGATGAAGGCATCAGATACAATATGTTAAAGTAAGACATAAGTTTCTTAATTACAGGCAACAGAATAGCCTATTCTACTTAGTTTGGGCTCCAGTGGATTTATTAAAGGATGTTTGAGACCTCATAGTATTGTAGGAAGACCAGAGGGTGAATTTCCAGAAGTAACTCCCCAAACTTCATTGCACAACTGACTGCTAAGGAAGTTGCTGCTGCTACAGAACCCAGAGGTAGCCAGCCTCTGCCTCTACCCACGCCACCAGCAGCGAGAAGAAAGATCCCATGGATTTGCCCTGAAGCTCACCCCCAATTCAAACTCTTGCTGCATGGATAGTCTATTTCGTGAGGCTTAAGTGACCACACACTGTCATTAGGGGGGAAAAAAATTATCTTGAGAAAGGTAACAATTTGAGAACGTAAAGAATTGTTAAAATATGGGGAGGAAAAGTATTTAAAAAGATTGTGTAGCCACCAATGGCAAGTTTCTATGTCCGTATACCACCAATTTCTATGTCATTAGCCTTGCTAGATTTTTTTATATGCAATAGTATATAAACATCTACTGAAGTTCTATAATAATTATCCACTCTGGTTTTAAGAATGATATATGGAGGGTTACTAGAAGATCTAGAAAAGGTCTTCTCTAGAGAAGGTCATAAAACACTATTGTTAACTCTTGAGTATTATCCAAAATTTTCTCTACAATGTACTTTACACTATCTTTCTCCAACCAACTGAAGTGCTAAGAGTACTTCTAAGTAGCTTAAACCAAATAAGAGAATAAGTTACTGAGTATTTTTTAGAGTAACTAATTTTATGATTTCCAGTCCAGTAAGAAAATGTCTCTGTAAATATTGCCAGTGTTCACTTCTCTTGTGAAAGAAAGTAGCCATAATTGTTTTCTCGATAAACTCTAAATACCTTCACCACCTTCTTCCTGTCTACTTGTAATGATATTTGTTTTGAGTCAGCTGAGATACAAATATTAATTTATTTCAGTAGAGGAATAAATTTGAATATTAGAAGACGAAATACACAATTTATTGCATGCTTCCTCATGCCAGGTGTTTGCTGGACACTGTGGTGAATAACCTCAGGTCACCGCGCTCAAGCCATTTACAGACAGTGTAGTAAACATTCGTTTCCAAAACAAGCAGTATGAACCATGAGAAGACACGGTTCCCGTACAGAAGGAAGTAATCGATGCTTTTGCCTTCATGGAAGAGATGGTGCCTCAGCGAGGTCTTAAAAGAGAAATTGGATTTCAAAAATCCAGAAACATAGGCCATGCCAGTAAAATGAGTTCTGCCAACATACTATCCCTTCTACATAAAAATGTAGGAGACTCGGTAAAATAGCCTGTCAACCATGGATGTAAATGCTAATCATTTTACATAGTTTTGGGCACTTCGAGCTCCTTTCCATTCATATTACATAGACTAAGATATTCTTTGACAAGCAGAAGCATAATACTCTTAAATTGGGTTCATAAAGGGGGAAAATCCTGCTTTTATTGTTTAATATGAAAGAGAATAAAATTTACGTTGAAAAGATCATCACTTAGAGAGCAGCTTTCCTACCACTCCTAGTGCCAAGTGGACAATAATTGCTTACTGAAAGCATCTCTGTCTTTATGCACTTTTTGGGATAATACCTCTTCTATGTTCAATGTGATCAAACTATGGAATTGAGTACAATGCTTGAGGGAGGCTCAGTTTTAAGGGGATAAGAAGGAAAACATAAGAATTATTTTAAAGGAATGGGAAAAAGGAATAGAAAAAAGAGTGACACAGAAACCCAGAGACAGCAGGAAAAATATATGTGAAACTAATGGATTCCCCACACCACCCCCCCGCCTCAGGGAATGGAAAAATGAGATCAGTTCTGACTGCAAAATCACAAGATAAGCAGATAGAGGAAAAAGCTTAGTTGACAGAACAAAAGCGCCTCAAGTTTTGGGTATTTTGTAACAAAAATTCCTTTAAACTAAAAGGGTTTTTCAACATTCTGAAATTTCCAGTATTTTCTAGTCATTTTTTGTTATTATCCAAACCAAATACTTTAGGTCCTTATCACACATGATGTAATCTATCTAGTCCAATAATCTCCATTTAACTTGAAGAAAATTCCAACAAGTAGAGCAAGACAAGGTCATGTGGATAGCAGCAGCTCTCCATTTGTCTGAGTGGGCTTAGCAATAAGCTTAGAATTCTGCTTGAATATTGTTAGGTAACCTTTTCTAGCTCTCCTCCTTGCAATTGGACAGGACAAAGAGAAACCAAGGATATAACCAAAAGCAAGCTGAAGTGGCAAAGTTGTGAGATATCAATATTATGTTTGTACCTCCAATTCATCTGAGGCTATGTCCAGATTTGGGCGGTGACTGCCAAGTACTCTCTGGTTCTAGACTCCAGACTCAGTAGGGAGTCTGGAGCATAAATCATTAATTGAGGCTGTGTTATGGACTGGACTATGGTAATACTTTTATCAATACATAAAAATATATAAAGTACTTTGTGTACCTTTCCCTGTTCTGCTCCTAAAATATTTACTGCCTCCATCAGATTTAACTCAAAAAATGCAGGTTGAAGGAATAAATACCTATAGAAGAGGGAATATTAAGAAGATGGGTTAGCACCATGATGTTTCAGTAATGACCACTGTGAGATACCAACAAACCAACGCCCTGGTAATTGTTAGTTGCAAATGGGATGCTTTCGAAATCAGCTACCCCACTATGAAGGGGTCTGCTTCCCCCTGCTGGAGGCATCCAATAGCTGCACCTACTCCAGGAGCTCCTCGCAATCACATCATCAGTGAGAGTAAAAGCTAACATTTATTGTGAGCTTGCTCAATACATGGATTTAGTATATGAAAATGATAATAAATTGCCTCTTCCCTCCTGAGCATGACTAAATCTTGCTTACGACTCCTGAAGATGTGCCTATGATACTGTCTTGGCCTCTCTTTAACCATAGCACATATAATAACACACTCAGTTCCATGAAATAACATGGTTGGATACTTCCGTATTTGAAAAGTACTCTGTTGGCCCCAGCCTATCTTCAGTATGTGCCCACATGTTCTACTTCCTCTCAAAACCCACAATCACATGCAGAATCTCTAATTTCTCGAAGTGAAAAATCCTTATATTCCTTTTCTGAATATGACGTCATTTTTCTTCCTATGCCATTTATTTAATATTTCTTTTCTTCCAGACAGAAAAACCTCAGGGTCCTGGGGAGGCCTTTTTTCTTTAACCAATTACATGCATATTTCCTTAAAACACCTCCTATAATAACTGAAATGCCATAGCCAAACTCTTTCCATATCTAGGTAGGTAGTATATATATAAATATATAAATATATAAATATATATATATATATATATATATATATATATATATATATAACTATTCACACAGATTGAAAGTCAACTGAAAGACAGTTTTTCTAAAACTATTTTATACAAAGCCACCAAAAAAATTCACGGACTTTCACATATATATGATACACCCTAATATTTTATGGCCAAGGTTAGGATTGAACGTGAACTTAATAAACACTCAAGAACTGAATAACTCCTGAAGCTTCTGAATAAGTAATATATCTTAATTATGACTGGTAGTCATTTGGATGTTTTCCAGTTGTCATCAGGAAATGAGGTACATCCTCAGGAAGATAATTAAAAGAAAATCGTAATATAATTTTCTAGAACAGTAATAAATACTAACAGATAATGAATATCAAAGACAAATTGGTGCTTTGTAATTAAGTTTGTTTTCCAAATAGAGGGTGTGTGTTACAGAAGAGGGTTCGTTTCGGAGAATGAAACATCTAAGGTGAAACTGATCTCTGGTAATTCACGGCAGATAGGAAAAATAAGACCTCAGTTTTGAGATTTTAATAGGTTAATACCACATGGGAACAGCTGATTAAAAGCACAACAGTTTCAAATTTGGGGGACCCAAGATGAAGATAGATATTCTTTATAAAACTATGTCCCCAACTTACTAAAAGTTTACGAGAATAATGTTTTGTCTCATTTCATCATTCATTGGTCAGCACAAGCTGATACTATTTTCTGTAAGTAACAACACCTGTAGGTGACCTTGAACTTGACTTCATAATTTTTATACTACAACATATGAAATTTCACAGTACAGATAGCAGAATTCAAAATAGGCAAGAATCTAACACCAGGAGATCAGAATTCAAAATCAAAAATCTAAAATTACTCTGACAGGCTCATGCAGACTTGTGTTCTGAGATTTTTTCATCTCTGCTGTTATCATAACTATTATAACTGCAGTCAAAGTCTAATGTAGATAAGCAGAGATCATTTACAAGCTTTATTTTGGCATAACCATGCAATTAAAATTGGCCAACAGATGCTGATACAAATATTTCTGAGAGAGTCTAGGATTCACTAAGTTCTCTGATGGCAGTTTTTTGTCTTGTTTTGTTTTATCCTGGTAGCATTTTATGTTTTTTTCTTTTTACTCAATATATTCAAGGACTATGATTTCCGTATCTGGGAAATATTTAGATTTTTTAATGTTTGACAGTCTTAACTTTAAATAAACTGGTTTAAATGACAATTGGGAATATTTTAAAAACAGCTAATAGGAAATGATGAACTAAAATATGCATTATACATAATTAAAGAAAAATTTATTTGATATTCCTATTATCTGGAAAATTGCATAATTCTTATCTTTGGCTATTTAAAGTAAAATTAGATTTGCTAAGGGATTTTACGTTTCTCTACCAAGTCAAAATTTTGTTTTTAAATTCAGACTATATTTGAATATGCCATCAATTTAAATGATCAAACCTCTTTATAAAAAGAAATGACAAATTATGTACGTTGTTAATGTTAGGAGAATATGTGTCCATAATGAAGTATCTATGTTAAATACTAAACATTTAAATTAATACACATTATTTCATTTTCCCGTTCAAGGTATTTTTAATAAGCCATGTTTAATTATAATTATATATGTCAACTTGTCTGGTAAAGAGTAACACATTATGAATGAAAATTGTATAATTCTTATTCTTATATTTAAGAATAAGTACTAACTGAATATTTGGCTAATATATTTCTTGAAACAATGGCAAATATTTGCTGCTGTACCTCTCACACTTAATGCGGTTTTCTTAAATATCCAGAAATTTTGACTGCTGATAAAATTTTACCATATTTCCACTCTATACTTCTTTGGCAAATCTAATACAAGTCAATTATTTTACAATGAAATATTGCAAGCATACAAAGAGTTTAGAGAACAAGACTTATATATAAGTTTTATATATAACTAATATATATAACTAAAAGTTACTATATGTCATTCTTTGCTTTAGTTTTTTTTTTTTTTTTTTGGTTAACAGATGTGAAACTTTACCAATGTAATTAAAATACACACCTAATCCATCCATTACTGTCAATATCTTTATAGAAGAAACTAATTTTCTTGAAGTTGATGTGTAATCTTCCAATCTTTTCAGATTTCCTGTATTTATATTTATACATACATATGTGTATCTCTGTGTGTATAACAGCATGTAATACTATATATTTTTGTATTTTAAAATTCATATGAATAGTGAATACTATATGTGTATACAAAAATAAACTCAAGATAAATTTTAAAAAACCTGGGGTGCCCGGGTGGCTCAGCCGTTTAAGCATCTGATTCTTGTTTTTGGCTCCGGTCACGACCTCAGGGTTGTGAGATCAAGCCCCTCTTCCAGCCCCACGTCACGCTCTGCATCAGGCTCTGCACTGGGTGTGGAGCCTGCTTAAGATTCTGTCTCTCCTTGCCCTCTGCTCCACCTCCTGTTCATGCAGACACTCTCTCTCCCCTTCTCTAAAATAAATACAATCTTTAAAAAAACAGATTAAAAACCTAAATGTGAGACCCAAAACCATAAAAATCCTAGAGAACACAGGCAGTCATTTCTTTGACATCAGGCATAACAACGTTTTTCTAGGTATGTCTCCTAAGGCAAGGGAAACAAAAGCAAAAATAAACTATCGGGATTACAGCAAAATAAAAAACTTTTGCACAGCAAAGGAAACCATCAATGAAACAAAAAGACAACCTACTGAAAGGGAGAAGATTTTGCAAACGATATATCTGATAAAGGGTTATTACCCAAAATTTATAAAGAACATACAATTCAACACCCCCAAAAAAATCTAATGATACAATAATTCCATTATTTACCCCCCAAAAAAAACCCTAATTTGAAAAGATACATGCACCTCTATGTTTACTGCAGATTTATTTACAATGACCAAGATATGACAGCAACCTAAGTGTTCATACATAGATGACTGTGTAAGGGAAATTGGAAAATTACACAGCCATGAAAAAGGATGCGATCATGACATTTGAGACGACATGGATGGACCTAGAGGGTATTATGCTAAGTGAAATAAGTTAGACTAAGAAAGACAAATACCATATAATTCCACTCATAAGTGGAATGTAAAGCAACAACAACTGAATAAACAAAAAGCAGAACAGACCTATGAATACAGAGAACAAACCGATGACTGCCAGAGGGAGGAGGTGTGGGACATGCACAAAATGTCTGAAGGGAGAGAGAGATACAGGCTTCCAATCAGGGAATGAATAACTCACAGGGATGAAAGACACAGCTAAGAAATATAGTCAATGATATTATAATACTGATATAACAGATGGTAGCTATACTTGTAGTGAGCATAGCATAATGTATAAAGTTGTAAGATCACTAAGTTGTACACCTGAAACTAATATGATATAGCATGTCAACTACACTAAAAAAAAATCATGAATACTGTCTCACGGCACATGTCACATTTTTCTTTCAATATTTGCCACTTCATACATGCAGGCCATGTATTTCAAAAGCTTTATTATATCCTATTTCATGTATATACCATGATTTATTTACTCATTTCTTTCCTGAAAGTGCTGTCACAACATGACCTTCTTGCCATCCCCCGTTCATACACCTTGTTCTTAACTCTCAGCATCATGAGATAGTGTTAACCACACCCTCTTTCTTGAAACACTCTGTTCTTTTCACTTTTTTGATACCCACTATCTCCTGGGTTTCCCCATATCCCTGTCTTTTTGTCTTATTTTTTTCTTCCCTTTGGATCATTGCATATATTCTCCTGATTTTGATTACAAGTTGGCCAAGGTTTTCTCCTAACCTTCAGACTGTAACTGGACAAATCCACTCAGATATCCCACTGGCGGCCTATGTAAATTTTGCTCAAAACTGAATGTTTCTTGTCCACACTTGACCTTTGTCTTGTTACTGTGTCAGCATGAGCATGGTCCATCACCTCCACAACCAAACCTATCATGAACCACTGTGTAATTACCTCCTATGTAAATCTTGAATCAAACCACTTTTTCCTGTCTCTAGTCATCACACTTTATCACCCATTTTCTAAACTGAATCCTAATAATCTTTCCAAAACCAAATATGATTATGCAACTTCTTTACCTGACAAGATTAAGTGGCTCCATATGATTCTTCAAATCAAATAATCTGATCTCAATGTAACTCATGAAGCCTAGCATTTCAATTTCTTCACACACCTATCATATTCATATTGACACAAACGTTTTCATCAAAACACTTAAAGATAGAAAAAGTTGAAAATGGAAATTAAATATATTTCTTCTTTACCTGACAAGCTTAAATGGCTCCATATGATTCTTCAAGTAATGCAATCTCAGTGTAACTCGCGAAGCTTAGCATTTCAATTTCTTCACACACTTATCATATTCATATTGACACAAACGTTTTCATTAAAATGTTTAAAGATAGAGAAATTGAAAATGGAAATTAAGTATATTTCTCTTGATACTTAAATGTCTTTATCTACGTCTGGCCACATTACCATACATACAACAGAAAATCTTGAAATTAGAAAAACAAATTGGATCCCACGGTCTTAGAATAAGGAAAAAAGACGACACTGACCATGAAGGGCAAATAAAGTTCTTATTTTAAAAATAAATCCTATAAATTGCAGGGCAAAAAGTTTCCTTTGAAACCCAAATGGATGAGAAACACAGCACTTTCTTAAAGCCTCCAAAAAGAGTTTGCATTTAATAGAAGTTAATGTGTATCCAACTGAACCAAATAAATCACAAAGATTCTATTTTTTTTTTTAAAGATTTTATTTATTTATTCAACAGAGATAGAGACAGCCAGCGAGAGAGGGAACACAAGCAGGGGGAGTGGGAGAGGAAGAAGCAGGCTCATAGCAGAGGAGTCTGATGTGGGGCTCGATCCCACAACGCCGGATCACGCCCTGAGCCGAAGGCAGACGCTTAACCGTTGTGCCACCCAGGCACCCCACAAAGATTCTATTTTCTAATTGATCAGTTTAGCTGTTGGTCAAAGAGATGCAGAAAATATAGGTTATCTGAATTTAAAGGTATTTTCATCATTTTTCCATCAATTATATCATTTTTCCTGGTTTATTTTGGTTGACGAAATATGGGCTGGATGAATGACACATTTATATAAATGAAAAACAGACTGAATGAACATACAGAAAAACTAAGACGTTAACGGTAATAAGCTACAGGGAAATTTCAAGAAGCATGAAATAAAAATGACTTCTTCAGGACCTTCATATGATTAGTATCTTTATTGATAACTTGGATCAATACATAAAAAGCCCACCTATTAAGCAGGTTCCTGTAATATATCTGTGAGGTACAGTGATTTTACATCATTAGAGTGAGAATTAGGAAACTGGAAGATATAGCTGAGAAAATAATCCAGAATGCAGCAAAAAAAGAGAAAAGGAGGAAAAAAAAAAGATATGAAAGAGCTAGTCAGAGAGACCTGGTAGAGATGAGAATTCCAAAGTACATTTAAATGAAGTTCTAGAAAGAGAAGAAGAGAGTATAGAAAAAATAAATATTTAGAGTGTTTTCTGAAACTGAAAAAATATTCAGCTTGAAAAAGAACAAGTCCTTGAGAGAAGAAAAGATGGTGGAGTAGGGGACCTTTTTTCAGCTGGTCCCCTGAATCGAGTTGGATATCTACCAGACCATCCTGAACACCCATGAAATCAGCCTGAGACGCAGGAAGATACACCTGGATCTCTACAAACGAACATCTCCAGCGCTGAATATTGAGGTACGAAGTGGGGAGCTGTGAATCCGCGCACAGATATCGGAAGATAAACAGAAGGGGAAGGCAGCCTCTGCACTCGGGCGCCGGGAAGCAGTAGCCACCTGCGCTGGGGAGAGGGCTGAACTTGCGGACTGGCACCTGCGAGAAAGCAGACAGACCGTGAGCTTTGGGAACGTGCTTGCAAGCAGACTGAAAACCAGTGCTCCGGAGCACCCGCGAACCACACTGAAACAGGGAGCTTGGGAGCGCGCACAGGAACCAGGGACGGCTGGTGGTGTTAGAAGCACAAAGGACAGAGACGTGCCATACCTGGGAGCAAGGACTGGGAGAGCGGCTGTGAGGTGCACAACCCATGACACTGCAGGATTTTTAGCAGCACTGACAGAAACAGAGTTAAAGTGGCCAAGAGAGCTCAGTGGAGAGCAGCCTGCGATCTCTTTGCTCTGAGACAGAGGCTAGGATATGACTACTGCTGCTCTAACTCTCAGAAGAGTCACAGAAAACCACCAGGGAAAGACGCCAGAGAACAAAAGCCCGGAAATACCAGTTAGCATTGTGCCCATCCCCCCCCCACACAGGGAAGGGGGAAACTCTACCCAAACAAGGTTGCCTGAGTATCAGTGCAGCAGGCCCCTCCCCCAGAAGGCAGTCTGAAAAAACAAGCCCACATCCCTAAAGTCCCTATGAAACAGATCCATCTTGCTTGGGTCCTGGTCAATAATTTGGGCTCTGTACATCCCCGCAACCACTTCTCATCAGAATGACAAGGAGCAGGAACCCCCAACAAAGGAAAGAAACAGACTGTGGCCTCTGCCACAGAACTAGTGGATATGGATATAACCAAATTGTCAGAAATAGGTCAGAGTAACAATGGTCAAGATGATGTGTAGGCTTGAAAAAAATATTAATGAAAATATTAACAAAAATATAGAATCTCTAAGGGTGGAAATGAGAGTGAATCTGGCAGAAATTAAAAATGCTATGAATCAAATGCAGTCTAAACTAGACACTCTGATGGCCAGGGTAAAGGAGACAGAAGAACGAATTAATGAATTGGAAGATGTGATGGTAGAAGAAAAAGTTAAAATGGAAACTTGGCTCAAAAAAATCCAATTTCAAGAATATAGATTACGGGAGATTACTGACTCAATGAAACATTCCAATGTCAGAATCATCAGCATCCCCAAGGGGGTGGAGAAAAAGAGAGGTCTAGAAGAGATATTTGAGCAAATTGTAGCTGAGAACTTCCGTAATATGGCAAAGGAAACAAGCATTCGTGTCCAAGAGGCAGAGAGTATCCCTCCCAAGATCAATGAGAACAGACCTACACCACATCACATCACAGTGCAATTCACAAATATTAGATCCAAGAATACAGTATTGAAAGCAGCCAGGGGGAATAAAATCCTTATGTACAGAGGGAAAAATATTAGAATAACATCAGACCTGTCTACAGAGACCTGGCAGGCCAGGAAGGGTTGGCAGGGTATTTTCAAAGCTCTATCTGAGAAGAACATGCAGCCAAGGCTCCTTTATCCAGCAAGGCTGTCATTCAGAATTGATGGAGAGATAAGGACCTTCCAAGATTGACAGAAACTGAAGGAATTCGTAACCACCAAATCAGCCCTACATGAGATATTAAGGGGGGGTTCTATAAAAGTAAAAACACCCCAAGAGTGATACAGAGCAGAAATTTACGATCTATAGAAACAAAGACTTCACAGGCAACATGACATTATTAAAATCATCTCTCAATGTGAGTGGCCTAAATGCTCCCATAAAACACCACAGGGTGGCAGACTGGATAAAAAGACATGACCCATCCATTTGCTGTCTACAAGAGACTTATTTTGAACCTAAAGATACATGTGGACTGAAAGTGAAGGGATGGAAAAACATTTTTTCATGTCAATGGACCTCAAAAGAAAGCTGGGGTAGCAATTCTCATATCAGACAGATTAGATTTTAAACTAAAGACTGTAGTTAGAGATACAGAAGGACACTATATTATTCGTAAAGGATGTATCCAACAAGTGGATATGACAATTATAAATATCTATGCCCCCAACAGGGGAGCAGCTAGATACACAAGCCAACTCTTAACCAGAATAAAGAGACGTATAGATAATAATATGTTAATAGTAGGGGACCTCAACACTCCACTATCAGCAATAGACAGATCACCTAAGTAGAAAATCAACAAAGAAACAAGAGCTTTGAATGATATACTGGACCAGATGGGCCTTATAGATATATACAGAACACTACTCCCCAGAACAACAAAATACTCATTCTTTTCAAATGCACATGAAACTTTCTCCAGAATAGACCATATACAGGGTCACAAAACAGGTCTCAACTGATACCAAAAGACAGATTATTCCCTGCATATTCTCAGACCACAATGCTTTGAAACTGGATCTCAATCACAAGGAAAAATTTGGAAGAAACTCAAACACTTGGAAACTAAGAACCATCCTGCTTAAAAATGATTGGGTAAACCAGGAAATTAAAGATAAGCTTAAGCAATGTATGGAAACCAATGAGAACAAAAACACATTGGTCCAAAACCTGTGGGACACTGCAAAGGCGGTCCTAAGGGGAAAATACATAGCCATCTAAGCCTCACTCAAAAGAATAGAAAAATCTAAAATTCAGTTTTTATATTCTCACCTTAAGAAGCTAGAGCTGGAACAGAAGAACAGGCCTAACCCACACACAAGAAGGCAGTTCATCAAGATTAGAGCAGAGATCAATGAATCAGAAACCAGGAGCACAGTAGAGCAGATCAACAAAACTAGAAGCTGATTCTTCAAAAGAATAAAGAAGATCGATAAGCCACTGGCCAGACTTATTCAAAAGAATAGAGAAAGGACCCAAATTAATAAAATTATGAATGAAAGGGGAGAGATCACGACCAATACCAAGGAAATAGAAACAATCATTAGAAACTATTATCAACAACTATATGCCAATAAATTAAGCAACCTGGAAGAAATGGCTGCCTTCCTGGAAACTTATAAACTACCAAGTCTGAAACAGGAAGAAACTGATTATCTAAACGGACCAATTAATTATGAAGAGATCAAAGCAGTGATCCAAAACCTCCCCAAAACCAAGAGTCCAGGGCCTGACGGATTGTTCAGGGAATTCTACCAAACATTCAAAGAAGAAATAATACCTATTCTCCTGAAGCTGTTTCAAAAAACAGAAACAGAAGGAAAACTACCAAGCTCATTCTATGAGGCCAGTATTACCTTGATCCGCAAACCAGGCAAAGACCCCATCAAAAAGGAGAATCACAGACCAATATCCCTGATGAATATGGATATGAAAATTCTCAACAAGATCCTAGCTAATAGGATCCAACAGTACATTAAAAGGATTATGCATCACGACCAAGTGGGATTCATCCCTGGGATGCAAGGGTGGTTCAACATTCGCAAATCGATCAGTGTGATAGAGCACATCAATAAGAGAAGAGACAAGAACCATATGATCCTTTCAATTGATGCAGAAAAAGCATTTGACAAAATACAGCATCCTTTCCTCATTAAAACCCTTCAGAGTGTAGGGATAGAGGGTACATTCCTCAATTTCATAAGAAACACCTATGGAAAGCCTACAGTGAATATTATTCTCAACGTGGAAAAGCTGAAAGCCCTTCCCTTAAGATCAGGAACATGACAAGGATGCCCACGCTCGCCATTATTGTTCAACATAGTACTAGAAGTCCTTGCAACAGCAGGCAACAAAAAGGAATAAAAGGTATTCAAATTGGCAAAGAAGAAGTCAAACTCTCTCTCTTTGCAGATGACATGATACTTTATATGGAAAACCCAAAGACTCCACCCCCAAATTACTAGAACTCATAGAACAATTCAGTAATGTGGCAGGATACAAAATCAATGCTCAGAAATCAGTTGCATTTCTATACACGAACAATGAGACTAAAGAAAGAGAAATTAGGGAATCCATTCCATTTACAATAGTACCAAAAATCATACGATATCTCAGAATTAACTTAACCAGAGAGGTAAAGGATCTATATTCTAGAAACTACAGATCACTCTTGAAAGACATTGAAGACGACACAAAAAGATGGGAAAACATTCCATGCTCATGGATTGGAAGAACAAACATAGTTAAAATGTCTATGCTACCCAGAGCAATCTACACTTTCAATGCCATCCCGATCAAAATACCAATGACATTTTTCAAAGAGCTGGAACAAACAAGCCTAAATTTTTGTGGAACCAGAAAGGATGGCGAACTGCCAGGGAAATGTTGAAAAGGAAAAACAAAGCTGGGGGCATCACGTTGCCAGATTTCAAGCTATACTACAAAGCTTTGATCACCAAGACAGCATGGTACTGGCAAAAAAACAGACACATAGACCAATGGAACACAATAGAGACTCCAGAAATGGACCCTCAACTCTATGGTCAACTAGTCTTTGACAAAGCAGGAAAAAAACATCCAATGGAAAAAAGACAGTCTCTTCAATAAATGGTGTTGGGAAAATTGGACAGCTATATACAGAAGAATGAAACTTGACCACTCTCTCACACCATACACAAAGATAAACTCCAAATGAATGAAAGACCTCAGTGTGAGACAGGAATCCATCAAAATCATAGAGGAGAACATAGGCTGTAACCTCTTTGACATCAGCCACAGCAACTTCCTTAATGACATCTCCAAAGGCAAGAGAAACAAAAGAAAAAATGAACTTGTGGGACTTCATCAAGATAAAAAGTTTCTGCACAGCAAAAGGAAACAGTCATCAAAACAGAGGCAACACACAGAATGGGAAAAGATATTTGCAAATGAAACTACAGATAAAAGGCTGGTATCCAAGATCTATAAAGAACTTCTCAAAATCAATGTAGGAGAAACAAATAATCAAATCAAAAAATGGGCAGAAGATATGAACAGACACTTTTCCAATGAAGACATGCAAATGGCTAACAGACACATGAAAAAATGTTCAAAATCATTAGCTGTCAGGGAAAATCAAATCAAAATCAATGTGAGATGCCATCTTACATCAGTTAAAATGGCAAAAATTGAGAAGGCAAGAAACAATAAATGTTGGAGAGGATGTGGAGAAAGGGGAACCCTCTTACACTGTTGGTGGGAATGCAAGTTGGTACAGCCACTTTGGAGAACAGTGTGGAGGTCCCTCAAAAAGTTAAAAATGGAGCTACCCTATGACCTAGCAATTGTGCTACTGGGTATTTACCCCAAAGGTACATCTACACTACACTACATCTGTAGTGAAGAGAAGGGTCATATGCACCCAATGTTCATAGCAGCATTGTCCACAATAGCTAAATTGTGGAAGGAGCTGAGATACCCTTCAACAGACGAATGGATAAAGAAGATGTGGTCCATATATACAATGAAATATTACTCAGCCATCAGAAAGAACAATTCCCCAACATTTGCAGCAACATGGACAGGACTGGAGGAGATTATGCTAAGTGAAATAAGTTAAGCAGAGAAAGACAATTATCATATGGTTTCATTCATTTATGGAACATAAGAAATAGCAGGGAGATCAGGAGAAGGAAGGGAAGAATGGGGGGGGGGGTAAACAGAAGTGGGAATGAACCACGAGAGACTATGGACTCTGGGAAACAAACTGAGGGCTTCAGAGGGGAGGGGTTGGGGGACTGGGATAGGCTGGTGATGGGTATTAAGGAGGGCATGTATTGCATGGAGCACTGGGTGTTATACGCAAACAATGAATTACGGTACACTACATCAAAAACTAATGATGTACTGTATGGTGACTAACATAACATAATAAAAAATTTTTTTAAAAATGTCCTAAGCAGAAAACTAAAAACAAATCCATACTAAATGGACTATAGTTGAACTGCAGAATACCAAAGACAAAGAGAAAACTTCAAAATCAATTGGGAAGAAAAGAGATTACCAAAACAGAAACAGTAGACTGACAATATTTATAACAGAAAATAATGGAATATCTTCAAAGTGTAAAGGAAAAATAACTCAGAAAAATAGTCTATATTGATCTTATATATGATTAAACAGAATAGAAGGCAAATTTGACAGTTTAAATGTCTTGATCTTTGCTAAAAGAGCTATTAAGGGATATAGTTCAGTGTGGAATAAATTCTCAAAGGGAAGAATGATACTTCAAAAACAATGATGAACAAAGAAATGAACACATATGTACATCTACGTAAACATTGACCATAAAATAACTAAAATGAGAATAATAGTAACAATACTAATGACAAATTTAAGGCATTGATGAAAAATAAAGGTGAAAAAAATCCTAAAAAGAAAGATGACATAATCATAAAATATGAAAGCATCGTAAAAGAGGATTATAAAGCATATTGAGGGAAATTTTAGAAAGACTGATAAATTTGACCACATTTAAGTTTAAAATTGCCCCCAATTCAGCTAGTGAACAATTACATATAAGATATTTAACAAAATAAAGGTAGTAACTCCAGTCACTGTTATTTAAATGACATCACTAAGGGATGCCTGAGTGGCTCCACCAGTTAAGTATCTGCCTTGGGCCCAGGGTCCTGGGATCGAGTCCCATGTTGGGCTCCCTGATCAGCAGGCAGTTTGCTTCTCCCTCTGCCTCTGCCTATTCCCCCACTCATGTGTGCTCTCTCTCTCAAATATAATTTAAAAAATAAAAATAAATGACAAAGTACCATTAATTTTATTTAAATTTAAAAGTAAATTATGTAAATAAGTGATTATTTCTAATTTTTCTTATAGTGATATGCTACGTTTTATTTTTTTTATCAAGATGTAATTAACATTTAACATTACATTAGTTTCAGGTATATAACATGATTTGATATCTGTATATATTGTAAAATGATCACCACAATAAGTCTAGTTAACACCCATCACCATAGTTACAAAAAAAAAATGTTTTCTTAGGAGGACTTTCAAGATCTACTCTTAGCAACTTTCAAATATGCAAAACAATATTAACTATAGTTTTAATTTTCTTAAATATTAGAAGAATGCTTAGTACATAGATGCTCAGTAATATGTTTTAAATGAAGATTTGAGAGTAGCTCAAACAATTCAAGTATAATAGCAAATAATAAAGAAAAAAGTTACAGCTCGAAGTGCAGTTATTATTATCACTTTGGTTTTTGTTTTTGTTCTTAATATTTCTATTAAAATTATAAATTGTATTACTTTTTGGAGTTTATATTTTATACCAAATTTGCAAATGTTATATTTTTTTTATTGAAAACTGAGATCTCTAAGTTTCATACTAATGTATTCTAATTATTTCAAGTTCCAGTGATAATTCCTAGTACTGATTAAAATGAAAAATATTGATAAAAAAGATTCTGGTGATATTAGGTAACAAACTATATTATGATTTTTAAAAGCAGTGAAATAAATCCAAGGATATAATTTTTTTAAAAAAGCCAAACAAACTCACTCCACAGCACGAAGCACACTAAGATGAAAAAAGCATGAATAAATGATAATATTAATACTTGGTATTGCACAGTTTTCTAATAATGTCAAACTAAGTACCAAATAATGAAATTTTAATTTCTTTTAATCTAATAAATCTTACTGATCAAAATCATAGATTTCTTAAGGATCTCTTCATTACTTTTTGGCATGATGAATTATGAAATACCATTTATATAATGACAGTTGCTCTACCTTGCCGTCATTCCTATCTTTAAAATTGAGTATCTGTTACTGCTACAGAGAAATGGATTTATAGATATTTTGCTTCTCAAATTAGTAAAACTAGATTTGGTCTTTGTTAGATTAATTGCTAAACCTTAATCTCTTATTTTTAAAGAGAAAATATGAATATACTCTTAAAAATTCTGTGGGTTACTAGATTCTACAAAATAAAGATCGCCATTGACCTGATTAGAATGTATTCTTATATTACAAGCTAGATGTTAGATATGCCTCCAGAAACCATATAAGCTTCACAAAACACTTGATTTTTTTTTAAATGCTGTAGTTTAAAAGGAATGATTTTTGAGAACTTTGTTTGAATTTGGTATCAATTTCTTTGCTGGAAAACAGTCTCTCCTAAAATAATGCTGAACTTAAATATGTAGCTGCTCCTAATTAGTATCAGAACTGGATTCCTGGCAGAACGAAGGAATGCCTCTATAGATTTTCACTTTCCAAGAAATTAAAAACTTAGTGACTCACAAAGCAGAACATGTCAAAATGTTCAAACCGCTAAAATAACACGAATGCATATTTAGCTGACATTTAAAATCATATTAGCAGCAGTGTTTGATTCCTTTTACTGCTTTGGTTACTGCTTAATTGGTCTAATATGATTAATAAAACATAATACAGTAAGCTATTCATTAATTTGTCAGAAATTGCAAAGTCTTAAAACATCAAATTAAAGCTTTTTAAATAAATCTTGAGAAATAGTCAAACATCAGTTTTAATTGATGGGTTTTTTTCCTTAATTGTTCATTCAATAGCCAGAAAGTTAATAAAAGCAAAATGCCACACCCCCCCCCCTTTTTTTTAAGTAGGCTCCATGCCCAGCCTGGAGCCCAATGCAGGGCTTGAACTCACCACCCCAAGATCAAGATCCGAGCTGAGATCAAGAGATGCTTAACCAAATGAACCACCCAGGTGCCCCTGCAAAATGCCCTTCTAAATGTAATTTCTCTTTCATCTCTTTTGGCAAATATTTACAAAGAAAAAAAATCACACTGTGATTAGAACTTTTAATGTATAAACTGATATAGTCAGTGTCTTGGCTTCCCTAATGAGGCTTAAGCTTCTTAATTAAAAATGTTTTCCCACATCCAAAGATGAGTCTAACTTTTGAAGTTGATAAACATCAGAAGCCTCCAAGAGTAGAATCAAAACACTAAAAACTAGAGATACCAGTTCAGAACTACTTATCTACAATCATATAAGAATACTTTACAGTCATAATTCACAGTTTCAACAAGGATGGAATTTTACAGATTATCTTGTGATTTAAAGTGTCTTTAAGCAATAGAAAAAAACTCTTATTTGAAATCCCCATCTACACTGTCTTAGCTAAACATAGGACTCTTGATTTTGGCTCAGGTCATGACCTCAGGGTGGTGAAATCGAGCCCCATATCAGGCATGGAGTCAGCTTAAGATTCTCTCTCTCCCTTCCCCTCTGTCTGCCCCCCTCCTCCACTGTAGTAGTTACAGCCCCTGGATCCCTACTGTATCAACCTGTGTCATTCTCCATCCCTCTCCCAAAGAACTGCCCAAATTCTATGGCTTTCATGAACACGGTTTGAAAACCCATGGAATCCCACCATTTTATGAAAACATTAAAGACAGAGAGTTAAATAAAGGCAGGCTTAGGACTAGAATTCTCATCTTCAACTTTATTCTCCTTATTAGTGAGACTCCTTCATCTCAAGGAAGCAGTGCAATATATGTCGTATGAGTATGGGTTTCAGAACTGAACAAACCTGAATTCAATCCTGGCTCCATGACTGGGAGGAGATGGCTTCTAAGAAGAACTCACCACGGTACTTCTACATATCAAGTGCTCAAAAAATATTAGATCTTATTACCATTAATTCAAAGCTTCACACACTGTACTTGAGTGCTGAAATTTCAACGTTACACAAATGTTTCAACAATTGAAAGGGGAGGAATAGGGCAGTTTGAGAATTATATAGATGAAATCAAAATGAAACACCATTCCTTATGCAAAGGGATTTAAGAAAATGGAAGCAGGAATAAACAGAGCAAAAGAAGGGAACTAGAATGTAAAGGCAGCTAAACAAGTCAGGGATCTTGATAATTTAAGTGCAAAAATATGCCCTGGTCAGAGTTCCCATCCTAGAGCTTCCACAATCTTGTATTAGCTGAAGTCCTGCCCAACCTCTCTAGAGTTCATTTCTGATTTTTTTATTTTTTAGTATGTGCTGAAACCTTTCCCCCACCTCTGGCCCTGTAGTTACCAATGATCAGAAAAGGGAAAAAGGTCTGCCTGATTTGGTTCTATTTCAGGGAGCTGGCTGTCCCCTGTGCAGAACTGTCCTTGACCCATTGCGCAAATGGGTCCCCCCCTCCACTGCACTTGACAATTTTGCAAGGTGGTTTGACTCACTCTGATGAAAAGTGATACTGAAAAGGATACCAGAGCCAGGAGTTAAGGTTTTCTCAGTTCCTTTACACAGATTCCCTGCTGTGGTAGACACATCCTGCTGGAAATCAAAGCAATCCTCCTACATGAAGAGGCCTCATGCACTATAGCTTTTAGAGATGACTAAATCACTAGACAGTTCACAAACATTGTTATTTCCCCAGGGCATAAAATAAACTTGGTTGAGCTGAAGGAGAATGGTGTGTGTGGCATCTACTCCTTCACAAGCGCTAAACTACCATTCAGCACATTTTCTCTCTAGGCTAATACCATGGTTAACACACTCATTTTATTTTCCTTTACTTCTGTGGTCATACAATTTTTAATGCTCCCTGGCCTTTTCTTACCAATTGGCTTTGGCTGGAACCAAAGAGTTGGGAGTCCCAGCCAAACCCCACTTAGCTAGATGAAGGGTCTCCAAGGCAGAGACCTGTCTTCCGTATGTCTCTAAGAACTGTCTTCCATATTTGCTACAATAGAATCTTGTCACCCTTACTGAACAAAAAGCACTTGGTACACCTTTTACTAAAGCACTTTCAGCATCTGGTTGCCCATATATACACATACCCATGTATAAAAACGGGCAGGTTTAGATGTACAGGAATACAAGGGAGGAATAATTATGACTGAATGTGGTTAGTAATTCCGAGGAGAAGGTGATAATTAATCTGAGTTTTGATAATTTAGCATAGTTTCATAAATGATAAAACTATCATGAAAATTAATCCAGAAAATGGATCATTTGTTGGAAATCAATAAAAGTTGTTAACTATTTCAGAAAATCATAATATAAACATTCACACTACTCAAGGTATTTGAATCATTAAAACAAAACAATTGTGACTGTCTATAAGAATACTTTACAGTCATAATTCACAGTTTCAACAAGGATGGAATTTTACAGATTATCTTGTGATTTAAAGTGTCTTTAAGCAATAGAAAAAACTCTTATTTGAAATCCCCATCTACACTGTCTTAGTCAGCTAAACATCGGACTCATGCAATTTCACTCAATGCATTTCACTCATGCAACCTGCTACTATTTCACTATGTGTTCTAATGAAGTCTTGCTAGACATTTAGATTTGAAATACTTATTATTTCCTTATAAATTAACATTTTATATTGATTAGATAACAAGGCATAATATTGGTATTTGGAAATTATGTAGGTGGGTTATATTAGCTATGAATTTAATTTCAGGACAGTGGAAAGGGAATTACAAAATATTTGCTATTAAAAAAGAATCTGATAGGGCTGAGAACTGTCCTAAAGCAAACCGACATAATTACTGCTAAACAAATTTTCTGGTTATGAAAGTGATACAGGCTTTGTAGTAGTTTCCCAGGGCTGCTGTAAAAAAAAAAAAAAAAAAAAAGGTACCACAAATTGGGTGACATAAACAACAGAAATTTCTTTCACCGTTCTAGAGATTAGAAACCTGAAATCAGGGTGGTGCCATGGCTATGATCCCTCAAGAAACTTTTAAGGGAGAATCTTTCTTTGCCTCTTCCAGCTTTTGGTAACCCCAGGCATTCTCTGGTTTATAGCCCCGTAACTCAAATCTTGTCTTCACATAACAATATCCCCTCTTACTGTGTCTTCTCTACTTACAATGACACCAATTATATGGGATTAGGGTCCACCCTAAGGGCCTCATCATAACTTGATTACATCCAAAAAGACTCTATTTCCAAATAAAAGCCATTCACAGGTACTGGGGGTTAAGACTTCAATAGATCTTTTTTGGGGGGGGAGACAATCCAACGCATAGCAGGCTCATTCTAAAAATATGGAAGATATAGAATATTTTCAAGTATTTCTTACTGCAAATAAACTTGAACAATCTTTTACCACAATATTTTTCTATTTCTTTAGAAGTGAAATATGGAGAAATATTTTTTAAGTACAAATTAGATGAATATATTTAAGCTCTTACATACAGCCAAATTGCTTTACAGGAAAGTTATGCTGTTTATGCCCTAGTCAGTAGTGTAATGCTCATGTCAAATTATATGCCCTTCAGCATTGCTCACAGCCTCGACCTACGGAGTCTGGGGTTTCTACATATTTATTTGTTTACTTACACAATCAATAAAGTAAGCTAGTACTGACAAGTGGCATATTATGAGAGAATAAATCAGCCTAATCTTAATTAGTACATGGTGGTTCTGAGGGACACATTTTCCATGATAATATCGGTATATCATCTGCTATTACAAATTGAAACAAGAACTCCAGAGAATTTTATAAACGGTATGCAACATTACACTGAAACAAAACTGAAAAGTAAATGAACATTTAATATTAAAGTTTTTTACAAAACTGAAAGGTAATTTTAATACCGATATGTCACTTTTCTTCCCCAAAATATAAATATATAGGATATACACATGTATCCTGTTGGTCCTGCTCTCTTAGAGAACCCAGACTCATACAGAAGGCTAAGCAGCAGAGAATTCAGCCAAGGTCATACCACAAGAACAGTACGGTTAAGGTATCACTACAGGTATCCTGACCCTTGGACACACGCCTCTCCTGCCACACCACCATGAACACGGGTATTTGTTGTGATCATTACTGTACTTGTGACTGCTGTGGCCCAGTGAATGCTCTTCAGCGGTCTTAACATCTTGGTTAAATGCAAAGTCTCATACGGAAGCTTCTAGTTAACCAGGGCCAGAGGGTGGGGAGAGGAAATGCTCAGCCCCCTTCATTTTCTGTAGGGAAAGGACAAGCCCAGCATCCCACCAAAGACTACACGAGGAAAATTTCCTCAAACTCTGAAGGGAATTCAGATAGTGAAGCATCTGAAGGAATTCTCGGACTGGTGTGCTAAAAAGAACATTTCCAGCATTAAAATTTGTCTTCCTTTGCTTCTCTCCCCTCTTTTGATTAAAACTATATTCTCCCTGAAAGATGATATATATTCTGAGGATGTCATCATGGAGTTTTATTTTCAGTTAATTGAACTCTATTGTGACTCAAGCACAAGCTCTTTTCCCTACTCTTTTGGAAAACACTTTCATAGATATTTACACTAATGATGAAAAGTCCTTCCAATACTTAAGAGAAATCAATTCTGAACAAGTTAAAAAGAAAAAAGCAAATAACCAAAGTTCTAACCAAAAAAAAAAAAAAAAAGTCACCAATAATACCGAAAGATGTTGCTTATAGGAAGTTGAATATTATAACAAAATGGAAAGTGACATTGAGAAAGTTTCAAGATTTAGAGTTTCTTTAGTAAATGTCATAATAAACAAGTCAGAAAAAGTCAGATGCTATCCATTCACACTCCTTTTGGATTCCCGGAGGAAAGTGACCTTCCTTATTGCTAAATTCAGGATGCTATTTGAAGTATTGTCAACACTCAAAATATGTGAAGAACTAAACAGATTTTAGAGGAAAAGCAAACATTTACACGTTTCAAAATAATGTGCTACACAACTAGTTGAAAATATTCTAAATTATTCGGTTACCTTTAAATTCCTCCAGAAAATAAAAATAAAGAATTATCTTTCTTCCCTATGAAGAAATAATTGTAGCACACTCTCTACATTCCCGGAACAGTGGGAGGTAACTAGAGTTATCTCCTGTAGTCTGCATAAAGCCGAGAAGTTCACATATTGCGATTGATAATTCTATTTAATCTAGAAGCATACTATCTCCTTTCTACCCCATGAAATAAAGTAGTTTGACACTGCTCATAGTCAAATTTACATTAAGTTTTTATTTTTTTCATTTTTACAACTACTTCAAAGATAGTGTTACTTTTCAACCCTAAGACACATATCTTGGTGTCTCTCCTTGTGATATAGGTAGCTATTCATATATGCTTGTTTCTCTCTTTGTACCGGTTTTCATATTCTAAGTTAGTCCACTGACATGATCTAATAGTAAGGGGTAATAGTTGAGAAAGGTTGATGTAGCCAGGTGGCTACATTGTTGGTTTGTGTTAACTTTAATAGCATAACACAGTAAGATTTCTTAGTGGTATCATAATTTTTCTTTTCTTTTCCATAAACTGATCCTGTATTTTGTTTCCCTGAGGCTTTTGTTCCATGGACCAAATTATTGTTATACGTATGGAGAGTATTATTTATAAAATGCAAATAACAAGTGAAGATAGTCATACCAAGACATCTTTGGTGGGCCTGGGTTGCTCTGGTGGTTAAGCGTCTACTTTCAGCTCAGTTCATGATTTCAGGGTCCTGGGATCAAGTCCTGCATTGGGTCCCTGCTTCTCCCTCTCCTAAACCCCCTTACCCCCCCCCCACCCCACCCCCCGGCTTGTGTGCTCCCTCTCAAATAAATAAAATCTTAAAAAAAAAATCTTTGTCTTCACAAGCTTCATAACATTCATTAGATTTCTTTCATGAACGTTTTTCTCCAACTCAGGAGGAAAATGAATTCCCCTTTTCCTACTTTGAGATCAGATTTTCCCCCCTCTATTTAATATCATGTAACCAGGCAGCACCATGATCCAGCAGTGGAGTTCTGGTTTCCTTGAGTCCAAAAAGAATTTGGTTCCCTTTGAGATTCTATACTTCTGTTTCAAAGGCAGTTAAGCATGACCTTTAGCATATTTTTTTAATTAAAGATTTTATTTATTTGACAGAGAGAGAGATAGCCAGCGAGAGAGGGAACACAAGCAGAGGGAGTGGGAGAGGAAGAAGCAGGCTCCCAGCAGCAGGTAACTCAATGCGGGGCTCAGTCCCAGAACACTGGGATCATGCCCTGGCAGAAGGCAGACGCTTAACAACTGAGCCACCCAGGCGCCCCGACCTTAGCATATTTTAAACACTTCTTTAAAAAAAATTTTTTAACTCTGTGAACTCTTATTCTCAACAGGTTCTTTTAAAAATGGGAACTTAAGACCCAAACAAGGATGACCTATTTTAATCTGAAATATATTTTAGTAAAGAATGTGTAAATTGACATTTGATTTGATGAGCTATAATTTAAAATTTATTCCAGCACATCAACATTTATGAAATTTTTTTCTACTTTGCAAAGCTTTGTTTTACTGAGACCTGTGAGTTTCACTTACAGAAATGAAGACTGTGGACTTGAAATGGTTTTTTTTTTTTAAGATTTTTTTTTTTTTTTAAGTAATCTCTACACCCAATGCAGGGCTTGAACCCAAAACCACAAGATCAAGAGTCACAGGCTTGAACCTACAACCCCAAGATCAAGACTCACCGGCCCTACAAGCTGAGCCAGACAGGCGCCCCTCACTGGTCGGTTCTGTAAAAGCATCATAATTTTTTTTTTTTTAAAGGAGGCTCCAGGCCCAGTGTGGAACCCAATGTGGAATTGAACTCACTACCCTAAGATCAAGACCTGAGCCAAGATCCAGAGTGGGATACCAAACTGACTGAGCCACCCAGGCACCTCAAACTCAGGTTAACTCTCAAGAACCTCCCGGTGTCCATCCATTATTTGATGAGATAATACGTCTTTTTAAATGCAAAGCCTTTAAAGGAATGAATTCACCTTGCCTGTTTTAGAGAACAAATTAGGATTTAGCTCTACTCTAACCACAAAGGCTAAATATGTTAATTAGCGCTTGAAGAGACAAAGGAAAATAACAAGTGAGAGGGCAGATCTGGGTGGGGTTGGAGGACTTTGGCCAAAAACTAAATAAATGTTAGCGTGTTCAAATGCTGATTGAGATTGGATGTGGGATAGTGAAAGGGAGGGAAAACTAGAAATGTGAGACCACCACAGAAGGGGGTGCGAGGAAGAGAACAAAGAAATGAGTTCAGAATCTTGATGGCAATCAATGTGGCAATGAGACTCTAACATTGGCTAGAGAGAACACACGTTCTGGAATGGACCTGCATTTTTGGTTGACAGGAGAATAAACAGAGTATTTCATCTTTACTATTTTCATAATGTTTCACTATCTGACCTTTGCCATTTTAATAGAATTTTCCACACTGCTTCCTTAAAAGACTTTTTAATAATAGTAAGTTTATCATCAATATGACTTCTAAACACTTTTAAAACAGACCATTTGTGAAGAACATGTTTAAGGGGACTTATTCTATCCATTCTTTGCTCTATTCCACACCTTCATCCCACATGGTCCAGCTCAGTTTCTTCTGTCAACTTTTAAGATATCAAATTTGAATTCATTTCTCAAGCCCAGACTAAGGTCCAAATCTCCACACCAAATCCCTACCTTCTTTTTCTGGGAAGAGAGGAGCAAAGGAGAACTATCACATCTGCTCATCACCTGCACCTGCTTCTTAAACTCCAGCACCCTCATTAGTCTCAGGATGGAATCAGCTGTTTTTCATGCTTTTTATTCACTTATAGGCAGCAATATGGAGAGTACTTGCAATATTTTGAAAATGTAAAAAAGTTAATTTTCCCATATATTAAAAGATAAACCACAAACCTATCAGCCTTTTCAACTTTGATTTTTCAAACGGAGTGCTAATTCTAAACTTAGTTCTGATGAGGTCGTGGAATATATGTGAGGTTCAGTGGGGTGGAGTCCAGAGCTGGCGACCAAGAAAGAACTCTTGAGGCGTCTTTGGTGCAAACTTTGGGGACAGGACCCATGGGCAGAAAGAGCTGCTGCAACGGGTTGTGAGGGGTGGCTGATTACATACTGTGGGGCTGGGGGAAGGTAAGGAAAAAGGGAGGTTGAGAAATACTTTCACATGTTAAAGAAGACTCACAAGATACCAAAGGCCTTGCCATTGTCAAGTTAAGGTTGTTTTTCCCTCTAGCAAGGCATTAACATGAAGATAGTTGGGAACTTCCTGGACGCTGCAGATTATAATTTTATCTACATTTTATCTACATTCCCTTCCGGAAGCTAGGTTATTGATAGAAATGCTTTGTTCTTGTAAGCTGCTAAAGACATTTGTAAACTGAGGGAGACTTAAGTCTTGCAGGATTGTGGTATCTATAGGTTAACTATTTCTTTGTCCTTTAGGGCAGCCAGGAGTGCCTGAGGACGTCACATACATCCCATGGTGGGGGAGGGGGGTGTTGCAGGGTGTCAGTTACTGCTTTGTCCTCAGCTTGTCTTCTGTTCCCTCATCAGTTCCACCTCTAACAAAATAGAGTATAACTTAAGATAGACAGCATTAATTTTTGGGTTTTGGTATGATGGCTTTTTGCTTTCACAAGCTTTCAACCTTTCATTTTAAAAATACACAATGCCACCACCCTAGTTCTGATGTGAGGACAAAACTAACATTGTTGCTATAATCAGTGATAAACCTGTCAAGTACCACTTTTAGGTATTTTCATATAGACATTTTTTTCCGCATGTCAGTCACATGGGTATATCTTCGTTCCAACCTAATGTCATAAACATTTGTTTATTGAAAACATTTTAAAAAGATTTCTATGACCATAAATAACCACTGTGGTTTTTCACCCTCTGAAAATAAAATATAAGAAATACAACTGTTTATGTTTACTTGAAGTGGCAAATCCAATTTTTCTCACTTATAAAATAGAAAGTAAAACTTAAGCTACATCTAAATTTTCAGGCAGCCATTTCTAATGTATGTTGATTAACTCTTGGTTTGAGAAATAGGTAAAGTTACACTTGAGCAATTTTTTTTCGCCTATAAAAGCATCCATAATTTCGTCAAAAACAGTTACCAAACTTTCCTGGTCATCACCTGCCATCTCTGTCAGAACAGTTAGAAAACTCCCAGGAAGCTAAATCAGAGTGTTGAAGTTTTAAGAGTCATTTCTGTGGACTTCTGATAAGAAATTTTTTCTTTTTAAGTTGAGCTTTGAGGACCTTCTCCGTTCCAAAACCAGAAGTTATCGGTAAAATACAAGAAGAGCGTATGCTTGTGTGCACGGGCATGCAACATGTGTTTTAAAATCAAGATGACAAAGTATGTCATCATGGAAACAGTGACAAGACAAAGGTGACTGAAACAGATAAATGTTAATTAGGGCTTGATGAGACAAAGGAAAATACAAACTGAGAGGGCTGATCTAGGTGGGGTTGGAGGAATTTGACCAAAAACAATATAAATGTTAGTGTGTTCAAAAGGGTTCTGCAAGCAGGCAGAGACGACTAGGAGTTCTCTTCTCATTGGCCCTGTTCAAAGTGCTAGCCAGATATCACTTCAGTTAGCCCCTGTAACAATCATACAAAGCAATTCCTTTATCCACTTTTTCTAGATGAGTGAACTGAAACACAGAAATAATTAACTCGCCTGTGTTCTGAAAGCTATAACTGCAGAGCCTGAATTTGGACAGAGAAATGAGGTGCCAGCGCCACTACACCTTGGTGCTTCCCATTCTATAGATATAGTTGGGAGGGGGGGAAATTAATTAAATAAATTACAAAATGTCTGAGATTAAATGGGATGCTTCTAAATTTGTACTTAGAAATTCTACCCTGAGGACAGGTCACTGTATCTTTGCCTCTACCTTCACATAGAGTTCTGCCTGTGTCTCTGTATATATAAAAACCTCTCTCTCTCTCTCTCTCTCTCTCTCTCTCATAAAGACATCGGTCATTGGATTTAGGTCCTACCCTAATCCAGAATTATCCTATCTGAAATTGGTTACATCAGCAGAGACCCTATTTCCAAATAAGGTCACATTCATTCGTAGACAGTAGGGGCTAGGGCTTGAACAGATCTTGGAGCACACAGTTCAACAAACAACAGTCTGCCCTCTGGTCTCCTCAGATTCATGCAAAGTGCATTCACATAGTCCTAACTTTCCCCAAAGTCTTGCCTTATTCCAACATCAACTCTAAATCCAAAAATCTCATCGATTAAATGTGATCAACTCAAAAAGTCCCCAATATCATCTTCTGAGTCATCTGAAGCAGGTATGGGTGAGCCTCTGGGTATGGTCCCTCCTGGGGCAAATTTTTGTCCCGGGCAGGCTTGCTCATCTTTAACAATGTTGATTTCCCAAATCATCAATTTCCAGTTCCTTTTAGGTTAACAGTTTCCTCCTCACTTTATTTTGCTTTCATCCTATTATAAGGAGCAAAGAGAAACTAGGTCATGCCTTCAACACTTTGTTTAAATATTCTCTTATCTAAATATCTAAATTCATTATTTATAAGTTCTACTTTCCACCCAACACAATTCAGGCAAGTTCTCTGTCGCTTTATAATAAGGATCGTCTTTTCACTAGTGTCCAATAACATGTTCCTAATTTCCATCTTAGACTCCACCAGAATCACTTTGAATGCTTACATGTTTTAAATAATCTAGTTTGTGGTAATTTGTTACGGCAGGCCCAGGAAACTAACGCGTAGCCCTTTGAAATCCATTCTTCTCCTTACCTCCAAACCTGCCAACCACAAATCTGTTTTCTTTCACTATAGTTGTCTGTTTCCCAAAGTCACAAATAGAATCATTGATGCAGGCTTTTGGCGTCTTTCACCACACAACAGCCTGTATCCAAAGGTCCTTCAACTGGTGAATAAAAAAGCTGGTACAACTACAGAAACAAACGCTACTCAGTAGAAGAAGGAATGAACTACTGATACACAACAATGTGGATGAGGCTTACATGCATGATCCAATCCGTTATCAATGAATAATTTTTAAGATGCAATAGGTAGACATCGTTATTTATACTGTCCTATTTCTTATTGTTCCGTAATTTTTGTTTCTCCATCGTCTATTCTATGAGGAGCTTTGGATTATTTTTTTCAAATTTACCAACTCATTTCTACTATTGTGAATAAAAATTGAATAGAAATAATATTCTTTGTTGAAATTAAAGATTATGCTAGGATACAAATCCATCTGCAAATATTTTGTTTTGAAAAGTTAATGGCTGAAATCACTACTCATTCAAATAATATGCCTATTGGGGCGCCTAGGTGGCACAGCGGTTAAGCATCTGCCTTCAGCTCAGGGTGTGATCCCAGCGTTATGGGATCGAGCCCCACATCAGGCTCCTCCGCTATGAGCCTGCTTCTTCCTCTCCCACTCCCCCTGCTTGTGTTCCCTCTCTCGCTGGCTGTCTCTATCTCTGTCGAATAAATAAATAAATAAATAAATCTTTAAAAAAAAAAAAAAACAAATAATATGCCTATGTTTATGGTTCATGCTATCTATTGTCAAGTTGCTTTCCAAAAGATTGTGTCAGTTTTAAATAGGATTACCACTATAAATCTATATCCGGGGCGCCTGGCTGGCTCAGTTGGTAGAGCATGCAACTTGATCTCGGCATTGTGAGTTCAAGTTCCATGTTGGGTGTAGAGACCACTTAAAAATAAAATACTTAAAGAAAAAAAACTATATCCATTAACTGCAAACTGGATATGCACTTGGTGACAGATTTTAAGAGAAAGTTTTATGGAGTTTAGTATGATTGAAATGATAAGTTTAACTTATTTGATCACTAAAGAGAAAGAAAATTTCCTGTCTACTTTTTCTTCTACAAATCTTTTTCATGATAGGATAATGTAAAAATAAAATTCCATAAATAAATATAACTTTTGTTTTTATGTCTTCTCTTTCTCTTATGCTTTCTCTTTCTCAATTTTCAGATCCTTGGCTCGCTCATTTATTCAAATTTTGACTTTCTTATACTCTGGCTTAGCTTTTTATTTATTAAAGCTACTTTACCATTATCTGGGAATGGAAATACACTTTATCTAAACTGTTAAAGTAGCCAAAATTTTTAGCATTGTATTTTATTGTGTAGATATTTTAAATTATGTGTTCATATCAATATTTCCTTGCCATTTTTTCTACTTCCTTCAAATAAATATATCAACTGGTCAAATAAAATACTTAGATTTTTCTGAATTTTTAAAATACCTGCTTAATTTATCTGGAGTTTATTTCAGTATATAGTATAAGGGATGTAGTGAATTTATGATAACACTTCTATCTCTGTCAAATATTTATTCATGATCTTTAACTTGTTTCAAAAAGCTTGATTATGTTTTAGGTCAGTTGTACAAGACAGTATTCCTTATTTTTAAATTCTATTTGCTCTTTGTTTTTAGTATTACAGGGTGTGGTAAGAATCAGCACAAATAAAAGATAACAGTGTCTTTGGAAAGATGATAAATATTTCGATAGATGTTATTTTCTTAATTTCCGAATTATTTTTAGGTAAAGACAGAATTCTGTTGAGAACATATTTTCACCACATATATACGTACGTGTGTGTGTGTGTGTGTGTGTGTACATGGTGGTAGATGATAGATTCATGATCACTTTGGCAGAACCAAGCTTAATAGTCTTTAACTGAGTGTTAATTTAACACTGTAGAAACTAATAAAATCAAGTAAACTAAACAAAGAATGAAAAACAGCCTCTCTCCTCTCCCATGCACACCTAGGCTTTTGAGTTTAAAGCCTGAGTGTCCACAAGACCACATCTACCCCTTCCTTCTGTTCCTTCCACTAGTCTTATTCAGGGAAGCTGAAATTTTAGTGTGCTTTAGGGTCATCAAAAGAGCTTGTTAGAAACAAATATCTGGCCCATCACAGATGAGCTGAAATAGAATCTCAGCAGATGCAGTCTTGTCATCTGTATTTTAACAAGTTTTCCTGATTTGAATGTACCCGGATCCAATTCTGATTTAGCCATTTGGGGGCATTCTTGCAAGTTTCCTGCCCTTTCCCCCTTCTGTATTGCTTATATATCATGGAAGCTAGATTCCAGTATATATAACACTGAATAATTCAGGATCTTCAAAAAACATGCTATCTTTGTTCTTAATGTAAGATATGGTTAGAAAATATTCAGAGGTGGTTTCTTTGCTCTGGGTGTCACAAAAATATAAGATGCCAAAATCCTGCCATCTTCTCGGACACTAATAAGAAAGGGGTTTTGCGGCCATATATATAAACATAGGTCAAAGCATACATTCGTGATGACTTTGAGACTTTAAAAATCCTCTCTATGAAGGTACTTGTCCTCAAAAATATTTCTCTGGACAAGATGTATATTTATGCTCCTGGTTTCCCAGTACTCTCAGGGTCCATTAGTGCTAGGATTAAGCATCTCAGACCATTTAAATCTCTCTCTACACATAGGACTTATGATAGCCTGGGAGTTCTTAAAAGAATTAAATTCTTATTCCACTTTACTTCTCAGCTCCTAGCACAATTTACCTTCATAATGTGGTGACTATCTCCCTCTCATATCTCACCTGGTTTGGATGGAATGGGACCTATCCTGGATTCAGATTATTTTTGTACTGTAAGATAGCATTTATTAGGTTTGATCATCTACCATTTCTAACAGCCTTCTGAGATAGGCAATTTTACTGGCATCATAAGTACAAAATTGCAATTTGCAGATATATGGATAACTTGGACTTTAAGGGAATAGTTTCAAAATGAGGTTTCCATGAAACACAGTAGTAAGCATATTTTAAATTCAAAGATTGTTTCCATCTCTAGTAAATAAAACTAATAATATTAGCTATAATGTAATAAAATAAATTGACATGTAGTTCTGGGTTTATTTCACATACTAATTCTTCTTTTTTTCTTTTCTTTTTTTTTTTTTTACAATCACCTTATTAAGTAATGACCATTATCATATCCATTTTACAGATAAAGGGAATCATTAAAACTTATGTAATGTGCCCAAAGTACATCGCTGGTAAGAAGTAATTTTTATAAAACAACAACAAAAGTAGTTTCTGTATTCAACTAAACAGAAATTATGTTATGAATGATGATGTTAATTTGCAGATTTTTATGAAAGTGCAAAACATAATTATCTATACAGTATGGCCCAAGAAAAACCACCAATATTCATCTCTTTGGAAAGTAACTGCTCTTACAGGGATGATAATGAATTGATACCCTACTTGGGCTAGTGTGTGAGGTTACTTGGTGGGAAAGCCAAACAAATACCAAAGAAATAATTGGGATGTTTTTCATGATAATGAAAATAATGTTGAGTAAATATTTTCAAACCCTCCTTTATTTTCCCTCAGAACTGTTGAGACAAAAGAGAGGAGAGAAATGATTGAAGAACAACAGCCAGAAAACTGTAGAAAGTTGGATTCTTCTTAGGACAGTGGGCCAAGGAGAAATCCCAGTGGCAAGTAGCTTAAGAGACTTCTAAAAGTTGGCAATTAGACACGGAATATTTTAGGGTTTTATGCTTGTTGTTTGCTGTTGCCTCTATGATTTCTAACTCTCTAGGAAAGACTGTTGGTTTGCAAATGTTTGTGTTGGTTTTGTATGTTTTTTAGTTAGAAAGTGGTAGTGTGACAAAACAGGCTAATGTAGCATAAAGTAGAGATTACATGTGTGGACATATGTGATAAAATAAGAATGATAACTAATTATCTGAACCAGAACAGTCTGCAAGGCCAACCAGAGTCTCAAATTGACCTGGCAAGTTATTTAATCTTTCTGTGCCTCCACTCTCGTATCTGCTCATAAGTTACATATCCGGTTTCACCAGTTTATTTTACAGAGAATTTTTAAATAATTTTCAATAAACTTTATTTTCTAGAGCAGTTTTAGATTTATAGAAAAATTTATCAGGACGTAGAGAATTCCAACGTGAGTAAGCCATCTTGCATTCCCACCAACAGTAAATGAGAGTTCCGGTCACTCCAGATTCTTGACAGCATTTGGTGATGCTGGTGTTTGGGATTTTGACCTTTCCAATAGATACGTAGTTGCATCTCATTGTTATGTAGTTAGCAAACTTATCCTATTACATTTAACTTTCCCCAATGCAATGAGTTCGTACTTGCCAGAAGAGGACAATTTTAACCTTTCCTAAAATTTAGCTAACAAATATCTGTCCTATGAATGTCCTCAGCTTCTTGCTAAAAGAAATACATACTTTGAACTTTTTACACCAATTAATTTGACAGCTAGAGATATAAACAAACTAAAGCTCACAGCCACTAAAACATCCCAAGGGAAAATTATTTTAAAAGAAGCCTAACTAAAGAGTCCCATTCTATTGACAGCATTAGGAAATGTGAGAATTATATAAAAATTATGTAACATGGCTTTGTACTATTTTGAAATAATTTACCTATTTCTTGTTATCGGGTTTTTTGTTTTGTTTTTTTTGGAGGAGGTGGCTATCACTCAAGCAAAAGAGCCTATCCTTTTTGTTCATGCCTCAGGGGAAATTTGTAGGTGCATAAACTACAGAAGTAGCCTTAAGTTTTTGTTTTTACACATTATAAATTCTTTGAGGAATTTAGAGGTAAAATAATGAAAAAGAATGAAAGGAAGATCAATCGATCCCTGGGTAAAGATTGTGTTCTGGTGAAGGAAAAAAAAAGTGGGATCCCTGCCCCAAAGATGAAAAAGAAATACTTTTGGAGGGTTCTGTGAAGATGGTGGAGTAGACGGATCCTAAGATCACATTATCCCAAGAGCACACCTAGATAACGGCCCTATCACTACAACCAGCCCAGAAAATGACCCAAAGACAAGCAGAACAGACTTGGACTAATAATTCATTTCTAGTTGTCCATTTATCAGTGTTAGGATTTGGAAGAAGTACTTAAATATGTAAATATGAATTCTTAGATTTTGAGCAGATACAGTTGATAATGACCATTTGTGTCCTTGTTTGAAATTCTTTTATTCTTACTGCACTGACTAGATGTTCAAATGAAGTACTGATCATAACAGATGCCTTCATTCCTGATTTTACATGAAATCAGTCATTGACTTTCAAATGTTACTGTAGATATTAGTTTAAAAAGCTATAGAGAACTTTTTATTATGAATATTTGTGAATTTTATCCAAGTAAATTAAAAAATCTAATTAGCTTTATTCAATGATTCATGAATTGGGCAGCATCCTATCTAGCAAACAGAAAGGAGTTCTGAGGAGCTGCTCAAAATCAAAGGCTTTTATAGATGGGTAGAGGTGGGGAAAGGCGTTAGTCTAGTAGACTGGATTGTTTCCAATAAGGTCACTTTCCTTTGGTGAGTGTCAAGAGTGTACCTCAGGACGTTACCTCACTAGTGCTGACAACAATATCCCAGACTGACTGGTTAGGAGCACTTCTTAAAAGAAGCTGAAACTGCAATTAGGTTAGATATTGTCTCAGTTTGGTGACATGGGCTGAACACAAGAGACTCCTTTTGAGTGGTTTTTTTTTTTTTTTTTTTAAATAAATCAAATGGGGTTTTCCTGCATTTATTGAAATCATGTGAATTTGCTCCTTTACCATGATACTGTGGTCAAATTTAGTTTCTGGTGATAAACCTTCCTAGCTTTCCTGAGATAATTCTAACCTAGTTATGATGCATTTTTTTTTTTTAAGTCCTTGCTAGATTTAGTCTTATTGTTTTGATTTTTGTCTCTATGTTCATAAGAGAGATTGGCCCATGAAGTTGTTTTTGCCTGTATTGTGATTATTTTGGGTATCCAAATTATGCTAGCTTTATATAATGAGATGAAAAGTATATTCTTTATATTGTTTCTACTTTCTGGAAAAGTCTTTCAATAATATGTTTGGTAGAACACATTGGTGAAGCATCTGGGCTAGTTTTCTCTGGGGGAAGATTTTTGTTTCTAGTTGAACTTTGCTAATGGTTTTAGACCATACACATTCTATTTCCTCTTAGTTTGGTAAGTAATATTTTTCTACAATTTTATCCAGTATGTCAAAATTTTTAAATTTACAGGGGTTAAACTTTTTTGAAAAGGACCAGAAAGTAAATATTGGAAGCTTTGTGGAATACAAATGGAATCTATTGCATATTCTTTGTTTTTTGTTTTATTTCTGTCTTTTTATAACCCTTTAGTAATGTAAAAATCACTCTTACCTTGAGGACTACACAAAAATGGCTACAGGTCAAACTTTGGCCTAAAGTTATATTTTATTATCATTTAGAAGTCTGCGATACCTGTACTTATAGCTGGTTTCCATTACTGATATTGGTGATTGTTGACTTTTCTGTCTGGATTTGTCTCTCTACAGGATTAATTTTACTAGTCTTTCCAAAAAATACAGTACAAATAGCAAGATTGTAGATTAAATCCAACTCCACTGATAATTAGATTGAATGTATATCTACACACTACAATTTAAAAATTGTAGAGCTGAATAAAAAAAGATCCAACAGCCATTGTCTACAAGAAATCTACTTTAAAGATTTAAAACCCCTTGTCCCAGTAATTGTTAAAATAATAAGACAGTAAATCAGTAAGGATACAGAATTCTTGAGCAACACTGTCAACCAATTGGGCTTGACATGTACAAAACACTGCACCCAGTCTTTTCAAATGCACATGGAACAGTCACCAAGAGACACGCCTTGCTTGGCAAAAACAAGCAAACCAACAAAAAGCAGGCCTCAGTAGATTTGTTTTTTATTTGTTTTGTTTTGCTTTAATGCTCTGCTCATTAACAAAGCAACTTTATTCACAGGCCCCTTGGCCAAGCAGATGGTTCAATGTATTTTTGGTTCACCATTACTGTAACTGTGCAACGCTTTGTGGCCCATTTTGGGCAAATTTTGAGCTTCGGATATTTTCCTGCTGGTTCCACTCAGGTTTCCAGAGCAAGCATGTACATACCTGGCTTGCTAAATGCCTCAGGGAAAACAGGACTTTGGCACTCCAAATGTTCACACATACCCTAGTTTCCACTTAGATTCAGCCTGGTGATTTTTTACTATATTGTCAGTGTTTGATGCTTTTAAAGTATCTAGTTTTCAAATTTTTACCCAGAATTTAATTGTTTTCAAAAGGTACAAAAGTATGAATATTCTAGTCTGTTACATTAACAGGATCATAATCCTAGCAAACCACTTTTTAGCATTCAACAATACACAACGGTAAGATTCTCAGTAACTACAATGCTTAATTTCTTACTACGTTTCAATTTATTGCTCACTGACTAGCTATAACAAAATGTACCTTGGAGTCACCTACCTATTTTTTTTTACATTACTTCTTTTAATAACTCAGTTATGAGTTTGTTTATATATCATATGTGTACTTTTCTAATTCATCCAATTCTATAACATTTAGCTAAGATACATTCGAATTTCGACTAGGCTAATTCTTAAAACAAAGGATAAATCAAGTGCTGACCTTTTTGCATAATTCTGAAAAATTACATGATATTGTGATTCAACAGCTTTCACTTTACATTTGACTTTTATAGCATGAACTTAAAGAGAAAAATTTTTGCAAAAATTGCCAACTGCTTTATCTTCTCTTCTTTGAATCATTTGATATTCAAATAAGTCTCTTTTAAAGGTCCTATAATGTCATAATTCTTGCCAATTTTCTCTTCAATTTGTGGAATCAGATTGTAGACTTTAATATGATTGAGTTGTATTATGCAGTATAAATTTCAATTGTATTAAGAAGCCTGGTGAACATGAGTTTTTATTCATGAAAAATTTAAATGCTATGTAAAATCTCCTTTCTTACCATGTAAAAGAAGAAATATTATAAAATATTTATCCTTAAAAAATATTTATCCTTGTATCAAGAAAGGTACTAAAATTCCATGATGTTTTAGAGTTTAGCTAGTTGAATTAAAGGTCTCAGTAAAACTCTCAACAAAGTGGGTTTAGAGAGAGCAGACCCTCACACAACAAAGGCCATGTATGAAAAACTCACAGCTAACATCATATTCAATGGTGAAAACAGAACTTTTCTTCTAAGATTAGGAACAGGACAAGGATGTCCACTCTCACCACTTTCATTCAATATAGTACTGGAAGTCGTAGCCACAGCAATCAGACAAGTAATAAAAGGCATCCAAATTGGTAATGAAGAAGTTAAACTGTCACTATTTGCGTATGACATGATACTATACACAGAATACCCTAAAAACTCGACCAAAAAACTACTAGAATAATTAAGTTCACTAAAGTTGCAGGATACAAAATACACAAAAATCAGTTGTGTTTCTATACACGAATAGTGAAGTAGCAAAAAGAGAAATTAAGAAAACAGTTCCACTTAAAATTGCACCAAAAAAGAATGAAATACTGAAAAATAAACTTAATCAAGGAGGTGAAAAAGCTATAAAATACTGATGAAACAAATTGAAGACAACACAAACAAAACCAACATTCCATTCTACCCAGTTTACAGATTTAATGTGATACCTATCAAAATACCAATATTTTTCACAGAATTAGAACAAATAATGCTAAAATTGGTGTAGAATCACAAAAGACCCCAAATAGCCAAAGTAATCTTAAGAACAAATCTGAAGGTATCACAATCTCAGATTTCAAGATATACTACAAAGCTGTAGTAATCAAAACAGAAGGTACTGGCACAAAATTAACTCAGTGAAACGGAATAGAAAGCTGTAAAAAACCCACCTCATGTAGTCAATCTTCAACAAAGGACGCAAAAATATACAATGGGAAAATATAGCCTCTTCATTAAATAGTGCTGGGAAAACTGGATAGCTACAAGCAAAAGAATGACATTGAATGACTTTCTCACACCATACACAAAAAGAAACTCAAAATGGATTAAAGATCCAAATGTGAGATCTAAAACCATAAAACTCCTAGAAGAAAACACAGGCAGTAATTTCTAGGACATCAGCCATAGAAAAGTTTTTCTAGACACGTCTCCTGAGGCAAGAGAAACAAAAGCAAAAACAATCTATCAGGACTACACCAAATAAAGCTTTGAGCAGCAAAGGAAACCATCGACAAACAAAAAGGCAACCTACTGAATGGGAAAAAATATTTGCCTAGGGTATATCTGATAAGAAGTTAAGATCCAATATATATAAAGAACTTACACAACTTGACCTCCCACCCCCCCCCCAAAAAAAAACAATCAGATTAGAAAATGGGCAGAAAACCTGAATAGACATTTTTCCAAAGAAGAGATATAAACAGTCAACAGACGCACAAAGATGTTCAACATCACTCATCATCAGGGAAATGCAAATCAAAACCACCAGAAGATATCATCTCACACGGTCAGAATGGCTAAAATCAGAAACAACAAAAAGTGTTGGTGAGGATGTGGAGAGAAAGGGATCCTCCTACACTGCTGATGGGAATGTAAATTGGTGCAGCCACTGTGCACAACAGTATGGAGTTTCCTCAAAAAATTAAAAATAAAGATACCATATGATCCAGTAATTCCACTACTGGGTATTTTACCCAAAGAAAATGAAAACACTAATTCAAAAAGACATATGCAGCTCTATGTTTGTTGCATTATTTACAATAGCCAAGATCTGGAATCAAGTTAGGTGCCCATCAATAGATGAATGGATAAAGAGGATGTTGTGTGCGTGTGTGCACGCACACGTGCACACACTCACACACACAATGGAATATTACTTAGCTGTAAAAAGGATGAGCTCTTACCATTTGCAACAACACGATAGACCTAGAGTGAAAGGAATCACACTGAGAAAGACAAATACCATAGGATTTCACTTACATGTGGAATAAAGAATAACCCAAAACAAACGAATCAACAAAAGGCAGAAACAGACTCAAATACAGAAAATGAATGGTTGCCAGCGGGAGGGAGCGGGGAGGATGGGCAAAATGGGCAAAGGGGAGCGGGAGATAGTCAATCCCTAACTGGAAGCCTCTGAGTCATAGGGATAAAAGGGAATATAGTCAACAATACTGTGATAGCATTATATGGTGAGAGATGGCAACTACTCTTGTGTGAGCACTGCATCAAGGATAAACTTGTTAAATCACTATGCTATGAACCTGAAACTAATGTAACATTGCATGTCAACTATAGTTCAATACATACACACACACACACACACACACACACACACACACTAGTACATACTCACGAGAATGACTAAACTTAAATATCAAATTTTAGCAGGATGTAGAACAGTTGCAACTCATACATTGCTGGTACAAGCACTTTGGACAACTGTTTAGACATTTCTTTATGAAATTAAACACAGGCCTATGTATAGCAGTAATTCTGCTCCTAGAGGTTTATCCAACAGAAATGAAAAGGTCTTTACAGAACAATGTATATAAGATTGTTTACAGCAACTTCATTCACAATAGCACAAAATTGGAAACCAAAATGTCCCTTGACAAAAGACCGGATAACAAATTGTAGTAAATTCATACAACAGAATGCTAAGCAACGCAACGGAGGGAACTACCGATAAGCTCAACAACGTGGATGAATCTCAGACAAGCTGAGCAAAAGCAGCCAGAAACAAAGAAGCACGTACACGAGGTTCCATCACATAACTTCTAAAACAGGTGAAACTTTAAGGTTTAAAAATAGTTAGGGCAGTGTTTTGTTTTTTCAGCTGGAGGGTAGGGGTGGGGATAGGCAAGCCTAGAAAAGGATAGAGGGAATTTTGGAGGAAATGCAAATGTTTTATATCATGATGGGACATAGATTGCATACTTTTTGTTAAAAACCTAGATCTAAGATTTGTACATTTAAACATATGTAAATATCTACAAATTATAGCAATTATAATTGAATGAGGGGTGGGATGCAAGTAGAGAAACAAATAAGCAATGTTGATTTAAAAGAAAAAAAATGTCAGTACAGGTTAGAGATGTGTGTCTTCCTTCACTGCTGGTTATCAAGTTTACATACCTCCTCCCTATGTTTACTCATAGTTAATAAGACTATAAATGCTTGCATAACAAGTCTTATAAATGTATTTTTTGACCATAAACTTCTGATGGAAGCTTAACCACATGGGTTATAAAACATATTACAGAAAATTGTATTTTAAGTTACATGGAGCAGAAATTTGCCAGCTTGTCTAATGTTCTTAACATACCAAAATTTTTAAGCGTTTTTTTTTTTTTAAGAGAATTTCAGCAGGCTCTTTCCTCTAGCTGTATAGATTAATGTTACCTCTTACAATTCTAATCCAAACACAATGTGAAGCTTAATTTTTTTCAAAAAAGCACTGATGAGAATTTCTTCCACTCATTTATCCATGACATTGAATGTGATTCAAAGAGCTCTAAATCATTGAACTTGACTTCATGAAATTTTTTATCCTTTAAAAGATTTTAGATTTCAGTTTGCAATCATTTTGCATCTTATTTGCACTTTATGGTTATATCTGTATGTACCTATATTTTTGAAATAGTCAATCTGAAAATTGATATCATGAGTAGACATTATTAAGTGAAGACAAATGTTTACCAATGATCAATGATGATGAGTTTCAGTTCCTTAAGCAGATGTACAACTTTGAGGCTTTAAATTATGAATACTCAAATAATGTTTCCTCTGGGTTTCTCTTCTCTATAATCACCATTGGTTTCAAGAATTTATCAGTGCTTATAACATACCCTTTCTTTGGTCAATGATACATTTTTAACCTGGGATTGCAACTCTATTTTTTTGTCTTACTTTATATTTAAAAAAAAAAAGAGAGAGAGCATGGGTGAGCAGGATGGGTAGGGACACAGGGAGAGAGAGAATCAAGCAGGATCCACACCCAGCAGAGCCCAATGTGGTGCCTGATCTCACAACCCTGAGATCATGACCTGAGCTGAAATCAAGAGTTGGACACTTAACTCACTGAGCCAACCAGGTGCTCCTATTTTCTTTAAATAATCTTTAAGTGGAATTCAAGTCCTGAATAAAATGTCCTTTGAGATTTCTTTGAAATCCTGGTATAATTTGAGAACTGGTTTATTAAAAAATTTGAGTCCACCCGTTAAGAACAGTTATCAGCAAGAGATATGAAGGCAACCAGAAATGAGGGTAACTGGTCTTTAATTTTCTTTCCCCGAAAACAGTCAACATAAAGTAATAGGAGCCAAAATAATGTAATAGTTAAGAGCACAGACTCCAGACTGTGGAGTTAGACTTAGTTCAATATCTGGGCCCAATAGCTAGATGTGTGATCTTAGACAAACTATTTTTTTAGCCTTAATTTCCCCATTTACAACATGGGGATAATAACAGTACTAACTTGATATATTTGAGAATTAAATAAGTTTATAATTGTAAAATGTTAGATTGGAACCTGGTATATAATACGTATTACACAAGCTTTTACTAATAACTCTCTTCTCAGAGTGAACTAACTATCGTACTTTGGGGAGATCAGAAAACAGAACTGTTTCGCTAGAGGTTTTTTATTTCGTTTTATTATACCATATACATATAGCAGGATATTGCCTGTGACTCTTATTGCCTTCTGCAAGTTTGTGCTAATCCCCAAAAGACTGAAAGCAATGTACAATGTGACAAAGACCCAAATATCCTACAATCGAAGACATTAGAGAGACTGTGAAGCCAGTTGTGCCAGCCCATTACTCTATCTTACATTAAGTGAAAGAAACATTCACTGGAAGTCTGGAGCAAAAGAAACGGATAGAATTTTCTTTGGATAAATTTGTTGGAATGGAATCTTGGCTTCCCTTCATCCCAGGTCAAGGGAGAAGATCCAGCCAAGGTTTGGAGTAAAACTGTTCCCAGGATAAGTCTAAAGGAAAGAAAGGGACAGAGGTCTGAACACAAAGAAGTCCGCTTTGGGGATTTCCTAGATGTTCATCAACATCAACGATGTCTGTTGTCATGAAACTCAGCATGAACTCATCAAGAAAGCCATCATGGGGTCATCTTATAAAGTAGTTCACCCAAGAAAACCACTTGTGTCATTGAAGGCATAACAAAATCTACGAGGTACGTAAAAGGTGTTTCTGTGAAATGTTTCTCAGGAACCCAACTTGGAAGAGCCACATGAAAAGCTGAACCACCACCAAAACCACTAGAAGAGTTGAACACCCCCAGGGTGCAGTTGCAAAAAATCACAGAACCAGTTCGACCTGGACCCGAGCAGAGGACATGTACAGAAATCCCCTAAGCTGCCCTCAGTTACCTGTAGTGCATTTTAATACTAAAGTCTCCTCCCAGGGGTGGGGTGTTCTGCCATTTTTTTTTTAAGACATATGCACTACCATGTTAACATGCTAAGCATGTGCATTTAATTTAGATACCTAAGTAATAAAATAAGTATGAATTCCCTAATAAATATGCAAGCTTCCTGCCCCTGCCCCCTGGCATACTCAATAAAAGTTTCCTGCATTAACCCCAAGGGGGGACTGCTTTGAGAACTATCTCTGTCTCCTTACCTGATGCAAGTAATTCAAACAAAACAAAACAAAATAACCCTTGCTCAAACCAAGGACATCTCCAAGTGGTAGACTTCGTGTTGGATGATACTTTGAGAGGCAAAAGGCCCCTAACAGAGGGTTGATTAGAAGAATCCCAGAAGCTGGGTTGGAGTTAAAAGTAGCCCTAAGCAAAGAAAGCATGGAAATGCACCTAGAGGTTCCCAGAAGGCAGCTCTCCAGGTAAAACCACAAAAGTATGCTGTAAGTGAAAAAGTCAGCAACTGGCATTGTCAAACCGAGAAACTCCAAGGTTATATTCAGATGGCACAACTGAAGTAAAACTTTCCTGGCCTTTGGCTCACCTGCCTCTCTCTCTAGCCCAATCCCAGAATAACCAGAGGCAATTTAGAGAGAAAAAGGAGTAAACAATAAAATGAGAAGACATCCAGTCTGAAATAGATGCCATCCGTAGGAGGAAGAAACTTTTAAATTGAATATTTGAGGTCATGTGATTATTAGACTTTATATTTGCATACAGCCTAATAAAATGTAAATAACTCTTAATATAGGAAAAGAAGCTATACTTTATTCAGATTAAAACACATGCAAATTAAAATCAGATTTCATTTTTTTACTTACTATGTTAACAAGGAAAAAACATTTGTGACACTATGCTGGAGAGGGTGTGTGAAAAGAGATAGTTACATATTAATAGTGGGTGGGTAATTAGAACTTGCGAATGTGTAAGAATTATTTTCATTGCAACATGTTTTGTTATGCAAAAGGTTGTAAGCCATCTTAATGTCCACCTGGTTGAAGAACTGGGTAAAAAATTTAATGTACCTTCATACAAGGTAACACAATACCATCATCAAAAATATTAAAGAAACTATAGAGATAAATATGAAAAATAATCAAAGATATAAGTCAAAGTACACAGCAGCATGTGTACTATGCAATCATGGGTAAAACTTTTATATATATATATACACACACACACACACACATTTATATTCATCAATTTATTGATGTTCAAATACAGTATCTTTAGAAATGATAGAAAATAATGGCTGTCTGCTGGAATTTGAGTGGCTAGGGACAGGGGAAAGAATGTACTATTCAATATATATGCCTTAAAATTCTGTACCTTGCATGTTTACCATCTATTTATATAATACAACTATTACCAAAAAAAGATATTCTCTGAATAGAAAAAAATTTTTGCAAGGTCCTTAAACTATTAATTAAATTATCAACTGCAATACAAGTCAGATTTGTGTGGTATTCCTAATGACTCACCAGACAAATAATGACAAAGAATTTTTTTATGTGTGAAAGAATACACCCACAATAGCTGTCAGTGACTCAAAACAATATGCCATTTTTGGAGGAAAGAAATATGAATATTTGAACATGGCAAAAAATGATTCTAACTAGTCAATCCAAATCATATTTGAGGACAACTTCTGGGATTGCCAACTGGATACCTTTAGAACCTCTTGCATAAAACAAATGTTATCATCGCTCTATTTTGTCCAAAAAAAAAAAAAAGTGACATTGTAACAAAAATAAAAGTGTGACATTCTTTTATTTTGTGCCTTTTATAGATGTTTTTAATTTATTGACAGCTTAATAGACCAGCTCATCACGATAATTCCTGAGTGGATAAAGAATAAATTCACCCACTTCTTTATAAGAGAAACATCTAATTTCAGGAGAGAAATCATTGCTTTTCATCTTTGAAGCAGGCTCCTGAGAATCTGATCTGGAGCTGGTCATGGACCAGTTCAGGAATCACCAAACTGAGAGCTTTAAATGAAGCAGAAATACAGACCTGGTACAAGGGGGGTAATAAAGGTAATAAAGCTGAAAAATACATTAAATCAATTCCAAATGCAGTGTTAGGGACTTGAAATAGTTGATGCAAAAATCTTCGCCATCTTCTATTTGAGATAATCTGTATTTTGAATTTGATAGAATTTACAAATCCTTGAGAACCAATAGTTTCTTTGGTTTATAATAGGCAGCAGTTGGATAAGGACTTTCTTCAGGCTATCTCTTATTCAGGAATCATTTAAATATTCTTTGTAGAATCTGGGTTTCTTCTTAAACATTTCAGTAAGTCCTGCGTTTTTCAAGACTGATAATAACTGGTTTGTCTAAATACACTGTCTATAATGAATCCTGTTTTTGAAACGTTTGGCACAAGTTCCTTTGAAAAATCTTTCTTATGCATTAAAAAGATTTTTAAAAAGACTGATTGTAGAAAACCGAAAGCAATTATCTAAACGTTGAATTGTGGGAGACAAGATGAAAATCTTTTTGAAGATTAAGATTCCTCTTGAGGAAGGACCATAAGCATACGCTGCATAAGATTACCAACAAGGATAAAGCTTGTTAACGTGATAGAAATTTACAGTGAGACATCTGCCCAACTCTCACGGATGGGCAGTAGCAGCTCTCTGCTCGAGAAAGCATATGCCCCCTTATCCCCAGCCACCTGAGGGACTTCTCTCAACCACTACAGGCCCTTCAACTACTTCATTCAAGAGCACGGAGAAACTTTATTTCCACTGACATTTTCTCTCTCTCTCCACAGATTGCTGTTGATATTTTACTTTTAACACTTTTAGGTCCGTGAAGTTCGGCAAATACCATCTTCTAATGACTCAAGACGTAAAAGTAACTGATATTTTTAAAGGACTGTTTAGATTCAAATAATTGGAATATTTCACATTGATATTTAAAAATAATATGTCACACAAAATAAACTTATCAACCTGTCTAGTTTGGAAATTTAAAAAGTCAGATAAATTGGAGTGCCTGGGTAGCTCAGTTGGTTAAGCATTCAACTCTATCTCAGCTCAGGTCATGATCTCAAGGTTGTGAGATCATGCTCCACATAGGCCTCCATGTTAGGCATGGAGTTTGCTTAAGATTCTCTCAAACCCTCTCTTTCGGCCAGTCCTCACCCCCCTTTCCCCCCTTAAAAAAAGGCAGACAAATTATGAAATATTAAAATATATAGTAGTTAAGATAGACAATTTGACTTCAAATTCAGAGGCTAGGAATGACCAAGATAATCTTGAAGAATAACATTGGAGGATTTATTCTCCTAGGTGCCAAAGGCTTTTTATAAGCTACAGTAATTAAGGATAGACAAAAGGCAATTGAAACAATTGAGGGTCCAGAATGACCCACAGACATAATTCTACCCGATTCATGACAAATGTATATGTACATTCAAGTTAGAAAAGAATGTCTTTTTTTTTTTTAAAGATATTATTTGAGAAAGAGCAAGAGTGAGAGAGCACCCAAAAGCATGAGCGAGGGGAGGGGCAGAGGGAGAGGCAGAAGCAGGCTCCCTGCTCCATCCCAGGAGCCTGAGATCATGACCTGAGCCGAAGTCAGGTGGCTCAGTCGGTTAAGCATCTAGGTACCTGGAAAAATGATGGTCTTAATAATAGATTCCATTTGCATTAATGGATATCCATGTAGAAGAAAATGAAACTTGATGCCTAGATGACCTAGAATTCTACATGGATTATAAACATGGATGTGAATTGTAAAAATAAAGCTTTGGGAAAATAACACAAAAGGACATCTTAACCTTGGGATAGGCAGAGATTTCTTAAACAGATCACAGAAAGCACTAAACACAAGGATAAATAAATTTGACACTGTTAGGGGTGCCTGAGTGGCTCAGTCAGTTGAGCATCAGATTCTTGATTTCAGCTCAGGTCCTCATCTCAGGTTTGTGAGATCGAGGCCCACTTTGAACTCCCTGCTTAGTGGGGAATCTCCTGGAGATTCTCTCCCTCTGCCCCTGCCAACCCATGTTCTCTCTCTCAAATATTTTAAAAAGTTAGACTGTTAAAAACTTGTTCAACAAAAGATACCATTAACATAGAGAAAAATCAAGCCACAAAGTGAGAAAAAAAAATTTCCTTTCTTATGTCCAGTGAAGGATTCTTATCTATAACATATAAAGAATTTCTACAAAGTAAAGAGACAGACAACCCAAACACAAAATGAAATAGATACTTCCAAAAGAAGATATCCACATATATATGGTCAATTGACTTTTGACAAAAGTACCTAGATAACTGAATAGGAAAAGAATACTCAATATTACTAAAACAAATGAACATTGATGCACAAAAGAATTTCAATTTTTACTTGTATAATATAAAAAAAATTAACTCCAAGTGGATAATAGACTCAACGAGAAAGATTCATAAAACATAGGGAGCAAGGCCTTAGGGGTACCTGGCTAGCTCAGTCAGTAGGGAGTACAACTCTTGATCTTGGGGTTATAAGTTCAAGTTCCATGTTGTCCACAGAGATTACTTAAAAATAAAATATTTTAAAAAAATAGGAAAAAATCTTTGTCATCTTCTCATCTTATATAGGCAAAAAAACTGCCTTAGATCTCAAAAAGTATCTCAAGAGGCACAAAAGATAAAATTCATAAGTTGGACTAAAAAAAAAAAAGCAGAAGTTTTAATTTTTATGACAATATATTTATTTAAAGAGAGGAGAGAGAGAGTCGGGGGAGAGGGAGAGAGAGAGAATCCCAGGCAGACTCCATGCTGAGTGTGGAGCCCGATGCAGGGCTTGATCTCATGACCGTGAGATCATGACCTGAGCTGAAATCGAGAGTCAGATGCTCAATCAACTGAGCCACCCAGATAAAACTTCTGCTTTTTAAAAAACACTATTACAGAAATGAAAAGACAAGCCCCCAAATGGAAGTATTTACAAAAAACTTATCTGCATCCAGGATATGTAAAGAATTCTGATATGCCAATGATAAGACAAAAGCCCAATTTGACAAAGTATATATGGATGACAAATAAGCACATCAGAAGTTACTAAACATCATACTCATTAGGGAAATGCAAGTTAAATGAGACACCAATTCAAATCTACTAGAACGACTAAAATTTAGCCACTGCTGGCAGGAGTATACCCTAGAAAAATCAACTTAGAAAACGTTTGCCAGTATCCATGGAATCAGAACATAAATACCATATAAGCCATCAAATCTGCTCCTAGAATCTATAAATGCATCAGATAGAGATACACATTTGTGCATCAGACATGTACAAGAATTTTTATAGTATACTATTTTAATAGTCCAAAATGTGAAATAAAGTAGATCAACAGTACTATAAATAAGTAAACATTATATTCATACATGGACTATTCCACAATATAAAGTGCTGCACACTCAACAATATGGGTAAGTTTTAGAGATAAAAAGACAGACTCAAAAATGTACATACATAGGATTCCATGTCTTTAAAGTTCAAAACAGACAAAAAGACTGTATGGTGATAGATGTCAGAACAGTAGTTAACTTTGGAAGTGGGAATGATAACTAGAAGTTTTCTGGGGTGTTAATGTTATTCATTTTTATCTGGTTCATGACTACATGGGTGTGTTCAATTTATAAAAATGTATCAATCCACACATTCCTGATCTTTGTACTCATATTTCAATTGAAAAGATTTTAAAAAATATTCATTAGCAAATCTAGCGTATAGGTATAAATTATATGTATATATATATATATATATTTTTTTTAAAGGGGAATAATTTTAAATTTTAGATTAAATATCCACCGCTACAAACAAAAGTATGTAACAATGAGTTAAATTTCATCTGGAAAAATACTGTAACATCATCTGCTTTTTTACTCTAATAAAGGATAGCCTAATGACTCTTCAAGAACTCTAGTTTTAGGGTTTTCTTCCCCCCTCAAGTGTTGCTATGCTTTACATTGAAATATATTTTAAAGAGATGTGTAGTTTCTAATTAACTTGAATTAGTTTCAAATAATTTTATGCTCTAGATGGTCATGTTTCTTCATGAGTGAACACTTACTATAAAAGGCATTTTATAACGTAAATTGTTGTCATAGACTTATTTATATTTTTATAGGGATACCTCAGAGCCATGATGAGTTCAGCTCTGGACCAGCTAAATAAAGCAAGTTTTGCAACACAAAGAGGCAAATGAACTTTTTGATATCCCGCTGCATACAGAAGTTATGTTGACCCTATAGTCCATGAAGTGTACAATAAATTGTGTCTTAAAAAAAAGTACATCACTTAATTTAAAAATACTTTATTGCTAAACCTAAATGTGAGACCTGAAACCATAAAATTCCTAGAAGAAAACATAGGCAGTAACTTCTTTTACATCAGTCGTAGAAGTATTTTTCCAGATACGTCTTCTCACACGAGGGAAACAAAACTATTAGGATTACACCAAAATAAAAAGCTTTCGCACAGCACAAGAAACCATCAACAAAACAAAAAAGGCAACCTACTAAGTGAGAAAAGATAGTTGCCAATGATATCTGATGAGTTAATATTCAAAACAACAAAGAACTTATACAACTTAACACCAAAAGAATACTGATTTAAAAAAAAAAAAAAAAGTGGACAGAGAACGTGAAGAGACATTTTTCCAAAGACACGCAGATGGCTAACAGACCCATGAAAAGATGCTCAACATCCCTAATAATCAGGGATTATTGTAATAAAAACTGTAATAAAAATTACAATGAGATATTATTCTACACCGGTCAGGATGGCCTGAATCAAAAAGATAAGAGATGATGAGTGTTGGCAAGGATGTAGAGAAAAAGTGGTATATATCCTCGTGCACTATTGGTGAGAATGCATACTGGTGTAGCCACTGCAGAAAACAATATGGAGGCTCCTCAAAAAATTAAAAATTGGATTACCATATGATCCAGTAATCCCACTGCTGAGTATTTACCCAAACAAAACAAAAACACTAAATTGAAAAGACATATGCACCCCTGTGTTTATTGCAGCATTGTTTACAATAGCCAAGATATGGAAGTAACCCAAATGTCTATCAATAGATGAATGGATAAAGTTGGGGGCGGGGGGAGAAAGAGAGGGAAGTGATATATGTATATACATACGTACATAGATATACATACATATACATATAATGGAATGTTACTCAGCCATAAAAAAAGGATAAGATCTTTCCATCTGCAACAATATGGATGGACCTAGAGGGTGTAATGCCAAATGAATTAAATCAGAGAAAGACAAATACCATATAATTTCACTCATATGTGGAATTTAAGAAACAAAGGCACAAAGAAAAAACAAGAGATTCTTAAAGAGAACAAACTGGTGGTTGCTAGAGGGGAGGTGGGTCAGGGAGATGGGTGAAATAGATAAAGGGGATTAAGAGTACACTTTTCTTGGGTTACCTGGGTGGCTCAGTTAAGCGTCCAACTCTTGATTTCAGCTCAGGTCATGATCTCAGGGTTGTGAGACTGAGCCCCCCATGGGACTCTGTACTGGGTATGCAGCCTGCTTAAGATTCTCCCTCTCCCTTTGCCCCTCTTAAAAATAAAAAATAAAAGATACACTTCTCTTGATGAGAACTGGGTAATATACAGAATTGTATCATATTGTGCTCCTTGCAACTAATATAACACTACATTAACTGTACTCCAATTTTAAAAAACCTTGTTGCTTAAAAACACTAACCATCATCTCAACTTTCAGTGAGTTGTAATCTTGCTGATGGAGGATCTTGCCTTGATGTTGATGCCTGCTCAGTGGTCAGGGTAGGGGTAACTGAGGGTTGGGGTGGCTGTGGTAATTTCAAAATAAGACAACAACTAAGCTTGCCACATCAATGGACTATTCCTTTCACCTGAACACTTAGAAGGATTTGTAGAGTTATTAACTGGCATAAATTTAATACTGTTGTGTCTCAAGGAATACAGAGGCCCAAGGAAAAGGGGAGAAATAATGGAACAGAGTTGATGGAGCAGTCAAAACACACAACATTTATGAACTAATTTCACCGTCTTGTATGGGCAAGGTTGTGGTACTCCAAAAACAGTTCTAACAGTACCATCGAAGAGCAAAGATCATAGATCATAACAAATATAATAATAAAATAAACAAATATTGCAAGAATTACCTAAATGCGACACAGAGGCACCAAGTGAGCAAATACTATTGGAAAAGTAGCACTGGCAGACTTGCTTGTAACAGAATTGCTACAAACCTTCAATTTGTAAAAAAAAAAAAGCAAAAACAAAAACCCACAACAAAACAACAAAAAAAACCCTTATTTGTGAAACACAATAAAGCAAAGTGTAATAAAATGAGGTCTGCCTGTATGTGACCAAATCTTCCCGATCATCTAGTAATCTTGTCATTCAAAGTTCACTTCAAATTGGTTTGGGGGGGGGACTTCCAAAAAAATATCAAACTACTTTTGATTTAGTTATTTGTAAATTGTTCTTTACAAAATCGCCAAACATGATTATTTGCCACAATGTGGCAATACACACACACACACACACACACACACACACACACACACACACACAGAGTTGGGAGACCTGAGTTCTATTGTGGTCTTTACAATTGAGTGAATTTAGATGAGCGATTTAATCCCTGCATGTTACTTAACTCATTTGAAAAAAAAAAAAAAAAAAAAATGAAAGGTGAATTTTGTGATCTGTAAGGAATTCTTGAGCTTCGGTAAATGGTGGTACAAATACATCACATCAGTTAAAATGGTAAAACTCATCTAAATGTGACTATACTGCCTGAGAAAATTCTTGTACATGAAGCACACTTTTTATGATAAATTGCCCCAAAAGAGCATCAAAGCAAGAAACCACAACCTGCATCCTGCCAGATAGTAAAACTGTTTATACTTACAAATTTTGAGTCTGAAATATAAACAACTTATTACTTAGAAATCAGCATGACCATTTCTAAACTGTAGCCACACACCTAAACACCCATCCTCAAATACTTGAATTCAAAGCCCAATTCAGTGTAAATATTTTCAAATAAAAATTAGGCAATTCTTTCCATTTCCCTCCAGTGCAGTACAAAGATTATATGAACTATATCTATAAAATAAGCATTAAGAAAGAGGAGTACCGAAGCGAAAATAGAAGGCAGTGATTGTTCAGGACATGAGGGTTCTAGAATTTAAGGTGTGGAAGAAGTAAGTTGTGTCCAACTTTCTCAAGTGAGGCAAAAGGGGAAGACCAGCAATTTCCTAAGGCATTAACTGTAGTAAATGGAGATCTGTGCTGCTGTAGGCCCCAGTCCAGGACATTGCCTAAATTCCCCAGTAAGAAAATCTTCCAGGGGCGCCTGGGTGGCGCAGTCGTTAAGCGTCCGCCTTGGGCTCAGGGCATGATCCTGGTGTTCCGGGATCGAGCCCCACATCAGGCTCTTCCGCTGTGAGCCTGCTTCTTCCTCTCCCGCTCCCCCTGCTTATGTTCCCTCTCTCGCTGGCTGTCTCTGTCAAATAAATAAATAAATCTTAAAAAAAAAAAAAAAAATCTTTCAGAAGTGTCAGCTCCAGCCATGGCAGTGACATACCTGATTAGTTCATTGAAGGGCCACATGAAGGCTACCATTCATAGATATTATTGAAGTAATATGAAGTGGGATCATTGGATATCAATACCAGGTGAAATATATGGGTACAACAATTTGACTGAATTCATCTTTTACCACATGAATAAAAACCACAAAAAAATTTATCTCTATAAAACAAAAACCAAACTAAGTTTTAATTCAAATAGGCAGCTCTTTCTCAAATCATCAGCTGATCTTTCCAGTCAGATAGTCTCACTCTTGCTTCAAACTCCAGATATCATTTGGCTGTTTTTATGCCACTTGTCATTATCATTGTAGTATAGTGATTTGTGTTGTTTTTTTTTCTGACTTCATCCTATCCCTAAACTTGCCTATTTAACCCAAAAGTACAGGAATTATTCCTCATATCTTTCAGCATTGCGCAGTACCTACTATATACTTAAATGTTTCTTGCTTAAATGGCTGGATGAATAAGTATTCCAGTTTAAACAAAATAAGGTAAAAGAGTCAACCCCAATAGTAATACATCTTTTAAAAATTATTAGACTAGAAATGAAAACCATATTTTCATTATATCTGTAAAACGTTATCTCTTAAACTATGAAAACAATAAAAATTAAGATTGATAAAGCTGGGCGGGTGGTAGACAGAAGTGTTCATAATGTTATCCTTTCCATTTCTCTGCATATTTGAAATATCTCAACTTAAAAATCTATGGGATACAAGGCAGTGTTAATACTTCATTCTATGCACAGTATATAACTTAGACTCAAGTTCCTTGTCTCATATAACTATTTTTAAAAAACAATGTAACAGCATGTCACCAATCTGAAGATATGTGACATAAACTACATAAAACTCAATCAGAAACCAACATACAAAAAAAGACCTCTGAAGTAAATAAAATTGGTTTTAGAGATTTTGAGAAACGGAAAGCACAGATTTACATGACCAAAAAGCCACTTTTTTTTTTTTTAAGATTTTATTTATTTATTTGACAGAGAGAGAGAGACAGCCAGTGAGGGAGAGAACACAAACAGGAGGAGTGGGAGAGGAAGAAGCAGGCTCCCAGAGGAGAAGCCCGATGTGGGGCTCGATCCCAGAACACTGGGATCACGCCCAGAGCCCAAGGCAGACGCTTAACAACTGCACCACCCAGGAGCCCTCAAAAAGCCACTTTCTTAACACATTATCCTACTAAGTATAGCTACTTAGCTCTCCTAGCTTATCGAAGATTCAAAGGCTCAAATGTTTAAAATGGACACAATAGGAAGGCTAGGGAAATATAAAATTTAGAGTTATCCAGGGATAGTTTGATAGAATATATCATTTAAGAAGCTTTACTATGCACAGGATAATACTTTGTGATCAAAATGGGAATACTCTGTTCTTCCGGGTGGGGAGTGAGGCAGTCAATTCTACACACAATCTCTAAGAATTCAGAAACATGGGACCCTTGGGTGGTTCAGTCAGTTAAGCATCTGCCTTCAGCTCAGGTCAGGATCCCAGCGTCCTGGGATCCAGCGCTGCACCAGGCTCCTAGCTCAGCGGGGAGCCTGCTTCTCCCTGTCTGCCACTCCCGCTGCTCGTACTCTCTGACAAAATCTTAAAAAAAAAAAAAAAAATTCAGAAACATAAGGTTTATATATCAAAGCACTCTATTTGTATGATAATCAAAAGTTTTAAAGTTTGAAAAATAAAACGTGACTTGGTTCCACATACTTGGAACATCTTATTTCTTAATTCTGAGGTCAATTCAACCAAAACAATTTTTTGAATCCCTACTACATGCCATAAATTGCTTATGAGGTACAACTATGATGGGAAATTTTAATGAATTATAAAAAATATTAAATGAAAGAACCCTCAATAAGGCCTATTTTGTGGAATCACGTTAACAAGGTGCATTATTCAAATATACAAGTCAACTGAAATATGAAATGAAAATTTCATTGAATGTATTTAGAGGAAATGAAAAAAACTGGAGAAGCATAAAGGGCCTGTTCTTCAAAGGGAAGTGAGTCATAGCAAGTTTTCTGCAAGAATGCCATTCTATTCAAAAGCAATAAAATGCCTCTGCCCAGAAGGATCTAAAACAAAGACTCTGATATTAATATATAGCCCCACCATCAGCTTTTGATCAAATGAGCATGACATAATCTAGCTGGAGCTATCTTCCCCTCATTTAAAAAAGGGGAACAAAAAAAAAAAAAAAACCCAGTTTGAAAACAAGAGCTACAATAGCAAGCAAAGCCACGAAGATTTAAGAAGCCAAAGAAAGCTACTCATAAAGTGAACACATGTGATTTTTAGAGTTTTAAGGATCTTTGAGCTTCACTTAGTCCAAACCTCTTATTTTACAGTTGAAAAAAAAAAATGATTTGCTAATGATTATTCAGCTTCAGATATATGCGTGGAACCCAGAGCTTCTGACTGCCAGTCTACTTTGACAGGATACCTTTCAAAACTTACAATAAATTAAATAAAAACTGAGTTGAACTGTTTTGTCCCTCTCTGCCCACCATAGGAAAACTCAGACAGAGAAGGTCACAGATATGGCAGTTGTTAGGATGGGAAAGCTGACGACCATACCTGCAGGTCTGATATGTGCAGCTATAACTGCATGCGACTAATAAAACCCAAGCAGCTCCCCACATATACTGCACCACCTCTGCTGTCTAAGTATGTTGAGAAGCAGCCTGCGTTTACAAACGGGCTTTGCATCCATCCACACTACAACTGGTCATTATATTGGCTGGTGCAAGGGTGTTTATGTGTTTGAAAAAAGTGGGATAATGGATACAGTAAAATCTGGAAAAGGTTCTAGGATTAACAAAATGGCTTATCCACTGGGACTGGCCACTGTATGAGCAACTGTTTGCTACCCAGTTCAGTCAGTAATAATTGCAAAGGTAACTGGGAAAAAGGCATATACCACAAGCCAGCAAATTTAGGAAGCAGTTAAATCATTGCAGACAAAAATCAGCAAGAGTCATTTCCTAAATCTAAAGAAAAAGCTAAGCTAGGAAATTCTGCTGAAACAGAAATACCTGTAAAAACAATGGACAGCCTGAAATACTCAGTGCCCTTGCCAACAGAACTCAGCTCTGAAACAAAGACAAAATCAGAATCCACCACGGGTGCTACCCAGTTTATGCCTGACCCCAAGCCCATGGATCACGGCCAGTCCCATCCAGAAGATGTGGAGCTGTACAGCACTAGAAGCTGAAATGGTCTGTGTAGAGAACGACAAGATGTGTGAAGTTGAAAATAATGATGAAAAAAATCATGTAAAGAGTAACTGTGACACAAAGAGTATAACTTTGGGGGGGTATAACTTTCTAAATGAAGTTTTTTCCCCTCACATCTTCTAACGTAATGTACACTTTGACCAATCACATAAGGGATTAAAATACAAACTGAATTTAATCCAAACAATATTAAATGACTGATGAAGAGGCAGAAGTAGAAGTATTGGGATGCATTTAATGATTTTAAGGGTGTTTATAAAAAACAGAGTAAATATATGACCACTGATGAAATATGTGTATATATTTATACATATACATATTTGCTTTAGTCTTTTCAAATTAATGTAAGCTAAATTAGAATGGTGTGTAGAAGGATGTGTTCCCCCCTTTTTAATTCCCCAGAGCTTGAATAAAATATCCATATTTTGTGACAAAAAAAATTAAATAATAACTATTTTTTGCCTCAATGTGATATTAATGTATTTTCATAGGATTGTGGGGAAAATAGCTAAGCATACCGTCAATTTGATGCATTCAAACTTAAAACAAAAAAACAGTAAACTTCCTAGTCTAGAATCACTTCTACCAACTGAGCATTCTAGCAAGACAAAGCAATTTAGTATAATAACAGGAAGAAATTTCCTCTAAATGCATCATTATTCTTTCAAAGGTACTAAAGAACATTCCTAAAACCAAAGAGCATGAGACACCCACAGATAACTGAGGAGTCATCCTATCATCTGCAATATATTTTGTTGACAACCAAAGTGAAACAAAAATATATATGAAATATCCTTTCTATTTAGAAATATTAATTTTATTCTTATAAAAAGACGCTAGGGTTACTATAGACAAATTCATTACATTTCAAAACATAAGCTTTAGATGGAATTAATATAAGGATCTTATTTTAAAGGTAAAGCTATATTCTACAACATATATAAATATTTAATGCGCTGTCATAATAGGACTTATTTAAATCCTGAAGTTACATATTCTGCTTTAAAATAATTGAACTCGTGCTTTAAATATGTGCTTATTGTTTACAGAGATAGACAAATCCATAGCCAGAAAAGCTAGATTTAAGTTCTACATGTTATTAAGTTGTTATGAACTTTAACAAATTAAATCTCTATAAAATCTGGTTTCTTCTGCCAAAAGGAAATATCTTCAGGGGCACTGTTAAGTTTAAATAAAGTTTATATATAGAAGTTTGTTTAAAAAAACAATATATACACATAAATGCTTGGTTTTTAATATACATTTTTGTTTATATTATCTATAAAGTAAGGAGATTAGGGTAGTTGTTGAGACTGTTAATAAAGAGGTTTTATTAATGTACAGGAAGAAGAGTCAAACTATCATATTACCATATTATTGAAAAACGATTGCCATTTTTCCATAAACAAATTCGGTGATTAGGACTACCAATACAAAAAGAAAAGAGCATGGTTTAAATATCACAAAATACTTCAAGTGTATTTACTCAATTTTACCTACAAGGACTTGATTCATGCTTTATTCATCAAGTCTTACATTTGTTCAAGCACCACGTATTTGGCAGTTTAAAGTTTCGTGTGGCTATATGGGCAATTAGATGTGAACCAACTGTAACTTTCACATATTGCAAGAGGGGATGGAAATTGGTTCAGCCACTCTGGTAAACTACCTACAAGTATCTACCCAAATTACACACATGCCTTCCTATGACCCAGCACATTCCACTCCTAAGTATATATCCCAGAGAAATGAGGGCACAATTTCACCAAAATTTAAAAAAAAAAAAAAAGTCTTCATAGGAACTCAGATCATAAGAGCCCAAAACTAGAAACACATCTCAATGTCCATCATAGGAATAAATGAGGTTATGCAATAAAGTCCTACACTGCAACAGAAGAGCCAAGTATGGATACATCTTACACTAAGCAAGAGAAACCAGTCACTATAGCATCCATACTGCTTCATTCTATTTATAGGAAATACTAAAAGAAAAAGGGGGGGGGCACCTGGGTGGCTCAGTCAGTCAAGTGTGTGACTTGATTTCAACTCAGATTATGGTCTCAGGGTTGTGCGATCGAGCCCCAGGCCAGCTGCACTACTTGAGATTCTCTCTCCCTCTGCACACCCCCACTTGCATGCACATGCACACACACACACACTTTCTAAAATAAATTCTTAAAAAAAAAAAGAAGTTAAAAAAAAGGAAAAACTCCTTGGTTATTGAAGTCAAGATCATTACTGCAAGTGGGATGATAGTGTGTAAGAAAACTAAGACATGTGTCACTGGTTTTGACAGTGGGCAGCAGACAGAAGCCAGAGCGTTCTTGAAGTGTTAGTGAAGGCTGGAAAGAGCGAGAAGATTTTTATTGGAAATGTACTGGTAGAACAATTAGCAAAATGCTGGCCTGAAATAAAGGCTGTAGAAAGTGGCTGCCTTGGCAGAGGTAGGGAGAAATTGGGGAGGGATAGGTAAAGCTTTCCAGGAATAAGAAACACACTACACCTTTGTAGAGCTAGATTGACTTTGGTGTAAATGTTTGTTAAAATGGTACATTTATGAGCTGTAATTTTAGTTGCAGATAAATTGAAACTTGATTTAAAAAAAATTATCAGAGAATACATTTTAAAAGATTTTTAAAAATTAGTCCCTAATACATAATACTGGTATGTGTTACAGTTTAAAAGTTGTGAAAAAATAGAGCCCTTAGAGATTTAGCATATGTTATGGTTTTCAAATAGCATGAGGCTGGCAACAGCTCTAGTTTATAAAAATCTGGGATTTCTCACTTAATGCTGCACGATCAACTTCTAATAGAATGCTAAGAAAGCTCAGGTATATGTCTGCAACACACATATCTATCATGTCAACAAAAATCAAAAACTTCAGTCAAAATTAGTGCTTTGTTTTGCTTTAAGTTTGAGCCATTGAGTTAGAACTGTTGAGCTTTTTATACAGAATAAAAAGACTGATGTGTTGAAAACATTTAAAGAAAAACCTTCAGTGTCAGAAAGGAGTGGCTTGACAATTATCTAGTTTTGGGCAGGGAAGTTAACATAATTGAAAGCCACATTAAACTTGGGAACATTTTCATACACGTTTGTGTGAGCACTACTTTTCATGCAGATAAATGGCCAATCATCCTACATTAATGGGGCCCATAAACTTGAATGGATTCTCATCTCTTAGTGATTATTCTGTGATCAAAACAGACACCCTCAGGTATCACTAATATCAACATTTTTGTTATATATTTTTAAACAACAGACATTCGAACATGCCTAAATAGTGTTCTTTCCACCCCTTGTGGGTAGAATTGTGTCCCCCTCCCCAAATTTATACATTGAAGTCCTAATCCCTAATACCTCAAAATGTGACTGTATATGGAGATAATTACCTCTTTTAAAGACAAATTCAACTGAGATCATTAGGGTGGGCCTTAACCCAATCCAACTGGTGTCCTCTTAAGACATTAGGACCCAAACCTGTGCATGTACAGAGAGAAGACCGAGCGAAGACATATGGAGAAAGTGGCTATCTACAAGCCAAAGAGAAGAAACCATCTCCGCCAACACCTTGACCTCACATTTCTAGATAAGTTTGTTAAATCCCACCCCCTCCCCCCGCACAGTCGGTGGTCCTTTGTTATGGCAGCCCTAGAAAACTAATCCATAATCACATTACAAAAGAATGCATTTGGAAGCAAAGGACTTTTTTAAAGCCTGTTTTTTCATTTGTTGTGTAATCTGAGATGATCCACATCAATGTGATTGAAATGGGAAAGGGAGGATTAAACCAGCAGGACTGTCCATGCTGTGATGTCGAGAGCAAGGCCCCAGCGACATCCACTTCCTATAGGCAAACTCAGTTCCACTCATTGAACAACGTTCAAATTTCCCTCATGTGTCTTCCTCAGTTTTTTTAAATTTTGTTGGAAGCTCGTTAAGTACTCTCAAGTCTTCTACTCTTTTAATCCAAGAATGTTAATCTAAGAATGTTGGCACCAGATGTTAGAATATTGGTAGAACTTAGAAACAGACAAAAAAGTAGCGAGAGGAACATCAGACCCAGAAATCAGACTCACTAGTTCTGCTTGAGGTGATCTGGTTGCCTGCGGTTGGACAATTTGCTTGTTTGGGGTAGCAATTCTTTTTATCAGAGATCCCCCAAACATGGCTTCAATTAGAATTTTCTGGAGAACGTTTTAAAAACAAGTGCCTGGGACCTCTTCCTGTTCTTGGTTCTCAAATGGCTGGATATTAGAATCATCTGGAAGAATATTCTTTTTGGGGGGAAGACTTTAAAAATTGTGATAGCTCTACTCCATCCTCCAAAGATTCTGATTTTAACTGGTTTAATTGGTTTGAAATGCAGCCTTGGCCTTGGGATTTTTTTTTTCTTTTAAAGATTTTATTTATTTATTTGACAGAGACAGACAGCCAGCGAGAGAGGGAAACAGGCAGGGGGAGTGGAAGAGGAAGAAGCAGGCTCCCAATGGAATAACCCGATGTGGGGCTCGATCCCAGAACTCCAGGATCACGCCCTGAGTCCAAGGCAGACGCTTAACGACTGAGCCACCTAGGCGCCCCCGGCCTTGGGATTTTTAAAAGTTCCCCACTTCAGAGATGTTATCCACTGCCCTGGACAGTGTGATTCAGTTATTCTGGGGAAGAGCCTGGACATTAGTACTTCTTACTTCACCAAGGAATTCCAATGCATTTTAATTCCCTGGGCGATAACTAGGCACAACCATCTGATGCAAAGGTGAAATAAGGCTCATGTCCTAACAATTATGACTTTCTGTGATATATGTGGTACTATTAAAAAGAATATAGGGGCACCTAGGAGGCTCAGTCAGCTAAGTGTCTAACTCTTGATTTTGGCTCAGGTCATGATCTCAGAGTCACAGAGCTGAGCCTGGAGCCTAGAGACTGCTTAAGATTCTCCCTCTCTCTTTGCCCCTCCTGCACAGGTCCCCTTCCCCCACCGTTAAAAAGAAAAAAAATGTTCTTTAAACTGTCTTATGTTTAAGTTTACTGACTCATAGGCTTATTAACTACCTGTATAATTAGCATGAAGTTTTGTTTGAGTCAAATACCTTTCAAGTGTCTTCCAAGTGTGCCTAAGCCAGGAGAGAGGATCTGTATGAAAATGGGTTACCATCCCAATCCCAGCTGTCTGATGGATGTAATTATTTCAGGAAAGAACACGTGCAAAGATGAAGGCACAAAACATAATTGCTTCTATGATAGTAATTTAGTTTCCTGGGGTAAAGATTCAAACCAGCATCTCCCATTAGTCTAACAACAATTACGTAGTTTTTCCTTTCATCCATTTCTTTCAGGCTTTTCTTATATCTGAAGCTTTCCAAAGGGTATTTGAGTGATTTAACATTAACCACCCACACACTGTATTTACCACTATTATTAGCACAGCGGATGATCTTTACAACTTAGTGAAGCTACAAGAAGCATTATTACTGATTTTTTAAAGTGCCTCTAAATCATTTGCCATTCCTTCCGATTTATCCTAGGCAGAATTATTTTCAAGTGACCTTTTAGTGTCATATTCCTTAAGTTTAAAAATGACTACAACTAGTGATGTGATGTAAATGCATCTTGAACTTTGAAGTGTTACATTTCAGTTTACATAAATTCAGGTTAGAAGACATGCAATGACAAAGGGAAATATAGTGGCATAAGGGGGGGAATAAAAGGTAGGCTTTTAGGTCCCCAAACTACTACATCAGTACCTGAAGGGAATTAGGTAGAAGGGGAGGGGTTTGTTTTCTAACCATTAGTGAGAAAATTTGTTTTTGATTCAAAGAAAAGATATAAGTAGAAATCATATACAACCTGTATAAAAGTGAATTCACTTTTAGTCTGTATTAATAGAAGTGTCCAGAATCGAGGAAATAATCTGCTCATTAGTTACTAAATCAAGCTTCTAGTATTAAGTTCTGAAAAACACTTCCTTGTGTTAGTAAACATGCATCATTGTATTAAATAGTAACCAAACACACCTTATCCAGCAGGGAGTAACCAACCATACCACATGTGGAAAAATTAAAAGTGGAAAGAGAACTACACTGTGTGATCAAAATGCCATAAAAAGACCTGTATGTAATTAGCAGAAGACATACTGTGAAGTAAAAAATTTTTTTAAAGGTTTCAAAGAGTCTGCCTTTGAGAATTCAATGAGGTCCCAACCATTGATCACAAGGTATTTATCCTTAGGCTGAAAAACACCTGACAGGGAAACTGGGAAGGATTTATTCAGAGACAGTTTAGGCTGGTGACACACTTCTGCAATTCAACACATGATGAAATAACAATTGTGTTTTCAAATTAAGGGGTTAAATTCTGAGTTTTTTCCATTGAGGACTTTGAAAGTTGCCCCTGACCAAGTGACTTGAGAAAGACATCATTTTAATACCAAAGCTTCCATTAGTATCAAGCAGTGTTGCTTAACCTAGTTCTTAATTTAAAAAATAAAAATTTAAAAAACCACCTCATTTCAAAGGCAATGAGCTTCTAAATTTGACAATATTAAAGTGAAAAAAATTCAGTCTGTTATTACATGTTTTATAAAACAATGTGGAAACAGACTTTTCATATACCAATCTATCAGATTTCAACACCTTTAAGTATGCAGATTGGAATCCCTATTTTGTCCAAATCTCCAGATGGAGGAAAATTAAAATACAGATTCCTAAGATCAATTCCTCTTTCACTTTGAAAAATCATGACTTTGCTAGAAGTTTCTGGTGTTCTCTATACTGATAGCAATGGTCTTATATTATTCTTTCCTCTATGGGGAGATGTTACACTGCACTCATCTCTTGGAGGAACTCTGCAATCTTCCTGTGCCGATCTCCACGTCTGGGGGAGAAACAGCAGAAGAAACCAAAACAGCCTATTCTCATCTTGCCTTTCTCAAACCATTTTTTCTCTGGAATTTCCTGACATATTTAGACACACTGAATGGAAAATAAAAGTTGGGACAAATTTCCCCTTAGGACCACAGCATAGGCAGATTAGGGGAAAAATGAAGAAACACAAAAGAAAATATTTAAAATAATAGGTCTATCCTCATTCCCACTTAGTCACTGCTTAACATTTAAAGGACTTAAAAAATAACGATTGAAATTTTAATATGCACCGGTATTTTACTAAATGAAGTATAACCCAATCTTGCATACCAAATTTCAAAATACAGAGTTCAATAGAGAAAATAGTTCCATTAAATTTGGCAATTTATAATATTAGAGAATCTCAAAGTGGAAGAGAACAAATCCATTATATACTACATATTTCAGAAAGGAATAAGCAACTCACCCAATATGTATGTACAGCCTATATGTATAGCTGCTGAGATGAAGGCTTCTTAAGGTCACACAGCAACACTGATATAAACTGCGTTTGAGTGTCTAACATTTGGAAGTGAGTTAGGCATTCTCTGGCTTAACCTTTTAGAATGTGACAGAAGTTCTGTATATTGATTTCAAGAACATGACCAATTTATGAGCATTTTTATGTATGTGATAATTTGCTTTTCAAGGACCAGCCCTGCCTAACCATTCCCTACAACACCCTTTTCACACCCCCATGTCTCTGTTACCCTCTCTGCCTCCCTTTTCCCACTCACAAACACTGCTGCCACAATTTTTCTAAAATATGCCATTGCCCTAAGGACAAGGGGAAAACAGACTGGTACAAAATGAAGAACTGATTTTGATAAATCTGACTTCATTTCTATCCATATATTTCTATTCTTTTCAACTTGCGCCCTAACCAAACAAATCGCTTCTATTCTTTGGAGTAAATTTTCATATCAATCCCTCTGTCCAAAATGCCCTTTTAAATGCCTTTGTCCAGGGAATTCTTCTTTCAAGTTATAGAATAGCTTAAATATCTCTAATCTCCTCATTCCCATTCCCAAGGGGCAAGAAAATTCCACTCCCAATTTCTGTTCTTACAGCACTTTTTCCATGTCTCTAATGACTTATATTTAATCATAGAACATTGCATCTTATTTCCAACTGATGGGGTATTTCTTAGGATATCACCACTCTAACTCCACCCATTCCCATAACCCCAGCAGTATTATCCCCTGTGCCTTTTCATTTCCATGGCTTAGCTGAGTACCTATTACATACTGGCTATTAAATAAACATTGACATAGATCCAATTTATTTTTATACTAATAAGGCCATGAGTGGCAGAATTTCCAAATTTTTGTTAAATTGTCATAAAATGTTAAAATAATCTCAAAGGGCCTTTTCAATTCTAACTTTATATTTTATGTAAATAGAGGACAAGAAAAGTTCAACTAACTTGGCAAATATTTATTGCCTACGTACTATATGCCAAGGCCTATTCTTTGTACCATAGATAAAGGATTTATTTAAAAGTATTAGTTGTATTTTCACAGCTTATATTCTGGGAAGGAAACAGACAAGTAAAAGCTCAGGATATTATTTGATAGTGATAATTGTTATAAGATAATCTAAGTAATCCACTCAAGTTCATACTAGTGGCAGGGCTGAACTTGAGCTATGGTCTCTTGTGTCTCAGTCTAGTATCGCATTATTTAACCACTACATTCCTACCTCCAAATCAAGTACTGTTCTTACAGAGCTAAAGTGATTCATCAGGGTTGCCATTGAGCAGCAGTCTGTATAGGTGAAGGTAAACTGTAAGTTGCTATGACATAGCCCGAAAGTACAATGGCTTCATTAGGGTAGAATTTCTCACCAATAGTCCCAAGATTAAGAGTTCATGCTGTTGGGGAGACTGTGCCTCTATTCTGTCGTTCAGAAACTCACATTCCTTCATCTCATTACTCTACCAAGCATGGTGTGATTTTACTTAAGGCATGAAGGCTGCCACATCTTTATTAGAGCCCGTGGAAAGAGCAAGAAAAGCACATACCCAAAGTTATAAGGCCAAAAACTGGAAATGGTCACATCACTTTGTTCACTTTCACTGGCTGAACCCAAGAAAATATACCAGGATGCAAGGGAGCCTGGAAAACAGTCTCCAACAGGACGGCCACCTGCTGAGCTCAAACTGCCTGGGCACAGGGTAGTTCTAGCACTTCAGAGAGAAGGGATTTGTAATTAGTCATCTTTGCCTCACTGGGACACTATGATCTACCTTGGCGTGATCTTAGAAAAGAAACCAGAAACACAGGTAAATAAAGAGGTCAGAAGAGGTATTTTAAAAAGTTATCAGAAGCAATGAGACATTTAATGTTGAAAAAAAAAATCTGGTGACATTATTTTGGTGAATAGTGGCCCAGTTTCTACTGCCCGAGAAACTCAATATTAAGTTTAAAGAATACCTTTGCTTAATTCCCCAAGAAAGATGTAGCGGGAAAAAGTGAAAAGAAAATACAGATCATAAATAGCATCTGTTTGTGCAGCCAAACTCACTTGAGTAACAGAATCCACTTTAACGGACCATAACTGTAATTTAAGCTGACTGTCCTATGCACACTGTTTATAGACCCAGAATATCACTCGTAATAACTGAGGTTACATATTACCTTGCTCTGAAATCAACAGGGAGGGCAGCTACATAAAGCTGGTAATTTAGCACTCCTTTAGCAATTCAAGGTTGCCAAATCAGAGATGTGGAGCTAATCATCTGAGGGAACAGGAGCCCGTTCTTTCTTTCTTGATCAGAAGGAAGTGCATTTAGTGCTTTGAGCAGACACTTCTTGGTGTTATAAAGAGCTTTCTGACACAGAAGTTCATTTTCAAGTCACATCTGAGAAGACAACTCAGGTTGTCTTCAAATAGACAATGTCGATAACATCTCTCTTTACTTCTCTTCCCATTTTTTTCCCTCTAGTAAATTCACTCTTAAAGGGAAGGAATTAGTCAAATACTGTCTCCTCTAATAGGGGAAAGATTATAAGGCTAATAACAGGTCTGACAACACTAGAGTCGAGGCTGTAAGTTCAAGCAGGTAATGAACTAGCTTAGGAAAGATGAAAAGCTCTCTCATCTTTGCAAAAATTGCAAAGCAGGGAATGCTCAGAGTTAAGAAAAATATTTCAAGGTTATAAGGAAAGCAATAGTTGTTAAATAGTTTGAATATTTAAAAATAAAGTTAACACAAGAGGTACTCAGAATTAAGAGGAGGGTAATCAACAGGCCAATAAATAGTACCTAGATTTAGGTACTTAGATTTTTTCCAGTTCCTTTCTGGCTGTGACAATATGAGAAAGTTAAATTCTATTGACAACAATGAACTCTAATATCAATGAGGCCTAACATTATATATTTACTAAGAACCTGTTTAGTACTTACAGGCATACCCTCAGAGATCTTGTTCATTCATTTCCAGACTACCACAATGAAGTGAATACTGCAATAAAACTAGTCAAATGAAATTTTTGGTTTCCCAGTACACATAATAAACTACAGAATAATGGAAAAATAACTCTTGTGTGTGCAATAGCATTAGGTTAAAAAAAAAAAGCTACATGCCTTAATTTAAAAATACTTTATTGCTAAAAATTGCTAACAGTCACCTGGGCTTTCAGTATCCATCTTTTTGCTGGTGGAAGATCTTGCCTCAATGTTGATGGCTGCTGACTGAGCAGGGTGGTAATTGCTCAGGGTTGGGGTGGCTGTGGCAATTTCTTAAAATAAGAAAATGAAGTTTGCCATATTGAGGTCTCTTCCTTTCATGCAAAATTTCTCTGTAGTATGCAATGCCGTTTGATAGCATTTTACCCAGAGCTTCAAAATTGGAGTCAATCCTCTCAAACCACTGCTTTATCAACTAAGTTTATGCAGTATTCTAAATCCTTTGCTGTCATTTCAACAATCTTCACATCTTTACCAGGAGTAGACTTCATCTCAAGAAACCACTTTGCTCATCCATAAGAAGCAACTCATCTATTCTAGTTTTATCATGAAATTGTAGAAGTCCAGTCCTATCTTCAGGCTCCACTTCTAATTCTAGTTCTCTATTTCCACATCTGAGTTACTTCCTCCACTGAAGTCTTGAACTCCTCAAAGTCATCCATGAGGATTAGAATCCACTTCTTCTGAACTCCTGTTAATGTTGATATTTTGACCTCTTCCCATGCATCATGAATGTCTTTAATGGCATCTAGAATGGTGAAGACTTTCCAGAGGGTTTTCAATTTATTCTGCTCAGATCCACATAGGAATCACTACCTGTGGTAGCTACCATCTAACAAAATGGATTTCCTAAATAAGGCTTCAAAATCAAAATTACTCCTTCATCCACAGGCTACAGAATGGATATTTTGTCAGCAGGCATGGAAACATGAATGGCAGCGTACATTTCCATCAGGACTCTTAGGTAATAGGTGCATTATCTATGAGCAAGAATACTTTGAAAGAAATCTTCTTTGAACAACAGCTCTCAATACTGGACTAAAAATATCCAGTAAATCATGTAAACAGATGTGCTATCATCCGGGCTTTGTTGTTCCATTGATTGAGAGCACAGACAGATTTAGTACAATTCTTAAGGATCTTGGGATTTTTTAGAATGGTAAATGACTTCAACATAAGGTTACCAGCTGTATTTACCCCTAACAAGAGTCAGCCTGGCCTTTGAGGTTTTGAAGCCAGGTATTGACTTCTCTCTAGCTATGAAAGTCCTAGGTGACCTCTTCTTCCAACAGAAGGCTATTTCATCTACACTGAAAATCTGTTTAGCTTCATTCCTCTGGATAACTTGCTGCAACACGTGCTGCTTCACTTTGCACTTTCAGGTTAGGGGGATGGCTTCTTAAACCTTATGGAACCACCTCAGCTAGCTTCAAATTTTTCCTTCTGCAGCTTCCTCACCTCTCCCAGCCTTCATAAAAATGAGGAGCTGGGACCTTGCTCTGGATTAGGCTTAAGGGAACATCGTGGCTGGTTTGATCTTTTATCCAGGCCTCTAAAATTTCCTTCATCTCAGCAGTAAGCCTAATTTGCTTTATCATGTGTTCACTAGAGTAGCACTTTAAGTTTCCTTCTAGACTTTTCTTTGCATCATAAACTTGTCTCACTGGTATAAGAGGCCTAGATTTCAGCTGGTCTTGGCTTTTGTCATGCTTTCCTCATTAAGCATAATCATTTTTAGCTTTTGATTTCAAGGGAGAAATGTGTGACTCTTCCTTTCACTTGAACACTTACAGGCCATTGTAGTTTTTTTTTTTTTTTTTTTTTTAAGATTTTATTTATTTGACAGAGATAGAGACAACCAGCGAGAGAGGGAAAACAAGCAGGGGGAGTGGGAGAGGAAGAAGCAGCCTCCCAGCGGAGGAGCCTGATGTGGGGCTCGATCCCATAACGCCGGATCACGCCCTGAGCCGAAGGCAGACGCTTAACTGCTGTGCCACGCAGGCGCCCCCATTGCAGGGTTCTTAATCGGCCTAATTTCAATATTATTTGGTGTCAGGTAATAGGGAGGCCCAAGGAGAGGGAGAGGGAAACAGCTCATCATGACACAGTCAGAATACACAATATTTATGCATTAAGTTCATTGTCTTATATTGGTGCGGTTTGTGGAACCCCAGAAACAATTATAATAGGAACAAAGATCACTAATCACAAATCACCATAATGAGCATAATAAAAAGCATTGAAATATTGTGAGAATCACCAAAATGTGACACAGACACAAAGTGAACAAATGCTGTTGGAAAAATGATGCCAATAAATCCGCTCAACACACTGTGGCCACAACTTTTCAGTTTGTAGAAAACACAATAAAGTGAAGTGCAATTAACAATAAATAAAAAGGTAGGGGTGTCTGGGTGGCTTAGTCAGTTGGGCATCTGACTCTTGATTTGGGCTCAGGTCATGATCTCAGGGTTGTGAGATTGAGCCCCACATCAGGCTCCGTGCTGGGCATTTAAGATTCTCTCTCCCACTTCCTCTGCCCACCTCTCCCCCCCCCCATTTGCATGCACAAGCACACACTTGCTCTCTCTCTCAAAAATAAATTTAAAAAGGTATGCCCGTACTATAACCAGGAACTTCACTCAACATCTTTTCAGCTAGATACAGTCCTTGCACCCCAGCTTGTAGGTAGTTTATTTCAATGCAGACATTTCTCCTGTAATGCAATTAGATGAGGGTTACAATATCTTTATATACAGACTTCTGTTGGTTATCTTATAACACAGCAGCTTCATTTGTGAAAGTTGATAACTTATTCTAACACTGGGAAATAGGAGGTCTTGTATTTTCTCTGGGTTAATGAGAGCTGGAAAGAATAAAAAGCAGGCCATTTATCTTGAAGAGTAGCTGTAAATAAATAGGTGAGCTGCTCTCATGCAGGTAGGTTTTAGGGATCTGCGTCTCTTCTACATTTGCATCTACTGTTCCAGCTTCCATGCAGAATACCTTCAGATAAAAGAAACACTTTGTTCCTATTGGTCTGTAATTCTAATTCCTGATTCCCCACCCATTTAACCCTTACAACAACCTTTTGAGGTCGTTTTCATTAATATTCACATTAGCAGACAAGGAAGATTACGTCACAGCAAGGTTGAGTGACTTGCCCAGTGTCATGTAAAATAACAGGTATTACAGAAACCTCTTCTATTCATCTAGGTAAAAATCCCATTATCTTCAAAGTTCAACAAAACAATTTCCAATGTTTGTTTCCTTACTAATTACACTTTCCAGGTAAAAATTAGGAAATAAAGGAGATTTATCTTGAAATAAAGTGATTCTTCCCTGAGAATATTCTTTTTCTTCACTTCAAAATTATCTTAATGTCAAAATGAAGGCAAGTTACTTCACACAATCAAGAGTATACATAATGGGCAGTAATTTTAAATAAACAAATATTTTTAAAAGGATTGTCTTTTCTCTTTGGTGTCGTACTCTACCTCCTCTGTTCATCAGTTGTATTAATTTCTGTTGCTACTGTAACAAATTACCACAGATTTAGCAGCTTAAGTCAACACTCATTTACTATTTCAGTTTTGTTCCTCAGAAATTCAACTGCAGTGTAATTTAACTCTCTCTTCTGTTTAGAGGCTCTTAAGGCCAAAAATCAAGGTGTCAGCAAGGTTGCATTCCTTGCTGGAGGCCCTGAGGATATATCTGCTTCCAAATTCATTCAGCTTGTTCCCTGAATTCCATTCTTTGTGTTTATGTAACGGAGGCCTTGTTTCCTTACTGGCTGACAACTGGTGATGGGGGAGAGGGGGCAGTCTTTGCCTGAATTCCTTCCTTTGCTTTCCATGCGGCCATCCCTCCAGCAATGGGGAGTTGAGTTCCTCTCAAGCTTCAAATCGGACTCCAGCCAAAGGAAATATGGCACTTTGTAATTTCTGCCTTTTTATTAGATCTTCTCAATTTAAATAGAAAGTTATCTTAAGATTTTGTTGCTGTTTGTGGGGGGCGGGAGGATTTATTTTTTAATTATAAGAAAGCTCATAAGAGAGGTGATAAAACATGACCAAATAGTACATGGACAGATTTTATAAGATGCTGAAATTCAACATTAGAGTTCTATTTCTATCTCACATTCCTCATTTTCATTATATTTTAAACAATTTTCACATGTTATACAATTAAGGCAAAGATTCCCCAGAGTAGGTAAGCCAAAAATATCCTTCATCTCCATTTTTTCAAGAGGAGACAGGAATGTTGTCTAGAATGCCAATGAATGGAGATGCATTTGCTTGAGAAATCCACTCATAATGGTAAGAGAAAACATCAAATATTTCAACGGTTTCTTAGGATGCAGAGTTTCTACATTAAAAAATAATCCGCTTGGTTCCTTCTTTTGAAGTGCTTTTTCTCTGTCTGCAAATTATTATATCCTTATAGTCTATGTATAGTCTATTTGATTTAGTCAAGAAAGACTGGAGTCCATCTCAGTTTGCCTAGACAGACAAAATTCTAAGGTCATTATCCTTTTCCTTTTGCTCATACCTCCCATCCAATTCATTTTGTTGCCTCTAACTGAAAATATATTCCAAATCCAACAGTTTTTTCAGTATGCTCAGTGCAAAAGCCTAGTTCAAGTCTATCTCATCCTCCACAGCAATTACCTCAGTGACCTCCTGATTGTTCTGCCAGCTTTGACTCTTACTCTTCGAAATCCATTCACCACAAAGAAGCCAAGATCTTTTGAAATCATAAACCAGGTCATGTCACTTCCTTGTTTAAAACCTTTTCAGTGACTTCCCATTACAAAAACCAACCATTTCCAAAATCCTTAACTATAGTCTCTAAAATTTTCTGATACATTCCAGCCTACCTATTACCACATACTTTTCAGGACTTACCTTCTATTTAATTTTCCAGGTAACTGGTCTTGCTGACTCTTGAAATAATAAGCTTGTTAGCATCTTACTTTGCACCCATTGTTTCTTCTTGCCATTCTCAATTAAAGTCTACCTTAAAAGATGACGTTTGATCACCATGGTCCCTTTCTAATTCTTTACCCAATTGTATTTTTTTTTTTCACAATATAAAGTTTACTTTGTTCTATATCAGTTTATGTGCTGATCTACTTTTCTATACCTAGAACACTATCCACTAATACATAAATTCCTTGAAAACAGGGATCCTGTCTCTCCTGTTAACCACTTTTTCTCAAGCACCGGTAACAATGCCTGGTCCATAACAAATATATATATGGACTAACATGTAGAGAACTTTTAAATCTTTAGGAGAACTCTTTTTCCATTTTAAGTTAGTAATAATGCTAATTGAATGTTTTGTAGGTACCAGCCACTGGTCTAAGTTTAAATGAGGTATTACATGTAAATTAAATGTCTTGAGGCAAATAGATATTATTTGCATTTTGAAGATAAAGTGAAACATAAGAAATATTGTAATAACTTTGTATGGTGGCAGAGGGTAACTACACTTATGGTGACCATTTTTTAATGTATGTAATTGTCATATCACTGAGGTATACCTGAAACTATTATAGGTCCACTATACTTCAGTTTTAAAAAAATGAAACTGGTTTAGGAAAATTGACTTGTTCAAGAACACAGAACAAGTGGCAGAAATTGGATTGTATCTCATTTCAAAAACAGATTGGAGTTGTGTTCAAGATGGCAGCATAGAAAGATCTTGTATTCACTCCCACAAATGTACAACTACCTATGAAAGAATTTTTCCAAAAAAATCTGAATAGGATGAATATAGCCTCTATAACAAAGAACAAAACGTACAGAGACTGGCAGGAGGACAGAGACCTCACCTAGCCAAAAGACACTGGGGGAAAAAAAAAAGGAAAGAAAAATCAACAACAAAACACCACCACCAACACCCACCCCGACCCAAACACAGCAATACATAATCAGGAAGGATCTCAAAAAGAACATTTCCCTGAGGAGTGAGGGCTTTGTGCTCCATGTCTAGCACCCTAATCATTAGATCAAGAGAAACAAGCACCCTGAAGGCCAGGTTTTACAAACCAAAGGGAAAATGCCCAGAAAAACCATAGAATCATGATGTTAAAATTGTGTTAGCCTGGATACTGACATGGTTGTGTTAGGCTGTCCTGCTATAGAAAAACATTAAAGAGGGGTGACTGGATGGTTCAGTCAGTTAAGCTTTTGACTCTTGGTTTTAGCTCAGGTTGATCTCAGGGTTGTGAGATTGAGCCCCATGTGGGGCTCCATGCCCAGCACAGAGTCTACTTGTCCCCTTCTCTCCCCCTCTACCCCTTTCCCCACTTACACTCTCTCAAAATAAAATCTTGGGAGAAAACATTAACTTTAATTTTTTTTGTTGTTCTTTATTTAAAAGATTACAACCTTTTAAGCATAGAGAAAAAAAAACAGCATTTAAAAAAGAGAAAAGGCTTCCAAATTGGCAAGGAAGAAGTCAAGGTTTCACTCTTTGAAGATGACATGATATTCTATATAGAAAACTTAAAGACTCCACCAAAAAAATTGCTAGAACCGATATAGGAATTCAGCAAGGTCACAGAATACAATATTCAATGTACAAAAATCTGTTGCATTTCTGTATACCAATAATGAAGCTGCAGAAAGAGAAATCAAGGAATCAATCCCAATTACAACTGCACCAAAACCCATAAGATATCTAGAAATAAACCTAACCAAAGATATAAAAGATCTGTACTCAGAACACTATAGAACACTTAAGAAATTAAAGACAAAGAAATGGAAAAATATTCCATGTTCATGGATTAGAAGAATATTGTTAAAATGTCTATACTACCCAAAGCAATCTACACATTCAATGTAATCCCCATCAAAATACCACCAGCATTTTTCACAGAGCTAGAATAATTCTAAAATTTGTATAGAACCAGAAAAGGCCCTGAATAGCCAAAGGCATGTTGATAAAGAAAACCAAAGCTGAAGGCATCACAATTCTGGACTTCAAGCTGTATTACAAAGGTGTGATCATCAAGACAGTATGGCACTGGCACAAAAACAGACACATAGATCAATGTAACAGAACAGAAAACCCCCGAATTAGACCCATAGCTATGTGGTCAACTAATCTTTGACAAAGCAGGAAAGAATATCCAATGGAAAAAAGAGTCTCTTCAAGTGGTGTAGGGAAAACTGGACAGCAACATGAAGTATGAAGCTGGACCACTTTCTTACACCATGCACAAAAAATAAATTCAAAATGGATGAAAGACCTAAATCTGAGACAGGAATCCAACAAAATCCTAGAGGAGAACACAGGCAGCAACCTCTTTGACCTCAGCTGTAGCAACTTACTAAACACCTCTCCTGAGGCAAAGAAAACAAAAGCAAAAATGAACTATTGGGACTTGAAAATAAAACGCTTCTGCACGGTGAAGGAAACAGTCAGTAAAACTAAAAGGCAACCTATGGAATGGGAGAAGATATTTGCAAATGACATATATGATAAAGGGCTAGTATCTAAAATCTATAAAGAACTTATCAAACTCAACACCCAAAAAATAAATCATCCAGTTAAAAAATGGGCAGAAGACATGAATAGACTTTCTCCAAAGACAACATACAAATGGCTAACAGATACATGAAAAAAATGTTCGACATCTCTCATCAGGGAAATAGAAATCAAAACCACAATGAGATACTGCCTCATACCAGTCAGAATGGCTAAAATTAACTCAGGAAACAACAGATGTTGGCAAGAATGTGGAGAAAGGGGAACCCTCTTATACGGTTTGTGGGAATGCAAACTGGTGCAGTCACTCTGGAGAACAATATGGAGTTTCCTTAAAAAGTTGAAAATAGAACTACCCTATGACCCAGCAATTGCACTATTAGGTATTTACCCAAAGGATACAAAAGTACTGATTCAAAGGGGCACATGCACTCCAATGTTTATAGCAGCACTATCAACAATAGCCAAATTATGGAAAAAGCCCATACATCCATTGACTGATGAATGGATAAAGACGACGTGGTACGTGTATACACACACACACACACACACACACACACACACACACGAATATTACTTAGCCATCAAAAAGAAGGAAATTTTGCCATTTGCAATGATGTGGATGGAACCAGGGTGTGTTATGTTAAGTGAAATAAGTCAGTCAGAGAAAGACAAATACCGCCTGATTTCATTCCTATGTGGAATTTAAGAGACAAAACAGATGAACATAGGGGAAGGGAAAAATAAAATAAAAACAGAGGGAGGCTAGCCATAAGAAACTCTTAACTATAGAGAGCAAACTGAGGGCTGTTGGAGGGGAGGGGAGTGATGGATATTAAAGAGGGCACTTGTTGGGATGAGTATTGGGTATTATATGTAAGTGATGAATCACTAAATTCTACTCCCGAAACTAATACTACACTACATGTTAGTTAACTTGAGTTTAAATAAAATCTTGGGGGAAAAGAGAGTCTGGGCTGATAAGGCAATCTATAGATCTACAAGTACTGGCACTCAATCTTCAAAAGAAAAACCATTTTTTTTGCGACAGAAAGAGAGATAGAAGGAGAGAGAGATAAAGAGAGGGAGAGAGAGATAAAGAGAGGGAGAGAGAGATAAAGAGAGGGAGAGAGAGATAAAGAGAGGGAGAGAGAGATAAAGAGAGGGAGAGAGAGATAGAGAGGAAGAGAGAGATAAAGAGAGGAAGAGAGAGATAAGGAGAGGAAGAGAGAGATAAGGAGAGGGAGAGAGGGAAAGAGAGATACAGAGAGGGAGAGAGACTGTGGGAGAGGGAAGGGGGAGAGGGAGAAAGAATCTTAAGCAAGCTCCACTCCCAATGCAGAGCCCGCTCCAGAGCTCAGTCTCACAACCCTGAGATCATGACCTGAGCCGGAAATCAAGAGTCAGATGCTTAACCAACTAAACCACCCAGGCACCGCCCCCCCAAAACAAACAAAAAACCCCCCACATCTGCCGATATACTTGCCTTTTGACAGAGTTATGACAAAATATATAGAGTTGGTAGCAAAAGGTAGCATGAAAGGGGGAAAAAAAACTAAATTTAATAAAATAGATCAGTAGGCAACTGCTTAATAAGACAATAAAGGAAAATATGTAAAACTATGAAAAGGAATATTCAGAACAATTAGGAAAAAATGGGATTTTTAATATTTTAATATTAAAAACCTGGTTAGTCTGATAGTCCTTCTAAGAAACCTGACAAAGTAGTATTTGTATGTAGAACATACAATTGGTAAGTTTTTAAAAATGTTTTTATTGTCCTGAATGTAAGCGTGAAGTTTTTAGGTTAAGACACATTTTCATTATTTACTTGGTGCAAGAGCAACATCAATGCCCTAGGTCTTAAATTCTTCCCTTTCTGGAGCAATCTGACTTAAGCACATGCACAAACACAGGGTTCCTGTATCACAGGGGAGGAACCCTGAAATTGTGAATCAAGGACTTTATATACATGTTGTTCCCCTCTCCTCTGGAGAGAAAAAGAGAAACCCTTGTCCCTAGAGGTTTTAATCCTTCGGAATGTAAATGCCACCTCAGGGTTTCACTCTCCTTTGAAATGTCAACACATTCGAGGTAAATCCCTAAGTCTCGGGAAATCTTCTGGCCTCTATCCAGTCATCCTTCAACTTCCAAGCCTCCTCCCAGAACCTAGGTTCTAGTTTTCTTGGTTCAGAAAGCCCTACCTGTGGGGGAAAAAAATGAAAATATTCACTTCCTGACAATGATTCATCTAGATTTAATAATCAAAATTTCTGGATCAAACAAGGGGGATTTATAGTATATAAACCAAAACCAATTAGATTTTAAGAAGAAATTACACATCATTCTGGTCAATTACAAGAAGGATTAAATATTCATACTACATTTGCTGATCCCCAAAATGTGATTTGTTGTTTGCAAAAACAATGGCAAAAAACAAAAGGACAGAAAAAAAAAAATTTTCCTGTTGGAAAGAAAAGAATATTCTAAACAATTTAGGGTTAAGAACTTATGGGTAGAATAGTGTTCCTCAAAATTTCTACGTGGTTGTCCTAACCCTGAGTACCTCAGAATGTGACCCTGTTTGGAAATAGGGTTATTGGAGAGGTAATTAGTTAAGCTAAGAGGAGGACATACTGGAATAGGGTCAGCCCTTAATACAATCTAACAAAAGTCCTTACAAAGACAAATTTACAGACAGGCATGCATAGAATACTGTGTGAAAAGACACAGGAAGATAGCTATTTACAAGCCAAAAAGAGAGGCCTGAAATAGAGCCTTTGCTCACAGAATCAATCAGAAGAAATCAACCTCCCCAGCACTTGATTTTGAACTTCTAGCCTCTGGAACTGTGAGATATATACATATATATATATATATATATATATATATATATATATATATATATGGATTAAGCCACCCAGTTTTTGATACTTTGTCACTGCAACATAATGAAACAAATTCACCACTACCTAGAAATTAACGATAATGAGCATACCATAAATCGATCCCTAAAAGAATGCTACCAAAGCAGCACTACCACTGCTTAGAGTTCACATATGTAAAGACAAGCATTTTCTAAATAGTACATTAGAAAGATTGGAAGAATGAATATCCAGAGAAAAAAAAGCAAAAATATATATGAAGAAGATAGATTAAAAAACAAACAAAACCAGAAGTTACTACAATAGCGGGGCGCCTGGGTGGCACAGCGGTTGGGCATCTGCCTTTGGCTCAGGGCATGATCCTAGCATTATGGAATCGAGCTCCACATCAGGCTCTTCCGCTATGAGCCTGCTTCTTCCTCTCCCACTCCCCCTGCTTGTGTTCCCTCTCTCGCTGGCTGTCTCCATCTCTGTTGAATGAATAAATAAATAAAATCTTTAAAAAAAAAAAAAAAAAAAAAAAAAAAAAAAAAAAAAAAAAAAAAGAAGTTACTACAATAGCAACTTAAAGGTAAATTTTTAAAATCTGAATTTTTAAGAGGATGAATGATATGCACAATCTTTGATCAACAAAAAGTCTAAACAAAAAGACATTAAAACAGCATTAGGAAGGAAAAAGAGTGCTTAACTGCAGACAGGTAAAGGGTATTAAGAAAAAAAAAGTCTTGATGTAAAAGGGAATTTTTCTATTGAAATAAAAATTGCCAGAACTGACTCAAGCAGTGATAGAACTAAAAAATTCAATATAAAGAAATGTAAACAATCAAAAGATACATGTAGATTCGTCAATGAATTTTAAATTTCCAACTAACAGAAATGTTTTCATTTTTTTCAGAGCATTGTGAAATGGTAGAAATGATTACCAGCCGGACTGGAAGAAGTTAGAAAACTTAACCTTTACTTCAATAATCATTAATACACTGATCCCGAAACTAGAAAGAAAGAGCAAAGGAAAGATCCCGTAGCAGAAGCTTCCTTTTGAAATTAGAAATTTGAATATGTTACACACGAACATGGCTAGACACAATTTTAATAGCTGATTCGGTTTAGTCTGACTAAAATAAGGATTCTATGGGGCAGGCAAAGTTCTCTTGATGAGGGTGTGGGGAAAGTAGGCCTAGGATAGTGACAGGCAGTCATCATACTCTCAGAAGTGAGGTGGCTAATGGCACTGCCAGTTGGACAAATATACAAATTCTAATTCAAAATTCAGAGTAAATCCATAACTTTAATTATCTTATTGACACCCAAACCTACCATGTCTCTAAACATGACAATCTCAAATTCCAAACCAAGGTGGGGGGAAGTGAGGGGAGAAAGGTTCAAATATCACTTTTATAGTAAAGGTATGGTAAGTTTAGAAGACATTTTTAAAGGGCAAGAAAAATAAATGGAAAACAGTAACTGCACTTCATAGGAAATTTTGAAGAGGATAAAGAGGTTAGTAAGTTTTCTAGTTTACTTACTCATGGGCCTGCAATATAAGGAATCTCCTGGAATATTATTTTGTGCCCTGAATTACCAAGCCACAAACTCCTGTGAGGAGACCCACTACCATATTTCAAAATCCCACTCAGAGCATCATTGCAATTATGCATTTTGTGTCCTCACATAGCATTTTCAGTGTCTTATTCTGCATTTTAATGATAAAACTGTGCATATTTCATGGTCATGGTGCTACTTACTGAGCATGAGTCACCAGGAGCTGGCTGCCAAAAGCAACTCCAGACTAGGACAGCAGTATAATTTTTTTTAAATCTTAATATAGAGAATATTATAATGCTAGAAAAAATACAAAGAAGAAGAATCTGCGTTAGAATGGTCACTTGTCAAGGGCATGGTAGGGCAGGGCAATTTTTTAAGAAGTGTCCATGATAATAAGGAACACAGAAAGCCTTACTGAGAAGTTCCTATATGAGAAACAGAAGAATGGAACTTAAGGAATATTCCAAAGTTAATAACATAAGTGGTGAAGGAGAGAAAAATTTGTCAACACAAAATGTGTCTCTTTGGCATGAGAATTTAGGCAGATTGTTTTTAAGAAACAGAAGACTGAATAAGTGTTTTGTTTTTACCTCCTCCTTAACTGTCCAGAAGAACTTAGATAGGGAGCCTGCACCAAAGGTGAGCTATCTCCAAACATAACGGTTTTACGTAAGAAATATTTATCTGCGTGGCACTGGCACTACAAATATTTTATCAAACATTTCCTCTTCCCAGCATCTTGTGAAGTATCTTCCTTCCCCCTACGCTCTTTCTCCTTAGCTCAGGATAGCATATATGCCTCACTTTCCTGACTGCCTGTGGGTCTCCTGTTCTTCTGGGGCTCCTGTATGTATAGAATTACATTTGTTTTTCTCCTGCTAATCTCCTGTCAATTTGGTGATGAGACCAGCCAGAAGAAAAAAAAATTTTCCTCTACCCTTCTCCAACAGTGGGAAATGGGAAAAGTTGGTAATGACATCAGAGGACTGTGCGGGATTGGGACTTCATGTGAAATTTCAGAGCATGATTGGAGAGCAGAGTCCGCTCTTCCTAATGAAGGTTAGGTGTGAACACTGTACACGTTAAATAGGATTCTATGTATGCTTAATGTACATTACTCAATAAAGTTGTTAGGCTGCTATAGCCTATCTAAATTAGACAAGTGAATTGTCTAAGATTTGACAACTGAAAAAAAAAAAAAACTCACTTCAGGTAATTCCATCGAGGACTCACATTCTTGAACTTCTGGAATTGTGGAGAAAGCTGAAGCTGAGGTAGGACATCAGTACCTCTATTCTACCCAGTCTCAGGCCCTAGGACACCAGAAGCTGGTGTGACTGTGCAACAGGGTTTTCATCGCACATTCAAAATGGAATCAATTCTGGGACTAAAGCAAAAACTCACCAATGAAGAAGCCTCTTAGTGGAGAAGCAAAATTATGGTATCCTCCCTAAACCCTCCTCAGGGAAATCCTTTGGGTAAGCATAATGGGTAACAGTTTACAGCAGAATTGTCCTAGGAGAGCCATATCCTTCTTTGTCATTGGAGTCGCCCTACAAGCCTCTCTCTCTCACACATTTGGCCACTCCTCCTATTGATGTGTTCACTTATCCTGGGGCCAAGGAGGACATGTTAAGAGTATTTCAAATCACATTCCCCTCTGTTTTCAGGAGGGACTGAGTGAATGAGAAACAGTCCAGAATGGAGTATTCAAGAAGATATTTAGCTAGGGAGAATTTAAGGGCTTGCTATTCATTATGTGTTCCTAGGACCAAAGGCATCAACATTACCAGATGTTTAATAATGCAGATACTCAGGCTTCAACCCAGAAATACTGAATCAGAATCTGCATTTTAACAAGATCCCCAGGTGATTCACAATCACATTAGAGACGCCTTATTCTAAATTTCATGAGGAAAAAATTCTCATTTATTCATTATTTTTACCTTAAATCCTGACATCTAAAAGCAGCTCAGTATCATTTGCTGGAAGAACGCGTAAATTAATCAGTGGATTCTCTTCAATATTTACTCTAAGAAGATATTTTTATTAAAAACTTGAAATTGTGTAATTCCGGGTTAACAAAATGGATGCTCAGCACTTGAAATGAGCAATGTGTTAAGTTGGGCTTTGGGAGTGATAATGACCTGATAAGGATTCTTTTAAACATATTTAGACCAAGAAACCTCTATTCCAAGGGTTATAGGTCTAATTATATGACAAATATATTAAAATTTAGACAGTAATATTTAATAGTATAGGTTGACAAAATGAAGGCACCAAATATATAAATTATATGGAAAACATATTTTTAAATTCCAAAAGAATTTCTACATGAGTAAAATAACATTAGGAGTAACTATTCAAGTAATTTCCGAGAGGAAGAAGCTAAGATTTAGCTATTGGTGTTGATAGTTCCTATTATAAGCACTTACTGTGCACTAAGCACTATTATGAGCATCTTACATAAGCATTTACATTTAACTCAGTTATCACATCCTTAGTATAGGATATTAACAGTTTACAGAAGAAAAACAGTCATGGAGTAGTTTATTAACATGCCCAAGGCCTCACAGTTATTAAGTGGGAGGTGATTCAACGTGACTAATCTGACTCTAGAGCTCACTCAAAATAATGAGGTTTTCCTGGCAGAGAGCTGGGACTTTTCCTTGGACTGGGGGTTGGAGGAAGGAGAGGGAGATGGATAGATTAGAAGAGCTGAAGCTAAAAGGTAAACAAGACAGCACGGGCAAATTCAAGGTACTAATAATCATGTGGTGATTTTGAAGATCATGAGTAACAAATCAAGATTCTGAATTCAGGGGCGCCTGGGTGGCGCAGTCGTTAAGCGTCTGTCTTTGGCTCAGGGCGTGATCCCAGCGTTCCGGGGATCGAGTCCCACATCGGGCTCCTCCGCTGGGAGCCTGCATCTTCCTCTCCCACTCCCCCTGCTGTGTTCCCTCTCTCGCTGTCTGTCACATAAATAAAATCTTTAAAAAAGATCCTGAATTCAGTAAATCAAAGAACAAGGGACACCGGGGAAAGCTGCTTCTCCTCCTTACTACCCTGGGCTTCATCCTGGCTTCTGCACTCATGGGCAGTGAGATCCCAAACACCTAACTTCTTTGACCTTCCCCTTCTTAAACAACCTCCCATAAGGTGGATATAAAAATTGGACGTACTCAATTTTATCAGAATTATATTTGTAGTTATAAAACTTCAGATCAACCAAAATCCCAAATTAGTCCCAATTGAGTGGCTTTAGTGTCTCATCTCTGACGAAGGGAGAGTCAACCTAAGGAATGGAGTACATCTTGTCCTGACTAGATTACATACCTGATTAAGTCAAGTTTTACAGATTTTCTGCAAAGACAGGTCCTTTCTACCTTCATCTAAAGACCTTGCATTTGGACTTCTGCCTTTTAGTGATCTTAACCAATGTTGATAAAAAGCAACGTTTTCACAGAAGCCCAAAAGACACTAAATGTTTCTCCCATCTCCACATGAATCTCTGTGCAACATTATATATGGGGAGATACAATAAGCGTGGGATAATTAGAAGTTGTGTATGTGATGTCAGAAGACTATTATTGTGACATTCTGAAGACCATGTTTTCAAAGCATTTTCCTATAAAGTCAGTACAAGTTAAATATAGAACTCCAGCTTGATTCCACATAAATTATGGAGTTGGTCAGTCATGGAGATAAAATTAGAGTTCCCACTGGCATTATAAGAAAACTGAAAAGGGCACTCTTATACTGAACAACAGGTGTCCCAGACTCTTAATGTTGTTGTTTTCTGAACTGAACCCAAGTCATGAGTTTTAAAATAAGCCCTCTCACAAGCCTGAGAGAATTATTGTAGTGGTTAATAAGCTTCCAATTTTCTAGGAGAGCGCAACTATGCTTTGACAGAATGTGGCTCGTTAAGGAATAATTATATTTTCTGTGATCTAATTTGAGTTCTAAATTCATGTCTGTTTTTTTTTTTTGGTTTTTTTTTTTTTTTTTTTTTGCCTTCTTTTAATAAATCTCCCATTCATACCGGCTGTGAAGTGAAACTTGCATCACTTTGGCCTTCCCTTTAATTTCCTCCTAAGACATAAATACCTTCAACTAGAAATCACACACATACTGGAAAGGTCTTAATAAGGTTTCTAATGTGATCTAGCTATGTTAAGATCTCACTTATTTAAGAAAATTAAAAGATTACTCAATTATTACTGGAGATGTTGACATCAGCCTTTGACTTACAGTGGTTAGGTCAGTTTTTCTCATGATTGAAACAAATTACAATGTAATTACAGTACAGACTACTCTTCTGACTCTTGGAGGTATTGAATAATCAATTTTGAACCAGGAACAAAGTAGAATCAGGATATTATAGTCTTGAGCTTGTCTCAAAAAAAGACTAAGTATTATAAAAATTATAAGTCTAGAATGCTTTCTCACAAGAAATGACACATAAAATCCATTCACCTATATCAAGTATGAAAGGAATTAGGAAAGAAATAGCTGTTCCCCAGCCATTTTTGCAAAAGATCTGTCATTTGTTTCTGAAGTCTTTGTTTTTAGTTTTGGGGGTTTTTGTTTTTGTTTTTGCTAAGCAAGCTACGTTCCAAAAATAGTTTAAAAAAAAAGTATAACGTACAAAACTGGATACTGTCTTGATGAACACAAAAGTCCATTCATCTAGTTCAAAGGATAATTGGTGATTGGATTTCAATCAAAATCTTATTAAGCAGGTGCAAATACTCATTTTCCTAGGAAACAGCTTTTAGCATCACTGAATTTATTATATGCATACATTTGTCTATTTTCTTAATTTATCTTCAGAGCAGAGAAGATGTTTCCATACAGAGCATTAAGCATGAACAGCGCCTAAAATCAAACAGGGAAAATGCCATTCTTCACATGTAATGGAAGCAGAACTCAAAGTTGAACAAATAATAAGAGTTGCAGAGATGGTTGAGCTCTCCATCTCAAATCTCTAGAAAGTGCAAGTATGTTCACTCTTGCCTGTACATGTTTGCAAAGTGTTCAAAAATTTTCTTGGTTTATCCAGAAGAGCCCATAGTGTTACAGAACTAGTATCACATATTATGACATATATAGTCAGTAGAGGTAATTATTTTTTGGTGCATATCACAAATCCTTTAGTTATTAGAATATTTTATTCTCTATCCTCCCCCACTTTTTGTTCCAGAAAGACTGCAATTGAGTTTAAGAAACAACTTTCAACTCCTGGCCCAGGATGGGGGAGGGGGAGAGATACTCTCCTCTTTCTGCCTTATGAGATAATCCTTAATCTGCCAGAACTCTGAAAGCCAACAGAATTGCTTATAAAGATTTTTCTCTACTATCAATCTGGAGGGGGGAAAAAAGTGGCTAAAGAATAGTGCCCAGGTCTTTCTCAAGCTTAAACTACCTAAGATATGTAGCACCCAGATACCAATCTAAAATATCTCAAATTAGATCTTACAGATCTGATTATCCCTCTTCCCACTCAATGTATTAGTCTCCATACAACGTTCCTATATGGAGGTCTACAAAAACATTGCTCATAATGCAGGAAGGTTAACATAATGGAGTAAGATTGTACTTCTGTTCCCAAATATTTATGACCCCTCTTGCTCTTGCATAAACTTTCCCTACCCACTGTCAGGGTTGGCCACACAAATTACTTTGATGAAATGTGAGCAAGTAATATAACGGCACATCCTTCTGAATGGAACCTTTGAATAGAACTGCATAGTTCAGCTAGGTCCCTAATTTCTACCTTCTTCCTGAAGCTAAAGAGCAGCTGTTGGCTCAGCCTGGGTTTTTGAAGGAGATCAGTAGAGCTGACTGGAATCTTCACAGAAGGACAGCAAGAAATACTCCATTCTTATAAGCCATTGAGATTTTGGAGTTGTTCACAGAGCAAAAGCCATTAGTATTCCAAACACTGGAATTTCACTATTAAAAACAAATGCAAGGACTAGTACTGGGCTGCAGGCTGTATTTGGAGCCATTTTGAAAAAAAAAAAAGGCATCATGCAGTACAGTTTAACTCTTTCCGATGATAATCTGGAAGGCAGAAAATTCACCTAATGAAATTTTGACTTTGGACACACAGGTTTGAAACAATGTTCCTAGCATAAGTCAGTCATTTCCATAATTGATAGACTCAAAATCATGACTATTTGAAAATAGTCATTAGAGAAAATAAGCCCAGATATTCTGAGACTAGTAAAGTTTCAAAATGGGACTGTTTTACATCTCTGATCAGAGAAAACAGTTAAAAAAAAAAAAAGAGAAAGAGAAATGCTTTGGGGCTATTAAAGCTGATTAAGACTCATCCTGAATAAAACTCAAGCTCAGGAAAAAATCTGATTTAGGCGGCTCCAGTGAAAGCTTCCAGTTGGCTAAAATAGCTCAGGGAAGAGAGACAAAGTGCCTGGTCCCACGGAAGTCTAAAGTCAGAAGTTGGAGAAGTTCAAAGTATATTTAATTATATTTTGAGAGTAACGCAATTCTCAAAAAAATTATTATGGCACACCGAGTTCGATGGGATCAAAGAGACTTTATTTTTAAAGTCTTTTTAGAAATTTCCATTGCTATCAGCCTGGTTGAAATATTGATTGCTAGACTTGTAAAATGATCTTTCGCACTTGGTTTTCTGGGGCAGGAAGAGACTGGGAAAGTTCCTTATTTCCCTCAGAGAAAAGTCTATTTCCCAAAGTCTATATCAGCTGTATCCAAGAAAGAAAATGCAGACAGAGTCCTTTTCAGAGTGGATCCAGGAGCTAAGGACATCAGTGAACTAGGGTGTTATTCTCAGGGAAGATAATCTAGCCTAATCAAAGAACATCTGACAGCAGCGGGGTAAGAGGGCCTTACCTTATTTACCCAATGCAATTGCCATTCTTCTCTTTTCTGACTAGAAAGTTTTATTGCAGCTGCTCTGCCTTGATCCAGCATCCTTTTGGGGGTGCATTTACTGGGAATGTGGACCCAGAAATGGTCTTAGGGAACTTGGGAAGCCACCTCTGGATCTGGGGTAGACTGCAAGACTATGGACTTTTAGTGTGTGTGTGCGTGTGTGTGTGTGTGCGCGCGCGCACACGCGCGCATAACAAGAATGTGTAAATAGAAGGATAAATTTTATTTATGCTTTCTTTCTAATGGTCTGATTTTCAGGCTTAATAATGTGACTGGCTCTGGCCAGTATAAACATAAGGACATGGTATATGCCTAATCAACTAGTTTAAATGCAATAGTTTGGCTCATCCTCCTGAATTTTCACTCTGTGCCTTAAAACCAGCAAGCCTATTACAGAGAGTGAGTTGTCAGTCTGGGCTCAGGCAGGAGAAAGCCCACGGAGTAAAGCTGCACTTGGCCCACAGCCTTAATGTACCATGAGTAATGAGTATTTGTTTTAATCCACTGAAATTTTGGAATTGTCACAGCAACAAATGCTAATTAATGTATTCTGTAATAGTTAAAAATGGTATTTAACCACAAAAATTAAAATTAAAGTTTCAAGCTATGTTATTAAAAATATTATTTACAAATCTGAAAGATCCAGGAAAACGTATGAACAGTTCCTGTAGAGTGTTAAGGGATCTAAAAACTTCAATGCTTGAAGAGTTTTTGAAGTTCTAATGGTGCTGTGAGAGTTTTGGCTAAGTACAATTTTGTTTGTTATGTTATTTTCATTTATAACATTCTGATTCCAAGTCAGGTCTGCTTACACTATTCAAAGAAATAAAGAAAACAATCCTATTTACAATAGCATCAGAAAGAATAAAATACTTATGAATTTACCCAAGGAGGTGAAAGAATGCTGCTCTGAGAACTTCAAATCATTGTTGAAAGAAATTAGAGACACAGATACCTGGAAAGACCTCTTATGTTCATGAATTGTAAGACTTAATATTGTTAAAGTGTCCATACTACCCAAGCAATCTACAAGTTCAATGCAATCCCTATTAAGGTCCCAATGGCATTATTTACAGAAATAGAAAAAAATTAAAATTCCTATGGAATAACAAAAAGACCCCCAAATAGCCAAAGTAATCTTAAGACAAACCTGGAGGCATCACACTTCTTGATTTCAAACTATATTTCAAAGCTTTTATATTAAAACAGAATGGTACTGGTATAAAAACACATAGACCATACACGACTGAACATATATAGAAGAGAGCCCAGAAATAAATATATACATATGGTCAACTGATTTTTGACAAAACTACCAAAAATATGCAGTGAATAAAGAACAGTCTTCAATAAATGGTGAAAAAACTGTAGATCCACAATCAAGAATGAAATGAGGCCCTTACCTTCTACCATACACAAAAAAAAAAAAAAAAATCAATGCAAGATGGACAAGAGATTTAAATCTAAGACCTGGAACTGTAAAACTTCTAGAGGAAAACTTGAGAGAAAAACTTCATGGCATTGGGCTTGGCAATGATTTGCTAGGATACCAAAAATACAAGCATCAGAAAGATTAGCAAGTGTAACAACATCAAACGAAAAAGCTTCTGCACATCAAAAGGAGCCCTTCAAAAAAGTGAAAAGGCAACCTGCAGAATAGAAGAAAATCACTTATCAGACCTATAGTTTGCAAATGTTAACATCTAAAGCACAGAAAGAACTCCCACTACTCAAAAGCAAAAACACAAATATCCAATTAAAAAGTGGGGGAAGGACTCAAGAGACATTTCTCCAAAGATGACCTATAAATGCTGACAGGCATATGAAAAGATGCTAAACTTCATTAATCATCAGGGAAATGCAACCCAAATCCACAATGAAATAATACTCATCTTAAAATGTGTGAGGTGTTATCGTATCTGATAAAGGGTTAACATCCAAAATCTATGAAGAACTCCCACAACTCAAATTCAATCCAAAAAAAAAAAAAAAAAAAGAGGCAGAGGACCTGACTTGAAATTTCTCCAAAGACCTACAGATGACCAGACACATGAAAAGATGCTCAACATCACTAAACATCAGGGAAATGCAAGTCAAAACATAATGAGATATCACCTCACACATATTAGAATGGCTATCATCAAAAAGACAAGAAATAATTGGTGAGGATATGGAGAAAAGAGAACCTTCGTTCAGTGTTGGTGGGAATGTAACTTGGTATAACCAGTATGGAAAAGAGTATGGAGGTCCCTCAACAAATTAAAACTACCAGATGATCCAGCAATTCCACTTCTTGATATTTATCTGAAAACAAAAACCTAACTCAAAAAGATATCTGCTTCCCCATACTTATTGTAACATTGTTTACAATAGCCAAGGTACAAAAACAACCTGAATGTTCATCAATAGAAGAATGGATAAAGAAAATGTGGTGTACACACACACACACATACATACACACACACACACACACACACACACAATTATTCAGCCATTAAAAAAAAAAAAAAAAGAATTAAGTCTTGCCATTTGTGACATCATGGAAGGAGCCAGGAGGTATTATGCCAATTGAAGTAAATCAGACAGTAAAAGACAGATAGCCTATGATTTCATTTATGTGTGGAATATAAAAAGCAAAACAAGTTAACAAAAACCAAACTTGAATACAGAGAAGAGACTGGCAAATGCCAGAAGGTAGAGGGGGTTGAGAGATGGGCATAATAGGTGAAAGGGATCAAGAGGTACAAAGTTCAAGTTATAAAATTAATAAGTCATAGGGATGTAATACAACAGGACAACTATAGTCAATAATACTGGATCATATTTGAGAGTTGCTAGGAGAGTAAGTCTTAAAAGTTCTCATCACAAGAAAAAAGTGTGTACTTTGTATGGTAATGGATAGTAACTAGACTTGTGATTTTTCAGTGTACACAAATATCAAATCATTACGTTGCACACCTGAAACTATATAATGTATCAATTATACCTATAAAAAAAAGTAGCTCTCATTTTAAGTGTTCTTACCACAATTATACAAGAACATGTCTTGTGGTCATAAATAAGATCTAATTAAAGGATCAATACTACATTTAAGAGAAATGGTTCAGATTACACCCTCAATTTTTTAGTTGTCCAATATTTTTAGTTTCCCATATGCTATTAATACTAAATCAATTATGAAGGAAGAACAAATTATTTGTGTATGAAAAGAGCTTTTCTCAAATATACATAGGAATACCATATTTCTTCCTTTAATTGACTTGCCTACAGGAGGTAGAGCCCCCTCCAACAGAAGGCAAAAATCTACTTGAGAGCATGTGCTCAGTAGTTCAAGTTTCAGTGAAAGTCTTCCTTCACTATTACTGCTATTTATGACTAAGTCATAAATGTTTCCTAAAGAGGAACGAATACTATTGGGATTTACTTTGATTTTGGTTTCCTTGTGTACATACTTTAGATATTTTATGCTTTTGTAGCATCTTGAATACCTTTTTTATATTTAACCATTCTAATGGATATACTTTACATTTCCACATAATTCTAATTTCATGATTTTCTGTGTTCTAATATAAATGTAGTTAAAATTGCATGTTAGCTTTTTAATTCCACATATGTAATAGTTTTAACATTAAGTTAGTATTTGATATAGGTAAGATCCAAAATGTAAGATCCAGAAAATAAAAAATTTGGCATGTAGATTTCTAGGTTCATACACAATCAGAAGTTACACAACTTAGATTGTATGGAAAGAGGTCTTGAGCTTTGCAAACTAAGATCCAGAGAACAAAGGTTTTCACCAAATTCTTTGTAAGTGCTGGTTTCCAGGTTTGGTAAAATTGTGAAGACATAGCTTAATAGGAGTTGCATAAATGAGGTACCTTAAGGAATCTTAGTCATCAGGTTTAGCTCTATCTCAGACCTGTATTAGAAAATTTTTTGCTTAGAAACTTTGTAACTAGGATCATAAAATACCTATGGAATAGTCACTGTATACCAGGCCCTGTGCAATTAAATGTAAGTTAATGTTTTTGTTTACTCCTCTAATCGATCTTTTGATATAGCTGCTAATATTACACCATTTTGCATATGGGAGCAAGAAGACTTTTTAAAGATTAAATAATTTGCCCAAAATCTGTAGAGACCCAACCAACAACTCTTAAGAGGCAAAGTTGAGGACACAGTAATCTCTTCAGCATAGTACCTTTGATTCAAATATTCAAGACTTAAATTCTAAGTAATGATCAGATATTTCTAAAGTCTCACCAAGTATGAAAAGACCCTAGGGTCCACCTGTAGTTTCCTCCATGCTTTACTCTGGTTCCAGTTCATCCTTAGAGACCACTCTAGATCACACTAATTTTCCTTTTACATGAGAAGCCCCTGTTTATTTGCAGGCCATGTGAATCCTCTCTTCTTGGGAGAAATCTTCCCCATTCCCCTTAGAATGTGATTGCTCAACCGTCAGGAAGTCTGCTTCAGATGTGTTTTTGTTTGCGAGTGCCTCTAAAATGAGGCAATAAGGGTGAAAAGTAGAAAACATTAAAGACCTTAAGATAAAGAACACAAGACCTTGGGAAGAGGTAGAGATCAACACCAAATGAATAAAACTAAGGGCCTAAGGAAAAAAAAATGGGATTACTAACAAAAAAATATCCTTCAAATATTGGCTTAGTGCTGGTCCAGCCAATGATATCTAAAATTAGTTTTATGCTCCCATTTGTTAATTCCTGAGTCATGTACAGAATAGAATTCTTTATGTGGTTGGGTCAGAGGTTAGCAGAGGCTCTTTAAAATTAAGTTCAAATCAGTTCTCTTTTCCTCAGACTTACTGTCTGGAAGATTGTTCCTGTTTGCAAAGCTTAATATTCTTTAAAGTGTTAGGGTACTTTATAAATTTCTATCTTTCCTGCTTAATGTAAAATTAAAAGAACATCTGAAGCTCTTGTTACATGAAAATGCAAGCCCCTAGCAAAAAAAAAAAAAAAAAAAGTAACTTACAAATGCACTGATCTTCCTATTTTACAATAACAGGTCAATATTACAAAGGACATTTCAATCTTACTTCACTTGTTTCATTAAGCACTGAGTCCATGTTCATTGATATTTTATGTTTTTTCAATTATTTTGTAACCTTAATAATTAACTTAATATTCCATGTTTTCAATATCACAAATACAATAAGGTAGATGTAGAGTTATTATTCAAAGAACATCTAATCTACATAAAGATTTGTTATCACTAATAGTGGTTTTTTTGTTTTGTTTTTAAGATTTTGACAGAAAGAGAGCAAGCGCACAAGCAGGGAGAGCAGCAGGCAGATAGGGAGGGAGAAGTAGGCTCCCTGAGGAGAATGGAGCCCCATGCAGGGTTTAGATCGCAAGACCCTGGGATCATAACCTGAGCTGAAGGCAGACACTTAACCAACTGAGCCACCCAGGCACCCCATCACTAATAGCTCTTTTTAAAAATGTAGTTGTAATGATCTAAATCAACAGGATTTATGTTCTTCAAGAAGTCACAAAGAAAAAAGTCATTAGTTGTATAACAAGAATTCTCCATAAGTTAAAAGAGTGAATAGTAGACTGAGTTTCAGATGGCAGCAATGACTGGGGATAAGAAAGTTTCTTGAGGAGGCATTAGAATTTTGATTGTTTTTAGAAAATCATATAATTGAGCAATAACCATGAGCAGTTAAAGCAAATGGAATCACTTATTCAATTAAAAAATATGGAAACTTCAACTCTGTTCTAGGTACTAAAGGAATAGAGAGAAAAGAATTCTTACCTACAAAGTCTAGAACAGAAGATACCAACAATTTCAGTCCAATTTGAGAAATGCAATGAGTAGAATCCAAGATGCTTGAGAGCAAAGAAAGATTCCTAATCCAGTACTCACATTTTGGGGGGAGGTAGGGTTGGACAGGGTCCATTTAAGTATGAGTGACCCAAGCTACATGTACCACTGATTGTAAGCTTCATATGTATACGGTAAAATTTTTTGGTCTGTTTTGTTACTTTATTCCCAGTGCCTATAACCGTGCCTGCATACATCAGTTTGCTCAAAAATATATTTGGTGGAAATATATTGTTTTTCCTTTGGAGGCTATACTAATTATTCTTTTATGATTGAATCTACCTAAAAATATTATGAACCTTGGGACCTATATAGTTGTTCATTGGAATGGGGAAAAGTAAATATATTCAATGAAGCAACCAACAACTTTTGGAAATATCTCACAAAGCAGAAAATATTCTTGAGCCATTACTATTTTAGTCCTATACAAGAATGTACCTGTAAATAAAGGGGCGCCTAGTGGCACAGTCAGTTAAGCATCCAACTCTTGGTTTCCACTCGGGTTGTGATCTCAGGATCCTGAGATCGAGCCCCACGTTGGGCTTTGCACTCACTGTGGAGTCTGCTTGAGATTCTCTCTCCTTCTGTCCCTCCCACTCGTGCTCACTCTAAAATAAGTAAATCTTTAAAAATAATTATAAATACAAAACCAGAACCACACAGGTTCATTGGTGTATGTAAAGAAAAGATTAACTAGAATCTGCAAAAACCATGGAGCTCCCCTTGCAACCACAGAACAGAGGAAGTTCAGAGAGCCTTCCAAAAGGAAAGGACAGAGGCATTAGCCAGACATTTGCTAGTCTTTTGGATTTGTTTAATAGGTTGTTTCTGTTAGGTGTTAATATAAGTCAGAGTGGAAGAGAAAGTTTTCAAAGTTATCAAAACTTTCCTCCTAATTGCCAGGAGACTAATTACTGGACACTGTCTTGGTCCCTATTGAAAATAAGATTCCCTAACAGAAATACATGATGTGGGGGAGGAGAGATGGGCAAAATGGGTGAAGGAGCAGGAGATACAGGCCTCCAGTCACTGAACAAAAATCATGGGACGAAAGGCACAGCATGGAGAATATAGTAAATGACGTCGTAATAGTGTTGTAATAGGACATGGTAACTACACTTGTGGGGAGCATAGCATGATGTATAGACTGATCAGATTACTACTAAGTTGTACAGCCAAAACTAAGTTGTACACCCAAAACTAACACTGTTCAACCATACTTCAATAGAGAAATAAAATCCAAGACAGATCTAAGTATATAATATACTACCATCCTTAAAGGTATTTTCACTGTGGGGGGAAAAAAAACAGATAAAAAAGGTTAAAAATTCATTCTCATAATGAAATCCTGAATGCATGTTTTTGAGCAAACTTTAATCACAATCCTGTCAAGTATTTAAAAAAAAAAAAAAAAAACCCACTTTTAAAGGCTGAAAACAAAATGCATGAGCCCTGCTGGCATTACAGAAATAAAGAAACATGAAATTGTCGAAAAGACAATGGGCAGATAGCCTTCCCTTGATAACTATTTTTAGTTGCAGTTAGAAATACGTTTTAAGACTCCATTTCTGTTGGAGTTAGGTCATCATGGCCTTATAAAAACAGATTTTCTTTTTGAATTTAGGTATTATAAGAGTTCTCCCTGCCTACCTAGGAGTTCACCTGTCATTTCTCCTGACTATCCCATTTTTATACATGACATATTCACTTTAGAAAGTATCAGAAAAAACTCTGATAGTTGCCTTTTAGATAACATTTTCTAATTAAATGTTGAAATAGGATCTAAGGTGAAAGATTCATCTAACTTGCTAGGTTATTTGGTATGCTCTTGGCACTTTTGAAACTAAAGTTAGAAATAACTGCAGTGTCTTATCAGTCATATGCTTGGTAACACTATTATGCTATTTAAAGGAAGTGAGAATAAATCTCTTATGGGTGCATATATGGCATTTCATGTAGAAGAAAAAAAAACTTCCATGTTCTTATCTGTTATACTAGACCACTGACAGAGGACATCCTAGGGGTATATAAAACATTTAAAAGGCATGATCAACGAAATTTGGCTTCGATATTTTATTAAATTAAAATACAGTTTTCCATGGGCGCCTAGGTGGATCAGTTGGTTAAGCAACTGCCTTCAGCTCAGGTCATGATCCTGGAGTCCCAGGATCAAGTCCCATGTTGGGCTCCCTTCTCAGTAGGGAGTCTGCTTCTCTCTCTGTCCCTTCCCCTTCTCACGCTCTCTCCTACAAATAAAGTCTTTAAAAAAAATTAGTTTTCCTGATTGCAACTGAGTTTTAACAGAAAAATCCTTGAATCGAGGAATTTTAGATATTTCATCTAAATTAAAAAAAAAATCCATACATGCTATGACCTTAACTTGTAATTCTGTCCTAAAAATTCTTCAATGACTCATTTAAATCCTTTCTGCTCAAATTCCACTTTACCATCTAATTAGGGAAGTCCTAACTATAGGTCATCTCACCCAAGACAATAAAAACAGCTTTCAGCCATCTGTAGTTAGCAAAATTTTTTCAGTCCTTGAGTAAGCCACACTTAAGCAAGCAAACAATTTATGTTGATTCTATGGTCAGTAATGAGTTTCCGTTTGTATCAAAAGTCATCAATGTCCATGATGAAAAAGTGTTTCTGAAGTATGCAATTCTTTAAAACATCAAGAACATAGCTGGTGTTTATAGGCTGCTCATGAAGCTCTCAGTTGGGTTTATGGTTAAGCCAGAGTAGTCTCAAAAGGAGCAAGGAAATCAAAAGGTGGATCCTGGGACAAACTCCTGGCTGTAAGATTTTATTTGCTTTTTTACTTCTAGCCAAGACAAACTTTTACAACCAAGTGATTTGAAAATTAGAACCAATGGAGTGACATTTCATTGTCATGAGCCTCGAACCTCCCATTTCTCCATTTCTCTGACTCACTGGATCTCAGGGTTTTCCTGACTAAATGCCTGTCATCCCGGACCTAATACGCACAGGATAAAGACCAGTTTAATCAGAGTTATCTTCTTGCATGACTCAATAATTCGGTGGTCTGATCTCAAAGACTCAAGTTTAAAAATCTAAGTTTTCTCCATGAATTTCACATCTCTTCCTAAGGGAAAAAACTGACAAAACTGTAAAATTAAGAAAAATCCGACACATAAAGCACTCAAACCTACTAAATTCCTTTCACTAACCAGCTGACAAAGTCTTCAGAAATATACAGGATACTTTATTGGAACATCATTTCTTATTAAAAGAAAAATGGGATTTGGAATAACAGCCTCCTATCCCAAAGGGATATGGAGAACTCTGTGCTCTAGATGCATAGACATTTAATACAGAAATAGCATCTTGATCTCTAGCAATACTGACATGCAAAATTTAACCTTTTAGTAATAAGTATATCAAAACCACCATCTAGGATATTAAGCTAGAATAAATTAAAAAATTCAAATGAATTCGTTACTTGTGGTTTCTTTTTAGGAGTCATACTTTCAAATTTCTCTTACCTTCGACACACATATAAGAGCTCAAATTCCTTTTGTATTGACTTGACTTCTCAAACTGTACATAATTATGCATAGACAATCTTCCTCTATCCCATGTCCCATTGTTAGTTGTCAATTTTTCAGTCCATTTTTTCCTTTGCTGTTGTTGCTATTTGTTTATGAAGTACTTTTGACTTATCTTTATCAAATCAAGAAATTACATCAGAAGCTCTGGGAACAACCACTTAAACTCCTTATCAACATGGTAAAAAAATCATTAAGTTTTAAAGGTATCTGTGGCTCTCATCTCGTCCAATTCCTTCATTTTACAAATAACTGAATTGAAATTCAGAGACAGATGTACCAAAGGACACACAGCTGATTAAAATAAATAGAAACCAAGTTCTTCCCATTTAGTATAGAAATAGTAGCATGTTATCTGCACTATTTCCCACATGATAGTCTTGGGTTTGGGTTTTAAGATTTGAGAGAGGGAGAGAGCACATGTGTGGGGGAGGGACACATGGAGGGAGTGGAGAGAAAGAATCTCAGACTCCCCCACTGAGCACGGAGCCCAGTGTAGGGCTCTCTCTCACCATCCAGGAGAACGTGACCTGAGCTGAAACTGAGAGTCAGATGCATAACCTACTAAGCCACCCAGGCACCCTATGATTTTTTTTTTTAACAAAATTAAATAATCACCATTTTGAAAATTGTGTAAGTTTCTACAATGCAGAAAAACTTTGATATCCATTCTATTTACCATACTTATCAATAGAGTCAATTTCAATATTTATACCTGCCTAATCATTGGTCTATTTTACATAATGGCTTCAAAAATTTGGATTTTAAAACATTCCATAATTACAGAAAATGGAAGTTGTTATGGAATCATGTTACATCATTTGTGAAATATTTTTCATCTTTACAAATCAAATTTGGTAAAACAGCATCTAAATAGAGGAAGATAACTTGTTCTTCAGAGAGCTCATCTAAGAATACTAAATGGCACTTTAAGACATAGTAATGTACAGATTATAAAAATTAATAGTATATGTATTCTTCAATAAGTAATTTTCTTTAAACATGTTTTTCAATTAGGTTCAAAATGTGCTAAGCAGACAACTTAGTCTAAAAGCATATAATAAATGCTGTTCAAACTAATGCCTTCCTTTTAAGCATGAACAATTTTTCAATCTACAGAAAAGCAATGCATATTAAGAGATGTGTTAAAAATACAAGTGAATGTTTACTCGTGTTTTGGGCTACAATAATTGACAACGATTTTCTCATGTTTGCTGATAGGGAGATATTTATTTAAATGCTCTTCAAAAGTGTTCACTTATGCATACTTAAACTGAAAATCTTCTGTGGTTAGAGAAAATAAGGAGGTAGCATATAAAACACTTCTCAAAGGGAAAGATGCAGTGGTACCGACTTGATCTAGTTTTCCCTGTGAGCTAAGATAATGAATTTAATGGCCAAGTTAGCTCACCGGAATTCTATTAAGCATTTTTCTTTCTTCAAGTCTATTTCTCTGAAAGTAGGGGAGATTTAGGAGGTCATATTTTTTTCTAAATTTATCATTTGCTTGTCATTTTATGAGTCCACATAAACTAAAACCGTGATTTTTGGAAGATTAAAAACCGTATACCACATTTCCTGTTATATTTCCAGCTCCTGGAGTTCATTACATATTTCCCATTCTAATGGCTGCTCTGTTCTCCTAGTCCTCAGAACCACCACCTCTAACGCATTTCCTTCTAATCATTGACTAGAGGGAAAGAGGATCTTATGTAAATTGTTCACCTAATGATTTTACTCTGTTAAGAAGCTTTCCTTGTGTGACATTTAACAAGAATCAACAAAGGAAAATATGAAGATCTTAGATTTGAACATTCTGCATTGAGATTTTTTCCCTTGACTCTTACAGTGTCTAACAGCTCTCATTTAAAATCAGATAAGAAATTTATGTAAAGACAATTTTGTGATCTATTACCACAACTCTTACTGATTACGGCATGACACTTGATAATGCAGTACAGATTTGTCGACTTAATTTCCTAATTTTAGGTTTGACAAACATTCCCTTAGAGGTATCCAATGACACCCTAATTTCACGTTTGTCCTTACAACTATACTTGTCCATTTTTTATGCTGTATTTAAAAAGCACTATTATCTATGTTTGGGATATAGAAATGTGAAATCTGACTAAAAACATCTAATGAAACAGACACATATCAAGCAAGTTTTTCCAGGAAGATAGTATTACATTTTTTTTTCCTGTGAAATGCAACATTCATGCAGAACTTGAGGGGGGAAAAAAATCAGAAAATTTGTGCATGGCAGACATTGAGATAATTCTGATTCATTTATGGAGCTAAACTCTGCTGTGAACACTACTGAATAAAGTATATGAAGCCAGGGAAACTAACCTCCTGAGTCTTTCAGCCAATCACAGTTAAATCTTAAAAGCAGTATTTTATTCAAGAAACAAAAGGCAGAAATTAAACTTACCAAGGTTTTAAAACGGAAATGTTTTCAAGGCTTTATGGTTAATACAGGGTCCAGACCAATGATATTACAGATAATGAAAGCTGAACTCATATTTTACAAACAGAAAATAGACTTGCAATTCAATAGGTATTTGTAAGGCTATTTTCCCACTGTGCTGTAACATCTATAGAAATGTCACCTACAACTCTAAGGCCCTTTTAGGAACATCTTAGAGGTCATAATGTAGGGCAAGTTACTGTCTGAATTCTGATTTTTCAGATCAAGTTTTTATGTGCATAAGTTCAAATGCATATGTGTATGTATGCTTATACACGTATTTCGACAAGTACACATAAGCACAAGCCGGTTTGACTGCAAACCTTTGGGGCTTCCAGCATGGCCATCAAGAAATTGGATGAAACAAAATGAGAGGGCAAGGGAGTTAGTGCTCTATGGGGTAAACTTTGATTAATGCAAGGTGGGAACATTAGCTTCTACTCTTGCTCTAGTCTGGAACAAGGGGCAGTACCTCCTTAGAGCCCTTCTAGGAGAGTACTGTGGACCAAGTGAACATGCCTGTAGAGTGACCTGCTGCAGTTCTTCCAGCTTATGGAATAGGGTCCAACGTAAGTATTACATTACATTGTTTCTTTGCCTCAATTTTTATTTTATTTTATTTATTTATTTTTTAAGATTTGAGAGAGAGAGAGAGAGGGAACACAAGCAGGGGGAGTGGGAAAAGAAGAAGCAGGCTCCCAGCGGAGGAGCCTGATGCGGGGCTCGATCCCAGAATGCCGGTATCACGCCCTGAACCGAAAGCAGACGCTTAATGACTGAGCCACCCAGGCGCCCCTCTTTGCCTCACTTCTTTTAAGCTTATCCTCACTGCCCTGGACGTGCTCTTCCCAAATCAAGAATGAGAACTTTAACCCTGTCTCAAGTTCTGCTTTTCTTTTTCTACTGCAAGTGTTTGTCCATAATCGGTATCAGAATGAAAATCAATGCACTGCTTCCTTCCTTAAGAAATGCTTTTTAAAAAAAAGGAACAATGTGCTCAGTGTCATGGTTGATATACATGCTGGTAGAAGTTCCTTAGCTTATTGTAGACTGGTAGCAAAGTGGCTAACAGTCTGTGGGTTACCCTTTGAAAAACAGGGTTTCAGAGGATAAAGTTGTGTGCGCGCGCTTGCCAAACTAAGAGTAAAGCAGAAGTAGCTTTACTGGAGAATTTACATATTTATGTACCTTTTATACAAATCCTAGAAAGATTATTTCACACTAGTGATTAAAAAAAAAAAAAATCACAAGGTCACATTTGATAGCCACTGTTCGGTATTCCACACAATCTTTCTTGATTTTCCTGACACATTTTTCTTATCTGTTTTCCATGGGACTCCAGGGATAAATTCATAGTAGATATCCTATGGCTTTTAGGATTGTGAAGTATACAGTTTGGCATACAGTTGCATAGAATCTTTTAGATAGCAAATTAAGAAAACAAGGCCATGCTAGTTTACCCGTTTGAATTTAATTGTCAAAATGCTCATTTAAAAATAACCTTAACACAAAGGATTAAAATTGATTATAATTATAGTTGGAGAACTTTTGGCATATAATCACAATGATGTCAGATTTTTTAAGGTATCAATGATTGATGTGTAATTTTCCTCCTGAATCTGCACCATTTTCACTTTCAATACAGAAAAATATGATAATATAACAAGTAGTGATGTACTGGCCAAATTAAAGATTACTTTTTGTTATACTTTAAATGTTTCTATAATTACAGACACAGCTGTAACCCCAAATTTCCTTCTATAGTCTATTCCTTCTGTTTCCTATTACAAGCACGAAGATTTAGATATGTGTGCAAGTAGGCTTTGTAGATGTTACATGTATGCTTCTATAATGTTAGGTTATGGAAAATGCAAAATTAACATATATTCTATTGCTAATGTTTTTCTGCAAATAACCTTTATGCAGTATTTTGGACATTCAAGATAACATCAAATGAATAGACTATCATTTTAAAAAATATAATCCCTGAGAAAACTTGATTTCCATTTTTTCCCCCTCTATCGTATGCAAAGATGCAGTAAGCATCCCTACACATGTGTTCTTTGCAGAATTACTCAGGATAGATCCTGAAACAGGATTCCTGTGGCAGGTGATAGGTACATTTTCAACCTAATCAAACATTACCAAGTTGCTTTCTAGAGTCTACCTACAGTTAAAAGTTGACCTGATCAAAATTCATCCAGAATATTTAAGATTTAAGTGATCTAGTAGTATAATTTTTAAATCATTAACCTATTTCAGTTCATACATTTTACTATTTTAAAGACTGTGCCATTTTCAATGACTTTATGTGGAAAAGACCTGATTATTAACAGAATATTTTGAGAGCCCCCTTCATTTACATATTAGGTCTATAAATTTTATGTGAAGTTAAGACAAGTTTTTCCAGTGGCCAAAACTGTTCCATCTATAAGCTTCTGAAACTCCTTGTCAAAAAGCAAAGCCATTCTATTATGCTAAGCAAAGTCAGAGAAAGACAAATACCATGATTTCGCTCATATATGGAATTTAACAAAACAGATGAGCACAGGAAAGAAAAAAAAAGAGGGAGGCAAATCAAGAACATACTCTTAACTACAGAGAAGAAACTGATGGTGACCAGAGGGGAGGTGGGGGGAAATAGGTGATGGGGATTAAGGAGGGCACTTGTGATGAGCATGGGCTGTTGTATGGAAGTATTTAAACACTATGTTGTACACCTGAAACTGATATTACACTGTGTTAACTGGAATTTAAGTAAAAACTTAAAAATCAATTGGAGGAAAAAAGTAGAGCCACTCAAAATTGTAGGGCTTATGAAGATTTTAAAATAATGATTTCTTTTAGAAATGTGAAAAATACCAAAAATTAAATTTGAGTCTGATTGCTACTCTTCAATAAATGGATTAAATTTTTTCACCAACTGAAAAGATTCCAGAACCAAAATCCATATGTAGACATGAGGTCTTTTTTATTCAAAAGCTTTTGTTAGAACAATTCACATAAATTAAAAACTCAAGTCAGACTGTAGCTTTTAAAGCACATTCTATAACTACTAATATCTTGTAATACCAATTAAGTGCTTCTTACATGCTAGACAGCACAATAAATACATGTTGTACCAGCTTTCATTTTCCCCAGACCTCCCTTCCCACAGGCCCTTCTACAATACATTGTAAATCCCATCAACAGTTAGGGTCTACTTGCCTTCTCTTTGAACCTGGAAATATTTGTGGTGGCTGAGAGTTGAGAAGAAGTGATGTTGTGGGACTTCCCAAGGCTGGTTTAAAGCAGTTTTGCCTTGCTTGGAAGTCATGCGCTCCAGACCATTACAAACAATGATACAGTAAACATCCCTATATATGTGTTCTTTGCAAGATTTACTCAAGACACAGCTTGAAGTAGTTTTCCTGTGGCATGGGATAGGTGCATTTACAACATAACAAAGTAATGCCTAGACTTCTAGTCATCCAGCCCAGGTGCCAGGCATGTGATTGAACAAATCCTGTATCATAGATTTATCCTCAGACTTTGAGTCTCCCAAGTCCCAGACATTGTGAAGCAAACAACTCTTTCTGCCATGCTATGTTCAAATTCCTGACCACTGTATCTGTGAGCAGAACAAGGTTTCGAGCTATTAAATTTAAATAACTTGTTCTATGGCAACAATAACTGGAACACATGTGGTAACCTTTTAAAGTCCTAACAGTTTTTTAGATTAATCCAATTTTATCAATGTGTTAAGAATGCTTAATGGTTTCTAACTAAAAACTATACAGGTTAATCATCCCTAACATTACTGTAAATGCCTCCATTCCATTTATGGCCTACTAGAGTATTGGGGGTGGAGGGGATAAAACTTATTAAAAATATTCATGAAAAAAATGTTCCACATAGAATTTTATATTTTACTGAAAAATCCATACTTCTGTCAATTCCTCTCAGAAAAATAATTGGAGGGGCACCTGGGTGGTTTAGTCAGTTAAGCGTCTGCCTTTTTGGCTCAGGTCATGATCCTGGAGTCCCAGGATCGAGCCCCTAGCTGGGCTCCCTGCTCAATGGGGAATCTGTTTCTCCCTCTCCTGCCACCCCTCCCCCAGCTTGTGCTCTCTCGCTCACGCTCTCAAATTAAAAAAAAAAAAAAAAAAAAAAAAAAAAATTGGATAAGCAACACAAGCAGCAGAAGAGACATTTGGGAAAGGTCAATGTATTCTAAACTAACACCTTTAGCTTTCCAAGCTGTTTATACCCAATCTACTGGACTACATCTGCAATTAGAGGATTCTTATTCAAATTGACACTTGGGAAGTAAAGTCATTATTCTAAGTCTGCCCTTTATAATAAATTACACATTTTATTACAATTTTACTATCAAGCAAAACAGATCCAAGTATACTTTTAGTCAAATCCATAAGTTAAATATTGACAAATGACATGTAATCATCATACAATGAAATGCAAAGACCTACCCCCAACATTGGGTACACTTTTATCCTTTCAAAAGGTTAAACAAAGTCTGTATTGGGATTTCAAAAAGACTTACAGTTACGAGGTCATTAAGTGTATGGAGTTTATTGTGGGAAAGAGACTTACTTTCACCTACCTGGATCCATGAAGTTCTCCTGAGTTTTCGTTACCTTAACGTGAGCAAACATTTCTATTGTAACCACCTTAGTTCAAATCATCAACACATTGCCAAGTTAATGCAAAAACATTTGCACGAATCTTTATCTATCAGTGCCCCCTCAATCCTATTTCCATCAAAAAGCCTAGGATTTTTAGAGCACATATTTTTAGAACATAAATCAAATAATGCTGCTTCCCCTGCCTTAAGCTTCCAAACAAAATCCTAACAAAAATAGGAAAAAAAACCCAAAACAAAACCCAGCTCTTACCCTTGCCTGAATTTGGCTTCCTGTGAGACCTCTCTCCCCTTCCCAGCCATACTGTGGTCCTTCTGTCCCCACTGCTCACCAAGCTCCTTCAACCCTTGGGATTTTTGCAGTTTTGGGGGTCTCTATTCAAAGGCTCTGTCCCCATTCAGAGCAGTGCTCTTTCCGGTTTCATTTTTTTGACTGAAATGTCAGTCTCCATTTCAGAAAAGCTTTTCTCAGATATCACGATCTAATATTGCTCTATAGACTCCCACTTCGAGGCACTTTTTACCAACCCACACTTTTTGTTCTTCCCTAGTACTTAATGGCTATCAGAAATTACATTTTGAATTTACTCATCTTCTGTTTACGATCTAACTTGAGGAGAATATAAGTTCCATGAGAGCAAGGTCCTATACCTTCCTTTTCCTCCAGTAACAAATAATCATCTGTTCAACAAATGAAGGACTGGAAACACAAAACACAAACTGATTTTGTATAGAAGTGTGGCCATCAGTATGGAGAAAACAGCTGAATGGATACAAACTCCAACTAAAGCTATAATAAGGACACAGCAAGGGAATAATTTCTTCTCCTAAGAACTACTACTCAATTGCAGATCAGCCCAAAATAAACAGAACCTTTAAACTCATCTTTTGTAAATCCAGGACTGTTACAAATAGGTTGATTTTATGTCTATTTTCAACTGTAAAGTATTTTATAACACCATTAAAGAAAAGGATATTGACATTACACATGTATGTACATAAATGTTGCAGGTTGAACTAAATCCCTCCAAAAATATGATCAGGTCTTAATGCCCAGGACCTAGGAATAGGACCTTATTTGTTGTGGTTAATTTTATGTGTCAACTTGGTTGAGCCACAAGCCCAGATAGGTGGCCAAACATTATTTTGAATGTTTCTGTGAAGTTGTTTCTGGAGGAGATCATCATTTAAATTGGTGAATGTTGAGTCCATTGCCCTCCATCATCAGGGTAGGCCTAATCCAGTCAGCCGAAGGCTTGAACTGGGGGGAGTTGGGGGAGAAAGACTGAACTCTCCCTGAACAAGAGGAAATTTTGCCAAAGACAACCTTCTAACTTGAACTGTATTATTGGCTTTTCCCCGGGGTCTCCAGCCTGCTGGTTTGCCCTGAGGTTTTAGATTTGCCAGCCATGACCTCATGAGCCAATTCTTTAGATCTTTTCCCTATGTATACACAGGTTCTATTGATTCTGTTCTTCCGGAGAACCCTAATACATTTGTAAATAGGGCCCTTGCAGATGTATTCAAATTAGAATGAGATTATACTGAATTAAGGTGAGCCCTAATCTAAGGACTGGTGTTTTGGTAAAAACTGGTAAAAAGAGGGGAATATGCACATAGAGACAACAGGGAGAAAGCTAGGTGACAAAGGAAGCAGAGATTGGAGTAGTCCATCTACAAGCCAAGGAAAGGCAAGGATTTCTCATCAGAATTTCAGGGAGAAACCAACGCTGCCAACACCATTTCAGACTTGCTCTTCCAGAACGGTGAAAGAATACATTCCTGTTTTAGGCCATCCGGTTTGTGATAACTGGTTAGAGTAGCCCTAGGAAACTCACACAAGACATTAAAAAAAAGGTTTCAAAAGTATTATGATGTACTCTCTGAACAGCAACCACAAAAAAATTGAGAACGGATTTTGGAAGTGAAAAGATCAGGTCCAAAGGTAACATGTATAACTCATTAAGCTCTATTCTCTATGTTACTATACTGGCAATGAAGATTTCACCAAATAAATAAAAATAAACCACTACTAAGATATGTTTTTGTTTTGCATTTTAGACGAATTTTTAGATTCTAATTATTCATGTGTTTTACGCCAAACTTTCATGACTATTTTAGCACAGTCTTTTGTTTCACACAACTCCTGCTCTTGAAAATCCCTCATGACCCCTTAGCATTAGTAGAACCACATTCTTAGGGCATGAAAGAATATCCCAAACAGAAGCATTCATTCAGAGACAGCTTAAGCAAAGTGAACTCATAAGGCAGTTATGCATTTGTTAAAGTAATTCTTTAGCTAACATGAAATGAATTCTGATTTGCTGAAATAACTTTTTTCTACTGGCCCCAAGATAATTATTCTAATGTTATCTTGACCTTAGCTATTCAGACCTTCACCCAGAAAGGTTAATGTATTAATCACTATAACTGGGTAACAAATTATAATAAACTTGGTCACTTACAACAACAGAAATTTATTCTTTCAGCTGTGGAGGCCAAAAGTCTCAAATTAAGGAGCCAGCAGGGCCGCCCTCCCTCTGGAGGATATGGGAAGAATCTCTTTCTTGCCTCTTTCAGCTTCTAGTGGCTGTCCCTATTCATAGATTTGTGATCAGGTTACCTCCTCTTTTGCCACCTCTGAGGACCCATCATTGGAATTGGGGTCCACCTGCAGAACACAGGATTTTCTCACATCCTCACCTCAAAATCCTTACTTGCAAGTGCAAATAATTTTTTAAGTTATATATACACACATATATACACACACATATATATACATGCTGTTTTATTATGTTCAATTAGCCAACATATTCTTTTTCATATTCACAGGCTCCAGCAGTGAGGATATGGATATATTTTTGGGAGGTCCACATTCAGACCACTAAGTTTTACTCATGTATTTCTCTTTAATTTGCCCCTCAACTCTGGTAACCCTTTATTCACCTTACAGGAGTTATCTCTTGAATGATTTTATTTTGCATCTGTATCATTTGACACAATTAGCAACAGGTTTTTTAAAAACTCTAATTAGGAAATGGGCAGAAACAGCTTTTATCAAAGACGACCACACATAAAATAAAAAGACCTTCACTCCTGAAACCAATATGACACCATGTTATCTAGAATTTAAACTTGAAATAAAAATTTAAAAGAAAAAATAAAATAGACCTTCAGCATAGCAATTACAATATAACATTTTATACAGCAAGTCCACAAACAACTGAAATTAAAACACATTCCCGAACTGTAAAAAAGATCTACATAGCACACGTCCGCGTGTATTAATGATTTTTCCTACTTGTTTCACTTTATAGCTAGATCCCATCGATTTTCTTTCCGTCCTTTGTCAGAGCCTACTAAATGCTACTAGGCTTCAAATCTGTTCCTTGCATATTCCTTATCTCCTTTAATGACCCGCCCTTAAAAATTGCAAATCTGCCATTTTATTCGCCTTTCCCCCGCCCCGCATCCAGTCATTTATAGAATACCACGAGTTTTACCTTCTAAATGTCTCTCGAATCCATTACATTCTCTCCAGCTGTCCTCTTTATTTCCCGGGCTGCTTGGTTCAGATATCTGTCACCTCTTATTTAATTAATTGCAAAGGACAACCTGAGACTCCTAGCTCACACAAAGACCCAGGACTTCCTGCACAGTCGCCAATTACCGACCCGTTTCCAAACTACAAACCCACTCATTCCGTTCCCTGACTTAGAAGGCTCCCAGGTTCCACACTCACAGGCTAAAGTTATTCTTCATGACACACTCACGAGCTCTTTCAAAACCTCCAGCTCTCCCTGCCGCCCACCACCTCCAGCTAAACGGGGGCTTCCACTCTTGCCCAAGAGGTCCCGACTTTTTTACTCGTGGGTTTCCAACTTGAAACACGCAGCACTGCCCTGCTCTTCATTCTCCTTGTTTAGGGATAAACTCCTGTTCCCATTTCAGGAGACAATTCCAACAGCTCTCACTCTATGACATCCGCTCCGTCGGTTCTCCCTGACGGCGGTAAATTTTTACATACAAAAATAGGGCTGACAAACGTTACTCACCTACCCTCGGCTCACAGCTTCCAGAGGTCAGCGGGTAGAAATCGGAAACCGGCCGCCGCACACGGAGGGCAAGAAGCTGAAGAAAGAGGAACCTACACATACAGCTTGTCTCCGCAAAACCTGCGGACCCATACGCCCGCCCACCAGAATCTTGACTTTATATAGAGGCCTTAATGGGGTTTAGTCCTGTACGTAGTCCATGTGATGTCAATAACATTATGCTTTCAGGGCTGCATCCTGCTTGAAGTGGTCTCCGCTGTGGAAAAGTTAAGCGGAGAGGTTCATTCCAGGGACGGTGAGGGGAAAAGAGCGTCTTATTGCCCCGGATCCAGCTCCGAGGTCAACTGGCGGTCATGTCCTCTGGATGACCTCCTCTAACACCTGTATGGCCTATTGTTCAAGGGTTGAAATAGTTTCATTTGGCTTTATAATTATTTAATCAGTGCCGTGAGCCCTCAAGAATCTTCCCAATGATCGCAGATGCCAACGTCCTTCCTAAAGGAGAAATATTGGGTATTTTAGAGGAGCCGCAAGAATTTGCCCCAACACTATTCTCAACATCGATTCTGATTTGTTGATGCCAATGTGTTGTTTCACTTTTTAAGAATCTTTATATTCTAAGGAGGAAATCTAGGAATTGATACTCTATCAAGTTTTCATAATTTAAAGTATCGTCCATGAGTAGGAAACTATGCAGTTATGCTAGATATTCAAGGTATAATCACGTGTCTTTAAGGGTATGTAGCTAGCAGGCAAAATAATACATTTATACACATAAATACAAGATATCCTATATAACTGAGTCATGCATGGTGCAAAGAACTATGTGTTATAGAAGAGGAAGCAATCAATCACTGCTGGCCAAAAGAAATGAGATAGAATCTGACAAATGCACAAGCTGTATAAAATGTAGAGAGGCATATAGGGAGGCAATTTTGGATCAATTGATTATTTTGTGCAAGTGGTGAACTGAGATAATAGAATGTGCACAGTGATAGCGATTAAATCAGTTTAACTAGAACATTTGCTATGTATAAGCGAACAGGGAAAATTAAGCCCGTAGTTATGGTGGCAAGCATGAAAAAACTTGAAGACTAAAATATGCATTTATTCAAGAGAAGAATATTTATTGCAATACTATTTTTAAACTGTGAACCCAAAGTCATTCTTTGTCCATTAATAGCTCAGTGGTGAAAACATGATACAGTCATGCTACAGAATTTTGAGACAAATGGGGTAAATCCTTATGTATTGACAGGAAAAAACAACTAAGACATATTAAGTTAGGAAAGAAAGTCATAGAGCCATAACTGTCCCTCTCTCTTTTCCCCATTTCTCTCTCCCTATCTCTCTTTCTAACAACAAAGGTATCCATAATTTATTTGGGAAATTTTGGAAGCTAATACAAAGAAAATTTTGGAAATTTTGAAAGCTAATAAAAAGAAATTTGAGAAATTTTGGAAACTAATAAAAAGAAAATCATACCCACCATAAAATAGAATTTTATAAATGTTATACTTTGTAAGGCTGAAAAAAGACAAAATAACCTCCATTCTACACCTCTCCAGGCACCCCTACCAGAACACTTCTAAGACCAAATACGAAAAAAAAAAAAAAAAAAAAGGGACACTGAGGGTATTTAACCATAGGAATCATGATAGTGATGAAATTGATGTGATTTGAAGTTGGGTTCATGAGCGAACGGCTAAGAAAGAATTCTTGAGGCATTTCTGGTGCGAAAAGGTGGTTTTATTATAGCACGGGGACAGGACCCGTGGGCAGAAAAAGCTGCACCTGCAAGTGTGAGGGGTGACTGATTATGTATTTTAAGTTCTGTGGAGGGAGGAGAGGTAGAGATAATATAGGTCTCTAAAGAATTTTCCTATGCAGGACTTTGAAGATGTAACTATTGTCAAGATAAGGTTACTTTTAGTTGTGTGTTTTTTTTTAAGACTTTATTTATTTATTTGTCAGACAGTGAGAACACAAGCAGGGGGAGCAGCAGGCAGAGGGAGAGGGAGAAGCAGGCTCCCAGCTGAACAAGGAGCTCAATCCCAGGACCCCCGTAATCATGACCTGAGCCGAAGGCAGACACTTAACCAGCCTAGCCACCCAGGTGTCCCTACTTTTAGTCTTTAATGAAATATAAACATTATTAAGGCGTAAGGCAGCCATGAACTCCTTGAGGAATGTCGCGCTCTGCATGTCGCAGGTATATATCCATGGGCTGCAAGCTGTTAGGAGATTTCATGTAAACTACATTTTTCTTGCCTTTGTTCTCCTCATCAAGAGGATCTGCTTTTGTGCACATCATTTGTTTCACCCCTAAGACATTGAAAAGGTTTCAAAATTTGAGAACACTAGGGGAGGTCATCGAGAGGGTGTGACCTCCAGCCCACCCAGTGAGAAGGACCCCGCTGCAATTGGAAACTTCTCACCCCCTCCCCTGTCCTTGGAATATACATTCTGCTTGCTTTCCCCACTCCCAGAAGCTGCCCCTAAGATATAGCCTTGAGATAGAGGTTCTAAGAACATCTAGATGTTGCGTGTGACTGAACCCAGTTAAGCCTCTACAGAAACTTTTAAGATTTTGCCGGCAGAGATCTACTTGTTTTGCAGCTGCTCAAGACAAGCCTCGTAAGTTCCCTGCTTATGAAAACTGCCACCTAAAAATCTGGAGGGGCTTGCTTCTTTTGTAGGTCCCTCCCTAAAGTCTGAGTATGGGACCGGTTTCGTATTAAACCTGGAAAGCTCCCAAGGGGGTTGCACACAAGCAGAGAAGCGTCTGCTTTTTATTAATTTTAGTATTAGAGTATATTTTTAAATTTTTATCAAGAAAGTTTAAGAGTTTTTCCCACTGATACTGATTTTAGAGGAGTGAAACCAAATGTAAATGTGAAAGTATATTTCCTGATTACTCAAAATGATTTAGTGGCTTCTCTTAAACTTTTCTAGAAACACAGAAAATTACTCTGTGTCCATAATCATTTGCTTCCTGGGCAAAGAGCTTTTCAAAATCAGAATAAGGATGTGTTAAATAAACCTCAGTTTCTCAAATAAGGCATCTCTGCCAGAAAAAATTGAAAATAAAAATATTCTTTGGTAGAATTTATGGCACAAATTGAACTGTTTCTTCAATGCTTGTTTATAGACCTCATTTAAAAGAATATATGTCACAAGAAAAAAAAAAGATTTGAAGGAGAATTTTAAGACTGAAAAAAGATTGACATAATCTTCACCCCCTTTTCCATACCCCAAGAACACTTATAGGTCCAAAAAAAGGAAGTGGTACCTTTTGATGTCAAGATTCATACAAAATTATTTGGTGCATTTTATTGTTTTTTTCAGGACTATTTTCAATAGAAAAGTTTTTTTTTCTTCCCCTTTGCCTCAGAGCCCTTGTCAAGTTGCTGTTACCTGTAAAAGACAAATGCAAACACCTGCCGAGTAATAACTAGCAGTCCGCAAACCGGAGAATCCTTCAAAACCATACCAAGTACACTGAAAACATTTTTTACGAAAACGTTTCATTCTGTGACTTCAAGTTTAAACAAGAAACCAGAGGAACCTAAGTTTGGTAAGATCCTAAAAAGCTTTAATATTTTATCACTTAAAAGAGTTAAAGGTACTTCATTTTTCTTATGTAGTCATGTAAAAAATAATGAAACTAGAATCATGAGATGTGTTCATATATTCTAAAACCAGTAGGCTGTGTTTAATATTATGATTGAATTTTCTCTATATAATTTTGCATAAGCTCAAAAGAATAATTAAGAGTTGATATATTTAAAAATGAAAAATTTACCTTTTGGGTTAAAAGTAATGATATAGATTATGTATCCAATCATCTGTATTTATATGTTTATAAAGTATATTTATATAAGACATAAATATACATGTATTTTGAATACATATAATGAATACATATTCATTTGCTGAGGTCTAAAAAAGGTGGTTTATATAAGCTAAAATGTTCTAAAGAGACCAAATTTCTGAATTTATATTATATAATTATTCTCAGTGATCAACAATGCAAACTTTAACACTTACAAAATATATTAACTCTCCTTGTAGATGTCATAATAACATGGTCCATATAAAAGAATGAGATATCAAATTTTTTAGGCTGATACCAGATGGTGTAATATTTATTGAAATGTGTGACCTGATATAAAGTCTTCATCCTCAAAAACATTTCTGAAAGTCATAAATGAACTATAGTGGCAAGCAACATTTTTTTAAATGTTTCATTTAATTTGGTTTGCTTTTTTAAGAAAACATTAATTGTATACTAATATCGGATATGAGTAAATATCAGGTAGTATGTATATGAATAAAGAGGCATTTACTTTTCTTGGTATTCAAGTGACTGGCAGTAAGTGGGCAATGCTGACCTGATTCTAAATCAATCTCCACAGAAAATGGCTATTTGAGAGGTAAGTTTAAAAAGGAAATCAGAAGGAAAAAAAAAACAACACAGGATTTGAAGGTCATGGAATTCGCCAAACTTTTCTGTTCAAAGAAACATTCTGCTTTCGATATGCTTTCATTCAGGTTGTAGTATGGATAGATATAGATATGTAGTTTATTTGGGCCTTTAAAACCTGTATATCTATGTGCATGTGTCTATACATAAATACTATAATCAAAAAAGTTTTATAGTGAAAATCTCTTATTTTCACAAGGAACTTCAGATATGAAGTATAAGACAACATAGAAAATGTTTCACTTTGCTTTATTTTTTACTTTTCCTCTAAAGGCAAATATTTAAAATCAGAAATACCTAAGATATGTTTTGCTATGATAGAGAAACTCTATCTCCAGAATTAAGAAAAAGAAAATCTGACTAAACAGTACATCTGGGCCCTCAGAGAAACTTTTGCTCTGATTATTATTCACAATCCCTAAATTGCAGAGGAAATGAAAACGGCAGAGGCAAATTTAGCAGTTCAGTAGTTGGGATCAAGTTGCTTTGTCATCAAAATAAAATAGAATATATTGGTAGCCTGACATATGAACAATAAAAATGGACACTCATTGGGGTGCCGAGGTGGCTCAGTTAGTTAAGCACCCAACTCGATTTCAGCCCAGGTCATGATCTCAGGGTCATGAGATCAAGCCCTGCATCAACTCCATGCTCAGCACAGAGTCTATTTGAGATTCTTTCTCTCCCTCTTCTTGCCCCTCTCTGGCTCTCCCCTCATTCACGCTCGTGCTCTCTGTCTCTCAAATAAGTAAAATCTGAAAAAAAAAAAAAAAAAACTCACTCACGGGTGAGATCTGGCCTTCTGAGTTGAACTGGAAATTGTAGAAAGCAGATAAAAATGCATTATTTGTCCAGCTAGCGTTTCAATCTAAATAACAGCAACTTTTACCAGTGTACCCTTTAGAAGTATATGTATATTTCTAAAGTATATGTATACTTCTTAGAAGTATACCCTTTAGGAGAGCTTTGGAAGTATATGAATTTGTAATTCACACGGATATACATTATCTCATTTTTCAGAACCTCACAAAGTATACCATGGGGTAATTAATTATATTTGTTTATATAAATCATGTTAAATTGTCAAAATAACTCTGAAAGTCTTTCTATCCTATACGCCTAAGACACTGTCTCACCCCAAGAGCTGGGCCCTTCATTTGATCATGTGTGTGGGATTTAGTATGGTGCCCACAATGAGAAGACACCTATTATTTGTGTTGAATGAACTGGATGACTAGGAAAATTCTGATCCCATTCTTAAGCTATATATTTCCTAGTGTGTAAATGATGATGTAGGTCTGGACTTTACAGAGGGGGACTAAAGATTTGGAAACACTAAGAAATATTAGAAAATTACAGAGAAATTTTACCAAAAATAAAATAGATGCCTGAGTTCCACCCTGAGCATTTATGAGTCAGAAAGAAGAGGCAATAAAATACATAGATTTTTAACAATGGTCCCACATGATTTTGAGGTCATTTTCAAGGTGACCAAAATGAAATATTTGTGCAAAGGGACTATACTACACTATTAATCATTTTAATAAAGAACAGAGAAGATGTCAGATATGTTCAACTAAAATATGTTGGCCTTACCCAATTTTGACATTGTGTGTGCGTGTGTGTATCAGTTGCAGTGAACTTAAATTTTTCTAAGTTGTTCAAAACAAATTTTCATAATTAAGAAAAACTATTGACCTTTGAATTAAATGTATAGACCTTTGAACAAAATATAGGACTTATGTTTTCTAGGAAGTTTACTACAAAGAACTGTCAGTTGTCCTGTTCCATTAGGTTGGATTCTCAACCTAGTAGAAAGCTGAGAATTGTAAATCAAAAACCTGAATTGACCAATACTTGCCAGCACCCTATCTTCCAAAAGACTACATACATAAAGAAGCTGGGGTACTCAGACTTCCTTCCTACACATTTTTGTATCCTTCTACAGAAGGGTACAAAAAAAATCCTTCTGTAGAAGGATTTTTTTTGTATCTTCTACAGATAAGCTACTAATGGGAGCATAGGCATTGCCAGGTTTGCCTTTGAGATTAGTTCAGTTTCAGTGGGGAGAAGGCACAGAGAGAAGGTACAGGAAACGAATTGCATAGCATCACCATTCCTATTGGGTCAATATTCTCAGATAAGTGGACTGAAAAATATTTCATGTGATTCACTATATTTTTTTAAAATTTTTAAAACAGGAAGACTACTAGGATCTGACATTAAAAATTACTCTGGTCTTGGGATGCCTGGGTGGCTCAGTGGGTTAAGTATCTGCCTTCAGCTCAGGTCATGATCTCAGGGAACTGGGATAGGGCCCCATGTTGGGCTTCCCGCTCACTGGGAGTCTGCTTGTCCCTCTTCCTCTCCCTCTGTCCCTCCCCTACCACTCACACTCACTCTCTTGCACTCTTTCTCTCTCAAATAAATAAAATCTTTTAAAAAAATTATTCTGGGGGGCACTTGTGTGGCACAGTAGGTTGGGCGCCCAACTTTTGGTTTTGGCTCAGGTCTGATCTCAGGGTCTTGGGATGAGGCTCCACTCTCAGCACAGAGTCTGCTTGAGATTCTCTCTCCCTCTCCCTCTGCCCCTCCCCCCTGCACACGCACACAGGCATGCATGCTCTCTCTCTCTCTCTCTGAAATAAATAGATCTTTAAAAAAAATTATTCTGGTTTGAATAAGAATTTCTCCCATGAATCCAGCTTTGAGAAAGGAGATAGGAAATGTTTTATGAAACTATATTATTTCTAGTGAGACTTGAGAAAGAAAAATTTTAGAAAAATAATTCTATCAGAATTTGAGTTTTAAAAACAAGGCTGAAAACCCTCCAGGTTTACTCCTACAGAGGCGCAGAAATGATGTCTAAGAAAGGAATATGATGCACGTGGCCAGGGGGGTGAAGTCGGAGGTGGTAGAGAGGGCAGAGAAATTGGGCTAATATAGCCTCGGGCCTCAACGAATACCTTCTGCACACAATCCCATAGCTGCTTCCACAACAGGAAGTATAACAATACACTCCACTGCCTTCGTTAAAAGGTACAAGCCTTACTTAAAACTGTAATAGTTTAATTGTTTAGTAAAGGCATGATAAACCAAATAATTTCCAACCTCACATGATATCTGTTAGACAAGCCTAGATCTCAATGTGTGTATTTCTGTTGTCTTAATTATACTGTGTACGATATATCAGGAACCATGTTCTGGTTTACGAATAGCACCTCATCAACCATGCGTTTCATCTGCCATTCACCCATTATTTTTTGGTGACAACCCAATATCTACCTATGGTAATTGCATGCTGGTAATTTATTTTTAATATCTTTCAGCTGGCTTGGCTGGAATTTTAAAATAGATAATAATAGCATTGAATCTTACAACAATGTGATTTTCCCCCTCTCTATTAGTTACAAAATGACTACCTTTTGTGAAATAGAGAAATTACAAAAAGAATTTTCTAAGACACTTGAACGTATTAGAAAAAGACATTTAACAAATCATTAGATTTTGAGTGCTAAATCTGTCATCCAATTGTTTCATGAATGTATGTCTTATTACTTCATCCTTGTAAGTAGAATACTACTTTAGTCTATTTTTTCAAGTAAATGAAATATTAAATAATATTAATTTTCTAGAAAATTTAAATCAACCAATTTTAACTCTTACATTTCTTTTATGTTAACCATTTTGGTTGTCTTTCTAATATATAATGGCTTGTGTTAATCAGGAGGAAAAGGGAATAAAATAAAGAGAAATTATTAAACTACTAAGCGGTTAGGAAGAGGCATCAGGGTGTGACACAATATTTTGGAGATCTTTTGTATGTACCATTAACAAAAATGAAATATATTAAACCAGAAGTTTATGGATCTGCTAGGCATATGAAAACTAGGCAAAATATGAATATATTCAATCACTTTTGAGACAGTGTAGGAAAATAAGCAATGAACATAAGAGAGACTGAGTTAAGAATTGAACAGGCATCATCTTTAACATCTCTCTTTTAACCAAATTTTATTCTCTTGATCAGTACATTAATACCTTTAGTTAAGACCTCTCTTCTGAACTCAAAACACATGTGTAATTGTCTGCTAACATCTCCACTTAGATGTCACAGAGGCACCTTGAATTACACAGACACATCTAAACCTGTTAACCTCCTCCAGCGAGTTCCAAATCAGTTTGAAAAACTTTTTTTTAGGGTGATCATCCCTAATTCATTTGATTAGTCCATTTCTTTCGCAACATCCTTTTATTCTCCTTTCCGCAATACATATTTAAAAATCTGTCTTCCCTGCAAGATTATGAGCTCTTAAAGTAAGGTGTGGCTCTAAAATGTTCACCATTGTTTTCCAAACACAGTGAAATGTCTGTCTCATGGTATGTATTTATTAAATTGAATTGAATTGATTTGAATGAAAAGCATTTACTTGAAAGTAGGGTCAAGAGTGGAGTATTTGTCTCTATAACATGAGTCCATGATTTAAATAAAGTACAAGAAGTATAATGAAGGATAATAAAATAAGAATTAGGAACATAACCCAAGAAGAAAAAAAAAGTTGATAAGAAAATCCCAATGTATATTCCATATGCTGAGTTTACCAACAAAACCAGCCACCCATTCTAGCGATTGTCATTAGAGCATTTTAGCATTATTTTCCAACTTGCCAGTGACATTGATATTTATGTTACAATTCAATATTTTTAAATTACAAAAATGTATATATGAGCATATCTAAAACACACACACACGAATCCATTTCAATGGCTGTTATCATTTGAAGATGAATTTTCAAATGGATGTGAAAATGTAATTTAACTTTAATTGTATTTTATTGATTTTTATATTGAAGTAATTATTTTCCTGTCTGGTATTATAAAATGTACATAGTTCTGCATCTTACTTTAGCAATTAATACCATGTAGGTGTCATGATAATGTTCAAGGCAATTACCTTAAAGGGTACTGCCAAGATGTTTCATTATATCATAATCTTTACATAAATTTGAATCCCCAGACTTCTGTCTTCATAGTTTGATTTTAGTTTGTGTGAAGGGCTGCAAAATAATGTATAAAACTTTGTCAATCTTTTTTGGAGAAAGTATTGACTTCTAATAACCAAATTTAAGCAGTTACTTAAATAGTAGGTAAGAGTCAGCTGTCTTATAAATTAAAAACAACCTTTTATTTAACAGGAATCTGTAGAAAATTAGTAAATAAAAGATCTATTTATCATTAAGTTTCTTTTCAAAATACAATTGGTCTATTTACCTCTTTGCTCAATTTTACTAATATTTTATAGGAGAATTATTAGCAATCTTTCATGTAAGCACTAATATTTTTGTGAAACATGAATTGTCTGAGATGGTCTGAGCTTCCTCTATATTTTAGACAATAAATGGTATTTTTTTGACTTCGTAGTTAGGAAAAAAACCTTATTTTGCAATAAGTACCTATACCAAGAAACAACATAAGCCTCAGGGATAAGTTAATTGTATGAAAGAATTACTCTTTGAATTTCTTAACGATGTGAGGAAAGAACAAGACAATCAAAATTATTTTTCAAGTTAATGTTTTGCACTGATATTTTTCCATTACTTCTTCAAGCATATTTCTTTGACCATTGAGATTGCTTCTAATTTTTTTGTACCTCTCTTAAGGATTTTATATTCTTTGGCTTTGTATTTTATATTCTATTATAGAGAATTTAAACAGGTGTAGAGTAAATTGGATAGCATAACAAATTCCTGTGTATCCTTCCCCAAAATGCAAAAATTATCTCTGTTTACAGTTCTTGTTCATCTATGACTCCTCCCACTTCCCACTCCCTAACATGGCAACAATTGGTAATGATGATGATTACAGTGATTTGGGTTGGGGGGAGCAGTTAGAATTTACACCCATTGAAATACACAAATCTTAAATGTACAATTTTGAAAAAATGGATGCCCCCATAAAGGACATAGGTCTATCATATTTCTGTCTTCCCAGAAATTTCCCATATCCCTTCCCAGTCAATCTAGCCATCAGAGGCAACCACCCTTTGAATTTTTTCAAATTAGATTACTATTGTCTATTCCAGGACTTCACATAAATGGAATTATATTATGTATTCTTTTGTTTATGGCTTTTCTTTCTAGCATTTTTTCTGTGAGATGCATCTCTGTTGATGTGTGTATCACTACTTAATTCTTTGCCATTACTGAGTAGTACTCCATTTTATAAACACACAAAAATGCATTTAATTCCTTCCTTTATTGATGGCTATTTGGGTTGTTACCAGTTTTCAACTGTGTATAAAACTGCTATGAACGTTCTTAAACAAGTCTTACCTGTGGACACATGTTTTTATTTTTCTTGGATAGATAATTAAAAATGGAATCGTTGGGTCAAGAGTAGGTGTGTACTTATTATGAAACTACCAGATCTTTTTCTGAAATAATTATGTCATTGTATTTGTAATGCAGGAGATACTGGTTTCTCCACATTTTCACCGACATTTAGTGTGGTTTGTCTTTTTGCTTTCAGTCATTTTGTTAGGCATGTAGTAGCATTTCATTGTGATCTTAGTTTGCGTTTTCTTAACCAATGGTATACAATTTTGCTTGTGCTTTTTGGCCATTTGTATCTTCCTTTGGGAAATATCTGTTCAAATATTTGTCCATTTTTATTTGTATTTTTCTATTGCACTATCATTGAGCTAAAAGAAGTTTTTAACATGTATATTTGTGGGTACAAGTCTTTTGTCAGATATGTTTTGCAAACACTTTCTTTCAGTCTTTAGCTAGCCTTTTCATTTTTCTCTTAAAGTTGTCTTTTAACAATCAGACATACAACTTTAAGAAAGTTTGGTTTTTGTTTTTGTTTTTTAATTTTTCTGTGTCCTGTTTAAGAAATCTTTACCAAATTGAAAAAAAAAATTTCCAGGGCACCTGGGTGGCTCAGTCAGTTAAGCATCTGCCTTCAGCTCAGGTCATGATACCAGCGTTCTAGGAGTGAGTTCCACTTCAGCGCTCCTTGCTCAGCGGGGAGCCTGCTTCTCCCTCTGCCTGTCGCTCCCCCTGCTTGTGCTCTCTCTCTCTCTCACTCTCTCTGACAAATAGATAAGTAAATAAAATCTTTTTAAAAAAATTTCGTTCCCCCAAAAGATTTATAATTTTAGCTTTTATATTTTTTTCATTTTTCAACTGTTTCCTTCTTATATATAGAAATACCTTGATTTTATATATTCATCTTGCATCTTGAGACCTTGCTAAATACTTACTAGTACTAAAAATTGCTGGTAGTTAACTTTTTGATTGCCGTAAAAACAATCTTATCATATATGACAGAGACAGTTTTATATTTTCTTTCAAATCTGTATGTTCTTTATAAGTATGAGCAATATTTAATGTTATTCAGTTTATTTACAGAAAATACTTGATCACAATTAATAACAAATGTAAATTTATTAAAATTTTGAGAGCTATCTTGGAGCTATCTATCTGTAGAATTCTAGTATTCCAACTTTGTCCAATAACTCCTTTGAAGCTTTATATGAACATTAAGTAGTAAATAATAGTGAACGATTAATTGAATAATGTTATTTTACTTACACACAATTAAAAAATCAAAGTGTTTTGTAATTCAGTCTATTAGGCCATCATTTTGGACATCTAGTTCAGACTACCATTTTATTTTTAGGAACTTACTTCAGTGTAGGAAACTGTTCCACTGTATTCTTTCCCAAAGTTGTTTTCCATAGATACAGCTTCTGTGGGAATAAAGAATTTAGGAATTTTAAATCTTAGGAATCTAAAATTCCAATAGTGTCAAAGTTGAGAAACTCGGTTGTAATGGAAGTTATCCAAAGGCTTCTGGAGATTAGAATGTTACACACTGGATTTATCCTGGAAGGCTTGTTCACCCATTCACTAAGTCTATGCCCTGCTAGGGTCCAGAAGAAACTCTCTTTGCCACTTGCAACAATGAGAAATACATTTTGAGGGAAACGCCAGTATCCTTGAAAAGCTCCGTGGTGGCTCTTTATTCTCTGTATACCAGAAATGACAAGGGAGCTGCTATTATCAAAATATTCTCCCTGAATTCAGATGGGATGATGAAATTCCAGGATGGCAAGAACTTAGCGGCAACACTTAACTGTCAAAAAAGATGAACACGGTTACCATAAGGAACACCAGAATTGAGGTCAGCAGCAGAATGTTTTGACCTACATAGATCTTTAGCTTTGAACAATTGATCATGTCTCTTGAACTGAAATAGAGGGACAATCTACTAAAGTCTTTTAAATTTACATAGAAAAGGTCTAGATCTGGTGAACAGACTTACATCACCACAACTAGAAAGCCACTGCCCTTCCACAATTCCCACAGACTTTAGCAGTTTACAGATCGAGAGCCCTTTAAATGAAAGGGAGCCAGGGTATGCTGGCCCACTACAATGGCAAAAATGTGTACTGTAAATTTTCTTTTGTGATACCCCCAAGGTCACCGGGGTAGCTGCACATTAGAGAGGTGGAATAAGCAACATTTTCAGGTTACTGGCTACTGGTTCTGAAATGACACTAATTCCTGGGGACTCATAACACTATTGTAGTCCAATAGTCAAAATAAGGACTGACAGAGATCAGGTGATCAATGGAGTTTTGGTTCAATAAACCCAGCGTGTCCTCAAAACCATCATGTGGTTATCTCCCCTTATTTGAATTGCAAAATTGGAATAGGCATACTCAGCTCCTGATAGAATTCCCATGTTGGTTTCCTGACCAGTGCAAGAAGGGCTATTATGGTATGAAAAGTCAAGTGGACGCCACTAGAACTGCCTCTAGCTAACAAACATTTAACCAATAGCAATACTACATTTCCTAAGGGATTTCAATAATCAGTGTCAGTATCAAGGACTAAAGTGATGGTAATGCACAGAGAACAATCTGTATCACACATACCCTAGATTTCTCTGAACCCAACCCTTCTTGAAGAGGATACCTAAGGAGTGAAATTCTGTTGTTTCCTTCTTGTTCTCTGTTTTCTCAAAGCAATTTGATGAGTATAGTGGGTGAATCATCATACCTATATTTATTTCCCAAACCCACCTGATCAGAGATGCCAGAGCACCGGAACTATAGGGCTCCATAGCCATAATTGACAGACCCAAGCCAATCCTTTCTTATCTGATTAAAATTATTTTCCTTGGTCAATATTTAGAAACCACTCCCAAAATCATCCATAGTTGTCCCCCTAGAGTTAATTAAACTAAATGTGGTTCAGCTTCTAATTTCAGTCTAACTTCATTTGCATGCCTTGGGGATAGCAATGAAGTGGGAAAGAGGACCCACTCCCCCAGTTGAAGTGGAGCATGAAGAGTTCAACTTCAGTTCTTTTAGTTCCATTTGATCAATGTTCTCATGTTCTTTACTTATTTCCTGGAAAAACTCACATTCCACTTAGAATTTTAATTTGTGTGTGTGTATGTGAAAAGCTATACATGATTCGTTTTTGTTTAATTGAATATGCTAAGTGTGAGCATGTTCTCTTCCTCATCTTTAAAATTTTTTGTCTGTTTGCCCTCCTTGTTTCAGGATGAGACTTACCATAGGTGTTAAAGTTACTGGTTTCCCTCTTGGTATTGCTTTGGACTCATACATTTTGATATGTACTATTGCCCTTGTCATTTATTTCCATTTTTTTGGTTCTATTTCTATGATATGTCTTTATCTCATTTGTTATCCCTTTGTTGTTGTACTCCTGCATATCTAGAGCAACATCTCTTTTTCCCCCTTACTCCTTCCTAATGTTAGGGCCTATCGAAGTGTTCAGAGATTTTTCTGTATGATACTCTTGAAAGAATCCTTTCTTATATTCATAAATTCTACCAGGGTGAGGGGCAGCTACTTTGTTGTTGAGTGGTATTTACAATTCTGTTTCATGAGTTCTGCTTCTAGATTAATTTCTTAGGTCTATATTTGGTTGATTTTGCTCCTTTTTTGTCTCTAATCCTGAGTTGAAATCATTTAGTTTGTTTCCATTTTTTATAGAATTATAAAAAAAAGGTTAAGACTTGATCTCTGACTCGAGCTAAATAAAACAGATTTCTAAATATATTGTCATTATGGTTTTGTTTCCACCTAACAAAAAATATTATAAAATTAATTATAATTCCTCAAATAGTTTTTATATTCTCTATTTCCTAAGAGAGCTTCATTTTTTTTTTAAACATGTGATTTCTTTCAATGCCACTTTTAAAGGAATAGAGGATGGAGAAGTCATTTTGCTAAAGGTCATAAAGCTACCTTCTGCCTAATCTTTGAATTCCTAGGCCTTTTTTTTTTTTTTAAGATTTATTTATTTATTTTATTTTGAGAGACAAAGAGCAAGTGAGCAAGAGAACAGGAGCAGGGGGGAGAGGAAGAAGCAGGCTCAATCCTAGGCCCCTGGGATCATGAGGGGCCCTGAATTCCTAGGTCTTTGTATTTTTCACTCAGCTGCAGAGTATTTTGCTATTTCTCATACCATGTATTCTTAACAGTTAAGTTCTGCCTACCTTTCAATTTCCCAGTTAAATGTCTATTTTATGAATATTATCTTCTACAATATCAATATTACAACTATCTCCCATGAGATAATGTTGAATTGATAGTTTTAAAAAGATATCTTCCCCCACAACTATAAACATACATGCTCCCTCATAGCAGATTCATCTTAAGGACACAAGGCTTTGTCAAAAGTAATTCTATTTGCTTAAAACAAACAGCAAACAACCTCCCCTCAGATTTTATTTTCTTTTAGATGTTTCAAGAGTACTGATTATTAACACAGATCCTCTACTGAATCCCAAGATGATTAATTTTATTTGTTCCCAAGTGTAAACAATAAAACAATAGCTAAAGCAATCATCTTTAGAGTCTCAAAAAAATTGTTTTTTTATCTAATGACACATGCTTCAAAAATTCATCAAGTGTCCTTAAACTGTAGGTATTATCTTGCTTTCTTTGACATGAGGGAAAACCTCTATATGGAGCATATATTTCTGTTTGGTATTTTTCCAAATCATAGTTAAACTGCTTCATTGTCGCTGTTGTTTTTATATTCCTTTCTAATAAATGCAACCATGAAGCATCAAGTGCATGAAAATATGGCTGCTTTTCCTCAGTTATTGATATCAGTAGAATTAAGTGAGCCCTCTGGGGAGAACCAGGCAATCCACTCCCAAGTTTCAGAGATAGATTTTTTAACAAAGCAGCGGCCAGTCATGACGTAAGAATAGAGAAGCACTAAACAATCACTCCTATCTCCACATCTACTCAATTCCAGTAAAGAGGCTTTTTATTTGTGATGAAGAAAAGAATATCCTACAACACTACTAATCATGTTAAATTACCATTACCTATTCCCGTCTTGGACAACTTCATTCAGGAAGCTGTTCTCTTGCCATTCACAAGTGCGGACAGGCAAGCGTTCACGACCTGAGAGGGGCTGAGATTGGAAAGTGGTCAGACACAGGAAGGACAGAAGCCAGAGGCTCTTGGAGCAACATGATTCTAGCAGGTAGACTGTCAGAGAGGGACACGAGGAAGGGTGGGGGGAAAAAGACCACCCTGGACTTCTTCAACAATTTTGTCAAGGGCTCAATACGTGTTTTCAACTACAGTCATAGGATACAATCATCTGGTAAGATTTTAAAAACAACACCGATGCCTCTGTCCCATCTCACAGAACAATTAATTAGAAGTAAGGCCCAGTCATCAGTGTTTTCAAAAGCTCCTTGGTGAAACTAAAGCACAACTTAAGTCCTGGACTAAGTTCTGGTCATGTTACCCTCAGAGATCTGTCCTTGACAGATGAAGGGCAACAAATGACAGCTACCACTAGAAAATTTGAAGAATCGTGTCCCCTCATCTCTCTAGACTAGGATTGGCTTTGACCTCAAGCTATAGGTTTTAGGCTTTCTTAAGTGTTCTAAGGTGAGCCTTGCTTTTCTCTTTCAATAGTTCATCTGACTATGTGGGACTACATTTAAAAATATATAATGGATCCTTTAAGTAGCAGATCCATTTTGGCTTTTTTTTTTTTTAACACCATCCAGCTTCCTGAGTATATTTTCTAGTATTTTCTGGAATCAAAACTAATAACAGAGGATACCACTATACCCTCCAATTTATTAGTTAGCCAATTTATGGACCAATAGTAAACATTACATGGCAGACGACGTACAATGAGACCTCAAGGCTGGTTTGGGATAACAGTGGAATTCCAACCAGACAAATATAGGCCAGTATCCAAGGAATTTGGAAAAGTCTAAGATAAAAAATTCTCCAAGTCGATGTCTGGAAGGAAGGAAATAGAAAGATGAGCTATTGGAGCAGCAGAACACAAGGAGCATAAGAAGAACGATGGGGGATTTAGGAGTGTGACATTTGTATGTGTAGATATAGCAGAAGCCAAGCTACCAGGACTACATACGACAAGTGCTGGGTCCCAGGAATTAGTTCTAAAAGAGAAGGATTACTAAAATAGGACTTCAGTAGGCAAGGAGATACATTTGGGGTAGAGCAGCATGTTAATCAGGAAAACGTATTGTCTGCAATGGAGGAATCCAAACTTAGAATAAAATCCAAGGATTGAAGAATTCCACTAAAAACATAGCTTTGACCTTTTTGTAGTTTTGGCCATCTCCTTTTAGTACCTTGAACATTTCTCTAAGTCTTTTCCTTCCTTAGGGATAAAAAAGACCAAACAAACAAACAAACAAAACCAAACAAAACAAATAAGAAATAAAACTTTTTAAAAATTGCTAACAAGTTTGAAATTCCATAAGGTAATTGCCCAACTCAGGGCTCTCAGGCATTAAAGACACTTTGGTTGCTGTGGTTCTTTCTTCTGTAGAGAGAGTCCATAGGAAGTTCATCTTCAGGTTTTATTATTTCTTAGGGAAAAAATACATTACAGGCTCAGTCTTTAGTGTCTAACTTAATCATAGATTTGTCTGTATCTTAGAGTAAATATAAAAAGAATATTTTAGATGGAAGAAGAATTTGCTATCATCTTCTTTTGCTCAAACTAAAAAAAAAAAAAAAAATCAGACATGGAGGAGGCTCTTTCCATTATGAAAATAAATCCTACAGTTTGCCTATCAGTCACACTTGGTGATCAGAGGTATGTGTAGAACATTCTGTCTTTCAAGTTCAAATGGCCTATTTCAATTTGTATAGATCTACTTTGGGTGCAAAATTAGCATCCACTCCGCACAGGCACACAGACCTTTTTCTTAAAATATGAGAATAAAATGTCAGGACTCTAGCTGCATAATCCTGTATTGCAAATTTTTAAAACTTCATATTACATGATGTCTCAACATCCCCACAAGCAGGCTGGGAGCAACCCCCCCTCCCCGCCCCGCCCCAGGTGACCAGGGACAGCAAAGTGGTAAGGCTTGACCTTGCCACACGTTCGCCTTCTTGCCATCCCCTGTGTCCTAGGGACGTTCAGATACTCCAATAAAAACCCCTCATGCTGACCCCCACAACAGCACTTGGCCATGGGTCCCCATTCTCTCCTGGGCTCCTTGATGTTCTTCCCATACGGCCCCCACATGGTGTGCTGCACCTCCTTCTTCTAGGACTGATGAGTATAATTAATCCCTTTCACTTTGATAGCTTCTCCATGGTCTATTTCATGTCTGCACCAGACTGGACTTCAAACAACCCCGTGTTTAGGTAAGATAATTATTCCTTACAACGCAGATCCCCACTCTCCGGCTTTATCAGGGAGCTAAGTCCATCTGGTGAACACTCCTTCCCCGCATCCCTTTCCCACGGGTTATCTCCAGCTGCCTACTGTTATTCTATGGTTTCCAGTTTCAAGAGGTGAGAGAAAGCAACAGTGGCCACACACATCAGCATGGCTCTAAGTCCAATATCTCCAGAATCTCTTTTGCCCTATATAACATGACTCTTTCTAGCGGAATTACTGCAAATTATTACACTAAAAGAACCTCTCATTTCTCCACTGTGAATTAAATTTAAAACAAATCTCTTCTTTTATTCTAACCTGGTTAGTGTCCACGCCTGGAAAGCAAAATAAAAACCCTAACCTGCCACATGAAACACAGGATTCAATCATTTACACATTTATTTTTGTTAGAGTACAATAAACAATGAAATAGTCCCATTTGGCCTCGTGTCATGAATTGCAATAGCGCACATTCCAAGGAGTCACATAAACATAAAGGCGTAATAAACAACTTATGATTTCAATACTTTAGTAGCTAAGTTGTGATTTTTCTCCTATTACTAAAATATCATAATGTTTAGGCAGAAATTATTTCCGTTGTTTTGATATATTGACATTCTGAGCTCTTTAACAAGATGCTTTGTGCTCTGAACTCATGTTTTCATTGAAAATGAAAGCACAAATATAACAATATGAAAGCAAAACTTGGAGCACATCTAGATGTGAAGAGCTGTTTAATAGCACATCTAAAGTTCAGTGCTACTTTATACTGCTTCCTTCTATGAGAAAATATGGAGGGAAATAATATTTTATTTTTTTAAAAGAAAGAAAAATGAGCTAGAAGTTCATTTTAGAAGTACCCATTTTTTAGCACTATTTTCCAGCTATAAATTGTTCTAACAAAATTTCTTCAAGATTGGATGTGTTTTTTAGATCATTTACACAGGAAAAAGAATATACTTGTATTAACAATTCTAACTTCTAAGGCATTAATTCCTTACCTTAAAATACTGTATCTTTTCAAGTTCTTTGAGATAAACCATTACCATAAGGATTTTTTAGCAGCCATATTCTATAGTTTTTATTTAATAAACTAGATTACCTCATTTATTCAACAAATATTTATAAGTCAACTATGTGCCTGGTATTATCCTTTATCTAACAATTTAATGATGCGTTATTGGGCTTCACGGTGCTGACTGGAGCTAACCGAAATAATCATAAGTTGATAGATAAATCCAAATTTTCAATCAATAGCTTAAAATGAGATGAAAGCCCAGGCATTCATGCTGCCCTGTTAGTGTTCCCTAGGTAGGCAAGTTTACAGAGTCCAATCAGGTAGACCCCAAAATTTCTGTTTAGTGTGTCAGAGCAACTCTTGCTATTGATTGTGGGGCAGAGCTACATACAGACTCTTTATTTCAAGCTCAAAGTGCTTCTCTCAAACCACACATTTGGGGGTGGAGAAAAGGGAGTGTTTGTTATATCTACTTTAAGTCACTTTTCCCACCCACCTGTAAAAATGCAAAACTTTGCAAAGTGTACTTCTGTGATCTGATTCTATAGCTGTCCACATTCCTTACTGATGATGCGTTACTTCTATAGATTACTTAGTATTTCAGTTGGGTCCTCATCTTAGGAATCATTCTGTTTTCATAAGATGACTTTGTCCATTGCTATTCTGATCTATTGTGTGTTTATTTTATAAATGTCTCATACTTTTCTTTTTTGAGTGATAAAGGGATTCATAGTAAGGTATATTTCATTTATTTTTTGCTCTGAAGAACCACCTACAAGCCCTATTTTATAAATGTGATAGCTGAAAATCAGAGGGATTATAGGACTAGCTCATCGATGTTACCAAACAAGTGGAATTAGACTCAAATTATTTTTATCTTCAGTGTAATGACTTCTCTTTACTTCTTGATGTTTCTTCCATATTATGGTAGATATGTGAAAACCCATAGCACAAATGATATCTAGAGTTGAGAAAGAACCCAAAATAGAATGGCAAAATGAGAGTTCACTGCTAGCAGTGCAAGCCATCCCAGGCCAGCACACCTGCTGATTAGGAGTAAGAGATCAAAGACCCCCTACCTTGTTTGGCCTGCAGGCTGGTCAAATTTCTCCACTATTTGTGGAGCCTATGTTTCTTTTCAGGCATATTGGTTATTTTAATTCAGCCTCTGCAGGGGTATTGGGCAGCAGCCAATCTTGAAGGTATTGAAGCTTTTAGAAACCCAAAACTTCCATTGCCAGTTTAGATGGTTTGACAAGGTCTGAGTGAGAACTGGCTCGCTCCTGACAATTTACCAATCATGTAAACTAACAGCACACCTTATGCTAAGAGCAGGATGATAATAAATAAATGAGAAGGACATTACCAAGAGCAGGTTCTGCTTCTGCAAATATATGTGATGGTTACTACAAATACATATAAAAAGATTTACAACCACTTTGTATATTTTAGGAAATTCTACAGAAATGTGACAATGCAACATCAAATTTGAATGTTGCTTTGCCTTCCGTCTTTCTTCTCAAATTTTTTTTTTTTAAGATTTTATTTATTTATTTGACAGAGACAGCCAGCGAGAGAGGGAACACAGGCAGGGGGAGTGGGAGAGGAAGAAGCAGCCTTCCAGCAGAGGAGCCCAATGTGGGGCTCCATCCCAGAATGCCGGGATCACGCCCTGAGCCAAAGGCAGATGCCTAACGACTGAACCACCCAGGCGCCCCTCTTCTCAAATTTTTTAATTTAAAACAATGTTTTTGGTTAGAGGTTCATGTTTCCAAACTTTTATATAATGTACAAGACTATTTTTTGCTAAAAAATAAATATAGAGAAGGATTGTTTAGGAATGAATATTGTAGTTATTCCAAAGAAAGTACAATGTAGTTTATAACTTAAGAATGTTTTTTTGTCTGTGAATTACACTATTTTGCAGAGTTGGTGCAATATTATAAATGTGTTGGTAGTAAGAGGCAGTTGAGCCAGATTAACAAGGAAATTTGGCCCCAGCTTTACAGGAAGACCACCTGGGTAGAATCCTAGCTCCCCAACTGCCTGTCCAGAAACAGATAATTCAGTTGACCTTTTTAAACTTCAGTTTGACAGCTTATAAAGTTGTATCATGCCAGGTCCTCTCTTTTAAGATTATTGTGAAGAATTAAGGAGGATAACCTATGCAAAACCCTAAACCTAGTACTTTTTAAAGTATGAACTATTATTAATATAATCAGTGTAATTTCCCACCAACCCTTGGTCAACTTGTTTCTTCTAAGGATTCATCAATTAGTATTATCATTCACCTACTACCTGGAGAACAACTAAAAATCTCCACTCTAAATAGAAGACAGTGTTAATCCAAGTTTTTGTTATTGTGATGACATCACAGATCATCCCCTGTTGTTTAGATTTCAACAGAATATCACTCTGTTCCAGAAAAGAACCTTCTATATTTTTCTATCAAGGAACCCAGACTTATAAGAAAAATGAATTTGACCTAAAGTTTTACTCAACAGAAATTTATAATTGATGTTAATTATGTGGTAGTATAGTTTTTGATAAATTACAAATGACGTATAGAAATTACAAAACTTGTCTTTAACAAATATAGCAAATATTTAAAGCACTCGCCATTGTTCCATATCATGGTCAGTTGAGAAAAAGAAAGGAAAGGAAGGAGTAATGGGAATGAGAAATGGGGAGATTAAATTGAAAAACAAAGCACAAGAGATTAAAAAGGGAGAGAAAAAAAATGAGAGAAGGGAAATAATTGGATGATTGGAAGGAAAAAGAACTAGATATAGAGAGTTTCTGGAAGAAAACTATGTTTGAGGAGAGAAAGATAAATACCACCACTAGAAAAGTCATGATTCCTCCAGGTATCCAGGCTAGGGCAGGTTTACAGATGCAAGAGGGGCTACTGATCTATCTGCCCTGGTCCATCAGAGAAGACTGGTTTCCTTCTCAGGTCATCCATCAAAATCTCCCGACTCTAGGCCAGATTCCTTCAGTTTCCAAATCCAGACATCCTTCTTGAGATTCTCTCCTTGCCTGTTTGGACAAAATTGCTCATTTGCTCCCCAGTGATGACCAGTTTGTCAAGCTCAGGAGCCAAACAAATGCTCCCCAACTTTAATTAGCCGTAACCCCACATACTGTTACATTGTAAGCCACTCCGCTGCCTCTGCCACCACTGGGTTGATAAAACTGACCCCTAGAAAATCTCATATATGATCGGCTTTTTCTGATCTTTGTGACCTGAAGAGAGCATCAGATTCCCCCACTGGGACCCTTCGATCATGAAATGAATGCTTATATGTGTGTAGATCATTAAGGTAGGATCATCGTCCGTGACTGATCGATGTTTCTGAAAACTCCCTGTGGTACTAGAACATAATTGAAGACATTTGGAATGCACAGTCTTGGAATGAGATTGCCGGGAGGAGAAAATCTGGAGAGTAAACATAGATTTGGTCAATTTTTTTATTTTGCCAATTGAGATATTTTATTTTCAAGAATGCACATTTGTCATTTAATACTCCTGCTCGTTGACATCCATTCCTCTAAGATGAAGTCTCAAATACTTAATAGGACCTCACAGACCCTGCAGGATGTGGCCCCTGGTTGGCATCCCAGACCATTTCCATCCATACCATTCATTGTTCTCTTCACTTCTGCTCAGGATCTGCGCACATGCTGAGTGGTCCACATGGAAATGTGCTTCCCTTCTTTTGCCACATTCTCCAGAGCCCAGCTTAAATATCACTTCTTCCTAGAGCTAAAATAACACTTCTAGACGTTACCTCATCTCTGCTCAGTCAGGCTTCCTTTATTATGTGTTGTGATAGTACCATCTACTTTTCCTTCATAGCATTTTAGCACAGTACAGTGTGTGTGTGTGCATGAGAAATTAGATAATACCTGCTTCCTACTTTAAATTATAAGCTCCATGAAGGAAGAAATCAAGTCTGATATCTTCATCGTTGCACTCCTTTGTCTTGGGAATAATTCACGTATGGTAGATGCTAAAAATAACTTGTTGAATGAGCAAATCAGTGAATTAATCTTTACAAACTAACCATTACTACCACTTTCAATTTCTTGTAAAAGCTCATTTAGTACCAAACAATAAATAAGGACTTAATCCTAGCGCAAAAGAGTTTAAAACTAAAATTCAAAAAGCTCAATAAAAAATTTTGTTTTTCATCCTATAAACTAGGAAAATCTTAATTATGTACTTGAAATTAACCTAAGAACTATTTTTTTCTGCACTTAGAGATTGATTGCTCCGGATATACGTTGTAGCCATTTCAAAAGAGTAGATACTTCTTATGACATTGGCTGTAAATACCCTGAAATGGCACAGGAACCAGTTTTCATTAGTACAGGACCCTGCTTCCTAGCGATAAGAACCATGTGTAAAAGGAATCCTGTCATAAATTTCTCATAGTAGGTACAAGTAGTTTCGACTTCATACGCAAATTTCTGTTACTTCCTCAGACTGTGCCCATAATTTCCCTGGGCCTGTTTTGTCTTATTACTTGACACCAAAAGTTAGTGTGTCTATTTATTGATTGATTTGGTTGGGTTGGGGGGGGGGTGATTGTCAGTAGGTGTGAGAGACACTGGAGAACTAAGATATTAAGCCTCAAGCATGGATTTCTACAGTAAAATTAAACTTTCAGATTGAACATGATATAAGAAGTAGTGAGTCAGCTGGCACTACCTTGCAATGATGTAATTTCTTTTTTATTGACATCCTATCTGTCATGGTCAAAGAGGTTCAGACATCATATAACAACAAGTCAACTCAGGAAAATATAAACTATACACACATATACTTAAAAATCCAACAGGCCATTTGTGTTATGTTTAAATATTGCTATAATATGTAAACCAGAACACTGTTATAAATATTAACTATTAATCAAATATTCTATCTTTCCTACATAAAAAATACTTTATGTTTTGATTTATTCTTGGAACAGGATATTATTTTAGGGCTTAGCAATAACATTTTCAGAAGATTATTCATACATTCAGATAATTACCAAAAAGAGTGTGAAAGATGCCTAATATTTAAGGATTTAGAACACTTATGTCATAAATAGCCTGACATAATATCTGTCACAATGCAAGTGGCTCACCACTGCTCAAGGCTAAAAAGGATCAAGATAATAAGCAATTCTAAAATCTATCCATTCATCACATGAAAGGGTCTCTAATCTTTTGGATGCTGCACCCCCATGAACAGATCATTACTTTTAATAGAAGTGGTTCTATGGACTCTAAGCACTAGTGAGCTGACAACAGTGAAAGCAGTGTGCTACGAACCTGCCCTCAAATTTGTATTTTAGATTACTGAGATGAGCAGTATTTCTCCCTTCTTGGATTTAATATTCGGTTCTTATGCTGATGCTTGGGTTTTGCTATAACTTTTGTTTCCCATTCTGTATGAATCTAATTATAAGAGACCTCATAAAAGTAATTAAACCGAAGAGCAGACACTGATCATAGTAACCTAATATGAGATCATTTCATTCAGGCATTTATAAATCATCCCTTGAATAACTACAGGGTAAGAGCAGAATGTATTTGCTGATTGATGTTATTCCATTTTAGTCACGTCTGTGTTCTCATCATATGCCTTTGGATCTAAAGACTGAAGTAGGTTGAAATGTTTAAAATTATGTACATTAATATAATTTACATCCATATTTTTATCAGTAAATGCACAGAAAGTCTAGCAGCACTCTTTCTGATGATAAACATAAAAATAATCTAATGAAATTCTACCAAAATAGGAGTTTCAACAAACAAATGAGTTTGGAATTAATAACTATGTTGCTGGGGGAAAATTGGAACATTAAACTATTAATTAAGTTTTTGGACAATGATGAACAATTTTGTAATGTAATCATTTAAAAAGAATAAAATTAAACTAAAATTAATGACTTTAAAGATTTAAATTAAGAGGTACAGTTAAAAAGATGTCAAACAAAATATTTAAGCATATAATATTAAACAGTGAAAAAAATTTCCTAAAGAACATCAAAAACACAGTCAGAGAAATTCAAAAATAAGCAATTAAAACAACCCTAATTACTAAGCTAATCTATGTTTTGAAAATTGTTTTCAATTTCAATGTTTTTTTTTAGAAAAATACATGAATGTTGCTAGTTCCCTGTAAGAATAAGGAAATTGTCATATTGATTTACTCTCATATATCTATCCCTAGAACATGATTTTCTTGAAAGCAAGGGTCTTTTATTATTATTTAATCTTTACCTCTCATAATAACTGAGGTATAATTGAATATATTCTTACTTTTTTTTTTTAACACTGTTGGAAACAGAAGACTGGCTAGCTAGGCTCTCTGAAATCAACATTTTGAGTCATGCATATCCCAGTCTCTCTTGATTAATATTCTTTTAAAGTCAAGTTAATCTTTCTCTTTATTCCATTTTTTAGGGAAAAGGTTGATTAACCTATTCCACAAATTTGCTTCCCATTTTGGCTGGTTAACTTGCCTTTGAAAGTTGAACGAAAACTTCATTCTACTATTTAGAGATTAGGTTTACTCTTCTTTTTTTTTTTTTTTTTAAAGATTTTATTTATTTGTTTGACAGAGATAGAGACAGCCAGCGAGAGAGGGAACACAAGCAGGGGGAGTGGGAGAGGAAGAAGCAGGCTCATAGCGGAGGAGCCTGATGTGGGGCTCGATCCCGGAACGCCGGGATCATGCCCTGAGCTGAAGGCAGGCGCTTAACCGCTGTGCCACCCAGGCGCCCCTAGGTTTACTCTTCGTAGACGGGTTTTGTTTTGTTTTGTTTTGTTTTTAATACGCCTTTCATAACTCTTATTCTAAATGAAAGATTCCTTATCGTTCATCTATAAGCTTATACCAGTCTCTTCTCCACTCCAATTATTCTTATTTGTCCTTCTCTGGCATTACTTTGCTACCAATATATTCCCAGCAAAATAAACTATATTTTAATAAAAAGTGGGGCATAAATTTCTTTTTGTTTCAATATCCTTCTTGATTATTCCCAAATACTGTTGTGGAATCAAACATATCAATGTATTTAATTAATAAAAATTGCATGTGAATCTGGTTTTAAAAACTATGTAATCATTTCATTGTGCGTGCATGTGTGTGTGTGTGTGTGTGTGTGTGTGTGTGTGTGTGTGTACCACATCTCCTTATTCATTCATCTGTCAATGGACACTTAGGTTGCTTCCATATCTTGGGTATTGTAAATAATGCTGCAACAAACATAGAGGTGCATATATCTTTTTCAGTTAGTGTTTTCATTTTCTTTGGGTTAATCTCCAGCAGTGGAATTATTGGATTGTATCATATTTCTATTTTAACTTTTTGAAGAACCCCCATACTATTTTCCACAGTACCAATTTATATTCCCATCAATAGTGCATAATAGTCCTTTTTTCCCACATCCTCACCAACACTTGTTATCTCTTGTCTTTTTCATTTTAGCCATTCTGACAGGTGTACGGTAATATCTCATTGTGGTTTTGATTTGCGTTTCCCTGATGATGAATGATGTTGAGCATCTTTTCAAGTGTCTGTTGGCCATCTATAGGTCTTTGGAAAAACATCTGTCCAAGTCCTCTGCCCATTTTTTAATCAGATTGGTTTTTTGGTGTGGAGTTGTATAAGTTCTTTATATATTTTGGGACCTTACCCTTTATCAGGTCATTTGCAAACATATTCTCCCATTCAGTAGGTTGCATTTTTGTTTTGTTGATTGTTTCCTTTGCTGTGCAGAAACTTTTTATTTTTATGTAGTCCCAATAGTTTATTTTTGCTTTTGTTTTTCTTACCTTAGGACACATATCCAGATGAGATCTTGCCATTTGTGACATGAATGGACCTAGAGGGTATTATTTTAACTGGAATAAGTTAGACTGAAAAGACAAATACTATATGATTTCACCTCATATGTGGAATCTAAAAAAATAAAACAAATAAGCAAACAAAAAGAAGAACCAGACTTACAAATACAGAGACAAAACTAATGGTTGCCAGAGGGAAGGGAGACAAAATAGGCAGAACTGTATGAAAAGGAGTAGAAGATACAGCCTTTCAGTTATGGAATGATAGATCATGGGAATAAAAGGGACGGCATAGGGAATATAATCAATGATGTTGTAACAGCATTGTATGGTTACAGATGGTAGATACACTTGTGAGCAAAGCATAATGTGTATGTTGAATCATTATGTTGTACACCTGAAAATAATGTAACATTGTGTGTCAACTATACTCATTAAAAAAATGTTTGTGTAATCAAAAAATTGCAGTAGCGTAAAAAAGGAAGAATTAGGAAAGCTTCATGGAGGAGGTGGCTACTAATTGGAATTTTTCATTACAGAAGTGGTATGCCTAGTGTTTAAAGCATTCATTTTGTAAAATGAAGATGATAATACCTACATCATAGACTTGTTTTGAGGATTAAAACAAGATAATATCTGTGGAGTGCTTTGCTCACTGCCTAACCTATTGGTCCTAAAATTAGTACCTGGCACGTGCATGGAAGGTATGGGAAGATGGTGCTTGTGGTGGCAACAGCAATAGTCAGATCTGGGGAAGAGAATTCCAGATGTTGGCAAAAACCTAAGAAAACATTTTCAGAACAGCAAAGTGCTTCAGTTAAGGTGTAGAGAATATCCTGTTGCAGCTAGAACGTATTGTAGAGTAAACTGATTAAGTCAATAGATTGGAATTTTCCCCTAAGTAGACTTTAGCACCATAATTAGTAAAGTAATAACATCATGTTATAATGTTTCAGAAGTGGCACATAATTGAGAAAAAGATCCATGGATATCCAAAGAAAAGAAAAGTTATCGGGACCAAACATAAATCCACAACAAAATAATACTTTTACTATTACTAATACTTTTAAAAGTAAATACTTCTAATTCCAGTCCACAGACAACCATTTATTTTCTCCATAAATGAGCAGTTAAGAATTATTTATCCAACCTGTTAAGTTACAAACATCACTCTATGTTCAAGAAGCTGTTCATTGGGATCCAAAAGAAGTTATGTGTAGGTGTGTGTGTGTGTACATTCTGTAAAATAGGAACAATAATGGTACCTACTTCACACGCTTATTATAAGGGTTAAGTTAATCACTATAAAGTACTCAAAACAGTGCTGGACACGTAGTAACTTTTCCCATAAACATTAGCTACAATTTATAATGGTGCATTAAATGCTCATTAAGTAGATCCCAAACTTCCACATTATGAAATGCATATAAGCAACTGTATAGAATTTTCATTGAAATACTTGTAATTATTTTGTGGCCTATCAGTTTCATAGAATTTTTGCTTTGCTTTCCATGCTCTGAGTATTTCTATGACATTTGGTTTCAGTAAGACATGATCTTTGCCCATTCAAACCCCACATAACCCTTCAAGGTTCATCTAAATGCTACCTCTTCCATGGTTCTTTTATGCTTTCAACCCCAACATCCACCCCAACCACTATCAGTAGCACAATGACATTCCTAACCCACTGGAAAAAAATATATTCATTCAATGGTCTCATTCAGTTTTCCCTTCCCTTTTATCTCCTAACTTGATTAGAAAATTCTTTGGGGTCAACGGTTACTTCCCTTCTCATTTTTGTATTTCTGGTAATAATGAGCTGTCATTTAGCGGACAAAATCTTGTAAGTAAGACTGTTTTATGCTTAGTATAATTAACATGATTGACTTTCAGGAATAGCAGCTGAAAACAACACTAGCAGAACCGAATTTTCACTGGTAGGGAGCAGGTGTGTGTTTTTTTTGTTTTTTGTTTTTTGTTTTTAAGATTTTATTTATTTATGTGCCAGAGAGACAGCCAGCGGGAGGGAACACAGCAGGGGAGTGGGAGAGGAAGAAGCCGACTCCCAGCGGAGGAGCCCGATGTGGGACTCGATTCCGGAACCACGGGATCACGCCCTGAGCCGAAGGCGCTTAACGACTGCGCTACCCAGGTGCCCCAGGGAGCAGGTTTTAAAAAGGAAAAAAGGGGCGCCTGGGTAGCGCAGTCGTTAAAGCGTCTGCCTTCGGCTCAGGGCGTGATCCTGGCGTACGGGGATCGAGTCCCACATCAGGCTCCTCCGCTATGAGCCTGCTTCTTCCTCTCCCACTCCCTCTGCTGTGTTCCCTCTCTCGCTGGCTGTCTCTCTGTCACATAAATAAATAAAATCTTTAAAAAAATAAATAAATAAATAAATAAAAATAAAAATAAAAAGGAAAAAAAAAACAACAACATGTCAGGCCATCTGTTATGAACTGAATTGTGTTCCCCCAATATTCATATTTTGAAGTGCTATTCCTTAATGCCTCAGAGTGGGACTGTGTTTCAAGGTAGGCCTTTAAAGAGATAATTAAGGTTAAATGAAGTCACAAGGGTAAGCTCTAATCCAATATGACTGGTGTTTTTACAAGAAGTGAAAGAGACACCAGTGATGTGTGCACATAAGGGGACAACCACATGAGGACAGGGCAGTTAGAGGGCAGCGATCCGCCCCCCAAGGGGAGAGGCCTCACAGGAAGCTAATCTTTTTGGCACCTTGAGCTCAGACTTCCTTGACTGGTTGTGCCTCCTCCCCAAATCCATATGTTAAAGGCCTAACCCTCAGCACGTTAGAAGGTGGCCTTATTTGGAAACAGGGCCATGGCAGATATAATGAGTTAACATGAGGTTCTACTGGAGAAGGGTGGGCCTCTAATCCAACATGACTTGCCATCCTTGTAAAAAAGGAAACGGGCACAGAGAAGCACACAGAGGGAGGAAGACGTGTGAAAACCTTCCATGTGGAAAAAAGTCATGTGGAGTTCTGCTGGCCACAAGCCAAGGAACCCCCAGAAGGTAGTAGAGGCATAGTCCTCAGAAGGAACCAACCTTGTGACACTTTGAGCTCAGACTTAAAGCCTCTAGAACTCTGAGACAATAAATTTCTGTTGCTTCAGCCATTCAGGTTTGGTACTTTGTTACAACAGCAAGAGCAAACAAAAATACAAAATTTAAGTTTTGGTCATTTTTATATAAGAAGGACATTTATTGGGACACCTGGGTGGCCCAGTCTGTTAAGTGTCTGCCTTTGGCTCAGGTCATGATCCGGGGTTCTGGGATCAAGTTCTACATTGGGCTCCTTGCTCCGCAGGGAGCCTGCTTCTCCCTCTGCCTGCTGCTCCCCCTGCTTGTGCTTTCTCTCTCTTTCTCTCTCTCTGTCAAATAAATAAATAATCTTAAAAAAAAAAAAGACATTTATTGTAAAACAGACTTTGCTGCTGATAATCCATGGAAGCGTAGTCTGAAATTGACTATTGACTCTAATATACGAAAATGGAGCCAGAGGAGAAGTTAATATTCTAAGAGAAAAAGAAAGAAGTGAGCATGTGTGAAGTTTCTACATAGTTCCAAACAAGGATTATTAGTCCCTCATTTCTCTAGCTTCCCTTCCATTAGCTTGAAGTGCCCCTTTATAATTAGAAATGGTAGAGTAACAACTGCAAAGACCATACAACTGAAGGAGTTGGGATTTAGATATTCCTCTGCCCCACTTCAAACCTTCCATCTCGCCTTCATGCCACTGGAAGCATGCTTGAGAACTAACTGGGAAACATGGCATTATGGAGTAAGAAAAAGGAAAAGCAAAATTCACTGGTCACATTGCCTTGTATTGGCTTTTGCTGAGCAATTTCAAAGAGAACAATTGTAACTGGTTGTAGGGAATTTACACAATAATTGAACTTAATCCTAGAAGAGATATTTGCCTACTCATTGAATGAACATTGAACTAATGGGTAAATCAATTTATAATTTACAATTGCTGGCCAACCATAGGCCATCAGAAAATATTTGGGTATTCTCTTTGAGACAGTCAGAATCAGGAATTGAATTTCTACCCACTTCCTCCAAAATCATTTACAATGAAGCTAACACAGCTTATGATGACTCAGGGCTCCTTATTTGCAACAGCCACTTAGGAGAGGCCCGAGCAATGTGTTCTTTTGGTCAAATGCTTTTTGTAATATTTTGGGAGAAAAATTGTATTCTTTTTTTCTTATAGAAGACCCTCAAAATCGTAGAAGCTTCTGGCTCCATCTCTGCCTCCCAGACAGCCATATTCATACTCTCTGTCAAGAATGAGAGCTTAGAGCTTCCTGGTTGTAGCTTCAGGGAAATGAAGGTGCAGAACCTAACTGAGCAAAGCTAAATCTTGGCCCATTAAATAGCTGATGGGCTCACTCACCGGTGACCGAGAGCTAAAAGAAGTGCCAATTTGTCAAGCACAGCCCGAGACTGCCAGTGAACTCTATGACTACATTAAAAGTTGTTTGGCACTGAAGCCACATACTCTTTCCCTTGGTAATTTAGCCAGTGATGTTCCCATCTTCACTTCTGCTAAATAGGAAGTATATGTCAGAGAAGTTGAGTTGAGGATAGAGAGGATAGACTAAGGGAGAGAGCCAGCGAGAGAATAAAAAGTAAAGAAGTGATCTGGGATAAGACTTTTTAAAAAGGGAGCAATCAATTGAAATACGAAAATCAAGTTTATCTTAGGGAAATCATAATAAGCTTGTAAACCCTCACTGCCTTTTGTAATATACTCCCTTTCTGAAAACTCGAAGAATTAATTTTAAAATGTTGGAAATACATGAAAACTCAAGAATAAAAATATTCTCAATATGTGTGACACAGAGTTAAGGAGATGCAATGACAAAAGAAAAACTTCGAACGCATTTTAATCCTCATGTTGCTGAGGTCAAGTAAAGTGATTAAAAGTGAAGGAAAAACTGTCTTGACTTGATTTTCCTTTTTTATTTCAATAAGTTATACAAAAGGTTGAAATGGGTCCTATTTTTTTAAATGTCACCAATTGTCCTACTATCAAAAAACCATTATCTGCTGACCTAACATCTGAAGGTGATAATCAATCTACCACCAATGTGATAAATTAGCTCTTATTAATCTAGACATGGAAGGCACTAACTGGTTAGGAAATTGTTGCCAAACTTCAACCAAACACTTATTGGAACCTGTCTTAATTAAGCCTAACATCAGGACCTAATTATGAATAATCTTCTAATATAAAAACAAATTTAAAATCTCACAATAAAAATCTGGAAAATTCAATACACAGTCAAAGCATTCCATAATACTCGGTAAAAATTTGACTATAAGTATCAAACCTAAGACCATTTTTAAAAAATTCTATTTATCCTCTGTTTCTAAACCCCACCCCTACCCCAAATCCAGAAAAAGCATTTGTTTTTTGTTCTTACTCCATTTTCATAAAATAATAAGATTACATTAGATGACACATCTTTCCTTAAATATTTAATATAATGTCTTTCATAATAGCCTTTGGGGATAACTCTATTCTTCTTTGGATCTGAAGCATGTGTTTTTCCGATGAGTCACTGTAGCTTAAACTAAGTATTTAGCTGTTATATTTAAATATCTATAATTTCCTAAAGAAGTTCTAAAGAGCTCCTTAGGATATGATCTAATTTGACAACCACTCAGAAATTCATCACTATGATTCGTAACTCTCCTTCAGTGAACAATAAAATAGTACACTGGATTTATTGCTTTTGATTTTACAAACCGAAAAGTCTTTCCTATTAAGCTTTATAATTTAAATAACTAGTTTTTCAATAGTATGCTAACTAGTATGTGTGATAAGTGTGCCAAACTCTTCGACTAATGCCTGACGCTAACGAGAAGTTTCTTGACAATAGATTTGTTATTTAAATCTCAGTTACTAACCTTCATGTGCAACAAGATAGATAGCCATATGAAAAAAAATGTCCTTAAGTATACAACAAAGAAATCAAAATGTTTCCTCCAGTGGGTTGCAGGTTTCTTTGTTTCTATTAGGAATAACTGATAATCAGGGTGGTGCCAGAAGAAGGGCTCAATTTTCAGGAAGTTGCACCTGTGATTTCAGCTGCTGCGGGTCAATGGCAGACACTCTGGCTGAAATTGCAGAAGCTATAAAACTGTTGACAGCAGAACTCAATTTTATTGCTTTCACATTCCAGAGTGAACATAACAGGAATAGGGGTTAACCAGTTGCATCCCAGGCTGTAGACACGACTACCAGATGGAGCCATAATATTTTGATATTGCTTTTCATTTTTGTCATTAATTTTTATTTGAATAATAATAATTACCTTTTACTGAGGTCTTACTGTGAGTCAGGCATCGTCTAGAGGTTTTACATGTTTATGACTCATAGATGAATAAAGTGAAGCCGACAAGAGATAAATAATCTACCCAAATCTTCAAGCCCTTCCCAATCTACATGGTGATTTGAATTGGCCTGCTAAATGGGAAACACATTATATTACGATCCTTCTCCATAGAAGATGGTCCCTGGACTAGCAGCAATGGCTTCCCTTGGGAGCTTGTAAATCTCAGACACCACCCTAAACCTACCGAATCAAATCTTCATTTTAACATGTTTCTCACAGGAGTCAGATGCACATTTAATTCTGTGTCACTGAAAAAAGTTCAAGAGACCCTTACTGACATCCTTTATCTCTTCAGCAAATTAAAATCAGTGATTTACTTGTAAACATTTACAAAAACATTCCAGCATTCACACGTTCAGGTATATAAGTAATGTAAAAATTAAAAGAAAGTGCTTGACAGAAACAGCATGTTGGAGAGCATTGCTAGGAAGTAAGACATATCAAATCTGTCCTAGCCAAAATTCAAAGGTGTTTCATAATGCAGTGTCCGAATCTCAAAGGCATGCATTTACCAGCAGAAATAATTATAGTAACTGTCAGATGTTTTATTTAATAATCAATTAAAAGTATTCACATTTGTTTATTCATGCATCCTTTCAACAGGTGTCTGCTGAATGCCTACAAGAGTGGGTCCCAAATTTCACCAGCATCAGAATCACCTGGAGGACTTGTTAAAGCACAGATTGCTAGGCCCCACCCCCAGAATTTCTGACGCTGTACATTTCTAACAAGTACTCAGGGGATGCTGATGCTGTTAGTCCCGAACCTGTACTTTGAGAACCACTGACTTTGAAGATGTCAGGCATTAGACTAGGTATTTGGATGATTATCATGATGGATGAGATACTGTTTCTTTCTTCTAGAAACCTAAACTTATATTGGGCAGCTATAATGGCCACACAAATATGTGTTAAAGTACAAAGTGATCATCAAAAATGAGTGACAAAATAAATACTACCAGTATTCAAAAAAAAAGATACACTTAGTTCCAGCTGAAAGATTGAAGTGGAATTTGAAGAGGAGCTGGTGTGCTTATAACAAAATGTGGGTAGAATTTGGACAGCTAGAATTTGGAGGGAAAGGTATTCTTGGGGTAAAGAATAATTGAGTATTTACACTAAGATAGACAATTATAAGGCTATAAAATAGAGAATAGTTGATTGCTCCATCGTAGTTGCTGAGAATGGGAAAGAAGAAAATAAGATTGGAAAAATACGCTGCAAATAGTGAAGGGTGAAACTAAGTGCACTGGACATTTATTATAAGACGTGGCGTGCTGATTAATAGTTATCAGAATAGAAGCATAAGAATTTCTGTGGCTTAGGAAGTTTAATGTAGAAACTCTCTTGCCTAAATTCCTACAGCTAGTATGTGTCAGAGGTGGGATTCTAAACACTGGTCCTCCTGACTCCAAAATTTTCTCTATCTACTCTTCCATTTTCCAAATGTTTTAGGGGAAGTGGGGAAAAGAGGGATACAGTGGTGATGTAGCAAGTAGCAGGATGGAAAGAAAGACTAGATAGAAAGGTAGCTAGATGAGAAGAGACAGGAAACTAAGTATGCTTGTAAACTGAAAGAGAAAGAAAAGGAAAAGATTAGGAGGGGCACTTGGTGGCAAGTAGTATTCAAAAAGACAGGAAGATAAGCAACGTGAGTGGCTGGCTGAGCCAAGAAAGGAAGGCAGCTGATGCTCCCATTGTAACAGGAGGAAAGCAGACGTGAGTAAGACGCAGATCATCTTTACCATGTAATAGACACAGACGAAGAAGGTACACAGAAACTTCCAATAAGATTGTTTATCTGAAGGGGTCTCCTATTCTTCACAAAGTGCAACAGGAGGACATTCAGAAAGGATGTAGATGAAAATGTAAACTTTACAAGACTGAGGAATTTAGAGAATTTAAAATGGAGATGTCTGTGATAGAAGAGGCCAATGGTGATTCACTTGCATGATTTTTTTACTCCAGACAAGAAATTCTGTTCCTATAATTCAGGTACTACTTTAAAATATCACCCTCTAAAATACTGCATTCCATACTCACACCCCATGTCCCTGGTTCCTATCACCCTGCTTTATCCCAATCCGTATTTGAAATTATCATGTTAATTCGCTTGTTTCCTATCTCTCCACCACTACGAATTTATACAATTTAGGAAAGTAGATACCTTGTCTGTCTTTCCCACCACATATCCCCAGTGCCTAAAACAACATTTAGTACACGCTATAAGCCCAAACAAACAATACTTGTTAAATGAATAAATGTTACTTATTCATCCTAATATAGCATTCTCAAAAGTTGGAGATTGGGATAACCCAGGATTAGAGTGCTGGAGAGTGTGATTAAAACAAACAAACAAACACAAAAAAGAAGAAGGAGGAGGAGGAGAAGAGAAGAAGAAGAAAGCGGGTAAATTATTTAAAGTAAAACAGATATAGCATAGAAATGTCTGACATGGGAGTATAGATACAAAAGTTACTTTCAGAGTAGTGGTTCTCAAAGTATTGTCCAGGGCCGGCAGGATCAGCATCATTTGGGTACTTGTTAGAAATTCAAATCATCAGCCCCACTTGAGGACTATTGAATCAGAAACATCGGGGCTCTGTATATGTTAGGTGATTTGCAATTGCTTCTCAAACTTTTGGCTAAGTTAAGTATAGGTGATCTGTTGCAAGCTAAAGTTTGAGAACCATAGCTTTACCATGATGATAGGACCTAATGACAATCTTTTACTTAAAAGAAATTGTTGTACATATATCATGAATAATCTATGCAAAGCATGTATTTCACACAAGTCTCCCTCTGCTGAAGGTACTCAGGACAAAATCACATGACTACTTGTTGAGTCTGTTGACTCAATGTGCATCTATGAAGTCAGGCTCAGAGTATGTCACTGGGAGTATTAGATTACTGAATTAACTTTTCAGTTTTGAAAGTCAGTGATTCTAAAAGTTTTTCCCTACATTTACTGCACTGTAGATAAACACTTAAAATGGAATTTCTTCAAATCTCCTCTTTTTATCTGAAAATCATTCACTTCTCTACAAATTTCAGTCATCTCCATTAGCTGAGAACTCATAACTGAGGAGCTGAACTAAACTGATTTCATTACATTTATATAGCCATAAAATTATCACAGATATCATTTATCTCTGTATGTTCCCCAGTTCTTTTCAAGAAAAATTTATGTAGTGCGTCCAATTTTTCCACTTAAAAATTGCCAACACAACAGTAACCAAACACTCCACACTGTAATATTCTTTGAGAAAATAAGAATTAAGTGAATGCAGGAACGTCAACCTAATACCTGGAAACCAGAAACAAGTCTCCAGGACCTCATCTAACAGGTACTGGGAGTTTGGTTAGATTCCTCTGCCAATGAAGTATGGCTTTGCTGTCCAAAAAAGTGTCTGTTTAAGATTTTTAACAGCTTTCCAAATGATCTACATTCCACCACAGATGAAATATCTCTTCCAGACACATCAGACTGATTGAAAAAAAAAAAAAAAACCAAACAACCCATAAACAAGTGCCACATTGCATTCTCTAATGAATTATCTTAGCAAAGAAATCCAGAGAGTGTAGCAAAGTGAAATTTAAATTGGTGTCATGACTGAGGCAGACAACAAAGGGCTGGAAATTAGAGGCTGGAGGTGTTAGATAGGGATACAAGCAGGAAGAGCGTTCTAATGAATGATCTCATGAGAGAGAGACTAAAACTGAGTCACAGAAAAGAGGTAAAAAACCTGACAGAAAAAGCTCCATTTGGTGTAAATAGTTGGGACCCGTAGGGGTGCTTGGTTGGCTCAGTTGGTTAGGTATCCAAATCTTGATTTCAGCTCAGGTCATGATCTCAAGGTCCTGAGACTGAGCCCCGCATCTGGCTCTGTGTTCAGCAGGGAGTCTGCTTGAGATTGTCTCTCTCTTTCTCTCTCTCTCTCAAATAAATAAATAAATAAATCTTAAAAAAAAATAGTTGGAACAAGTAGTAATACTTCTATAAGGCTTCATAATCAGATACTTTTTAGTGTGATTGTTCTGTCTTGTGCGCTTCTGGAAAGAATTACACGATCCTAAAAGACTATGGCTAGAACAGCTCAGATTTACAAAATAAAAGTAATCCAAATTATCTGGGACTTCCTCTCTCTATATTTGAGGGAAGAACTATACCCTCATATTGTGCTTGGTTAGGAGGATTGACTTCCACAAAAGAGGGTTTGAATTCATCAGAGACAGTCTCATAGTTCTTGTCTAGAAAGTGTTGGAAAATTTAAATTGACAAGGTCCTCAGAATATGCTGGCCTGAGGTGAAAGGAGGGTAAAATGTAAGATGCACTGTTTTGTACTCTGGTGTCTGCTCCATAAAGCTGGGTTTAACATACATTTGCCAGAAAGTTTAATAGATATCAGTTATAACTTTTTATTCTACAAATGTATTATAGAAAAACTCATATAAGTTATCTATGAACCGTCACTTAGCTATGTAGAAGACCGAAAAAGAATGTCTTCTTTTTTTTCCCAAAGATTTTGTTTATTCATTTGAGAGAGAGAGCGGGGGGGGGGGGGGAGCAGAGGGAGAGAGAGAAGCAGCCTCCCCACTGAGCAGGGAGCCCAAGGTGGGGCTCAATCCCAGGATCCTGAGATCAGGACCTAAGCTAAAGGCAGACGCTTAACCAACTGAGCCACCCGGGTGCCCCAAGAATATATTCTATAAATGCATTCCACACTTTTTAAAGTGAAGATTTGTTAATCAAGCACTCACTAGACATGAGATTTATAATGTACTTAGCAAGCATTGTGTACCCACACACAGTAGGATTCCTCAATATTTGCTTTTTTAAAATCAGAATACCTATCTGTAATAAAAATATGTGTTTGCCTTTCCAATATAATTCTCTTTAAAGACCATCCACTCCTCCAAATTCATCTCTCAAATACATAAAAGCATTTAAAACTGAAAGTATTAAATGCTGTTGTTTTGCCTTTACGAGATATTCTTCACATGTTGAGGTCATAACTATTATGACAATTTGTAGTCCTCACTATTTGCTTATTCTAGGACCTAAAGAGAAAAAAGATCTGGATATTGAATTTGTCTGGTGGACTTGCAATGGCCACAGATGTTGATACTATTAATGTAACAGTATAGCATGATTAGTCATCTCACTGAAATAGCAAGGATACGATTTTGTTTACCAAGTAAAAGTAAGTGCAATTGTATAGTCATATAGAATTAATATAAAATTGATTGACAGAATATAATGATTGAATAACATTTTTCCTCTTCCCTCTTGTGCTTTCTCCTTCAAGTGTAAGTAATGAATCAGTACCTTTTAAATAGTATTTTCTTCATTGTTGATGAAGTATTCCTGAAATAAAATAAAGCTTCCCGAATCCTAACCAACCAAAGACATTATATGTTATTAATTTAACTATCAGTGGAATTTTTCATCATTTTGTTTCTTTTTAAGATAATCTTTTTCTCATTCCCAAAGTAATATATACCCTTATTTGGAAAAGTTAGGGCAAAGCATCAAGAGTAAATATATAGAACATTTGAATCAAGAAATAAATAATCCCATATAAAGAGAAAACAATTGCTTAATCACTTCTGTCCTGCTCACGCATAGTTAGCTTGGAAACTGCTGGGAAAGGATGTGTTTATTAGGCTGAATAACTGAGCTGAACAGCAAATAATATGTCTGGTTATTAAAAATCAAACTTTAACACATATGTTGTAAATTCCTCTTATTTGAATTATCAAATAATACACAGCATTAGACAGTCTCTATTAAATTTCTCAAGTCAGTCAAATATAGAGTTCATAATTTCGCATAATAGGAGACTCCAGGTAGATAAATCACTATAAATTGCTGGTTTTTAGGACACATTACATTTTTAAAAAATTAAAAGACTGACCATTTCAAAAATATATCAAAGCAAATATGGATCTAGCATAAGCAGCTGGGTTACTACATACATGGCAAATATGATGATGTTTCTATGCTTCTAGAGAGAAGTATATCGAGGATGCCATGGCAGTTGCCGCAGGTTAACAGGAGATATATATATATATATAGATAGATATAGATATAGATATAGATATAGATATAGATATATATGCAGAAAGATAAATCACACTCTGATACCTTCTCTCATCTTGATGATCTGTTTGCGCTCTGACTTGGGCACCTGGATTAATAGAGAACTTGGAGATTTGCAGAGGGAGTTCCTAGGGTGTCACCAACTCTGTATTTGTGCAGGAAGGAGAGGGAAGAAATGATGACTACAATGTGAGGAGAATTTTCTAGATTTCCAAATATATGCTCAATATTCAAATACTACAGCAGCACAGAGCAGCTGGTCGGGGGAAAATTTTGAAGAATGAGTTGCTAATTTTTTTTCTTGTACTTATTTTAGGATTATTCGACTCTTCATTTGCTAGCTTTGTATAGTGAAGCTTACAATATTAAGGTTACATTAGAACATAGACTTCTTTAATTTTTTTCAATAATGTTTTCTCTGTAAAATTTTTGCAATGTTTTATTAGATTTCCTCTTAGGCAGTTAGTATTTTTTTTTTTTAAGATTTTATTTATTTATTTGAGAGAGAGAGAGAGAGAGAGACAACCAGTGAGAGAGGGAACACAAGCAGGGGGAGTGGGAGAGGGAGAAGCAGGCTCCCAGAGTAAGAGCCTGACGTGGGCCTCGATCCCGGAGTTGAGCCGAAGGCAGACACTTAAAGACTGAGCCACCCAGGCGCCCCAAGCAGTTAGTATTTTTTATGTTACTACAAATAGCATCTTCAACATTTCATTTCTAACTTGTATTTTGGTTCGAAAAGAGTTATTTAGCTATTTAGCTATTCTTAGGCAGTGATAAAATTAAAGTAAAAGAAAAAAAAACTAAAGTAAAACTTTACTAAAAGTAAAGTAAAAGAACGCCCCCTCAATAGGGAAAAAAATTGTTTGTAAACTCTATAGTATGATACCTTACCTGTAAGATATTCCCTATTGAAAGAATTACTGTCATCCAAGGAAAAGGGTTCTTATGACTAATAAACATATTTCCCTTTAGCATAACTGGAACTTCCTCAACCTATTCATATAGATGACATTACATTTCTAACAGTAACTCAAATTTCACCAGTTCTTACCCATACCTGGTAATATGAGAATTTCAGCAATTTGAAAGTGGGTCATCCCACATTCCCTACCCCTGCTCAATTATTCTGTAGTGTCCAGAGGGCTCACAATTATTATACAGTCCAGCCAATTCCTGCTAGCTGCTGCCATTACTCTCCCTAGTTGTGCTACAATTCTGCAAGGACACTTCCAGAGACACCGGGAAGACTGTGCTCAATCTTAGGAGAACTCCTCTCTGACCTGTGTTTTCCACTCTGCTAAGATCTCAAAACCTTGATGCTGACACATCAAAATTTTTGAGAGTGTTAGTTACAACTCCTCTGCACTTTATAGAACTCAGTTGGGGGTGAGTCAGAAAACAAATCTAAATAATAGAAACTACAATAGTCCCAATTAACTACTGAGATGTATCTTAATAATCACCTACGATTTTCCCAACATATGCCTAATTGATCAGGCAGTTTTTATATAAATACACATGATGTTATATATTATATACAGTGTGTATGTGTGTGTGTATGAGACATGGTATTGCATGAAACTCATATAGCAGATTTAAAAAAAAAAAACTAACAAATTTGTATTGATATCCAAAAGTTCATACAAGTAGAAAGGGAAATCCTCCCACTTAGGCAAAAATTTACACACCTGCATACACACACACACACACACACACTCATGCACAAAACAAATGTTCTTATAAAAAGACTCAGTTGTCACTTGTATTCCATAATTTGAAAGATATTGCTACGACTTTCACCTCACAGTTTCCATCAAATCAATATCTGAAGTTCCAGCATTTAGATTTCTTTGTCCTAAGCGTGTACACTCATGTTACATTGAAAATGAAATGATTGATTAGGAGCCCACCCTGAGCTACTGTGGCCAGGAGGGATATTTAAAAGACTTACAGAGGAAGAGTGATGTCAGCCATATGTTAGCTCAAAGAGGGATTCTTCTGCTCGGCAAAGCTAAGTCAGGAGTCTCTTCCTGCACAATGGTAGAACGTGGTTCTGCCCAACTCCACAGCATGAGCAGAATTCAGAGGCAGTGCCAGGGTCACTGAGTGCTTAGATAAAGTGAAAAGAGAACACTCTTGATATACAGAAACAGAAATTAAGTCAACACTGTGAAACATGCAGCAGGCATTTTTCAGAGCAAATTGGAGGGAACTAATGTCCTCTAGATTTCCTTGGATAACACTCTGGCATTTAAATTGAACTTTGAAATTCTGCACTAAATGGCAATATAATGGTACTTTCTCCTAAAAATCCAATAAATCTACAGTAAAGAGATTTTAAAGACATAACCTGATAAGCATGGAGGGACAGCAAAGGATACAACAGAAGACAAAGGTGAGAACAGATGATTGATACAGAGTTTCTAAGAAAACCAAACCTTAATTCAGCAAGTGAAGAAAATTTACAGCACATGGTGCTCAAAAATTTCAGGGATCTATAGCACCAGATCCTTCTATAACTGGGGAAGCAGGGAAGCAAAACGTCAGGAGGATTAGGTGAAAGTTGTTTGAGTAGCATGTAGGTTGCCATTTCATACTCCTGGATAACACTCCCTCTCCCAATTCCTTCACCCTCACTACTTTTTTCTGGAAATCTATTCATTATAGAAGATATAATGAAGAGTCTTTGTGGTAAATTTTGCGGATACAGTTGAGAATCTGCATTCTAAACCAAAAATAAAATTAGTGGACGTATGACATTTGAACCTATATCCCTTCAACAACTTAACTCTCAAAAGGCTGGCATGTTCAAACAGTCTTCACATAGCATATTGGGAAGATTTTCACTGGGAAATTTAACAAATCCAAGAGAAAAGACCGAAAAGGGCAGATATGGAGAGTTTCCAACAAATTTCTCATCTAGATTACTTAGAACAAGGTTTCTCAATAGTGCCCATTATTCGAAAAATAAAAGGTAACAAGTTTTGGCAAGGATGTGGAGAAACTGAAACCCTTGTGTACTATAGGTGGGAATATAAAATAGTGCGGCCATTATGGAAAACACTATGGAGTTTCCTTAAAAAATTAAAAATAGAATTACCACATGATCTGGCAATCCTACTTCTGGGTACTTATCCGAAGAATAGTATTCCATTGCATGTGGATGGACTACATGTTGTTTCACTGATCAAGGAAAAAAAATGGCAAAATATTAGCAAAGTACTTATACGTTAAGAAACACTATCTTAAAAACCAATGTTAATAAGAAAAAAAAAAAGCTGACATTATGATTTATCTTTAAAGAAAATAGGCAACTCAAGAAATAAAAACCCAAGCAACTAATAATAAACATAGGGCAAGATTCTCCACCTTAATATTATTCAGGGAAATGCAAATTAAAACAACAAATGTCTATCATATTTCAGTTATCAATTTAGAAAAATGGAAGTGCAATTGCATTAATGCAGACAAATGAATGGAATGAAAATTGCTTTCTCATGTCTTACTGGTGGGACTCCAAACTGATACAATTTTTTTTGGAGAATATATATTGTCCTTTAACCAAACAACTCAAAAATAAAAATAAACGCTTAAGAATATATTTACAAAGATGTTTGCAGAAATATTTCCGAGGTGCCAAAAAAATTCTTGAAAGCCCATCAATTAGAGAATAATTATGTAAATTGTATCACAGTTGTTCTGTGCAATATTATGGGCTTATAACAAGATATCTTTGGAAAAAGAACTTTATTTTTGATTTAGAGGAATATTAATATCAAAGTGAATTCCTGCAGACTGGATGCAGCAAAGTTAGAATATTTATAGATTTATTCCAGTTATATATATGTCCCACAGTGGTAAGATTTCTTAGAAAATAGAGGAAAGCATGGGGTGCCTGGGTGGCTTAGTCGTTAAGTGTCTGCCTTTGACTCAGGTCATGATCCCAGGGTTCTGAGATCCAGCCTGGCATCAGGCTCCCTGCTCAGCTGGAAGCCTGCTTCTCCCTCTCCCACTCCCCCTGCTTGTGTTGTTTCTCTCTGTCAGATAAATAAATAAAATCTTAAAAAAAAAAAAGAAAAGAAAATAGAGGGAAGCAGTGTGTTGGGGAATGTGACATTGGTCTGATGGGTCTTTAGCAATTTGATTTTTTTTCAACTTACATTTTTGGGACTAGCCCTCAACATGTTTTCTGGGTCTTCTGTCTGAATTTCCAGACTTCGGAGATCATTTATCACTCAGTTTTCAATAGTGCTTTCACAGAAAGACCAATGACTGCAACAACCACTTTAGGAAACTAGGAAATGAAGAGAAAATTTCCAAAATAAGAATAGCAATAATGAAGACTGAAGTGGTAATCAATGAAATAGTAAACAGAAAAACAATAAAGTGATGATTCTCCAAAACTGGTTCTTAGAGAGGATTAATAAGATGGGTAAACTACTCACCAGACTTGCCAGGAACAAAAGAGAGGACACAAATTCACAATACCAGAAGTAAGAGACTTGTCATTACTTCAGATTCTACAGAGGTTAAAGTGATAAAAGGAATATTATGAACAACTTTATGTCAATAAATTAGACATTTTAGATGAAATGGAACAATTCCTTAAAAGACAAAAATTACCACAGCTAACTGAAGAAGAAATAGGTAAACTGACGATACCTATATCAAATAAATAAATGCAAAATTAGGCCACAGTAAGATACCACTGCTTTTTAAAAAAAAAAAACAGCTATATCAATTGTTATGAGGATGTGGAGCAAGAGGAACTTTCATACAATGCTGTAGGAGTATAAAATGGTATACCCACTTGGGAAAACAATATGGCAGTTTCTTAAAAAGTTCAGAAACACACCTAAACTTATGATGCAGCCTTTCAGGTATTTATCCTAGGAAAGAAATGAAAGCATCATATGGCCACATAAAGACTCTCACATGAATGTTCATGGAAGCTTTATTGGATAAGCAAAGACTGGAAACAATTTAAACATCTATCAACATTTGAATAAGCAAAGAATAACAAATTGTGGTATATCCATATAATAGAATGCTACTTAGCAATGAAGTGAATGTCATACACACTATAACATATCTTGAAACAATTATGTTGAGTGAAATAAGCCAGACAAAACATTCTATTATTTTCTAGGAAATAGAAGTGGATATATAGTGACAGAAAGCAGATTTATGGCAGCCGGGGGAAAGGAGTAGCAGGGAATACAGGGTAAAATTCCCAAGGAGCAGGAGGAAACTTTTAGGGGTCAGGGATGTGTTCCTTATCTTGATTGTGAGTTTCACAGGTATATACATATGTCAAAAGTTATCACTTTGTACACTTTGAATATGTATTATGTATTAATTATATCTTAAAAGGCATGTGTGTGTGTATGTATATGTGTGTATGTGTAAGTGTGACTCATGGAGCTGTGGCACAGTTATAAATACGTGGCATATATATATATATATATATATATACACACATAAATGCCACATTTACACATGCCACATATATGTACATATATTCCTACATGACATATGTTTATAACTTATGGCATGTGATATATATGTCATATGTATATATGACAATTGTGCCACAGCTCGTCGAGTACCATGACAGAAAGATCATAGTTAGGAGTATGATAGCAGGAGATACTCCTTGCCATTATCTCTGGAGATCTTGTTGCAAAAAAATACTTTCTCTCTTCAAAGATTTGTTTTTCCTCCGCTGATATCTACTCAAGCTAGTGGATGTGGAGAATAACTCTATATGTGATAGGAAAGCAGGCACTCTCCCCTCTGAAGAGGCAGTGGAAATTCCTGAATCAAATATCAGAACCACATACAAGGTTTTCAACTGTATTGAACTGAAACCATTTTACTACAAAGCTCCAAATCTGGCCCATTATTATAATACTGCAATTCTGTGCCAAAAGTCCTATTTCAGGTTTTAGTCATTATAGAATAATATGAATACATTATACGCATAAATCCAGAGTCTCAGAAGACATCAAAAAAATAAGCCCTCATGATATGCTTCTAAAGAAAATCAGTAGCACTAAAAATGATGTCTAATGGCCAAACATTAATCATGGGCTCAGTAATATTTATTTTCAGACATTTTAGAGGCTAAATTTCTAAAGTCAACATGAGAGAAGACATTATTTAAAAACACATTCTATTACAGAGGTTGCTTATAATTTTTGTTGCAAGGGTAATTTTTTTTTTAAAGATTTTATTTATTTATTTGACAGAGAAAGACAGCCAGCGAGAGAGGGAACACAAGCAGGGGGAGTGGGAGAGGAAGAAACAGGCTCCTAGCGGAGGAGCCTGATGTGGGGCTCGATCCCAGAACTCTGGGATCATGCCCTGAGCCGAAGGCAGATGCTTAATGACAGCCCCACCCAGGCACCCTTGCAAGGGTAATTTTTAAAATAAATCAGCCCTGTAGGGCAATCCGAGGCCACCAGTCTGGCTCATTTATGTAGGCCACATACAGCTGGTGTCTTGGATTCTGAACAGGACAAGAAAACAGGGCTTGGAACTGGTGGGCTATACGCCCCTTCATTGCCGTCTTAGGCCAGGCTGGGAGATTTAGGCCCAGAGAGGACCAGGGCAGCTCGTAGTCTAACTCACATCACCTGCCTTTCCCACTGTTACCTCCTGGAATGGGTAAATTCAGCAGTGGGAGCAGTCATCCTAGGGAGAGCAAGGAGCAGCCTAGGGGTTCAGAGTCAAGGGGTAGTGTGATATTGTGATTTATAGTAAGAAATACATATTTGGTCTTTGCATTCCTGGCATAGTACTTCTAAAAGGTTTGGAATTTTCTAAGTGATGAGACTGATAAAGAGTACCTTTTGTTATGTTAATGCAGTACCATTGGGAAGCATCTAAGGATGGGGGCTGGTTGCCAAGGAAACCAACTGAGTTGTTGGAGGGTTGGAACTTTCCATCCCACCCCCTGACCTCCAGGGAGGGGAGAGGCTAAAGGTTGAATCAGTCACCGATTACCAATGATTTAATCAATCATGCCTGTGAAATGAAGCCCCCATAAACCCCAACAGGATGGGGTTTGGAGAGCTTCTGGGTGGAAGATGTGGAGATGGAGTGCATGGCAGCTCCACTCCCCTTCAGCACACCTTATCCTGCGCATCGCTTCCATCCAGCTGTTCCTCAATTATAATTTTTTATAATAAACCGGTAATTCAGTAAGTAAACAGGTTCCCCGAGTTCTGTGAGCCACTGTAGCAAATCAGTCGAAATCAAGGAGGGGTGGATCATGGAAAGCTCTGATTGAGAGCCAGTCAGGCAGAAGTACAGGTGGATTTGTGCCTGAAGTGGGGGACAGGGAGGACCATCTTGTGAGACTCGCCAATCTAAATAAGGAGGTAAACTGAGGACAGGTCCAAAAAACCGAATTCATTCAGGAATTGCAGAGGAATTGCCCTTTGGGACATGCAAACTGCAGCGAGCCACAGGCAAGTCCGTTGAGGGCTTGGCGGGGGGGGGGGGGGGGTTGGGGGGTGGTATTCATGGGCAGAGACTGTAAACCAGGCATGCTCAACAAGCCTCACTTGTCAGGTCGAAATGGCACCGCCTCCTGGCCCCGCAGCCTCTGGGCTTTCCCTGAGGAGTGGCAGCTGCACCTGTGCCGGGCACTTCACCCCTCACCCCCCACCCCCCCCCCACCCCCCCCCCGTTGCCTGAAGCGGAGCTGCCTGCGCAGAGAGTCCTTCCGTCCCCGAGATTCCCCAGAACCGGCCTGCCTCCTGCGGCGCCGCTGCACGGAACCCCGACAGCGAGCACAGGGCTCCTGCGGCCTCGGCCTCCTGAGCAGCTGTGCTGAACTGAAAGGCGCCGTGTTTCTCCGACTGCGTGGGCAGATCTCAAACTGTTCTCATAACTCTGACGAATATTCCCCTTGATGAACTCTGATACGGTTTCACCGACTCCTGAGTTGTTGCAAAAGGCCTAGAGGTTTGGTCAGCCACGTGGAAAACTACAGACTGTTGAAGTCACCTTTCTTCGGGCGCGGAGTGTGAAAACGACGTGCTAATCCAACTCTCTGGGCCACCCGTCCAGATGGCCACGATGAAGTTTGTTCTCTGAGGAGGCCGGCTGGAACCTCACTGCTGATGGAGCCTGCCCTGCACAGACCGCCGCAGTCACTGCAGAGCCGCATCTCCATCTAGGGTACGGCCGTCTACCCTGCGCACAGGCTCAAGGACTCCGTGTTCCTGATGAGGACGCCACCACCACACGCCGGGCTCTTGCCAAAAGTTGGCTGTTGTCTCAAGGTGGGAGGGACCAAATGAAATGGGACTTGGCCCCCAGCCAACGCATACGGCGTGATTATATTAGCCCCTGGCTCTCTTATCGAGGCTACTCATGGTGCCTCACTATTGTGGGCACATTTTTCAGGTTATGGAATTGCTGCCCCAATCCAGGCAGCTGACTCTAGTCACAGCATTGTGGTGCCGGAAATTCATCTTATTATGTGTTCGGCTTTCTGAATCATTGGTAGTCTGACAGTGGTGCTCCTTTCCTCACGAAAGTCATTCAACAATTTTGACAATGTCCTGATAGGTATTTGATGGATCTTCCACACTGCCTACCATCCTAAGACATCTAGTATTTTTGAGCATTGGAAAGTTCTCCTAAAAATCAACTCAAAAAGATTTCTTAGTGTATTTCCCTCACTTCCTCCCAATCCACACACCCAAGTAAGGCAGGTTGGTCATTCAAAGAGCCTCTAATGATCAGGATGAAAATGGTGGTGGTGGAGGGGGGATATGTTGAAAATTCGAGATTCCAACCTGATGAACCCTGAGTCTTACAGTCCTTTCTTTTCCTTAACAGCAACCCCGGGCTTGATGAGCTCTGAGTGGCAACTGAACTATAAGGGGCCTTAAGGGATTCAAACTGAATTCTGGCCCAGCCACCTGGGTTCTCTTGTTAAATGCACATGGTTTGGGACACCTGGGTGGCTCAGTTGGTTAAGCAGCTGCCTTGGGCTCAGGTCATGATTCTGGGGTCCTGGGATCGAGTCCCACATCAGGCTCCTTGCTCAACAGGTAGCTTGCTTCTCCCTCTCCCTGCTCTGCCTACTGCTCCCCCTGCTTGTGCTCTCTCTCTCTCTCTCTCTCTGACAAATAGATAAATAAAATAAATAAATGCACATGGTTTTAGAATGTAAGAGTAAAGACTCTTTGGTCTTTATTATATACAACAAGCATATTGTACAAAAAACCCCCTACAGTGGACTACTTGGTCAAAATAGATTTACTGAGTCTCTGAAGATTTCATAAGAATGTCCTTATTTCTCTTGCACCTTCTGGATAAAAGGTTTAGAGGACAATAGAAGATGGTTGGGAAAAGGTGACATTATAACTACTGCAATAGGATATATAGATTTTGTAGTAGTGGAGAAAGAGCAACAATCCTGACACCTTAGAAGAAATACATACCTTAGAATGAGAAGGTGCAAGAGAGGGAGGGGTCTTCATGATTTCTGCATTTCAGAATTGCCCTGGAAGCTTTCTCTGTGAAAGAAAATGTCCTGCCATAACACTCCCAGATGGTTGCAAGCACCTTGAATTTAACTGGCTGTTGAGTTTTCTGTCCCCTACCAGAGGGCCCTGGCAAGGATTTGATCACTGTTCCCCTTAACCACCCACGCAGTCTATTGGAAAGAGCAGAGGAAGGCCCCATCTCCCACATCTCCCTAAGAAAACACTTGTCAATACTTCTGGGTGTCTTTCCAACCATCATTCTTATAGCTGTTGCTTTGAAGCTCCATGGGACAGATAAATATCCCCCAGCTGTGGCATGTGTGAACCAGACAGAAGAGCCAAACTGCCTTCAGGCAGTCTCTCCAAAAACAAGAATTAGACTCAACTATTCAGACTGAACTGGGAACTAAACCAGCTGAGAGGTGCTGTTAGAGACACTGTCAACCTGTGTCTCCTGACCAACCTAGGTGCCACTTGGAAGATTCTTTTTTAAAATTATTATTATTATTTCTTTCAATTTAGTTTTTCAATTTTTATTTAAAATTTAAGTATAATTAACTTAGTGCTATATTAGTTTCAGGTGTACAATATAGTGATTCAACAATTCTATATGTTACTCAGTGCTCATCATGATAATTGTACTCTTAATCCCCTTCACCTATTTCACCCATCCCCCCACCTCCCATCTGGCAAACTCTAGTTTGTTTTTTATTTGTCTCTTTTTTGTTGTTGTTCATTGGTTTTGTTCTTAAATTCAACATATGAATGAAATCGTATGGTATTTGTCTTTCTCTGACTGACTTATTTCACTTAGCATTATACCCTCTAGGTCCATCCATGTTGTCTCAAATGGCAAAATTTCTTTCTTTTTTATGGCTGAGTAATATTCCATTGTATATATGTACCACTTCTCTCTCTCTCTCTTTTTTTTTAAGATTTTATTTATTTATTTGAGAGAGAGAGCATAAGAGGGGAGGGTGAGAGGGAGAAGCAGACTCCCCACTGGGCAGGGAGCCCAATGCAGGACTCAAACTGGGCAGTCCAGGATCATGACCTGAGCTAAAGGCAGTTGCACAACCAACTGAGCCACCCAGGTGCCCGGTACCACGTCTTCTTTATCCATTTGTCTATCAATGGACACTTGGGTTGCTTCCATAATTTGACTATTGCAAATAACATTACAACAAACATAGGGATGTGTTTACCTTTTCAAATTAGTGTTTTCATTTTCTTTGGATAAATACCCAGTAGTGGAATTATTGGATCATATGGTAATTCTATTTTTAATTTTTTGAGGAACGTCTATACTGTTTTTCACAGTGGCTGCACCACCTTGCATTCCCACCAACAGTGCATGAGGGTTTCTTTTTCTCCACATCCTTTTTGTGCTTTTGACTCTAGCCATTCGTACAAGTATGAGGTGATATCACATTATGGTTTTGATTTGTATTTCTCTGATGATTAGTGATGTTGAACATCTTTTCATCTGTGTCTGTTGGCCATCTGTATGTCTTCTTTGGAAAAATGTCTATTCATATCTTCTCATTTTTCATTGGGTTATTTGTGGTTCTGGTGTTAGAGTTGCATAAGTCCTTTATATATTTTGGCTATTAACCCCTTATTGGATATATTACTTGCAAATATCTTCTTCCATTTGGTAGGCTGCCTTTCTGTTCTGTTGATGGTTTCCTTCACTGTGCAAAAGGGTTTTGTTTTGTTTTGTTTTGTTTTGTTTTGTTTTGTTTTAGTGTGATCTCAGTAGTTTAATTTTGCTTTTGTATCCACTTGGGGGATTCATACAATTGTAAACAACACTTTCTTCCCAAGGTTCACATGTATGCCCTGATGGACCTTCTTATGCAAAAGCCACCATTAACCTTCCTCCTGTCTTCAAGTGTTTAAGGAAACTCAACTGATAATTGATAAAGCCTTCAGATGACTGTGGGGATCTTCTCAAAATGGCTATTTTCTCAATTCCTTAGGGGAACTTCCCAGAAAGATAGCTGATTCATAATTTGTAAGTACTAAGTGGGCAGTTTTACCTACAATGAGAGTCCTTCCATCAGAAAATATGATACAAATTTGGAAAATTAAACTACGGAGTATAGGATTGTTCATATCTCATCATAAACTCCTCATAATGCAAGTCACCATTAATTGTGTCCATTCATGAATATAGGCTTGGCAGTCAGTCTCTCTGAAAGACATGGTTTCAAATTCCATATGTGCCACTTAATAATGGAATGATCTTGAGAAAATTAGAACACTTCAGTGTTTTAGACTTGTTTTATCTCTGAAAATATGGATAATATTACCAAAATTGACAAATTACATAAATTTGTCTGGCACAGTTACTGGCATACAATAGAGGTTCAGATAATTCTTTTCCTTTCTTCACTTAAAATCTTTATGATACAATTGAAATTTTTCCTTGATCATTTATTATTTGGGACTTTAAGCTATTGATTCTTTAAGAGAGAAAAAAACAGTTTTGCCTAAACTATGTGATGTGCTGAAAATAAATTGAACTTTGGAATCTACAAATCTAGATAGAAATTGAGATGCCCTCACTTTTTGTCAGTGTAAGCCTCAGCAAGTTACTTAAATTCCGGGACCTCAAAAATTAGGGATTTGAACTAAATGATCATTACAGTGCCTCAAATTTCTAAAAGAATAATGCCTTTCTGAATAATGTCTGAGATTACTAAAATATCTTTTAAGAGCATTGAGATTTATTTTTTAAGGATTTGGAAGGGTCATCTTTTAAAAATGCATTACATATATTTTTACCTTCTTTAAAAAAGTATTCAGAATACATTTAACTATGTATCGATAAATCAGGATTACTATTAAGGTTATTAAATATCATAACGTGCCGTGCTACTGAATATTCAAAATATTCATGACTTTTAGATTTAGAGCTTCAGATTTGTGGCAACATCCTTCTGAAATCTATAAAGCATAAAATTTTTTTTTAAATAAAGTCAGAAAAATAGATGGTCAAATTTATTTTTCTTTTCAAGTGAAAAATAAGTAAATGTGTTTATCCTAGGCAAAGGCTCTAAGTATACAGTTGACCCTTGAAGAACACAAGGGGAGGGGTACTGACCGCTACAAAGTCAAAAATCATGTATAACTTTTGATTCCCCCAAAACTTTACTAATAGCCTACTGTTGACTGGAAACTTTCTTGATAACATGAACTTCAATTAACACATATTTAGTATGTTTGATGTGTTGTATACTGTATTTTTATAATGAAGTAAGCTAGAGAAAAAATTTTATTTTAAAAAATCATAAGAAAGAGAAAATGTATTAACAGTACCATTTGTATTTATTGAAAAAAAAAAATCCACGTTAAGTAGACCTGCATAGTTTCAAACCTGTGTTGTTGAAGGGTCGACTGTATCTTCAATAAGATTCCCTACATTATTAGCTTTATTCATAGAAACAGCTTGCATTCCAAGTCATTATTAAGCACTAGCCCTGTTGTTTTAAAGTATATGTAGAAAACAACAATAGGATTCCTATTGACAGAGCTCTACAACGCCAGCACTAGCTGAGATTCTGGAAAGTGTTAGGTCCCTGACAGTGAAGTCAATGTGGTCTAAGCACTCTTGCAGCTCATGGCCAGCTCAGGCTCCATACATAGATTTTCACAAATTAATTTTCCAAGCGTGAAGTGTATTCTGGCAGTTCTTTTCAGATACATAGCCAAAGAATGAAATTAGTGTGGAGGGTCTGTGTTGGAGCTTTGGTGGGAAACTGAGGAGAGAAGAAGAAAGATGGGTATTGTATGCCACATCGTTTGAGCTCATTATCTCATTTTTACTTACTGATTATTCAGATTCATTCAGAAGCTAATAATCAATCATGTTTCTTAAAACAGAATATCTAATTGCTGTGAATGTGACATCTGAGAGACTGTCCGGTATGGCAAAACCTTTTGCAGATCACAATGACCTAAACTCTGCTTCCACTACTATTTCAAGGGTATATTGATTGGATTGAGCCCTGACATGTTAAGGGGAAATGGATTTGGTAAGGAGGAGAGGCAAAGATTTGGATGATGCTCCCTGAATGCAGATTGTCTCAGCAGCACAAGGAAAACTTATTTTTAGATGGAAAATTTCAATGTTGAAAGTGTTATCTAATACTATTTTATTAAACATTTGTGGCAAGATAAGTGCTTATTAATAATCTCTATGCAGTATCTTTTTTACAGAGCTGAAGGCATTTTTTCACTCACACCTCCTCAGTCCATTAGTAGAACCACTAAGGGAATCATCTGTTTTAGTGATTTTTTTTTTTTTTTGGTCCTCTTTATTGAGAACTATAATTGTGTCTTCCTGGCTCCCTAACTGTATGAAATAGAACAATTTCTTCACCTAAAGTAAAGTGGTGAAATTATGTGTCCACTCTTTCATTATATTTATAAAGAGTACATGATTTAATTCCAGAACCTCAAAGTATTTTTTTATCACTTTGCTGAAAAGTGTCCAACTAAAATACCAAACCAAGCATGTAATCAAAAGCATTTTTTTTTAATGGATCACTTCTTAGTGTTATTTGTGAACACTCACTAAAGGACAACATGCCAGTTGTGTTGGTAGTGGTAGATTTGATGGTTATGCATAGAAATTACATTTCAATAAGCAACAGAACATCAGTAAGAATTTGAAGGAAGTGCTCTAGACTTTCTAATGTATTTCCCACAGTATGTAGGTTCCTCAAAAGGTTGAAAATAGAGCTACCCTACCACTCAGCAATTGCACCACTGGGCATTTACCCCAAAGATACAAATGTAGTGATCCGAGGGGGCACCTGCACCCCAATGTTTATAGCAGCAATGTCCACAATAGCCAAGCTATGGAAAGAGCCTCGATGTCCATCGACAGAGGAATGGATAAAGAAGATGTGGTATATATATATATATATATATATATATATATATATATATATATATATACACAATAGAATATTACTCAGCCATTAAAAAATGAAATCTTGCCATTTGCAACAACATGGATGGAACTAGAGTGTACTATGCTAAGTGATATAAGTCAATTAGAGAAAGACAACTATCATATGATCTCACTGATATATGGAATTTGAGAAACAAGGCAAAGGATCATAGGGGAAGGAGGAAAAAATGAAACAAGATGAAACCAGAGAGGGAGACAAACCATAAGAGACATGATCTCAGGAAACAAACTGAGGGTTGCTGGAGTGGAGGGGGGTGGGAAGGAAGGGGTGGCTGGGTGATGGACATCGGGGAGCACTGTGTATTGTGCAAGACTGAAGAAACACAGACCTGTACCGCTGAAACAAGTAATACATTATATGTTAATAAAAATATATATATGATATTTCCCAAATTCTCAAATACCCTGGAAAATAGATATATTACTTTCTCCAGGAAAAATTCTAAAGTCTTATTCTCTTAATATAAATAGTAGAGGGTTTCAGTGAATTGAGGAAGTTATTGATAAGGCATTTGTTATATTTCTTCCCTTTAAATTCTAAATGCTACCCACAATCCTGGCTACTTTCTCCACCTGTGACTCCCAATACCTTTCTAAGAATGTCTCCCCATTTATAATTTACTTTCTCTGCAGAAAGACTACTTACTGTCTTCACTATCTCTTCAGAGAGCCTTGTTTGTCAAGTACAAATATGAGACACAGTTCCAAGGAAGAGTGGATGGGATCTAATGACTTATTTGGTACTGGGGGCAAGGGAGATGACAGCATTTAGATAAGGAGAATCAGAAGCCTTTGGTTATCAGCAGAAATGGAGGTAATATATTTATTTATTCCTACAAGTAAGGATCATTGCTGCATAATTTCCTTACGGAAGTTTGTTGCCAGCTTGAGTTCTAGAACATTTACTGGGGTTTCTGTTGTTCTTCCCCAACAATTGAGAAACTGAGAGTGAGAAATTTGTAGTTTCCTAACCACCCATTCCAAGATTCCATCTATTTTAGATAGCCTTTTCTTCTTTATCTGCCAAAATAGTTTAGATTTTTTTCTGTCCGTGCTGCCTCACCTAAAAGTAGATCTTTTCTTCAGATCTCAATTATATACTTGAAACTGGAAACTTGAAAACTTTTCACTGGAAAACATTATCTTCTTTGAAATGTACTTATGCCCAAAGTGTTTAGAGGAAATGGCATTTCTTGTTCATGACTCTTATGAGCTCCATCCACTATAATGCCAGACATTGAACTAGTACCGGGGGTTCCAAGGCAACCCAACCAAGAAAACTTCCCTACCCCCAAAAGCTTACAATTTAAATATGTAAAGCAATAAATGCCACACAATATGGCAGATATATGGTAAAGGGAAAGGGAGAAGTATGCAAGGAATCAACACATTCTACCTAGGAAATGATGCATCGCAAATGGCTTCATAGAGGTGATACCTCTACCTACTTTTGAATAAATAATAGGAGTTGGCATTCCATACAAAGAGAGTAGATCAGTATAGGTACAGATGCAGCAAACAGACTGATGTGCTTAGGGAATGTCAAACAAATCAGCATGTATGAAATGACAGTGCCGACAAGTATTCTACAAGAGAGAAAAATGGATAGGCAAGTAGGATGCCCTTTACAGAAGACTTATGACATTTCTAGGGGCATTGTGATTGCCTGTCCTACACCCTCCCACCTCATCTCTATTATGCGGCAGCTATGTAGTTTGGGATTCACTCCAATCCAAGTTCAGAGGTGGGCCATGATTGATCTCAACCATCAGGGTCATTCCACACCCCTTGCTATTATGGTTGGTTCAGTGAAAGACATTAACCAAGGTCTAAATGAATCAATGCACAGCAATTCCCTAGGGGATTTGTTCAAAGAAGCCCAATCAGCACAAAACTAAAAGCCTTTTTTTAAAAGTTCTTGAGAACTGACTGGAACTACCCTTCCTCTGAAGAAGGAAGCTCCTTGTCTCATTTGCAGCTAAATAAAGTCAGCCTAAGAATGAAGCTAATGGAGTAGAAGGGAGGATCAAAAGAAAAGCAGTAAACAAGTATATGAGGCACAGGCTAAATTTTAGTGAGATGATCCAATCAATTTACTTTACCATAGAGACAGTTGGTGTGAAATTTTCTGATACAGCACCCTCTAGGAGCCACTGAAACATTTTAGTTGGAGATACAATATCACCAGTTTTAAGTTTTAGAGAGACCATTCAAGCCATGTGTGTAGAAAGAATTTGAAAATCACAGGCTACAACACTGGCTACCTAACTTGCTCACAGTGTGCCCCACCCCCGCACTCTCCGACAGGCACATCCTCTCCAACCAAGCCTCAGCTCCAGGTTCCCTCCCACAGCAAACCCAAGCAAACCTGGCTAATGCTGCACATACCTCCCCCACCTGCTTCTGCAAATCTGCCCCCTTCATTATGCCCTTAGCCAGACCCTATCCAAAGTGATATCACAAGCCTGGCATCATGCAAGAAGCCCCAGCAAGAACTCCTACCATGGGGACAGAAGAAGATAACCACACACACCAGTCTGACTGCAGCCCCAACAGTGGGCTGGGGGCAGACATCTGGTCAGACTGCAGGCCCTGCCCACCAGTGAAAGCTTCTCAGGGGACAACACAGGGAAAGTGTCCAGCAGTTTGGTGCTACCACCTCTCTGGCGAATGCCTGGTCTAACTCAGCTCAAGCCTCAGGCAGCTCCAGAATGGCCCACTAACAACAGAGGGACCAAACCCTGCCCACAACAGCCAGAGAGCCATTACAAATGACTGGACTGAGGCAAAAGCAGCTCAGCCACAGCAAAAGGGCATACACAACACACATGGGAGATGTCCCTGATGATCTGAGATCTTGTGAACAGGGGACATTGCACTGCAGGGCACTATACGACCTCTTCTTCATAAGGCCACTGCTTTCAAGAGCAAGTGATGTGGCTGACTTTCCTAACACATAGAAACAGACACAGAGAATTAGTCAAAAAGAGGAGACAGAGGAGTATGTCTTAAATGAAAGAACAGGACAAAGTCACAGCAAGAGAGCTAAACAAAACAGAAATAAATAATATACCAGATAAAGAATTTAAGGTAATCATGGTAAAGATACTCACTAGACTTCTGAAAACAGTGAAGGGCTTCAATGAGACCCTCAACAAAGGGATGGAAGGGCCACCTGGGTGACTCAATTGGTTAAGTGTCTGCCTTTGGCTCAGGTCATGATTCCAGGGTCCTGGGATCAAGTCTGGCATCAGGCTCCTTGCTCAGCAGGTAGCCTGCTTCTGTCTCTGTCTGCTGCTCCCCCTGCTTGTGCATTCCTTCTCTCTCTGACAAATAAATAAATAAAATCTTTTTAAAAAACCCACAAAGATAGAAAACATAAAAAATAACCAATCAGAGACAAAGAACTCAATAACTGAAAATAAAAGTATACTACAAGGGAAACAAAAGCAAAAATGAACTATTGGGACTTCATCAAGATAAAAAGCTTCTGCACAATGAAGGAAACAATCAATGAAACTAAAAGGTAACCTGCAGAATGGGGGAAGATATTTGCAGATGACCTATCTGATAAATGATTAGTACCCCAAATATATAAGAACTTATAAAACTCAACACCCAAAAATGAAATAATCCAGTTAAAAAATGGCCAGAAGACTTGAATAGTTTTCCAAAGAAGACATATAGAAGGCTAAAAGACACATGAAAAAATGCTCAACATCACTGATCATCAGGAAAATGCAAATCAAAACTACAATATCACCTCATATCTGTCAGAATGGCTAAAATTAACAACACAGGAAACACCAGATGTTGGCAAGGATGTGGAGAAAGGAGAACCCTCTTACATTGTTGGTGGGAATGCAAGCTGGTGCAGCCACTCTGGAAAACGGTATGGAGGTTCCACAAAAAGTTAAAAATAAAACTACCCTACAATCCAGCAGTTGCATTACTAGGTATTTTCCCGAAGGACACAAAAATACTGATTCGAAGGTGCACATGCACTCTGATGCTTATAGCAGCATTATCAATGATAGCCAAATTATGCAGAGCCCCGATGTCCATCAACTGACAAATGGATAAAGAAGATGTGGTATATACATGCAATGGAATATTACTCAAGCATAAAAAAGAATGAACTCTTGCCATTTGCAATGATGTGGATGGGAATGACAGTGTATTATGCTAGCAAAATAAGTAGGTTGGAGAAAGACAAATACCATATGATTTCACTAGTATGTGGAATTTAAGAAACAAAACAAATGAACAGGGGAAAAAAGAGCAAATCAGAAAACAGACTCTTAACTATAGAGCACACACTGAGGATTGCTGGAGTGGAAGTGGGCAGGGGGATGGATTAAATGGAGGATGGGTTAAATGGGTGATAGGTATTAAGGAGGGCGCTTATTGTGATGAGCACTGGCTGTTGCATGTAAGTGATGAATCACTAAATTCTACACCTGAAACTAATATTGCACTGTATGCTAACTAACTGGATTTATATAAAAACTTGACACTAAGAGAAAGAAAGAAAAAGAAAAAGAAAAAGAAAAAGAAAGAAAGAAAGAAAGAAAGAAAGAAAGAAAGAAAAGAAAGAAAGAGAAAGAAAGAAAGAAAGAAAGCAGAAGAATGAATCAGTGACCTGGAGGACAGAGTAATGGAAAATAACCAAACTGAACATGAGACAGAGAAAAAAATTAAAAATGAAAATAGACTAAGGGAACTCAGCAACACCATCAAGTGTAATAATGTTCACATTATAGGGATCTCAGAAGGAGAAGAGAGAGAAAAGGGAGCAGAAAATTTATTTGAAGAAATAATAGCTGAAAACTTCCCAAATCTGGGGAAATAAACAGAAATCCAGATCCAGGAGGCACAGAAAGCCCCCAACAAAATCAACCCAAGGAGATCTGCACCAAGACACACAGTAATTAAAATAGCAAAAAGTAATGATAAGGAGAGAATTTTTTAAGGAGCAAGAGAAAAAAAAGAAAACAGTTACATACAAGGGAAACCCCGTAAGACAATCAGCTGACTTTTCAGCAGAAATTTTACAGGACAGATAACAGTGGTATAATATATTCAAACTGCTGAAAGAAAAAAACCTGCCACCAAGAATACTCTACTCATCAAGGCTCTCATTCAGAATAAAAGGAGAGATAAAGGGTTTCCCAGACAAACAGAAGTTAAATGAATTCATGACCACTCAACCAGCCCTATAAGAAATGTTAAAAGACTCTTTGAGTGGAAACGAAAGGCCATAAGTGGGAGTAAGAAAAGTAGGAAGCAGAAAAGCAGTAAAATTAAGTATATCTATAAAAATCAGTTAGGAGTTTCACAAAATAAAAGGGTGTAAAGTATGACACTATATACCTAAAATTTGAGGGGGAAAGGAGTAAAAAATGGGTTCAGACTTAAGTGGTCATCAAGTTAATATAAACTGCTCTGTGCAGAAGATGTTATATAAAAACCTAATGGTAACCACAAATCAAAAGCCCAATGGATACACAAAGAATAAAGAGAAAGGAATCCAAGTATGCCACTAAAGAAAGCCAGCAAACCATGAGAGAAAAGAATAAGAAAAGAAAGGAACAGAGAGGAAGTACAAAAACAACCATAAAACAAGTAACAAAATGGCAGTAAGTACATACCTATCAGTAATTACTTTGAGTATAAATGGACTAAATACTCCAATGAAAGGATATAGGCTGGTGGAATGGATAAAAAGCAGACCCATCTATGTGCTGCTTACAAGGGATTCATTTCAGACCTAAAGACACACACAGACTAAAAGTGAAGAGATAGAAAAGCATTTATCATGCAAATGGAGGTAAAAAGAAAGCCAGGTAGAAATACTTATATTTGGATAAAATAGACTTTAGAACAAAGACTATAACAAGAGACAAAGAAGGACGCTATATAATCATAATGGGAACAATCCGACAAGAAGATATAATGATTGTAAATACTTATGCACCTAACATGGAAGCACCCAAAAACATAAAGCAGCTATTAACAAACATAAATGAAGAGATTAATAGTAATACAATAACAGTAAGGAACTTTAACACCCAGTACATCAATGGACAGATCATCTAAACAGAAAATCAACAAGAACACACTATCTTTGAATGTCACATGGGACCAGATGGATCTAACAGATATATTCAGAATATTCTATCCTAAAACATCAGAAAACACATTGTTTTCAAGTGCACAAAGGAACATTCTCCAGAACAGATTACCTATTAGGCCGCAAAACAAGTCTCAGCAAATTCAAAAAGTTTGAAGTCATACCATGCATCTTTTCCAACTACGGTATCGTGAAACTAGAAGTCAACCACAAGAAAAAATATGGAAAGAACATAAATATATGTAGGTTAGGGGTGCCTGGGTGACTCAGTCAGGTAAGCATCTGCCTTTGGCTCAGGTGATGATCCCAGGATCCTGGGATCAAGTTCCATATTGGACTCCCTGCTCAGTGGGGAGCCTATTTCTCCCTCTCCTCTGTGATCCCCCCTAAATAAATAAATATTTAAAAAAAATACATGGAGGTTAAATAACATGCTACTAAACAATGAATGGGTCAACCAAGAAATCAAAGGGGACATTTTTTAAAAAAATAGAGACAAATGGGATGCCTGGGTGACTCAGTCAGTTAAGCAATTGCCTTCAGCTGCCTTCGGAATCCTGGGATTGAGTTCTGCATCAGTCTCCTGGCTCAATGGGGAGCCTACTTCTCCCTCTTCCTGCTGCTCCCCCTGCTTGTGCACACTCTCTCTCTTTATTTATAAATAAATAAATAAAATCTTTTTAAAAATTAAAAAAAATACAAAGAGACAAATGAAAATTAAAACACAATGGTCCAAAATCTTGAGATGTAGAAAAAGCTGTTCTAAGAAGGAAGTTTATATCAATACAAGCCTACCACAAGAAGAAAGAAAAGTCTCAAATAAACAACATAACTTTACACCTAAAGGAGCTAGGGAAGGAAGGACAAAGAAAACCCAAAACCAGCAGAAGGAAAAAAAAAAAAAAAAAAGATTAGGGCGAAATAAAAGAAATAGAAACAACAACAACAACAAACTAATGGAAAAGATTAGTGAAACCAGGAGCTGGTTCTTTGAAAAGATCAACAACAACAACAACAACAACAACAACAACAACAACAAGACGGCTCAAAAAACCAAAATCATAAATGAAAAAGGAGAAATAACAACTGACACTACAGAAATACAAAGGATTATAAAAGAATATTATGAAAAATTATATGCTAACAAATTGGACAACTAGAAAGAAATGGATAAGTTCCTAGAAACATATAACCTCCCAAAGTGAATCAGGAAGAAACAGAAAACTTGAACAAACTGAATAACAGCAATAAAACTGAATCAGTAATCAAAAAAATCCCAATAAGCATAAATCTGGGACCAGATGGCTTCACAGGTGAATTCTACCAATCATTTGAAGAAGATAGAACTACAGGCCAGTATCTCTGATGAACATAAATGCAAAAAATCTCAACAAAATATTAGAAAGCTGCATCCAACAATACATTAAAAAAAATTATTCACCATGATCAAGTGGGATTTATTTCAGGCATGCAAGTGTGGTTCAATATTCACAAATCAATCAATGTGAAACATCACATCAAGCAAAGGGATAAAAACCATATGATCATTTTGATAGGTGCGTGAAAACCATTTGAGAAAGTACAACAACCATTCATGATAAAAACCCTCAAAAGTAGGTTTAGAAGGATCATACCTCAACATAATAAAGTCCATATATGAAAAACTCATAGCTAACATCACACTCAATGGTAAAAAACTGAAAGTTTTCCCCAAAGGTCAGGAACAAGACAAGGATATCTACTCTCACCACTTTTATTCAACATAGTAATGGAAGTCCTAGCTACAGCAATCAGGCAAGATAAAAATAAATAAAAGGCATCCAAATTGGTAAGGAAGAAGTACATTTTTCACAAATTGCAGATGACATCATACTATATATAGAAAACCTTAGATCCCACCAAAAAACTACTAGAACTAATAAATGAATTTAGGTGAGGTTGCAGGATACAAATTCAATATACAGAGATCTGTTGCATTTCTATACGCTAATAATGAAGAAACAGAAAAAGAAATTAAGAGAACAATCCCATTTATAATTGTACCAATAATAATCAAATACCTAGGAATAAACTTACCCAAGGAGGTGAAAGACCTCTACTCTGAAAACTATAAAACAATGATGAGAGAAATTGAAGACAACACAAGAAAATAGATATTCCATGCTTATGGATTGGAATAACAAATATTGTTAAAATATCCATATTACCCTAAGCAATCTACAGATTTAGTGTAATCCCTATCAAAATAGCAATAGCATTTTTCACAGAACTAGAAAAAATAATCCTAAAATTTGTATGGAACCACGAAAGACCCTGAAGAGCCAAAGCAGCCTTGAAAAAGAACAAAGCTGCAAGTATCACAATCCCAGATTTCAAGATATACTACAAAGCTATAGTAATCAAAACACAATGGTACTGGCACAAAAATAGACAGATTAATGGAACATAATAGAAAACCCAGAAATTAACCACAATTACATGATCAATTAATCTACGACAAAGGAGGTAAAAGTATGCAATGGGAAAAAGATGGTCTTTTCAACAAATTGTGTTGGGAAAATAACATTTACATGCAAAAGAATAAAATTGGAACACTTCCTTACACCATACACAAAAATAAACTCAGATTAAATGTGATACATGAAACCATAAAAATCCTAGGAGAGAGAATAGGCAATAATTTCTCTGACATCAACCAAAGTAACATTTTTCTAGACATGTCTTCTAAGGCAAGGGAAACAAAGCAAAAATAAACTATTGGGACTTCAACAAAATAAAAACCTTCTACACAGCAAAGGAAATAATCAACAAAACTAAAAGGCAACCTACTGAATGGGAGAAGGCATTTGAAATGACACATCTGGTAAAGGGTTAGTATCCCAAATATGTAAAGAACTTATATAATTCAACACCAAACCCACAAATAATCCAATTAAAAATGGGCAGAAGACATGAACAGACATTTCTCCAAAGAAGACCTACAGACGGCCAACAGACATATGAGAAGATGCTCACCATCACTCCTCATCAGGGAAATGTAAATCAAAACCACAATGAGATATCACCTCACATCTGCCAGAATGGCTTAAGTCAAAAGCACAAAAAACAGCAGGTGTTGGTGAGGATGTGGAGAAAAAGGAACTCTTGTGCACTATTGGTGTGAATGCAAATTAGTGCAGCTACTGTGGAAAACAGTATGGACGTCCCTCAAAAAATTAAAATTAGATTTACCATATGATCCAGTAATTCCATTACCAGGTATTTACCCAAAGAAAATGAAAACACTAATTCAAAAAGATATATGCACCCCTATGTTTGTTGCAGCATTATTTACAATACCCAAGATTTGGAAGCAACTTAAGTGTCCATTGATAGATGAAAGGACAAAGAAATAGTATACACACACACACATACACACAGAGTGGAATATTACTCAGCCATAAAAAGGAATGAAATCTTGCCATTTGAGACAACACAGATGGACCTAAAGGGTATAAGTAAATAAGTTAGTCAGAGAAAGATAATTACTATATCATTTCATTTATATGTGAAATTTAGGAAACAAAACAAATGAACAAAGAGACAAAAAACAGGCTCTTAACTATAGAGAACAAGCTGATGGTTACCAGAGGGGAGCTGGGTGGGGGGATGGGTGAAATTGGTGAAGGAGATTAAGAGTACACATATCATGTTGAAGACTTAGTAATTGTATAAAATTGTTGAATCACTATATTGTATACCTGAAACTAATATAACACTGTATATTAATCGTATTGGAATTTAGATGATAGAATATAGATAGGTATATAGTTAGATAGATGATAATAATAATGAGGAGGAATGGGAGGAAGAGGGAAAGAAGGATAGAAGGAAGGAAGGGAGGGAGGGTGGGAGGGAAGGAGGGAGGGACTAAGGGTGGGGTTCTGAGTGCCGAGGTACACAATGCAACCAGCAGATGTTTTATCTTTCGTGGAGTTTACAGTCTCTGTGAGTCATTTCTCACCTTGGACAAAGCAGTTTCAGGTCAATGGTCAAGGCAAAATTCAAATTGTACATGTGGAAAACTGAGTGGAATGAAAAGAAGTAAATCCCTCCATTGTATCCTGAAACATTGAGAAGCTTGGTCTTGAAGCAGGGAGAAAGAGTAACTAGTTGTGGAGTGTCCAATCACAGGCCGTCTTTGATTTGTAAGATGATAATGATCATGTTTAGTCTTCGGGACAGAAGAACACAAGAAAGAAACATTTAAAAATACAGATAGGAAGGTGAACAGTAATGACTGCTTGCAAGGTCCTAGACGAGGTGGGATAAGTTTGAATCAAGAGCACAAATGGAGAAGTCAGCCTTGAATATGAAGAAGATGTGAAAACAAGAAGGTGGTTGGCCATTTTTGGCCTCCCCAGATGGAGTGTGGGGCTCTGCTCCATGGTCTTGCAGAGCCGTGCACACACCTATATTTTACTCTTGTGATTATTTTTAATTTCTTTTCTCCCAGATGAACTTGAGCTAAGTGCAACCAGCAGTAGTGCAAACTATCTGTTCAATAATGAGAGCAGTGCCTGGAATATAGTACCTGCTTAAGAAATGTGTATCGATAACAGAATGCTCCCAGAGCAGGAGTGAGCATTCCTGACTTAAAGGACTATATTCTACAGGTAAAGGAATTTCCAAATAACTTCACTTAGTTCTCACTTTATTTCCACGAGGCTTCAGGAGTCAGTAAATAAAATAAAACACTTCAAAGTTATAGTGGAGTTTTCTTTCTAGTTCTTATGAAACTTTCTTGCCATCATAGCTGTAAATAAATACATAAACAGCTCCATATGCATTCAACCTACACCCATGACAATTGTCATCTATCTTCACTGATTAATGGTCTTCCAAATGGGAACAGCTTATCTGCAGTACCTCTTTCAAAATGTGAAAGTACTTATGAGACTTCAGAGTTAACACTACAACTTAAGTGTTATAGACCTCATAGAGTCCTCTGTATTGATGATAAAATCAGAACTATTTTTTAGTTAAGAGTTCTCTAATGACTCACATAATCAATACTCTCTATGAAAGAATAAGATTTAAAATGCAAATCAAGTCTTTCCCTTTATACAACTAAGCACACTATTGCAATCACCATCCCTGCCCTTTCTTCCCCAAATGTCTCTAATCATATCAACAAAGAATAGTTCATGACCCAGTGAATAAGAATAAAATGCCTTACTTTTGAAAATCCTAATTCATAGAGACCTCAAATAGCTTCGAAGTTCAAGTGACTGAACTTTTTCATTCTTAGTTGATAAACTTGTTTTTAGTTCTGAAGGAGGGGACATTAAGAAATAAAATGTTAATGTATAGCCACTACCATTGACCTCTACGGAAGAGATTACACCCTCTACTGAGAATAAATTCTTGACATTTTGTACCACATTTCAAATCCAATTACAACCAAAAATTAATGTGATAATGATTTCTAAGCCTTTACCAATGATTCACTTAATTCACATGGTTGTTAGGAATACAAAACTTTCTCTGTAAGTGTTGACCCTAATTTATGTTACTCTGGTACATCCCTATTGATCCTTTTGTATATGTGTATCTATTAGGAATTTGTTCCACTGTGACAGAAAGCCCAATTTATAATGATTTATACTAATAGTGGTTTATTTTTCTCACATAAGAAATCTGAAAGTAGGAAGTAGCTGTAGTTGGGTCAGCTGCGCAGTAACATTGTCAGGGAATTGCTCCTTCTATCTCTCTGCTGTACCATATTTAGTGCATTAAATTGTTTCTCATGAATAACAGATTATGATCACAATATGCCTGCTGCAAGTCCGGATACCTGTCTATTTTCAGTGTAGAAAAAAATGGAACAAAAGATGCAGGCCACCACTGTTCTTCATTTCAAGAAAGGAAAAGCCTTTGCAGAATTCCCTCCATATACTATCATTTTGGTCTCATTGGCCACTCTTAGTTGCAAGAGAAATCAAGAAAGAAGAACACAGTATTCCAGAAATTGGATTAAACCAGGGGCACCTGGGTGGCACAGCGGTTAAGCGTCTGCCTTTAGCTCAGGGCGTGATCCCAGCGTTATGGGATCGAGCCCCACATCAGGCTCCTCTGCTATGAGCCTGCTTCTTCCTCTCCCACTCCCCCTGCTTGTGTTCCCTCTCTCGCTGGCTGTCTCTATCTCTGTCAAATAAATAAATAAAATCTTTAAAAAAAAAAAACAAAACAGAAATTGGATTAAACCAAACATTATATTGCCAAGGGTTGTGCTCTTTGTTGTCTCAGACAAAATAACAGAACAATCATAGAAAAAAGGGAGAAGACATGTTTGGGGTAGACAACTAACAATGTCTGCCACAGTACATAATAAAGTCTATTATCTAGAATGTTTAGACTATGCAATTTTACTTTTCCTCACTTTTTCTAGTTAAAAAAAAAGTTTCAGTAGTAACAATTCTACTATAATCTCCTCAAGAGCAGGGACTGATTTCCTCTGTTTTGCTACAACACAGATACAGTAACTGTCATAGCAGATATCCAATACACATTGGGTGGGTGGATAAATAAATAAATGGATGAATTAATCTGTATGTGAATTACTGATTTTCAAAAACTCAAATGCCATAACATCATTCTGTACTAAAATTATATTGAATAATAGATATTTTATGGTGTGTAGTTGTGATCCTCTCATGTCTTTAACTTTGTTCTTATTTAATATATTTTTCCAGCTTTATTGTGATGTAACTGACATGTAACAATGTAAATTTAGGGTGTGCAACATGTTGATTTGATAGACTTATATATGGCAAAGTGATTGCCACTGCAGTATTAGCTAATACCTCCATCATGTCACAGTTACCATTTCTTTTTTGTAGTGAGAACATTTAGGATTTACTCTCTTAGCAACTTTGAAGTATGTATTAAGTATTCTTAACTATAATAACTGTGTTGCACATTAGATCCCTGGAACTTATTTAACTTATTCAACAGGTTGTACTCTTTGATCAACATCTCTCCATTTCCTCCACTCTATAGCCTCTGGTAATTACCATTCTAGCTGTTTCCATGAGGTCGGCTTTTCCAGATTCCACGTATAAGTGAAATCATGTGGTATTTGTCTTTCTCTGTTTGACTTATTTCACTTAGCATAATGCCATCAAGGTCCATCCATATTGTTGCAAATGGCAGGATTTTTTTCTTTTTTTATGTCTGAATAATATTCCACTGTGTATATATGTCACAATTTCTTTATCCATCATCCATCCACAGACACTTAGGTTGTTTCCATATCTTGCTGTTGTAAATAATGCTACAATAAACATGCAAGTGCAGATATCTCTTCAAGATCCTATTCTCATTTCCTTTAGATATATACCCAGAAGTAAGATTGCTGGATCATATGGTAGTTTTATTTTGAATTTTTTGAGGCACCTCCACATGATTTTTAATGGTGTCTGCAATACTTTACATTCTCACCAAAATTGCACAAGTTTTCCTTTTGCTCTACATTCTTGCCAGCACTTTATTTCTTGTCTTTTTGATACCATTCTAACAGGTGTGAGGTGATATCTCATGGTGGTTTTGATTTGCATTTCCTTGACAATTCATGATGTTGAACATCTTTTCATGTACCTGTTGACCATTTGTAGGTTTTCTTTGGAAAAACATCTTCATTTCCTCTGCCCATTTTTTAAATCACATCATTTGATTTTTTGCTAATGAGCTGTGTGAGTTGTTTATATATTTTGGACCTTAACCCCTTATCAGATATATGATTTGCAAATATTTTCTCTCATGCTATAGATTCCTTTTCATTTTGTTGATGGTTTTCTTTGGTGTGCAGCCCATTTTAGTTTGACGTTGTCTCACTTGTTTATTTTTGCTTCTGTTGCCTTTGCTTTTGGTGTCAAATCTCCTAAAAAATCACTGCCAAGAGCCATGTCAAGGAACTTAGCCTTTGTGCTTTCACCTAGGAGTTTTATGGTTTCAAGTCTTAACGTTCAAATCCTTAATCTCTTTCGAGTTGAGTTATGTATATGTTGTAAGATAGGGGTCTAATTTCATTCTTTTGCATCTTGCTATCTTGTTTTTCCAATACTGTTTAGTGAAGAGATTATCTTTTCCCGATTTTATATTCTTGTCTCATCATAAATTAATCTGATCTTTATTTTCTTCCTTTTACTAACTTTGAGGTTAGTGTGTTCTTCTTACGTATTTTTAACTTCTGCAAAGCCATGTGAAATTTAAAGGCAGTATCCTTTCTTAAAAGGGAGACGCTGAATTATTTAGATATTAAAGGTATTAAGGATGAACCACAGAGTAAATGTTCACAGTAAATGGAAGGGAGTAAGGAAGGGAAAAGGGAGTGGAGATGCAGGGGGAAAAAAAGGAAAGGAACAGAAAGGAAGTACTCAAGCTACCAAAAGATTGTAGGGTTTGGATGGCAGCCAGAGGTCCTACCTAGAGCGAAATGCAACATCCGCCAAAGTCCTCGGGGAAAAAACTAAGAAAGTTTAAGTTGATTTAGGTGTGTCTTTTCAAATTTAAAAATAAAACCAGAATTCTATTAAATAGTCTTTGATAATTGTTAAAGTATAATGGAAAAGGATCTAAGTTACATAGTGGCATTAGAAGCTCTTTGAATAATACGCAGAATGATATTTCTATCTTTTTAAACAGTATCAAATAGCATGAACCAGGCAAGGATTTTTTTCCCTGTAAATCCTTTTCTTTATTGCCCAAGCCCCTCCTCAACCTTCCAGCTTTGACAAAAGGGAGTCATTGCTTAGATTGAGAAAAGGCCCCTAGGTTGCCGCTATCGAACTAAGAAAATCTCAATAGGAAAAGTAAAGAAAGTTTCGCACTGTCTTCTGCACTCTCTAGGAGCCTATGATAGATAAAAATAAGTGTTTTCTTTCCAGAAACAAGCTATCTCCACAACCTTGTCAACAGTGCAAATGAGAAGCTTTTTTTGCAGTTACTTTTCAGAGATTTTAATTTTTATAGGAAAAAAAGAAAGTTGAAAAGAATCCCATAATCTATTACTGTTAACCACACAAGAAAAGACTTGTTAAACCGATGGAACAGTGCCCTCCTAGTGTGCAATTGTTTTAGTTGCAAAGCAAATATTAGGAGAAAACAAGCAGCATCATAAATATCATAATTCTATGTAAATACAAATCAGTCAAGTAATGGCAAATTCAATGGAATCTTAAAAATTTAAAGCAGAATGAGACCTTAGAGAACAATGAATCTATCCTCCTCATTTTAATGAAGAACAAACTAAGATTTAAAGCTACATAACTGGGTGACAGAGGTCAGACTAAACTCAGGTATCCATTGGCACGTGATTAAGCCATTTCATCATGCTGTAAATTTTTGGAAAGTAAATGACTACCCGCTGAGTTTATCATTATGATCATCAGATACATATGCAAATTTATATGTAGTTTAGTTAATCCAAAAGTTTGACAGATTTTCATTGACTACTTTCATTTGCCTAATGGCTAACATGATTATGAATTTTAAAACTGTCCATATTAAATGGGTGTTCTTGGCTTTTATTATGCATAAATTATTATGCATATAAAAATTAATGTGTGGAAGTTTATGTATATACTTGCCTATTAAATTCTAATATGCATAATACAGACATTAAACCTGGGGTGAAGTCTGTCAGAGCCATGCTGCAGCTGGTGAATATCAAAGATATGGCTATTTGCCTTCAAGTTAATTGCAAATACCTTTTGTCTGAAATAGAATAGCATTGCTGCAGTTTTACATTCATTTAAAAATCAGTCCAAATTGCATATGTAGTTGCCACAGACTAGATGAAAAAGTTGATATTCCCATTGAAATGGTATGTGCTAATCACATTGCCCTACAATGTCAACTTCTCTGATTGTGTATCAAATGTTTTCTTAATTATATAATATTATATGAAGGATGGCACAATAAATATTATGGCTATGTTTATATTTAACTAGTAATTTGCAATTTGCTGGAAATTAGTGGGGTTTTGCTCTTTAGAAGAGTTTCTCTGTATGTTTTATTTAGAAAATTAGCTGAATGTTATCTTACTGAACATATCAAAGCAAGTCTGAAATAGTTTATTCTAATGAAACTATAGCTATTTCATTTGTGAAGTTATAATCATGTTTTCTAAAAATTCAACAGTAGATACTTTTATATTCTCTTATATCCCGTTCTAAAATTTCTTAAATGATTAATATTTAACCAACAATAGCATACTTATTTTAAATCATTTTCTGCTTCAAAAATTAGATATTCATTTTGAATGAGGAGACAAGAAAGAATGCTCTCTTCTCACACCATGTACAAAGACTAATCAAAATGGATTAAGTACCTAAATATAAGAGCTACAACCCTAAAACTCTTAGAAGAAAATAGATGAGTAATTTCAGAGACCAAGGATTGGATAAAGCCTTCTTAGATACAACATCAAAAGCAAGAGTTGTTTGTTTGTTTGTTTGTCTTACTGCAAAACATAATTTATTGGAGAGTTAAATTGCTCATGTGGGTTAGTGTCACATGGCCTTTCAATTTGGACTTTATCAAAATTTAAAACTTTCAGGAATACCAACTAAGAAAGTTAAAAAAACAACCCAAAGAATGGGAAAAAATATTCAGAAATCATATATCAAGTAAGGAACTTATATCTAAAATATATAAAAACTCTTACAACTCAATAATAAAAGACCAAATAATACAACTAAAAATTGGCAAAGGATCTGAATGAATACTTCTCCAAAGATACACAAATGGCTGATAAGCACATGAAAATTATGCTCAGCACCGTTAATCATTAAGAAAATGCAAATCAGGGGCGCCTGGGTGGCACAGCGGTTGAGCGTCTGCCTTCGGCTCAGGGCGTGATCCTGGTGTTACGGGATCGAGCCCCACATCAGGCTCCTCCACTATGAGCCTGCTTCTTCCTCTCCCACTCCCCCTGCTTGTGTTCCCTCTCTCGCTGGCTGTCTCTATCTCTGTCGAATAAATAAATAAAATCTTAAAAAAAAAAAAAAGAAAAGAAAATGCAAAGCAAAACTCCAGTGAAGTACCACATTGTACCCAGTAGGTTGGTTATAATCAAAAAGGCAGAAAAAGCTAGGGTTGACAAGGATATGGAGAAATTAGAACCCTCATATTGAATGAAAATGCTGCAGATGCTTTGGAAAAGCATCTGGAAGGTCCTGAAAAGGTTAATGTAGAATTACCATATGGCCAGCAGTTCTGCTCCTACATCTAGAAAGAAATGAAATGAAAACATATGACTATGTAAATACTTGTACCCGAGTGTGTATAGCATCATTATTTATAATAGTTAAAAACTGGAAACAACTCCGATGTCTTCACCTGATAAATGGATAAATAAAATGTAGTAAACTCATACAATGGAATACTGCTCTGCAATCAAAGGGAATGAAGTACTAATACATGTTGCAACATGGATGAACTTTGGAAAAATGTTAAGTGAAAGAAATCAGTCACAAAAGACCACATATTGTATATTCCACTTACATTGAATGTTTGGAATAGGCAAATCTATAGAGATGGAAAGTAGACCAGTGGTTACCTAGGACAAGGGAATGGGATGGGGGAAATAAGGAGTAAGGGCTCATGGATGTGGCATTTTCTTAAAAGAATTTTTTTATTTTAGAGAGAGAGAGAGAGAGAGAGCATGAGAAGGGGGAGGGGCAGAGGGAGAGGGAGAGGGAGAGAGACAGAGAAAATCTCAATCAGACTCCCCGCTGAGAACCAAGCCTGACACGGGGCTCAATCCCACAACACTGAGATCATGGCCTGGCCAAAACCAGGTGTCTGACACTTAACCAACTGAGCCACCCAGGCATCCCACATATGGCATTTCTTTTAGGGGTGATGAATATGTTCTAAGATTGATTATAGGGATGGTTGCACAGCTCTGAATATCCTGAAAATCACTGAAGGTAGACTTTATATGGGTGAATTTTATGGTATATGAAGAGGCCTAGGGACAGGGCTGAACAACGAGATAAGGGCTGGAGTTGAAGCTGGTAAGACCGCCTCAGAGGTAGGCAATTAATAATAACAAAAACTCATACTTTATAATAATATAAAGTGTGTTATAATGTATGTATTATATATAAGAACAAATAATATAATAATCAAAACTCAATAATATAACAAAAACTCAGAACTTAAAATACTTAAAACAGCAGCACAAAACCATTCTTAATACTTTGACTTTAAAATTAAGTCAATATATACAACTGTGTTTTAATAATGGTGTTTTGACAGGAAAAGCATTCTTTGGGATCAGTCATAAAATGGATTCAATCCAATATACGCCACTTACTAGCTGATTAACCCTATGAAAGTTATTTAGCTTCTCTAAGGCTCAGTTTTCCTGGTTGTGAAATAGGTACACTGATACATTCCCTTAATCCTACAGTACAGTACATGCAGTGTGCTTCTGTTTGGCATGGTGTAGGATTCCATAAATGGTAGCTTTTAGTAGAATAAGTAGCATAATCTTATCATTCAGTGACAATTACCACCAATTTCCTGTATTCTACTGAAATTTCTATTATATTTACCTATTATAGCAATAGGATAGTCCAAAACGTTGTTACTTAATAGAATTTCGTTTCTAGGTTCTACAGGAAGATGTAGGCAAAAAGAAGCTTTTCTTTTCTATTACATAGCAAACAGTTATAGAAGGGCAAATACTTTTCATTGTATAGAAGAAAATGTAGGGGAAAAGAGAATATTGAAAAACAACTGATCTAAAACCCAACCTTATATTATTACAAAATAATATAACTCTCTCATTGTGGTATCACCATTTAGTAAAGAAAGTTAAAGTGAATGGAAAGTAGAGCTAGAGGAATAGAAAATAGGAAACAAATAAAACTGGATTCTCAAAAAGCAGAAGAAGAACAAGAAACATATATGCAATTGAAGACAAATAATTCTTTATTATCATTCCATCAACTTAAAAAATGGACAGTTCCAGTTATGACAAATAGGCAATAAAATATGACAATAAAAAGGGCAAAATGACATATAAGTTGTATATATTGTCTTACCATATTGTAAAATAAAATAGTATATAATAATACATAATAATTAGTGCCAAACATTTGTCTATTTTACAGAGAGATCCTCCTTTAACTTTGAAAGGTTAAACACATGTATTTGCGCATGTATCCATAATATCCCTTCTAAGATGGCAGTTAAGAAATAAAATGGTGATAAGCCACTAAGGGATAAAACAACAGGAGAGCAGACACGAAATTTCCATATTTTACTAGGAGATGAGAAAACTGAAAGCTGATAGATGATGGAGGCTGGCCCCTCCACACCCATGAAAGGCTCAGAACTGGAGAGCACAAGGCGTCTTAGAGGTGGACGATGCACAGTACTGAAAACAGTTGTGTTGGTTGTTAAGTCTTGTAAGCGTAACAGAAAGCTAGGGCTAGGTCCCATGACCATACATTGTAGCCAGGCAATAATTTCTCTATCTTCACTCCAGGAGAGAGACTGGGATTTATTTTCCAGGAAAATTGCACCTGAGATGTTCTGTACAGAAAACAAGAGACGCAAGGCACCCTGCAGGAAGATAAAGTGAAAATTTACATAATAAAAACTGGAATCTCCAGTTCCCTTATCCGCTATTATTTCCAGAATTCCTTCAGAAAACAGACTGGAAGATTCTTCTCTGCAGGAATTGAACAGCCCCAGAAAATAGATTGTCTTTCCATGGCATCTATAGCTCACTGACCCATCAATTTTAATGAAGCCCATTCTTGGGTAGGCACAACCTGGCACCCAGAGCCTCTGTGTCCCAGGTTTAATTATTGACGCACATTCAAAGAACACCAGACATTTGAAAATACCTCCAACATGGAAAGCAGAGAGGGATGATGGGGGAAGGGAAAGGAGGGATATTTTATATAGCATCATTGGATAACTCTGTAAAAGGCACTAAATAACTTCTACCATTGAAGAAATACCATTTTGGGGGCGCCTGGGTGGCACAGCAGTTGAGCATCTGCCTTCGGCTCAGGGCGTGGTCCCGGCGTTGTGGGATCGAGTCCCACGTCGGGCTCCTCCGCTATGAGCCTGCTTCTTCCTCTCCCACTCCCCCTGCTTGTGTTCTCTCTCTCGCTGGCTGTCTCTATCTCTGTCAAATAAATAAATAAAATCTTAAAAAAAAAAAAAAAGAAATACCATTTTTGAAAAACAGAAGTTATAGGCTTAATTTATTATAAAAGTTAAAGGTATGTACCTGATATATTTATTCATGCATACATTCCAAAGATTCCTGAGCATCTTCCAGTTTCTAGGCACTAGACAAATTACTAAGAGTAAGCCAAGAAGAATAACAGTTTCTCTTTAAAGTAGCTCACAGTCCAGAAGAAAAGAGACAAATACACAACCCCTCCCCAAAATTACAACAAACTATAATAAATGATGAAGTAACAGAATGGACACCATCTGAAGCATCATACAAGAAAAATAATTAAATGTTTGGGAGAGTCTCCTTCCCAAAGCAGCATAAAGACATTCTGTAAAACAAATTCACAAATATTATTACATATGTAAACATGTACTTTTCAAGGTAATATAAGGAAATATTTATAATTAAAAAATGATTAAAAGTTTTTTTCTCTTTGAAAATTAAAAGCTTTATGGTTGAACCCAATTTCAAAGAAACTTGACTACTTCATCAGATATTCTTAGTAGGACTCTAGTGATAGCAGCAGGCTTACTCATATTAATCAACCCCTGCATTAGGCTTTCTATTTTCACCTTTGGACTATTACTATCAAGGTACTTTAAATGGTTACAGAATTGACATGGAGCTTTGAACAAATCATATTAAAATCTTTTGAGAATTGTACTTAATTAAGCAATAATAATTTATCAACAGCTTTACCAAGCTGTTAGCTGGTTAGTCTAATTTCACATGCATAGAAAAACATAATAAGCATACATACAAAACATAACAAGCATATTAATTTTTACTAATCACAATTTGTTCTCCATCAACAACACATATTAATCAATCTCCTAAATACTAATGTTTTGGGGTAATTTTGTTCCATTTTAAACACGCAGAGTCTGCTATTTTGTCTTAGTAAATTTCTAGTAATAGACATTAATTACAGTAGAGCCTGTTTTACATATCTTATTAAGGGCGTCTGGGTGGTGCAGTCAGTTAAGCGTTTGACTCTTGGTTTTGGCTCAGGTCGTGGTCTCTTGGTCCTTAGATTGAGCCCTGTGTGGGGCTCCATGCTCAGCACAGAGTCTGCTTGAGATTGTCTCTTTCTCTCCCTCTGCCCCTCCTGCTCATGCTCTCTCTCTCTCTCTCAAATAAATAAATCTTTTTTTAAAAAACACCCACATAAAAACATTTGTTAGGGAAAAAAAAAGAAAGAAAGAATTGGCAATGGTCCAGCATAGGGTTTTACCTTGATTTTTCCAAAGCATCCTTGTTTTTACCAGCATCATCTCTATCACTACATCTATGTAGAAATAACCAGCAGGACATTGTGGGGACAAGAGAGAAAGCCAGGTTTATCTTAAGTACATACTGGTGTTTTCTCGATGTCGCCACTCCGTACTCCAATTGACTGAGTCCTTACCGCTACAAATGCATGCAAGGCACCCTCTCTGGCTGTCCAGAAGCTATATATGTACATGACACTTCTATGAAATATATTCACTTTAAAATTTGGTTTGTATGTGTTGACATGATAAGATTCTGATCCAAAGATTAGTAACCTTGAAGATATTTTGTAAGGTGTCAAACCTGATGGTTTTGTTCTGATTTCCTTGCTAATTATCTTCACATAAATTTGATCTGTTGCATAATACTTCACTCTTTTTATGAACACTTATATAGTATATCCCAGTATGCTCAGGATAAATTCTAGAGATAGATAGATTTGGCATTAATCCCACCTGGAATTTTAGGAAGCTGAAACTGGGAGAAATTAAATATCTTCTTTAGGTCACCAAACTGGCTAATGGCTAGAAAATTGAATCAAGTTAGTTCAGCTCTAATGCAAGTCTCCTTTATGATTCTTATGCGTAGTTTTCTCATGAATACAGAGAGATAACTGCCATTTTCCTGTTGCCTTAACAAATACAGACTAAATGAGAAATTGTGAAATGGTATTGAAAATATTAAGATTAATATAAATAATGGCTAAAGGTAAAACACAATTATAAAATAACTGAGACTAGCATCAAAATTATTAAGAAACATGGATGTACTGGTATTGACTATCTCTTAGTTGGAGGGTTAGAATATATACCAGTTTCATGTTGTTCATATCTCTTTAACTAAATGTGATCAACAGTTATTCTTCCATTATACCATCATAGTAAACTTAATAATTACTTGTTTATATACTCACATAGTTTACAACTTTTTTGCCCATTCATATTACATGTAGTAGGCAAAGCACCATGCTGGTATTCTTTCAGTTGTGGAACGAAAGAACAACTTGGCAACAGATAAGAATATCATTTAAGTGTTTATGTTTATCTTGTTCACTACTCTTCTGCCCAATAAACTAACTGTGCCCAGTTCACTTATGGTAAGTTTGTTCCAGAGAGACAGACCTGCAACCTTCTGGTTAAGTGGTCTTTCTGTCGTATCATATTGTACCTGTTTGGGAAATAACTCATGAATTTAACTAACTAGAATGAGAATTTTAATGATTTACATATAAAAGAACCAATCTAAACTATGAACCCAGTTTTTCTGTTGGTGTTTTAGATATTATAGTATTCTCTTGAGAGTTGCCTAGGCATACTGTCTGCCAACAAGAAAATAAGCATTATTTTATAATAGGGATTATTTCCCAATCAAGTGTTCCCCTATGTGTTATGGAATTGTTCAATTATATGTATTCAACCTCTTCAATAAATACCTTTTTATTTGACATCTTTTCAAAAGAACTGAGCAATTACCTTATGAATTTAATGAATGAATGAAGTCAATCTAAATTATTATGCAAAAAATAAAACATTTTTCCCATAAACTTAGGGAGAGGTTGCTTATTTGATTGCTTTAATTTGCATTATGAGTTTTCATTTTACTCTGCAGTGTTTTTTCCAAAATAGAAAAAGCAGTACTTAAAATAATGCTCCTAAAAAGTGACTTTTTGATGTGATGGAATGAGTCAGTGGATCTTACTCGTGAGGTTTATGAGGTCAGGTTTATCTTCTGTAGGTAACCAAATAACTTAAGGAAAATATAAGCCATTAAAGGCAGGTTACATTATGTATTCCTGCACTATTTGTGTTAATTCTATCTACACCACTTATATCTTTTTACAACTTTTCAGCTTTTTCCTTAATTTTACACTTTATGTCTGGCTTTTGCAGTTTATTAAAACAGTGCAGTCAGCCTAATTGAAAGGAACAAGGGAGCTTCAACTTAGTCTTAAACTGAGATCAATCAATAGTATCAAAATAGTGTAATTTGTCCTTAATGAAAATCTCCTTTCTGGCAAAATCTCAAGAAATAGACTATTAGCATCTTGCCTATTAATACATGTCCCTGCATATTTAAGATTAAAAATAAACAAGATCTTTAAGCACTGACACTTTCTGGATCTTTCATCTAAACTTTTGAAAAGAACTTGTCTGTGATGATTCAATTCATCTTAAATAAACTAAAAGCAGTGAACTTAATAACTGACTGAGCTTCTGGTCTTTCTCTCACTGAGACTCAGGCTTCTAAGATGTAGTAGGATATCCAAGGAAGCAGCCTACTTACTCATCCTCTAGCTACTCAGAGTAACCCTCACTGAGTGCTATGATTGTGTCTTGCCAACTGGGTTTAAGTGTCTGTGAACTGAATAGCAAATGGAATATCTCTGGGGTACAACATCTTGTGCAGCATGCAAGGTACATTTTCATCACTGATACCTACGTGAATTTGTTTCTGCAGTTGCAATATCAGGAACAACTGAAACCTTAGATCTCCCCTTGTATCGTAGGTAAAGTCTTTCCCCCATCTTCACTTAATATATCTCATTTATTCCCCTGGTGTACTTTAGAATTGATAACTCCAATTGCACAAGGCCACACACGGCATCTGGAAGCATCTCTCTGTGTAGAAGGTGGATACTTCCCCGTCTGTTTGTTGAGGTGGCATAACCTTGGACTCTCTGTCATCTACAATATTTGTTACAAATTACTCTGGATACAAGTGTAAAATCAAGGTGGTCAATATTATATCTTCTGGGGAAATTACTGTGTTCTAGTAGGAAAGCTATAAATCTTGACTTCCTCTGTGATTATTTTCACTATGCTTTCCTAAATGAGTAGCTATTACCTGTAGTCATATATTTATAAGGGATGAGGGCTGAAACTGTGCAAATCATGGCACCAAGAATCAAGTTCCCTTGTTTCAGAATTATGTGAAAGAATAAAAACATGAGATAAATTCCAACGATAATCGGAAATCATTACTCATAATGATTTGGCTAACATTTCTTGACGACTAAGTGCCGAGCATTATGTTTCGTGTTTTTATACAATATATCATTTAAATATGTGATTCCAAAGAACAAAGATGACCTCACCAACAGAAGAAAGTTGGGCTGGAAAATACAGGTTTTATCTATAAAGTAGATGGTCTTTGGAAGGCAGAAAGTATTGCAAAGTGAGAGCAGAAAGGATCTTCAGTATCAAGAGTTCCTTTCTGGGTAAAAGGATGTAGAAGGCTGTCCCAGGGTGAAACAGTCCTGGGAGGGACAATCTGTCAACTGTGGGGGTGGTTCTCTGTACAAAAAAAAAAAAAAAAAAAAAATCTGTCCCACCATTCCTCGCTTTGGAGACCTGTTCCACTGCTGGAGAACTGCCACTCTCCAAGAAGCGCTCCAGTTTCTAGGGGAGTTCCTGGTAGGCTACAGCTGAAGAGACTGTCTCCTGGGCTATAAAACATTAGTCTGGAAAAATGATTTAAGGCCAGCAACAAGAAAGGTCAAGTATTTTCTCAAGGTCACATTCAGATCAAAACACCAGAGACGGATTTTAAGAACCTGGAGAATAAACCACAATGGATGCCTTGGAATAAAGCCTTGAAAAAACTCAGGTCCCATTACCCTGCCTATCTCCTTTGTCATCCTTCCCCCTACCTCATTTTTTGAGGAAATGCCTGCTTTGTGAAATTGTGGGTAAACAGATCTCTGGGCGCACTCAAAGGGTGGTTCTCGATCCCACTCTGAAGACGGCTGCCTCTGACTCCCTCTTGGCTTTCCTCATCTGACTTCGCCTCATTCCTAGCCACTCAATCAAAAGAGACACAGAGAGAGACTGACTTGGAAGGAGAACCAAAAGGAAAAGGAAACTAAAGTCGTTTTATTCTAGATGTTTTCGGACAGGTGTTCACGTCATTTCCAGATTCCATGAAGAGATAATCTCCAAGGTATCAGTCAAGTTAAAGAGACGGCACTTCTTCCCTCCCCCGCCCTTCACCACGCACCAGTGCCAGCCGAGGGAGGGGACGGCTGAGAGAAGAGGGAGGAAGGGGGAAAAGTGAGAGAAGCAAGATGAGAAAGGGGTGTTGAAGGGAGAGATGAAGGCAGGAGGAAAGGAGTGTTAGGGGTGGTGGCGAGCCTCTGGCGACGGCCCGCCCGCGCTCCGGACCCAGCCGGGCGCGGCCCCCGAGCCCCGCGGCGAGCAGCCAGCCCGCGGCCCCGAGAGCAGCCCGGACGCGCTACTGTCCGCCCGGCAGCGGCCGGCGCCCCGCGCGGTGGCCCCCGCCCGCGCGCGCCCGGACCTGGAGCGCCGCCTTCCCGGCTCCGGACTGCTGCGGGCCAGCGCTCCCGGTGAGTGTGCCGGTCTCGCCGGAGCCCGGAGCGCGAGTGGGGAAGCGGAGCGGGGGAGCCCCGGGCAGTGTCCGTCCTCGGCGGGAGGGCCAGGAAGCTCTGCGGGGCTGGAGCCTGATTCCTTTCCGACACTTCTTTGGGGTGAACGAGCAGCGCTGGAATTCAAGAATTGCCCTTCCCCACTCAGCCAGCTACCTCTGCTCCCTGGGGGCGAAGTTGCGGGGGGCGGGAGTGATTCTGGGCGGAGCAGGTGCTCCAGGCTGGGAGGGAGGGGCCCGACCTAGGCCCAAGGGCGAGGGGTGGCGGTCGGAGTCCGCGACACCCCACTTAGGGTGCCGGCTTCCGGCGCTCCTACCTTGAGGAGTCGCTGGGGTGGAGAGAGACCGGGCACCGGCCAGAATCCGGCACTGGAAGGACAGTAGAGTCTTCGCATCCATCCCCCGGTGGGATGATTCTGGGGGGAATGGTTAGAGAAATGTGAGGAGCCGGGAGGAGGCGTAGATTGGGAAAAAATAATGTTGCAGTTTTCTAACTTGACTTCCCGCGGGTACGACCCACTGAGGTAAAGGGCAGGAGAGAGCTTCCACCTCGCGGCCGCCAGGTGCCTGGGCGGCTGCAGGTCCTGCCCGGCAAAGGCAGGCGAGTTCCTGTTGGGGGGGCGGTTGAGCAAAGGAGAAAGGGGGTCTGAATGAGGGTTGATATTCAGGGTTCCGGTCCCCAAAGGGGCTGGGAAAGCCGCGTCTGTGAGCGCGGAAAGTTAGGAAATGAAACGCGGGAGATGAGGAGAGAATATATACGGAGAAGAGCATTTTGGGTGCCTCAAATGCCGAATGGGGCTTTTGGGTTACATCCACTTGCACGAAAGAGGCGGCCCCCGATAGCGCACTGGAGGAGAGCTAAGGATGCACTTCCACGCACTTTGGAAGAAACCTGAGAAGACTTCGTTTTCTGCATGTAAAGTATTTCCCCGGCACTTTGACGATGGTAATATAGTTAAGCTGATTAGTTCAATGAGCATTTAAGATGACATAAGCAGGAAGAGTCACCAGCTACTCATACCATTTTTTTCTGGAATATCTATGTAATCATTGCAGTTTGACTAAATTTTAGTGGGTGTACTATACCAAAAGCCAGGAAAATGAAACAAGTTCAAGATGGGTTTCACTCTGTTTCCATTTATATACAAATCTTTGAAATTTGATTTAGTGATCAAAAATCTAAATCCTTAAGTTTGAGTTGCCCCTTTTGTCCATGTATTTGCTGATGAAGGAGGACTGGACTCTGAGCTGGTTTTCACTGTGGAGTGAGAGTGTCAAGACACAGAGCTAATCTGAGGAAGCCTCTCCATCCCTCTGGGCTTACAATTGCTGTTCCTCCTCTTTCCCTCTGGCCCTCTCCAAACTCATAGGCAGGTTTGAGCATCATCACTGTATGTCTCCTCCAAGGCAAGGGTCGTTCTTGCTCCACCCCATTCAAATCTGTGTGTCACCGTTGCTCTTGATAACTAAAGTAGTTATTCACTATTTCCGATCAGAAGTGTTTTTCTATGCTTTAGGTAGATTGTTCATTAAACTCAGATGTTTCTAGAACAAATGTTATACTTGCCTGATATCAGCTTAGGAGTTCCCAGATGTGAAAAAACTTACTTTGTCCAAGATATTTTAATATATTTTCCCACACCTCCTATGATCAGAATGAGTCATTTGTCAAGCCTGGTCCACTGAGGCTTATTACAGAGCTAATGAGCGTAGTTATATCAAGTGTGTGTTCCCTTTCAGCAGTATATAATGAGCTCTGTTGGAAGGAAGGTTTAAAGAATAATGCCTGACTTTATCTCAGGCAAGTTTTATAGATGCCTGGGATTGAGGAATAGCACATTTGTAAAGGCAGCTTTTTCAGTTTTAAACAATAAATGTATTACTTAACTCGTTTTATAAAATTCTTAAGCATATTGTTCTTATAAAGACTATCATAAAGCTGCTGATAAAAATAATATACCACAACTTTCTTAGCATTTTTTTTTATTTTATTTATTTATTTATTTTTTTTGCTTTTAGTCTAGAATTGGGTGCATATCTCTTTTAGAAGACTTGCAAAATTACAACATAATTCTTAACTGGAAATGAGAGGAGTGATAGTTTGAATTTTCTTATCTACTAAGCATATGGTCCCTTTTGATTAACTATTACTGAAATCACTTCAAAGATTTTTAAAGGGCACTTTCTGGTATATTAGTAATAAATGGCTAGTGTAAAACAACATGGATGTGGTAATATTTAAAAGGCCATGGCAGGATTCTCTTTTTTTCAATATGAATTTAAGAAGTGGGAGGGATACTGTTTGAGGCAGAGTAGCCAAGATGTCATTTGTTGCTTCCTGATTGCTGTTAACTGAAAGCACTAATAATCCTTAGGTGATGGAGTCCTGAGACCCCTAGGGAAGCATCTGTAGTGATCTGATATAGAACCATAGTTCCTGTACCCCACAGTGAGAAACCTTGCTTTTCCATTCCCTCAGCCTTAAATTAGACAGGCAAGAAATACTTCTGCTCTGAAAGTGAGGAACTCCTGAAGTGCAGTAGGGAAACTCAGAACTGGCATCTGTAATGGAAATTATTACTTCCACTTGAGAGGTGCCTGGGCAATGCAGTCGGTTAACTGCCCGAGTCTTGGTTTCCGCATGGGTTTGATCTCAGGGTCATGATCTCGGGGGTGAGATCTAGCCCTGTGAGGGGCTCCATGCTCAGCAGGGAGTCTGCTTGAGATTCTCTCCCCCTCTCCCTTTGTCCCTCCTCACCTCACCCCCACTCTCTCTCTCTCTGAAATAAATAAATCTTAAAAAAAAAGAGAAATGATTACTTCCACTTGAAAAGGTGCAAAGAGAAATGTCAGAGCCTAGGACCGAAAATAAATAAGCAAAATTATATTAATGAGTGCACATAAGTATTAAAGCAGGGGGACTGGGGCGCCTGGGTGGCTCAGTCGTTAAGCGTCTGCCTTTGGCTCAGGGCGTGATCCCGGCGGCGTTCTGGGATCGAGCCCCGCATCGGGTTCCTCCCCTGGGAGCCTGCTTCTTCCTCTCCCACTCCCCCTGCTTGTGTTTCCTCTCTCGCTGGCTGTCTCTCTCTCTGTCAAAAAAATAAATAAAATCTTTAAAATAAATAAATAGATAAAAAATTAAGCAGGGGGACTGTATTGATCTAATAATTTCTCCAATTTCTTGGTGGTGTTTTCTTCTCTCAGAAGTAATAGGTGGCCTTTTAACCCATGGTGTGGAGTCTCTGTTTTCTTCTATGTACAATAGGAGGCCATTAAAGCATTTCTGGTGGGGAACAGTTTTACCAGGATCCTTTTGCTATTGTGTTGAAATAATTTTTTGTAAAGATAAGAGGGAAAGAAAAGAGGTTATTAGGAAGCTACTAGTTTCCAAGCCTCATATTTGACCAGAGTGATAGCAGTGGATATATCAAATCCTGGATATATTTGGAGGTAAAGGTGACAAGACTTCATGACGTATGAGATGTGGCTGCTGACAGAGGAAAGGAATCAAGGTTCATGCCTAGATATATAATCAGAGCAGCTGAAAGTGTGTGCTTGTCACCAACTGATATGGGAAGAATAAGGAAAAGCAGTTAAGTTTTGAGCAGCCTATTAGATCTTCAGATGCAAGCATCACAAGAGTAGTTGGGACAGAGCTCAGGGGAATAGAGTTGGAGGTAAAAATGTGTTAAGTCACTATTGTGTAAATGATACTTAGAACAATGGGGCTTTATGAAATGATTTAAGGAGAAAATGTATTTAAAGCATCAGACTGAGAAAAGAGCTCTAGAACAATCCAAAATATGGACACTGGAAAGAGTAGGAGCCAAAAAAGGAAACAGAAGGAGCAGTTAGTGAAATAGGAAGAAATCCAGAAGGGTGTAGTATCATGGAAGCCAGAAGTAGAAAGTATTTTTAAGAAGGAAGAAGTGAGGATCAGCTATGTTCAATGCTACAGAAGAGTTAAATTATATGAAGACACAGAATTACCTTGAAATTTTATTTGGCCTTGATAAGAGCTATTTCAGTTGAAATGGTGGTGATAAAAGATTGACCGATAAGGATTGAACAAAAACTGGTGACCTTGTGATTCCAGTCCAAGGAATTTATCTTACAGATATATTTGCACTTAGGAAAGATCATTTATGTTCCAAGTTACTCCCCACAGCTCTTTATACAGGTAAACAATTGAACGCAATAAGTACCTGTGAATAGAAAACAAGCCAAATAAACTATGTACATTCATTCAATGGAATACTATCGGGCTGTTCAAATTATTAAGGCAACTTTCTATGTACTATCGTGAAAAGATTTTCAAAATATATTAAAGAGAAAAAATTGCAATGCAGTGTGCATGGTACATTATCATTTATTAAAGAACAAAGAAAAATGAACCTATGTATGAAGTCATATATAAAAAAATGGATAATAGTGTTTGCCTACAGAGAGGAAAACTGAGCAGTAGGGTTCAATAATAAGAGGGAGATAAAGTTTTCTATATACTTTAATTTCTTTGAGTTATGTGCACAGTTATTCAAAATACTAAATAAAATTTTATACACAAATCTGAAAAAATTTTAATTTAAGATAATGAGGAAAAAGGAAAGAATGGGAGGTGAGGAAGTGAAAACTCTGTAAAAAATAGCTCTTTCAGGAAGAGGATAAAAAGTAGCTAGAGCAGGCCATTGAGATTTGTTTTTAAAATGGGAACATTAATGGAATTAGATCAATGAAACTGAACCAGCAACTATGGGAGCAAAGTCATTTAATAATTGGTGGGGGATAGCATTTCAGAACCTAGTGAGGGAGAGAACCAGCAACACTAGGAATAGGGACAGTGTGTTTTCCTACAAAGCCCCAGACCTGTATGAGTTCTTTGGTCAGCCTCCTAATTCTTAGCTCTAAGCACTGCTGCCCGCACTCCTTGAAGCTCTTCTAATTGATGCCACCGTAAAGTCTTAGTTCTAATGTCATTTGGACACAACCTCTCATCAAAGCTTTTCTTACCAGTGGTTGGCATTTTTCACCAGTGGTTGGCGTTCTCTCTAGTTCTCCAAAGCAGCCTCAGCACAGCTTGCCACCCTTCTCATAGCTCTGTCTCTGTCCCTGCCTCCTTTGTTCTCAGGATGATTCTTCTTTACTAGGAATTCAGACACTCCCAGGAATGAAGCTCCCTCCCCTCCTCCAACTTTTATATAATTGGCTGCTCAGCTACTCTCCTCTGCTCCAATCCTGTAGTCAAGCTGACCCCCCTCTGCTCTGGATCCTACAACTGCCCCATTCCAATCTGAACCTTGCTCATTAATCATTTCTTTTATCACCTGCAACTTTAACTTCTTCCTTATGTAATGACTCCATTGATTAAGTTTATTAAGATCATATCACTCTCATCCTTAAAACAAGCAAATAGAAAAAAAGACTGTCATGATCCTGAACAACCCTCTATCTAGTCTTATTCACTCCTTTTCTCAGCTTTTAGAAGAAAACTAATTTTTATTTCTTGCTATCATCTCCCCCCCTCCTATTAACTCCTTTCCCACCATACCCTGACTTCCACCCCTACCACCCCATGAAGCTCCTATGGCCACTGTCATCATATTTTTAAACCAGAGGCTACTGATCACGGAAACCCTAGCTTGCTAAGCTATGTAGGAGTAATTGACAAAGTTAACTATTAACTATCCATGCCTTCTCTTCCTTTAGACTCAAAGGTAACTTTCTTGCTCTTGAAGAAAGTTAGTGACAGTTTCTCTTGGTCCAGCTTGTCTTTGAATTTTACTTCTCCATTCATTTGGTGATCCTCTTCACCTGTCTATCCTTAGCTCTCTTCTCCATTCACTGCCATTTTTCTTATTCTCCATTGGTCAAAGATCCCTTTGAGAATCTAAAAACAAAAAGAAACAAACAACTATGGTATTTCTTCCCAGAAAAATAATTCACATAGATAGAAATATTTGCAGATAATTTTTTCAATGAGGAGACTCACTGAAGTGCATCCATGAGTATTAGGAATCCTTCCTATACCTTCTTATAAAATAATATCATTATCTACTGTGGTTTCAGTTACCTTCAAATGAGATGATGGGTCCCAGTTATTTCGAAAGTGAGGACTAATCTCCTTTCTTTCTTTTTTTTTTTTTTTTAAGATTTTATTTATTTATTCGACAGAGATAGAGACAGCCAGCGAGAGAGGGAACACAAGCAGGGGGAGTGGGAGAGGAAGAAGCAGGCTCATAGCGGAGGAGCCCGATGTGGGGCTCGATCCCGGAACGCCGGGATCACGCCCTGAGCCGAAGGCAGACGCTTAACCGCTGTGCCACCCAGGCACCCCTCCTTTCTAACATTGCCTATTAATGGTTCTCTTATGTGTCCAAGTCCCAACACATACTGCCTTCATAAGTTTTCCATACTTTCATACTACATTACTTCTTTACATAATTTCTCTTTAATTTGAATCAGATCTTAAAATATAAATAAATTATAATTTTCTTATCACTGCAGTTAGTGTAAAATCAATATTACTTCACAAATAATAGGCAATGATTAAAAAAGTAATACAACAACAAAAAAAGTAGTGATCTCATTAAATATCTATCAGGTATTTATTGCCAGCTAAAAGCCTTGAGCTTAAGGCCAACTTCCCCTCTGTTTATAAGGGAGATAGCAGAAGTTAAAAACAAATCTCCAACAAACAGCAACTCTCTCAAGGGCTTCAGCCAAAGGGAAAGAACACTGAAAAGGGAATGAATTCCTCACTTTGTGATACAGTGTTATTTAATGCCATGACCTAGTGCAAGGGAAGTCGTGTTGTATAGCCCTGTGGGACTTGGACTTGGGAAAATTTCCCTCTCTTCTGCATCAAGCAACATACCTGGAGATCACCATATGGACAGATGAATGACCTCTAGGTCCAGTCAACAGGCTCACAATTAAACTCATCTTTTTTCTCCCCTGAATGTGTAAGTCTCTTATATTCCATACCCCGTCAGAGGAACGCCCAGATTCCTTTTGTAAAATTTTTCTGCATACCCAGCCAAACTCAATCAATCTGATGGGTCTCTTGAATCTACTTTCCTGATCATCCCCTAACTTACTTGAACTCAATATGCCTGGCCTGGACCTTTTTAAGTGCCTTTAACCTCATCTCCTTGGACTAAGCCTTACCCCCATGAGTCATTTGTCCCATACTGTCACCAAATTAATTTTAGAGATTAGTTCTGTCCTACGCTTAAAATCCTTTGGTGGCTTCCCATTTCCTTCTGGGAGCGAGTCAAACTATTTAGCTCACTCATCTAGCCTTTGTTTATCTGGATTTCTGCTCCATCTTCCTTCCCACCACTCCACCTTGCCCATGGGCCAGCCATGCTTCAAGTAGGGAACTTCTCACACTCACCTCACACATGCAGTTTTCCTCTCTGTTGTCACTTAGCTCTGGATGTCCTTCCTTCTACCTGAAAATTCTTGGTCATTTGCCAAAATTCAGATTTATTTGTTTTCCTTTTCCAGACCCTTTCTTTAGCCGGAAAACAACTCACTCATGATCCCTGGTTATGACCCTTTTGCAAACTTCTGTGCTGTTCTCACCAGGCTATTTGTATCTTATTTATTTACATATGTCTTCTCTCCAAATAGACCAGTGAGTCCTTGGATGCCAGAATTGAGGCTTTTTCATCTCTGTTTCCCCTGACCGAATGAACCATAGTGTTTGGCATCAAGGGCATCAAAGGCAAACTTCTCTGACTCTCTTGTTGCTCACAGTGAAAACTCCTGTAAAGAAACCATGGCCTTGAACACTTCATAGATACCCTTGGGTGGGAGTGATTTTTGAAAAATCATTTCAAAAACGTCTCTTTCTCTATTCAGTGGTGTCTCTCTCTATGGCATTTCACTCTTTTGAACTATTTCACAAAATTAAAAGGCCAAAAAATTCAGAGAAGCTTCCTAATGTAATCTTCTATACCCACAATTTCCAAGACAGATGGCTGTTTTCTTATATAATGAAACCTCAGGGGAAGAATGTTATATAACTTCACTCAATAACCCACTTTAGTGTTCAACTACCTTTACTTTCTTACACAATATAAATTGACATTGCTGCGATCGCTGTTTTTTTATGAAGTGGACCGTATGTGGTTACATTATATCAATTTCTCATCTATTTCAAAATAATGTCAATGAACATTGAACAAAACTATCTCAATTAAATCGGAAATTATTAATAGTCACTCATCTTTTGCAAATGCCTGCCTCTTAGCTCTTCAAGAGGTCTTTGGCTCCAGTTCAGCTTGCATCTTTCCTCTCTTGTTATTTCTCCATCTTATAATTAGTATATATCATTGTATTTACACACTCATGGTGAGAACTGATGGGATAAAATCACCTTTGAGAGAGAGGTTTTATATAAGCAGAAACCAGTATATACACTAAAGCGGTCAAGGTTATGTGCAAATACTTAGCCATCAAAAGCGGTAATTTTAGAATTAGTTTTTTTAATCTTGCAACACATCACGTCTTGAGGTATTTGTCATATTTTTAAAAGTTTATAAAGTACGATTTTGTTTTCTGATTGCCGTAGCAAGCAAGATTCCTGCCTACTGCATAAATAGCTAAAACAATTTCAGGAAAAGACTGATTTGGCTCGTGCTTTCAAGCACGGGTGGTTTAGTTAGGTGGTACAAGTAATAATGAGTAGGTTAGTTGCGAATTTTCGTAACTTCTTATTAAATAATGTTTGAAATAATGAGTTCCAGATCTGGAAAGTGGTCCTTTCAGCATTCTGTCCGCGTATTATCCAGTGCAGCCACTGCCACACAACAGTAATAATCCAAGGCATCTTGCAGCTGTTCTTTGGCATCTTGGCAGCTGTGCTTGACAAGGCAAGGACCCTTCAATCTTCATAATTCTAGTTGAAGTAAAAGCAATGGAGCTCTCTATTCTTACATTGCATAACTAAATCTAGACTCTGTGATTTTGACCCTTTCTGTTTTGAGAAAAATAGCTTGAATTTTAAGTGCTCGAAGAACCATTTTCTCTCAAAGTCAGCTGTGGATTTTTCTTTCCCCTCTTTCCTGATAAAGTTCACTTAGCCACCATTACTAGTCCTAAAACATATCAGAAGAGAGAAACTCATATTCTTCCCTTCATAGGCATAATCCTGGAAAGGGCTTTCAAATGAATGGGTTAAAGTTCCGACAAACTTCTTTTTTGTCCTAAAGAAGATTACCAAGATATAGTAAAAATCTATGCAAGTGTCCTTTCTATGCGAATCCTCTCCATATACTCTGTCACTAAAAGCATTTGTGACCTTTCATTAAATATCATTTCTACCTCAGGACCTAAGTGGGGAAAATATGTCAAGATTGTTGCACTTTCTAAAAAGTATAGAAGTGTTTCTACCATTGTACAATTGTAGACAGAGCATAATTCTGCAGTGGCTAAAGAAGGTTACCTTAAAACCAGTATCACATGTTAGAACATTAGATTTTTTTGAAAAACATCTCATTAAATGTAAGATACAAATATGTAGAATTCACAGTGAAACAGTAGGGCAGTGTTTTCTGAATGAATAAATGTATGATTGTCTATAGCATGCAAAAGTGGTATTGGACTCACAAAATGAAAATGAAAAGTAGAAGAAATGCTCCTGCCCTGGACACAAATTAATCGAGTAGAAGCAAATTGACAAAATTAGAATTATACATAATTCCATAAGTTCAATCAGAATGGTTTGAGAATGAACTATTTGATAGTTTTTATACTTGCTTTCCAATGTATTATTATATTTTATCTTCACATCCGGCAGGAATGATTATCCCCATTTTACGGAAGAGGGATGTGATGCCCAGAGACTTAAATGGTTTGTCCTAAATGGTGGGACTGGCCTCGTGGTGGCGGGGGGTGGGAACCTGGGGCACAGATCCACATTTCATCTTGGCCCATTCATCTCCCAGCTATAGAATATATTGCCCTTTGGCCCTAAAGTGTTTGAGAAAAAACTATATCCTCCTCTGGTTTCTTTTTTAAAGTATATTTTATCATTTTCATTGCTAGGTTTAAAACAAAAATGAATTGCAAAATTTACACTTAAAACTGAAAAGTATTTTCTTTCATATTACTTTACAGATGCTTCTAATATACAAAATTGTGATTTGATTCTAATAACATTTTCCTCATTATTGAAAACATGAATATATAAAACTATTTAAAGAAAAAAAGTAAAAGTCTCCATAATTCTATCACAACATTCTCACAAGAATTGGGTATTCTATCTTAGTTTTTAACAAACTCTTGCTGAATTGATAACCAAAATTATCTATCTCAACTCCTGTTAATATTGGTGTATTTTTCCTTTGATTACTTATAAGGTTGAATATAATTTTTTTATTTTTATGGTCATTTGAATTTCTTCTTTTTGAATCATCTATCAGTGCTTTTTTTGCTTTTACAATGGACGTGTTTATGTTTTTCCAAAACCTTGTTATATGCTGCAAATTTTCCCCTTTGTTGATTGATACCTTTGAGCTTGTTCCATGGTAATTATTGATGGCACTTAAGTTTAAATTGTATGTCGTTCGACATTTCAATTTTTTACTTTAGTTTGGTTTTAGTTTCATGGAACCAGAAGGAAGTTTACAACTTTCCATCCCAAGGTCAGTTGGATATATGTTGATATTCTCCAATATTTATGATCTTATTTTCTTTATTTTTTATTATGTTCAGTTAGCCAACATATAGTACATCATTAGTTTTGGATGTAGTGTTCAATGATTCATTATTTGTATATAACACCCAGTGCTCATCACAATACATGTACTCCTTAATATCCTTCACCCAGTTACCCCATCCCCCCACCCACTTCCCTTTCTGCAACCCTCAGTTTGTTTCCCTGGAGTCCAGAGTCTCTCTCATGGTTTATCTCCCTCTCTGATTTCTTCCCATTTAGTTTTCCTCCCTTCCCTTGCGGCCCTCCGCATTATTCCTTCCTTACATTCCACAGAAGAGTGAAACCACATGATAATTGTCCTTCTTTGCTTGACTTACTTCACTTAATGTAATCCCCTCCAGTTCCATCCATGTCAATGCAAAAGGTAGGATCTTAATTTCTCTTTAGCTCTTTGTTCAACCTTTAATTCATTTTTATATATCCTGTATGTCCTTTTTTTCCAAAGATTTACCCTATTGTCGTAATACCATGTTTTGAAAAGTCATTCTATCTCCACTGGTATGAAATATTAAATCTATCATCTTCTAGATGCTTCTGTTTGCAGTGATCAGTTCTGTTTCATTGCTGTCTCTCAATGGTTCTAGTACCTGCACTACTTTTAGTTATGGTGAATTGTGCATTATTTTAGCAACTTTTTTTTTTTAAAGATTTTATTTATTTATTTGACAGAGAGAGAGAGACAGCCAGCGAGAGAGGGAACACAAGCAGGGGGAGTGGGAGAGGAAGAAGCAGGCTCCCAGCAGAGGAGCCTGATGTGGGGCTCGATCCCAGGACCCTGGGATCACACCTTGAGCCGAAGGCAGACGCTTAACAACTGAGCCACCCAGGCGCCCCTATTATTTTGAGCCACCCAGGTGCCCCTATTATTTTAGCAACTTTTTGGCAAGGGTTTTCTATCATTCTTCTCCAGAATTTTGTGTATTTTTCCTGTTTGTTCCCCTTTAATGAGCATGGGCAATTTTCTGAGATATCAAAAAAGTTAAGATTTTTATTGGCATAAGCATTTTGAGTACATTTAATGTGAAAGGACTGACTGGGATTTCCCACGGAGGAATACGATATCTCTCAATTTATTTAGGATTTGTTTCATGCTGTGAATAAAGTTTTATAATTGCCTTCTCATGGGTTCTACACATTTCTTATTTCGGTTGTTCCTAGGTATTTTATGTTATGGAATATTAATATGACTTATGATTATTTCTTATCACATCTCTTTGTGGTTATGGCTAGTTCACAGAAAAGCCACTTACTTATATTCATTTATCTTTAATCTATTTAATTGGCTAAATTCTTGTTATGTAAATAGATTTTTTTATTCTCTTGGTTATTTAAAATAGACAATAATATATTCTGAATCCAAAAATTTTGTCTGTTTCATGTTTTAAGCAAAGACAATAGTAGATAATTGTATTTATAAAGGTATTCCATTAGAATTACTAAATATCATTCTCAATAGTACAAACCAAATAGTGTACCATTGAATTCTAATGTTCTTCTTTAATTTAAAAGTTATTTTGAAGAAGCCATTATGGGTGACAAAGTTTTAGGTTTTGTGTTTAAATATTTTCAGTTGATGCTTATTTTATTAATATATTGTGTCCAGAAAATGTGGCCAGCATGATTTCTATTTGAGATGCATATGTAAGGTTTTCTTTTTGATTTATATATGTTTAATTTGTGTAAAATATCACTGCATGTTTGAAAGAGTGAATTATGTGTTGTGTATGGCACTAAAATTTAGCATTATATTCATCACTTCTATACTCTTGTTACTTTATATGATTAATCTGTTACTTATTTATAGAGAGATCCATTATAGTTTCCCTTTATAATTACATTTGTCTATTTCCCAGTGCATATCCAAGTTACTTTTTTTTGTATATTGTGGTGCTTGATTATTGGTTTTTTTATATGAAATTTACTTTCTCTTTTTTTTTTCATTGATTTCATCTCGTTTCATATTAGCCTTCTTGTCCTTCTTTTCTTTAGGTTTGCCTCAAGTTTGTTGGCCCGAATCATATTTGAATTTTTCTTACAAACAAAATATTACTAGCTTTTATTTTTACCAAATCTGGATACTCTTGATCTGGATATTTTTCCCTTTTAATAAATGAGCTTACCTTACATTTTTAATTAGCTACTTTAAATATCACATTCTATTATATCTAGACCAAAATTTTTTCAGTGTTTTTTTCTTTTTTCTTTTGTCACTATCTTTTGATGATGATGGATAATTTCTTGATTTGTTTATTCTTTTTGATATCATAGCCAAGTAGAGTTGATGTGTATTGTATTAGAAATTGATATAGGTCATTTTTTAAATTTGTTATCATTTCCAAGATTGTAAATGAAAGGAACAAATGGTTTGGTTTTTTTCAGGACATTCAGTAGAATTCTGTTGTGGACGGAAGCATTCCTACAGACAAGTGCTCAAACTACTTGATTCAATAGCTCTTGGCACAACTACACATTTAAGTTGCAATTTTAAAAAGGGGCAAAGTAGGGCTATGAATAAGTAAGGGGGGAAAGGAAACTGATGGGTTTTATTTTGTAATAGTGGGAGGTCTTTGAAGCATAAAGGACATGACAATAATGTTTCAAATGTCAACAGATGAAAACTCAGCTCTGAAAGATACATGATAGTAAAGGAAAGAGATTAATGTTAAAAAAATTTTTTAATGCTTTTAAAGATTTTGGATGAAAATGTTTTGACTAGTGGTGTTCTGGTAAATGTTTATTAACCGACAGGGGGAGGGAGAGCAAGAGCCCAGATTTGTAGAGTTTGCCGACCTTCGTAGTGCAAACAATATAAATGCTCCTGAAATAATCAGTTCCAAACTACCAGCTCACGTGAAGTCACTGAACACAGCTCAGTGGGAAGAAATGTGCCCAATGACTTTTAGCCAGTGGGAGCCAACTACAGCATACCTCTAGTATAATCTTTGTCACATTTTTTTTAAACGATTACTAGGCTTTATCAGATCTAACTGGTAAAAATAAAGGATTTTTTTTACCTGGTGGTATGTACTTTCATATTTAAAGTAATGAGTAAGGCCGTGTGGTACAATTCAAAGTGATTGAGACCATTAGGATCAGAAGCTGATGGACTTCAATCTTAGCACCATCACTTAGTGTGTGATTTTAGCAAAATTATCCAATTTAGCTAAGCCTTGATATATTCATCTGTAAAATTCTGAGTAACAAAAGCTATTTCACAGACATCTTTTGATGACTGAAAGGTACAATAAATAAGAATGTAGCTGATGTATAAGTAGATAATAAATAATCTTTTTCTCCATCTTCTGTACTATTCATTTCCTTCTTCTTGTCCTTACTCATTAGAAAGTAGAAAAGTGAGGTCAGAATTGATGCAATATAATTAGTAAAGAAATGGTCATGTCTCTAGTGTTGGCACACCTATGTAGCAACCTAAGAAATAGCTTTTAGGGGTCCCTGGGTGGTGTAGTCGGTTAAGTGTCCAACTCTTGGTTTCTGCTCAGGTCATCATCTCAGGGTTGTGAGATTGAGCCCCATGTCAGGTTCTGAGCTCAGTGGGGAGTCTGCTTGAGACACTTTCTCCCATCCCTCTGCTCTTCTCCCTGCCCTGCCCATGTGAGTTCTCTTTCTTTCAAATAAATAAGTAAGTCTTTTAAAAACTGGCTTTTATATTGGAGGGAGAATTCCTGAGAAATGCAGACACCACAGGAAGAATTCAAGAAGAATCACCTACATTTGTTTGTTTCTATCTTTGAAGTGTCAAAATAAAATAAGCACAAAACTTTGAAGAAGCTAGGGGGCAATGGCACTGGGATAATCTTTATGACTTGATGTCATTGCTCATCAATTTGCAGCCTCTGTAGTGAAGGAAAGGGAAAACAAAGAATGTAGAAAGGGTATTGAGTGGATCAACCTATGTATGGTATTTGCCACAAAAATATAATTCTGCAAAAAGTAGAAAATATATGTCATGGGAATGCATGGAAGAAAATAACTTCTGGCTATAATAAACAGGAAAGACTTAAAAGCCTGACATTTAAAATGATATTTGCAGGATTTCGATGAATAGAAATTGTTGGATTTGGGGCATTTTCAGTGAATCAAAAAAAAAGAATGAATTAACACAGAAATATATGAGATTTTTTTAATGAAAAAGTGAATAACCTAATGTATTTCAAATGCAAACTAGACCCAGGGTAGGATCAGGAGATATACTACAAAAGTAGCTTGGTACCCAATCAACAAATAAGCCTACGTGAGATTTTCTATTTTGTATATAATTAACATCTTTGAAGATGCATACACTATATTAGCTGCTTTATATATGTTTTTATTTAAACCCCAAATCAATACTAAAAAGAAAACATAATCTCATTTTATGGAACAGGAACCTACTGTCTATTATACGTGGATGATCTAGGGTTACACAACTTAACAACAGAGAGACATTTGAAAGGTTTCGACCAGGGAAGTAACATGATGGGGGTGCAAATTCTTAGATATTTGATGTGTGCTAATTAAAATTCTTAATTTACTCTACACCAAATGTAAAATTAGAAGCTATTGATTACTAAGGCAGGGAGGCGTCATTCTTCATGTAGCAGGTGATGATGTCTTAGTAGATTTTCTTATGAAAGCAAGAGTGACCGCCCTAGCATTTCACTTCCTCCCCCTTAACAACATATCATTGAAGGTGCTTTTGCCCTTTCTGGAATATAAAACCAAAATTATCTAGGTAATTATCTCAGGATTATTATCCAAATTTTCATTGAGGGATAAGTTAGCCCATCTACTCTCCTTCAGTGATCAGTTTGGATTAATTTTTCAGTTTCATTTGCAGAGAACCACGCCTTAAGGAAATTTAAAACATGATAAGAGAATGTGATTAAGCAAAGAACATGTACAAATATATGATTCGAGTTAAGAGGAAGGACTTAGTTGAATGGCTAGGGAGATATTCTCTTGTAATTGTTCTTACTGAAATCCCCAGTGACCTCCAAACTGATAAATTCAGAAAACAATCTTCAACTTTCATCCTGTCCTATCGCTTGGCAGTATTTGCTATAATTTACAGAAGTTACTTCTGTTTTTTAAAAAAACCACTTATTGGGGGTGCCTGGGTGGCACAGCGGTTAAGCGTCTGCCTTCGGCTCAGGGTGTGATCCTGTCGTTATGGGATCGAGCCCCACATCAGGCTCTTCCGCTATGAGCCTGCTTCTTCCTCTCCCACTCCCCCTGCTTGTGTTCCCTCTCTCACTGGCTGTCTCTGTCTCTGTCAAATTAATAAAAAAAATCTTTAAAAAAAAAAAAACCACTTATTGGGGGTGTAATTGGCATATAAAAAGCAGTAAATACTTAAAGTATGTATACAACTTGATGTGTTTGAAGTTAAGTACACATCTGTGAAACCATCACTACAATCTGTCATAAACATATCCATCAATTCCAAAAGTTTTATCTTGCCCTCTTTAGTATTTTTTGGTAATAAGGACACATAACATAAGATCTACCTTCTTAGCAAATTTTAAAGTATACAGTACAGTATTATTAATATAGGTGCTATGCTGTTCAGTACATCTCTAGGACGTATTCATCTCCCATAACTGAAACTTGGTACCTTTTAACTAATGCCTCCCCATTTACTCCTCCCCCCTAGGCCCTGGCAATCACCATTCTGCTCTCTGCTTTTATGAGTTTGATTGTTTTAGATTCTCCATATAAAAAGGATCATGTAATAGTTGTCCTTTAGTGACTGGCTTTTTTCCATTAAGATAATGTCCTACATGTCTATTCATGTTGTTGTGAATGGCAGGATTTCCTTCTTTTTAAGGCTGAATAATATCCATTGTGTGTGTATGTATAACTGTATATATATATTATATATAATATATAAATGTGTATATATGTATACATATACACATTTATACATCCAAAGGAATTAAAGAAAATAAAGGAATTAAAGTATTATTCACAAAACCAAGATCAAGAAACAACCCAATGTCCATCAACAGAGGAGTGAATAAAGAACATGATTATATATATATTATATATAATATATAAATTGCTTTGGCTATGTAGGACCTTTTGTGGTTCCATATGAATTTTTAGGATTGTTTTTCCTATTCTCTGAAAAATGACATTGGGATTTTGATAAGGATTGCACTGAATCTGTAGATTGCTTTGGGTGGTATGGACATTTTAATAATATTAACTCTTCCAGTGCATGAACACAGAATGTCTTTGCAGTTATTTGTGTCTGCTTTTTCTTTAATCAGTATTTTATAGCTTTCAGTGTATGTGTCCTCTACCTCCTTGGTTAAGTTTTCTTTTTCTTTCTTTCTTTCTTTCTTTCTTTCTTTCTTTCTTTCTTTCTTTCTTTCTTTCTTTTTTTCTTTTTAAAGATTTATCCATTTATTTGAGGGAGAGAAAGAGAAAGAGAGCCTGAGTGGAGGGAGGGGCAGAGGGAGAGAGAATCCTCAAGCAGACTCCCCACTGAGCTCCCCACTGAGCCTGATGTGGGGCTCAGTCCCATGACCCTGAGATCATGGCCTGAGCCGAAATCAAGAGCCAGCCACTTAACTAAGACACCGAGGCACCCCTAGTTAAGCTGATTTCTTAATATTTTGTTCTTTTTGATTCTGTTGTCAATGGGATTGTTTTTGTAATTTCCTTTTCAGATAGCACATTGTTGGTTTATAGAAACACATGTAATTTTTATATACTGATTTTGTATCCTGCAACTCTGAATTCATTTTTTAGTTCTAATCAAATTGTCAATAAAAAAGCATCTTTGATAGTGATAGTGACTTTCTGAATGGTTATAAATAGGATTGGAAGTAATAAAAAAACTGATGCCCAGTAAGAGGAGTCAGGCAGTGGTCCTTATCATCCGCCCCCATTACAAAATTTCTACATAGAATAGTGTGCATTTTAGCTAGCAAAACATCCTTTCCAAGTCCTTGAAACTACGCTAGTTGGAAGCGCTACACTTGTCGAACTGCTGAGAGCTCCAGCTTTTTATTATCGTTCTGTTCTGTGTGAACTAAGCAATGCTTTTGGCATCCTACAAACTGTTAAATTTTACAAATGAGCTGCACAGCTGGAATGTGACTCGACCTCTGCTTCTGGCGATCTTTCAGATGCTTCATTCCAAGTGACATAAAGGAAGTTTTAATCTAAAAAGTTAAAGAAGACAAAGGGTAAGATTACTAAGGTGTTTCAAAATACATGTCAAATTTGTCACCATTCATTGCTTTAGCAGATGCCGTGTCGGTACTACTGCTCATGTCACTGATGGAGCCATGCTATATAAAGCATAGCGCTGTCAAAGCCAAGAGAGCTAATAGAAGGATATTCTTTGTCAGACATGGAATTGACAAGTACATGTTCTGTGGGAACTGTCTGATAACCTTCAGAATGGCACTCTGCTTTTACGGGATCCTGAAGAGACACCATTATCAGGAAGGAAAACAAGAGTTCTTGTGATTTATTTTTGGTTGCTTTAAAGAATTATTCAAATGTGGGGCACCTGGGTGGCTCAGTGGGTTAAGCATCTGCCTTTGGCTCAGGTCCTGGGATCGAGTCCCACATCGGATTCCCTGCTCATCGGGAAAGCTGCTTCTCCCTCCCCACTCCACCCACCCTGCTTGTGCTCTCTCTCTCTCTCAAATAAATAAGTAAAATTTAAAAAAAAGAATTATACAAATGCTGTGTAACTCTGGGAATTCTGCACATACTTATTCGCTTCATGTTTGAAGAGCTCTCAACAGAGAGACCTTCGCTTACATGTAAAGCAACCCTCTGAATGAATTAGAAAAACTGTCAAGTGCTGTACTAGGTACATGCATATGTAAGACACACACCTTCAGGTTTTTTCCCAAGTATTGACAGTACTGATACCAACTGACACAGAGTCCAGAGAGTTTGTGATAGGAACTTTAAAAATAATCCATGTACAAGGCAATGGGACTGATGTCAGGGTGACAGTGAAGAGTCCAGCCCACCGTTTAGCATAGCGAGGTTGCATATTTCCTGTTTGTCAAAGGAAAATCTGGATGATTCTGTATTTGAGACATCCTGCAAGTACCACACCATGAAGTCTGCTCACAGAGTCAGGCAACTCCAGAAGTAAAAGGATCTGTGGAGCAGGAGGAATGCGGAAGATGACAGCATAGTCCTAAATGTCATCCCAGACCTCCACTTGATCCACAGGAGACCTGCAACCCTACCCCGCCAAAGAGTGGGCCTTCAGCCTCCTCCATGCCACGCCTCCTTCAGCCCCCTCTTCCCTCCCCTCCTATCCCTTCCTCTCTCTCGTTATGGTTTCCCCTGTTTGTGTATCCCACAGACATACCATTGAGTCTATAGGCTAAACCAATATGCAACTAGTAAACAAATCTAGAGCAAAATATTTAAGGAGGCATTTACTCTCAGGGCTCTGTCTGTACCGCCTTCAGTTTTGCTCACTAGGAACCTTACTTGTTTCATCTCAGTTGCACATGTGAGGGAAGGGTATAATGGGGCGTCTTAGTTCAAAATGGTACAACAAAGTACCATAGACTGAGTGGCTTACAAACAACAGAAATTTATTTCTCACAGTTCTGGAGGCTGGGAAGTCTCAGATCAAAGTGTTCACAGATTCGGTGTCCAGAGAGCTTGTTTCCCGGTTTATAGATGGCTGTCTTCTCCCTTCTTCTAATCCTCCCAGGGTCTGGGGTCTCTTTTTTAAGGGCACTAATCCCATTCGTAAGTGTTCATGACCTAATCACTTCCCAAAGGCCCCACCTCCTAATACCATTATATTGGGGGTCAGATTTCAACATAACAAATTTGGGGGAGACAGAAACATTCAGTCTGTAGCGTGGGGTATCTTTGGGCTCTTCTCTGTATGCACTGCAGGAATTTGACTAGCTTTCGCAACTTACTGAAACTTACAGTACCTTATCATTAGATTTATATACTTATATATTGGTTCTTGTTGCCTTCTGGCTTCAGCTTTAGTCTAAAATTCTAGGGAACAAGAAAAATATCCTTTAACTTCTTGTTACCCATAGAACAGCAAAGAGAGTTTATGTCACGTTTTTCACTGTTATAAACAGTTCAATGAATTGTCTCATATGCATACGATTTTACTTCATTTAAATTATTTCTTCATGATAAATATCCAGCAGTAGGATTACTAGTCAAATGATATGAACGTTATTGGGACCCGTTGCCGATTGCCAATGTTCCTTTGAAAAGAATTTTACCAATTGTCACTATAAATTTATATGGTTATATTCATTTCTCCACAACCTGATACACATATAAGTATTTTAATTGCTAATCCAATTGGCATAAGATGATAAGATTTTATTCTCAACTCTTGAATATTTTTATATATTTATGTCAATTGGTTTATCTTTGGCTTATTTTTATAGGGCAGTTTTATTTTTCATCTAGTCTGTGAGTTTGGATCTTTTGAATTCATAGAAGAATACTAGAATTTTAGTAAATTACCTCATTATCTAGACTCTCTATTATTTTTTCTCTTCTTTTTTTCTTTGACATCACCATTATAGTGCTTTTCCTTTTCAAACTATCTTCTGGTTTTGGGGTTTTTTTCCCCCGTTCATGCTGGGTATGGTGAATTGTAGAAAGAAAGAAAACTGAAAGATTAAATAATTTATTATTTATTAATAAAAAACTTCATTATTAAGTAGTATCTCCGTCACACCAACATACACGATCATAAAGTTTTAATGTTTGTAATAAGAATATAAAAGAACATTAGCTATATGAAGTAAAATATTTTTCTATTTTATAAATTCCCTAAGATGAGATTCAGTATTAATTAGTATTTCAACCAAATCTGTGCTTAATATTGACAAACTACAGACTTTAGTAAAATTAGGAAAAATTTAATATTAAATGTGAAAAATTAATTCAAATTTATTGGACCTCTTAATTCTAATTTTTAACTTTGATATTCTGCTTTTTTGCATTTGTGTGTGGATATTTTTATTTCTTTTTGAGCAACCCAACTTTGGGAAGTAATAATAATGAGCAAGTCTAAATCTTAGAATCTGAAAGACAAAAGTGAAAGAAGTAGACATGAATAGATTTTCAATAACATTAGTTTCCTAGAATTATGAACCATTTTACCATGATTTATACTTATATTCAGAGAATGGGATATATTGCTCACTGCCATCTCCAAGATGTTGAGAAACTTGCAATAAGATGGTCCCATACCATCAAAGATGCAATTAGATATTTGGAAATATAGTAATATATTGTTTTAGAATAATTACTTAGTAGCACTTCATAAAAAGTTGGATCATATTTTTACATTCTTTTAATTTAAGAGATAAATTTTAAATCATAAATTTGAGAGTTGATACTGATACACTTGTTTAAAATCAACCTCATAAATGTGTTATTTTTTTTGTTACTATTAATGTTACTAGTTTCTATCTTAAAGGCAAAGGAATAAACCCAAAATAAAGTGGCTGAGATTTATAAATTTGACCAGCAGTATTTATTACCCTATTTATATTTTGTAAGTTTTGCATGACCATTTGAATACTAACTCAAGTAAATCAAATTTTAAGTTTATCTTGAATGGCACTAAATATGATCCAATCAAAAGTTAGTGTAAAGACTCTGGAACATGTCAAATAAAACAATTTTTTTAATTGAAGTTTACTCCATTGATTTCCTGACTAACTGATTAAGACAAGCAGAAATAGGATTGGCAGTTTTAAAACAAAGACTTAAAATAAGCTACATTTATACAATCCTTATATTTTCCAAATTACTTCCAAGTACATTATCTTCTTTGATTTTCTTATCAACTCTATGAATTACAAAAGACCAAAATTATAGGTTTCTTTTTTTTTTTCCATTAGAAATTGACCTCAGCTGACATAGCCAGCAATCTTATGGTATTCTACCCTTAATCCCACAAAGCATGGAATGTAGTATGCTACTAGCTTATTCTATATTAAATGTTAACAATTTGATGTCCCACAGCTGCTAGAAAAGAGCCTTCCCATAACCCCTTAAATCTCAAAATATTTGTGATTGCCTTTCCATTACTGATAACACTAGTTCTGCTCCCCTGTGTAGAATAAGTAGTATCTTTTTTTTCTTTTTTTAAAGAGAGAGAGAGTGTGTGTGAGTGAGAGGGCACCAGCCCAGGGGAGAAGCAGAGAAAGAAGACTCCCCCCCTGAGCAGGGAGCCCAATGCAGGGCTCAATCCCAGGAGCCTGGGATCATGACCTGAGCCAAAGGCAGACGCTTAACCCACTGAGCCACATAGGTGCCCTGAATAAATAGTTTCATAAGGAGCAGGGCAATGAACCCATTCTCCCAAGTGTCATAATTAAATTTGCTCTCAGTTCTCTAATTGATTGTCTAATCCAATGTCTGGTAGATGTTGATAAATGTTAATTACAAAAAGAATAGCCAAATATCCTTATTTAATATGCATTGTATAACACAGCTATTATAGTTTATAATCTCTCTCTCTCTCTCTCTCACACACACACACACACACACACACACAGGTCTTTTTCTCTTCTTTGACTTCTAAACCTGAGGTTTCACTTTTAAAAGTGGCTATTGGTGGTGATGGAAGAGGAGGGGCTACAGCTACAGCAATACATCAGAGCCAGGGTATAGATGGCAGAAAAAGTTTTAAGAGAATCAAAAAGAAATAATTTGCATCATTCTTTTTTTTTTTTATTTATTTAAGGAGGAGCTAAGAAGAGAGGGTGAGATTAAAGCGGACTGTGAGCTTCTAGCGGACTTCTCACAAGAGCAGGAACATGAGGAGGCAGAGTGGTGATGAAAACCAATAATTCAATCTATCACAATATGGTGAGCATTCTCAGATTTAAATGATGAAGAAAAATAAGTTGTGAATTAGGGAGAATATGATAAAAACAATGTGATAAATCAAGGAACTAAAGCAGATGGGACACTGGGGGGATGAAAATCATGAGTACTGTTTCCAGGAAAGGCCACCACCATTGGCTAATCAGTTCACTTATGGCCGGTAGGGTTTAAAGATGCAAGGAGGATAGACCCAAGACCCTGCTGGAAGAAGATAGGGTAGAGACTTAGAAATGTTGCTAAGAGAACAGTTGAGTGAGTGAACATGGATCAAAGAAGTGAATTAAAAGAAATGCTTCTAGAAAATGAAAAATAGACGTAAAATACTGTATCAGAAAGAAAACCTTCAGAATTTCAGATTTAGCAAAGAATTTTAATCATCATCATCATCATCACTTGGAAAATCCAAATTTTCATTTTATTATTTGGAGGGATGATAGTTATCTCTAATAGAATGACAAATCTGTTTTAGCTCTTCTCTCCGTGTTTCTGCAACTGTTAGACGTAATGGTCAAAGTAAAGTATTTTACTCCCAGCTCCTGCTTAGCTTGCTCAGGCTGCTTACTGCCCAGTGCGAAGGGACCATTCATACCTTACCCATGCAGTACACAGTCCGCCAACCCATACACCTGCCTCTCTGATTCTAAGTATAAATAAGAGACCAAATCACATAACAAATGGTGTGATCTTGGGAAGAGCAATGGATTAAGAGTCATAAGATCCTCATTCAGGTCATATACACCTAGCAGGATGACATCATTCAAATCAGTCAGCCTCTCTGAATCCCATTGTGCTTATTAGCAAAATGATGATAATAATATTTACCTTCCAAACCTTACACAGTTGTCTGAGTTAATCAAAGAATGTTTCATAAAATTTCAAGTTGTATAGAAATGCATATTATTTATAGAAATGCAGGATATTAACGCAACCATAAGATGGATTCTGTTGCCATGTATATGGATTTTAATAGTTTTTTTAAGAGACAGTCTGGCATACTATATCATGTAAGCTACAATTCCAAGCTAGAAGTATTTGTTTAATAATTAAACTTTTTTGTTGTTGTTAAATGGATAGCCAAAATGTTACCGTCTGTGAAAAATACTTTTAAATTTATACTAATTTGTAATTCTATATATTACATTTTAAAATCCCAGTGGTCTCCAGTCTCCTTAATATTCTTTTTAAAAGGTTTTTATTTTCCCAATGTGTTGATTCTCAGTTGTGATAGAGAATATCAACAATTTATAAGCTGTAGTGGGTTGCCAGTTTAGACTTACAGAGAAGTAGTGTAGAAAGCAGAGGTATTCTGTTTCAAGAGCTCTTGCTCATGCTGTCTACTTTGCAATTCATCGTCCTCTTCAGGACCTCGAGATGTAGGAATGCTCTAGGAGTCTCAGCCCTCTTCCCTTCTTTATCCACATCCATATTCTCAACTGTTTCCATGGCTTAAAAAAATTTACATAGGCAGAAGTTTTCCAGATTTATAGCCCCAGTCCTGAATTTCCCATGACCTCTAGACTTAGACACCAAATTGCTCTGCACCGTCTTTGTACGTCCAGTCTACATCTCCAGATCAACCTCTCAGTGTTTGACCTAAAATTGTTTCTCCCCAGTTTTTCCCCATTTTTCCTATAGTGCCACTAAACCCTTGGTTGCTTAAGTCAAAAATATGGTGTCACTCATAACTCCTTCCTTTCCTTCTCATCCTCATCCAATCCATCAACAAGTCCTACTGATTCTACTGTAATATATATCCCTTATCATGCCCTGTAAAGTGCTATATGATCAGATCCCTGGCCACTATTTTAAGCTCATCTATGTAAAACAGGCCCTTTTCCTTGTTACTCTTCATAGCACAAAACCCTCTTGAAAATTATATTTCTATTTTTGTGGGGTTTTTTTAAATTGTCTCTCTCCTCTATTAGGAAAGGACTTGTCCAGTTTTATTCTCAGGTCCATACCTACAATGCTGCCTGGCACAATAATACTTGTGAATGAATTAATTCACAGCCATTGTATGAATCCATCCATGGAAACAGGCTTGGAATCCACAGGAATCAGATTAATAGCTGCACGTGATCATCAATGTGCTAGGTGAGCTTCCATCGATGCATTCTTTGTTTATGAGGTACATTCTGGGCATTCCTTTTGAACACAGAGAACCAAAAATATCATATTGATTCAAAGATATAATTCTACCTATTTTCAACTCAGGGTAATTCTATAAGAATGGAAGCTCTCAAAAACTAAGAAAGGGAAAGTCATTTTTGTTTTTGTTTGAATTATTCATCTCTCCAACTTTCACCCTACCTCCTGAACGTTTCTACTTAGGATCACCCTTCGTCTTTTCCCTCATAGTGGAAAATGGTGTTTAGACTTAGTGATAGTGATCATGAGAAGTAATATCATGCCAAATCCTTTCAAATTGTGCGGTAGCTAAAGCACATAAAAATACATCATGGTGGGGAAAAAATGTCATGGTGGTAAATCTGTTTTCCGACTCTTCAAACCTCTTATTTGCCCTGACAGCTTTGCAGACCATAGCCACCATACAGTAACTTTGCAGAGTGGATCTACATATCTCTTACCAGAAAAGTAGTGTCTACTTCAGATCTTTAAGTTGTATTTGAAATATTTAAATGATCCCAAATAATAAGTTGTCTGAACCTGATTGATAATGAGTTCTATAGTGTACTATGGTGTTCATTTGCTTGGGCTTGCAATAATTAATGACCAGTAAATGTATGAAATGTGGTATGGTAAAATCTCTGCTTCTTCTTTCCTGAATTTATGAATAATTACTGAAGTATGTCTCATTGTTTTCAGGTCAAATTTAATCTCCTAATCATGGAGCTTGTACCTCCTCCCATATTCTATATGTTGGTTAATGGTACCTTTTTTTATCCAGTCTCTCAAGCCAGAACATTCATTTTTTAATGCCCAGCTTTCCTTCATTTCCTGTATGTATTGGGTCACCATATCCTCTCAGTTCTGCTTACAAAATATCTCTGGCATCTATTCCCTTTTCTCCAGCACTGTGACTTCTTTGAAAGATTGACCCATTCTTGCCTCAGAGGTGTATTGACCTGGGTTCTGCCTGCACCACACCTTCCCTATAAAACCAGAGAGAGGTCAGCTCAGAATCATGTCCCTGAGAGGCAGTAAGGTTTGGGAATGGTGGGTTGGAGAGATGCTGCATAGAGATAGGAGATTCTACAAAAAGAGTGTAAGTGATGATACCAGACAGGCAGGGTTTCAGATCCTGTCTCTACCTCTACCAGTGGTATCATCCTGGGCAAATTCCTCTCTGGAATGTAACTTAACCGTATTTGACTTTGAGATAATAATTCACACTTCATAGGGTTATTGTGAAGACCACATAAGACCATGTTACTAAAAAGTATTTCCTGACATGTGTTGGATGCTCACCAGACATTAGTTCTCTTGCATTCTCCTACCATTCTCGGCACCATTGTCTGTTACCCAGAACACACTTGCAGGAACTCTGTGTGCTTTCCTAGGCCTCTTGTACTGATGTCTTTGGAGTAGTAAGGATTTCCTTTTTTCTCTATACCAGGATAAAGGAACTTGAATAAGACCCTATTCTGTCTCAGGGAACCTGTTTCTTTTTATGCTTCTGCAGATCTTCATTCTAGAATAGCTGGAACCTATTTCCCTTCATGCTGTTTTCTTGCTTTGATGTACATCAATGACCCTCTCTAGGTGAGAAATAAAAATACAGATTTTTTTAGCTTTCTCCCCCCTACCGTTGCATATTTTTCCAAACTGAGTTCTGACACTCGTTCTTTTCAGCAGCTTGGCTTTCTCATAAAGTTCATCTTTGTTCACTCCTTTGTACCCACATGACCAGTCTCTTCAATTAGAATGCCTCTCACCACTTGCTGCTTATATGTCCAGTGAATGCCTGATAGTTTCAGATCAAGTCCTTTATAAAGCTTTGTCAGCCTTGGCCTCATCTCAGTCCATTTTTCTCAGCTTAGTATTCCCCTTGCACTTGGATATGTCTCTATAAGCATGTATCTTGTCATATTGGTACTGTTTATGTGATTCTTGTCTTACCCATATCAAATCAATTCCTTGAATGGATGACTGTACCACAGCCCCTACAATATGCTTGAAGGTCCATAAATAATGAATGGCTAATGGAAGGTGTTATTATCATTATTTCTATTGCCCTATTTAAAATTTTATTTCCAAGATTTTGTCAGACTATACCACCATTTTGTACTCTATATCAGAAACAAATATGATTTTTATGTAAAGCAGTTTTCATGTAATTCTAAACATCAAGATTTAAAGGCCTAAGCAAATAGTCTAGTATGTGCGCTTTTCTCATTTGCATGAAAATAATGTTCTGCAATTGAGATTTTAAGTTCAGAAATTTCAAAGCCCTGTTTTAAAAAAACTGAGTCCTTAGTAAAAATTATTCATATTTTAGCCAGTTTATTTAAATAAATTGGAAAGCAATAGAGTGTAATTTCATCAGCCTTCAAAATAAGCACTCACTTTTATTCCTAAATTTCTTTCATATTAGAAATTGGTGCCAAAAAATAGATCTGCCTTGCTAGCCTTGAGAGAAACTCCTTTCTTGGAAAAGGATGAGGAGATATGGGAATAACCGGTATCCAGCTGGTGTTCCACATTTAGCCTCAATACAGCCAGCCCCAAAGCGACCACACACACCCACAATCTATAACTTTCTCTCCTAAGATAACTTAATGCACTTCTATGGTTCCTTGCCCTGGGTCTTCATCACTAAGGGAAAGGTCAGAGAGAGCAGAGCATTTGAACATCTAGCCAGCAAGCCTACTCTATAGTGGATGTAGACCAGGAGCCTTCAAGATTTCTATAATTTTATCTGGGGATGGGGAGGGTAATTGTACAGTCTCTTCCCATATATGTGATGTGTTTATATTATTTACATTATCTGAAGATCTTTTTATACATTTTGTCCTATCTCCTAATAAATCTGGTAGGTTATCTATGTCTTTACATTCTTTGGTTTGTGTATGACAATTTTCAAGAACCCACTTTGTAAAATAGCTGACAAAGTAGGGAACTTCTACTTCCTGACAAAACATGAGTTGAGAGTGTCATTCAAGTTTGATTAGTTAAACATTAAAAAATATTAGTCCCATGCCTGGGGAAAGATAAGAATACCTTTAGCCCCTTTTCATTACTTTAAAAGGAATTTTCTAACAAATCCAGTTTAAGTATAAATACAGCTCTTTTTTTAAAAAAAAGGTTTTATTTATTTATTTGAGAGAAAGAGAGAGAGAGCAGGAACAAAGGGGAGGAGCAGAGGCAGCGGGAGAAGAAGACTCACTGCAGAGCAGTGAGCCTGACTCAGGGTTCAATCCCAGGACCCCGGGACCATGACCCAAGCCCAAGGCAGACACTTAACCTACTGAGCCACCCAGGCATCCCATAAGTACAATTCTTTTTTTTTTTTTTTAAAGATTTTATTTATTTGACAGAGATAGAGACAGCCAGTGTGAGAGGGAACACAAGCAGGGGGAGTGGGAGAGGAAGAAGCAGGCTCATAGTGGAGGAGCCTGATGTGGGGCTCGATCCCATAATGCCAGGATCACGCCCTGAGCCGAAGGCAGACGCTTAACCGCTGTGCCACCCAGGCGCCCCCCATAAGTACAATTCTTAATTGTCTATAACAATGGAGAATGGAAAATTGAAACCTACAGGTAATCCAAATTTTTATTTTAAAGAGCACATTAAACCTTTGTTCCCAGTGAGCTTCTTAACATTGGTCAGAGTTGAGAATTAATTAGTGTGAATTCTATCTTTCTGTGTTTGACACCTCACCCATGGAGGATGGGCTGATCAGTAGGAAATTAGGCACTCAGTAGAGGGTAGCCAGAAAACATTGAAATCAGAAACCAAAGGACTTAAATCAACCACAAAATTCACATCTAGCCCTTGAAAGTTTAAAATAAAATAAATCTTCGTTTGGTTTTATTATAGCAATGGACATTCTGAGAACTAAGTACAAAACATTTCGAGTGTGTGGATTTTCTAGAAAAGAGTCTCTCATCATTTGAAAGTACAGATTAGTATCTTTGATTCAACTTTCTGAGTCAAACAGTGAAATAACTATTTCCTACCGTGTCAAGCCCATTCCTTCTTGAGCAACAAAACAGAAAAAGAGAAAGTTTACTTTCTCTGTTTCCCTTCTGGATTTTTCAAGTGAATTTCATCAACAGAAAACCATTTCGAAGGTAGACAAGTAATAGTTTTTATTTGTGATACAAAGTCAGCATGCAAAAAAGTAAATAAATAACAAGTCAGTAAGATCTGTCCAGACGGTATCTTTGGTTCGGCCCCTCCCTTTGAAAAGGCTCACCGCCAGGCCAGCCCCCACCACCCAGCAAACAAAGCCTCAACCACAGAGAGCTACCTCCTTACACTCACCAACACTTCCTACTGCCTGTCGCACGGGTTTGTCTCCAAACTGACAGTTTGGTTGGGTGATTTCATGAGAATTTCTGAAGAGATATGCATGTTCACTTACTATCATTTGAGGCTAAGTCATATTCTGTAGTTTTATGTAACATGCAGAATCTGAAACCCAGCACTGAAATTATCAAATGAAACGTAAGTGGCATGTTCGATGTGCCTAAAGAAATAGCCATCTTCCTTAATAAGCTCAAATCCAAAGCCTCCAAAGTTGGCAAAGAGAGAGGAATCCCGCGCTCAGGAGAAGGCATGCAGAGCCATACCCTTCACAGCCATGCTCCTGGGACTTCCCATTTCTTTAGCTCTCTCTTGATTCCATTTCCACATCCACACTGACTTGAGTGGAACTGAGAAGGTTCAAACACTTGCCTTCCATTCTCCAAACATGTAACTACTACTGTGTGTTGCTCCAAGGAAACCAGCCACTCTTGTAAGATGCACCATTATTCTCACAGAGAAAATACTCAAGCCCTCCTTTGGAAAGAGAATCGCTTCCTTAAATTGTGAAAATAGTGATGGAGACTGTGCTTTTTAATCAAAGGTGTATGCAATTTGTAAATACTTTGGAAATTACTGATAGCCTCACTTAAACCCAATAATGAATATTTTCGACAAAAGTGTAAATATGATCTCAGTGAAAAGATGAACTAGTCCTTGTTTAAAATTTGTAGCCCCAAAATAGTATTTAGTCTAATATATATAATGGTATTCCCCTAATTTATGCACAAATTTCATCTTATTTACAAAATAAATTGAGTCATATTATAAGATTTAAAAATGAATTTTACATTTTAAAGTGAAAAGAATTTGACAGAGCATACTTTAAAAAAAATCTCCCTGGTCATTTAAATATTTAATGTAGATACAAGTTTTTTTGTAGTGTATTTGTTACTCTAGAATACAATTCTAGAGGGATATAAGCCCCTTGAACTCATGTGCAAAAATGTACCTGTCTGCATATAATCTTTTTGGGGAAAAGATAAAATTATTTACCTTAGAACCATAGTATAAGGTAAAATCCACTTATTACGTGTAAATTCCTCTATGTGGCCAGGTTTTTAAATAGTAAAAAATATCCATGTGTACGGACTCACTGAAACGTATGAGAAAATCAAAGAGTCCATCAGCATATGCTCATAGATATATTTTCAGAACAGCAGGAATACTCTTGGTCATAAGATAAATTATATGCTTTATAATGATACAATTTTATTATTCATTAGCTCATTTTATTGTGCTCTGGTTTATCATCATAAGGATATTAATTTCTCATGACTTCTCTTGTTCACTTTATGGAAAGAAATTCTTTATTGAGAAACCAAATATCTTGAAATTAATAGTAGCAAAATAGATTTGAGAGGATCTCTTTAATGAGCGTTTAGTGATATGTCACTACATTTTGGTTGCTTTATTTTAAGATACAGAAAAATATTTTGGATGTTTAAAAAGTGAATGTGCAGTGGAGAGCTACAAACCATGAGCCCCAGCATTGTATTGCCTATGTATTACCTATGTATTACCATTGTATTACCTATGTCTTGAATTAGGAAACTGATGGACATGCTCCAGATAATTTGTATGAAGAAGTTTTGGGGTAAAAATGAATATCACTTAACAAAAGTGCTTTTCCATGGTTCTTTTTTCTAATCAATGCTTATGGCACATTTGAAGTAGAAATAGGTCTTAAATATTGCATATAAATATGAGATACAGTTTCATTAAAGAAAGGACTGTGTCCCATTCAGTGCAGTATTCTCAGAGTCTGACATTCAGTCAATAATTGATTAATGAAGAAACAATCAACTGGACAGTATATACAGTAAATCAATAGTTATTTTTCTGATTTCTGCAAGTAGTAGGTGCATTCTGTGACTGAAGAATAGCCCAAATAGCTAGATGTTCTTATATATATGAGAGGAATTTGCTCTTATGATGGGCAAACATCATGATGCAGGAAAGTGATAATTTAGTTGAAGTGCACAAACATGTTGGCCTACAAAATACACAATGGTGATAAAAATATTAGAAACTAAGTTTTATTGGGTCTTCATACATTAAAGGATATTAAGAAAAATCATATAAACAAAGCAAGGGAGCATGCTTTTAATATCTAATAGGCACGCTCCAAATTATCTGATAATCTAGAGAATGTGCTGTTAAATTCACTGCTATTGATGAAAAGTCCAGACTCAGTTACGTGTTAGCTTGCAGGAGTTTTTCGAACGCAGAAATAATTTCTGTCCTGGAGAAAAATAAATCCAACTATCATAGATTATTATCCCATAGGACATTAATCAGTGTTGAATCTTACCTAGATCTTGTACTAATAATGTTTCAAAATGCCTAGAAATGCCCAGATCCTCAAAATACTGTGAGTCAGCCTTGCCATCTGATTGGTTTATCCATTAATTAGCAGGTTGAATAAAATCTTTGAGCCCAATTTAACTTATATTTGTAAATGAGTCATGTTGTTAACTTTTTGAAAATTGTTCTTACACTACTATTGTACTCTTCACCACCCCATGAAGTAGATGCTAAAATCATCCCCATGCACCGTTATTATTGTGAATAGTATGATAGCTACTACCATCACCCCTATAAGGAAACTGAGAATTACGGAGGTTAAGTGACTTATTCAAGGTCACACAGTCAGTAAGGATTACAGACTCTAATGCCACAAGCCTGTGCTCTTAACCACTACACTGTGACACCTGCCTAGAGGCTAGAAGAAAACTCACACTGAATAAACTGAAGCTAAAAGCCGTGTCTCATGTGAGTCTGAAAAGCATTGTTAAAGGCAAAGTGAATTTATAAAAGTACTTCCTTCATTAAATGAATGTGATGATAGATACAATGAATAATATATAGAATGTGTAATATGCATAATACATATGTATACACATGTGCATGTAAATACATGCACAGAAATGCTCTTTTTTGTAAGAAATGATCATCATAGTGCCTATTCTGCAATCGAAGTCATAATAGAGGCAAAAACCTTTGTGTCTTTCACCGAATCAAGCTAAACCTTTTTCAGATCACCCCAAGGTTCCACATTTGACATGATCGAGAATTCATATTATAGCAAAATAATGATGTCTGAAAGTTATATTTGAGATATTCAAAACTTGTATTAAAATCTTAGGAATAAAAAGCCTTTGGATGGTGGATGAATAGAGAAAATATTTGCAAGGTCTTGTTTTCCTTGTTTGCTGTGTTGTTTTTATCTTCAAACTGGCAAACTTCAGACTTGTACAACAGGGTTTAAGTGTCTTGAAATCACCATTTTCTTACCTGAAGGTTTTTCTTTAAGGTGTGAGAGTCTGAATCAACACCATCTTTTCTTTAGCTGTTAAGGAAAGGCCATGTATGAGAGATGTTTGCATCTTGTTTAGACTGAAGTTGCAAAGGGTAACACTCAGTTGTCTTCATCTGCATCGGTCTTTATCCTGGCTGCAAACTGCTTAGAAAATTGCCATCGTTTCTGCCGGTGGACTCTGCTTCCTTGAGAGTTGTTTTTTTGAATAAAACCAGATAGAGCAAACAGGCTTCTGCCTCTTTTAAGTGCCTAGAGTGTTCCCAAACTGGAACTAGGAAAAATAAAAATAAAAGCTTTACCTGTTTGCCTCTTAAAGCCATTTCCCAAATGTTGCCCCTGAGCCTACTATATCGAAACAACCTAATCTACCTGTTTAAAAAAGAAATGTATAGGGGCGCCTGGGTGGCACAGTGGTTAAGCCTCTGCCTTCGGCTGAGGGCGTGATCCCGGTATTATGGGATCGAGCCTCACATCAGGCTCCTCTGTTATGAGCCTGCTTCTTCCTCTCCCACTCCCCTGCTTGTGTTCCCTCTCTTGCTGGCTGTCTCTATCTCTGTCGAATAAATAAATAAAATCTTTAAAAAAAAAAAAAGAGAAAGAAATGTATATTTCTTGGCCTTGTTCCTGACCTAGTGGATCAGAACCTCCCAGCTGGAAACAGGGAGACAGTATTCCAATAATCAACACAGATAACCCTTGCACTCTATAAAGCACTTTTTAAAAAAGTCCTCTGTATATTTTTATGCAAGTTGGACATATACAGGGATTCTCAACTTTTTACTCTGAAAAAAGCATCTATTTACATTTTAAATAAGTAACTTAGGAATCAGAGTTCACATGCTAAATTCTGATTAACTTTAAAGGAAAGTTAAAGTAAAATTTAAATTAAATTAAATTAAAAAGGAAAGTTATTTTGTTCCATCTTCAAAATATATATAGATTGGGTACTTAACTCAGGAGGACATTTTGTTTTATGCATGGGAAGAAACTGCTTAATGAGATTAATACCCTAACTGTTGCAAATTAACTGATAATGACGTTCATAATTCAGTGGTTTTATTTCTGAAACAAAGATAGTGGTTATAAAACCCAAAGTGGGAATCCTCTAACCAGTAAACTACATGTGATATGTGATTGAATTTCTAAATTGTAACTGTAAGATGTCTTGTATGTGTGTGTGTGTGTGTGTGTGTGTGTAGATCGATGTATACATATACACACACATACAAGGTATGCATAAGACTTATGTGTATATATGTACGTACATGTGCACACACATACACACACAATGCACTGTTACTCTACCACATAACCAGATATGATGCTTTCCCAAGTTAAAGAATCTATCTGCCCAATTTATACAGTAATGCAGTATTTGGTATCTATCTCAAAAAGTTAGAAAGTCTATAGATCACACATAGAAAGCAATTAACAATGTTCTCGGCTATTTATTTTTCGATTTTCTGTGCTTCCTTCCAGGAGTGATTCAAGAAGTATTATTCCTATCATAAAAGACTAAATGTCATTTCCCAGTTCTTTTTTTTTTTTTTTTTTTAGATTATTTATTTATTTATTTGACAGAGAGAGACAGCCAGCCAGCGAGAGAGGAAACACAAGCAGGGGGAGTGGGAGAAGCAGGCTCCCAGCAGACGAGCCCAATGCGGGGCTCGATCCCAGAACCCTGGGATCACGCCCTGAGCCGAAAGCAGATGCTTAACAACTGTGCCACCCAGGCGCCCCTCATTTCCCAGTTCTTAAGTTGAACCAAATTCCTTCCTACCATGAGCTTCATCTATGACTGCATCATACGTTCTCCTAAAGAGATGTCAAATTAGAAGTAAATTGAACCATTAGTGGGATCCCTTTGACTCCTTGTGAATAAGTCTTTCCCAGAGCATGTGTTAACTAGTCTGTGCCCTCTGGGTATGCACCTTCTAAAACAAATGAGAAACATTCCTCAGGGCACTTTCAGACCTTTGCATTAGTTGTAGTGTGCCAGGGCAAAGAACCCAGGCTTGATAGTTTCATGGTCACAAGCACTCAATTTAAAGGAACACCTTCACTGCTTGTCCTGATTATTCTCCAGGATTCTACCCAGCAGAAAAGGAAGTACCTTTCATTCCCCTCACTATCAGCAGAGCAGTCAATATGTATTTTATTGTCTGCCAATGGATATTCTGCCCTTTGGTAGGATGGATTCCATATTAGTGGTTAGTTTCTTTTGGAAGACTTCATAGTTCTGTGCAATCAACTCACCGCTTTAGGAAGAAAGCAGTAATTCTGTCATTACCACAGAGAACTAAGGCTGTGAATTAACTCAATGTACTCATAAAAGTAGCATTAGCAAAAAGATTGTCTCTCCCACTGAGATGACTGTTTTTAATATGAAGAAGGCCATTTCTTCTTTTAGTTTTTGTTTTTTTGTGCTGAGTCACACAATGTGTCCTAGTAAATAATAATTTCTTAGAAGATTTTATCAGTTTTTCATATTAAGTCATACAACTTTCATTTGGAAAAAAAATTTGGTATCCACAAGTGGTTCTTTTTTTCTCCATAAAAACAAGTCATTTGTTTTGGATAAAGGAAATATTCAGTAAGTGTCAAATTAAGATGAAGCTACAGAATTCCTTAATGCTTTATTTTTTTTAAAGAATTCCTTAATACTTTAAATTTAGTAAGTTTTCAACTTAAGGACTATTATTTATTGGTATGTTAATATAGCCTATCAAATTATAACTCCAAATTGTATTTGTAATGCCCCCATCTCTGAGAAGCTGACAGGACTGTATAAAAGTAATTCACAATCCTTTTGCACTCCAGTATCTACTCATTCCTATCCTTAGTTCTATAATTATAAATTAATAGTGGTGACTTTTAACTTTGAATTATTAATATAGTATCATTACAACAAAATAATACTTTGTAGATTATAGGGAAAGCATTTCATACAAGTCATATCAATGCATTAAATAGCACCTTTTTATTTTTTATTTTTTTTTACTTCGTATAATTAACATAAGAGTGTTATATTAGTTTCAGTGTACAATATAATGATTCAACAATTCTATACATTCCTCATCAAGAGAACTGTACTCTTAAACCCCTTTATCTATTTCACCCATCCCCCACCTGCCTCCCCTTTGGTAACCACGATTTTGTTGTCTGTATTTAAGAGTCTGGGTTTTTTGGTATCTCTTTTTTTCTTTCTTTTTTGTTGGTTTGGATTTTTTTTTCCTTAAATTTCACATATGGGTGAAATCATATGGTATTTGTCTTTCTCTGACTGACTTATTTCACTTAGCATTATGCCCTCTAGTTCAGTGCATGTTGTCTCAAATGGTAAGATTTTATTCTTTTTTATGCCTGAGTAATATTCCAGTGTGTATGTGTGTGTGTGTGTGTGTGTGTGTGTGTGTGTATACACATATACCACTTCTTTATTGGTCTAATGGTGGACACCGGCGTTGCTTCCATATCTTAGCTGTTGTAAATAATGCTACAGTAAACATAGGGATGAATATATCTTTTTGAATTAGTGTTTTTGTTTTCTTTGGGTAATTACCCACTAGTGGAATTACTGGATCTTATGGTAGTTCTATTGTTAATTTTTTGAGGAACAACCATACTGTTTTCCACAGTAGCTACAATAATTTGCATTCCCACCAACAATGTATGAGGGTTCCTTTTTCTCTACATCCTCATCAACACTTGCTGTTTCTTGTATTTTTGATTTTAGCACTTTTTTTTTAGTTGCAATATCAGCAATCCAATCAAACTATCTTCTGTTAATAAAGAATTTGTTAATAAAAAAGAATTTCACTGGGGCGCCTCGGTGGCTCAGTTGGTTAAGCATCAGCCTTCAGCTCGGGTCATGATCTCAGAGTCTTGGGATTGAGCCCCAACGGGGCTCCCTGCTCAGCAGGGAACCTGCTTCTCCCTCTCCCTCTGCTGCTCCCCCTGCTTGTGCTCTCTTGCTCTCTGCCTTTCAAATAAATAAATGGTCATAGCAACTCCAGGTTTATCATTTGCTAGCCTAGCTATACCAACAGAATAGAAAACCTCTTTTCCAGGAGTTCCAGCCAAAGTCCTGAGATTGACCATTATTGCAATTTTTTGATTAGCCAATTTGAGGCATGTTCGCAGTCTAGAAGCTAAGAGTACATGTCTAACCTTGCCTGAATCACAGGAGAAAAGAGTAAAGAGGAATACTTCCCTAAGAAAAATCAGGTGTTCTCCCTGGGAGTGAGGATAATGAATTCTCCATAGAGAAAAACAGGAAACATCCTCCATAATTCAATAATAGAAATTAGATGAGAGATTCAAGGGAAGATACTTGGCTGGAGAGGGCATGGAAGCCCTGTACCCTTGTGCTGTGCATCTAGCTGGACGTTCCTGAGTTACATTCTCTGCAGTAAACTGGTGATCTAAAATATGGCTATACACACCTGTCTGCAGGAGAATTTCTTCATGATGAAAGGAGCAACCCAGACTCACAGTACGATGAACTCACTGAAAAATACATTAAAGATGTATAAAGATTGTGCCAGTTGAGATAACCATCAGTTTGTTAAAGAGGGAACTGGATCAGGGGTGCCTGGTTGGTGCAATTGGTTAAGCAGCTGCCTTTGGCTCTGGTCATGATCTCAGGGTCGTGGTATTGAGCCCCATGTCAAGCTCCCTGCTCCGTGGGGAGTCTGCTTCTCCCTCTCCCACTGCTGCTCCCCTTGCTTGTGCTCTCTTGCTCATGCTCTCTCTTTCTCTCTCAAATAAATAATTAAAATCTTCAAAAAAATTTTTTTTGAAAAGAGGGAAATGGATCAGACAGTGGCTGCCAATGCTCAGAAGAATGAATTCTTGATTGATGGATTTCCAAGAAATCAAGACAACCTTCAAGGTTGGAACAAGACCTGGATGGAAAGGCAGATTTATCTTCCATTCTGTTTTTTTTACTGTAATAATGAGACTTGTATTGAATTATGTTTTAAGAGGGGAAAGAGTAGTACAGGAGTGATGACAACAGAAAGGACTTGGAAAAGAGAATTCAAATGTATCTTCAGTCAGGATACCCAATTATTGGCTTATGTGAGGAAATGGGGAAAGTCAAGAAAATAGCTGCCTCTAAATCTGTCAGTAATGTTTTTGATGAAGTTGTAAAGATTTTCTACAAAGGTAAACTCTAAACTTGAAAGCATCCTTGAAATCATGCTTGAATATTGCTTTGATAGCTGCCATACAACCCCTTTTTAAGGCATTTTAACCTTTCAAAATTACACTTCAGTTAATGGCTGAAAAGTATATAGTAAGGCAAATTAAAATTTTTATCTTCAGTTTTATTTATTTTTTCTTGGTCACAGGGGTAGACAGTGAATTCGGGTCTAACTTCATCTTAGCTGTGGTGCACACAAAACAAAGATATCAGCTAGTTCTTTGTTTTTACTCAAAAAACATATCCTTTTATAGTTTGTGCTTTCTGTGAGCAAAACTTTTTAGTATGTGTGTAAATCCCTTTAGTAATTACAGCACATTAGGATTAGGGATTCCCCCCTTCCTCATTTTCTTGCAGGTTTTAAGTTTTCAACCTGTTAAGTGAATTTGTGGACCAAATACCAAAGGAACATTTTGTGTAGTTAGTTCTTGAAAAATGTATTTGGCAAACTCATAAGGTGAATTACTAGAAGTGTTTTAATATTGGGGCTTCTGGATGGCTCAGTCGGTTAAGTGACTGCCTTCAGCTCAGGTCATGGTCTCAGGGTCCTGGGATCAAGCTCTCGCTGAGACCCACATAGGGCTCGCTACTCAGTTCCTCGGGTTCCCTGCTCAGTGGGGGAGTCTGCTTCTCCCTCTGCCCCTCCTGCTGCTTGTGCTCTTACTTTCTCCCAAATCAATCAATCAATCAATCAATCAATCTTTTATAAAAAAAGGTAAGTTTTAATATTTATCAGATAATTGACCATTTCCTATAACAAGGTGAGAAAACTTAGTCTTTGTTTTATTACAATTTATACAAAGTTGTGTGACAGAACATCTTCATTGCTCCCAGGGATTGGGATACAGTCACTGGCGGTTCAGAGCCTGGGAGAATTATCAGCTTTATTCTGACTTAAATCTGAGGGTAAGAGGCAAGAATCACATCTAATGACATGTGTTCCTGTGCTCTTTTGCATAGTGTTACTAATCATTAAACTGATCTTAACAAAATTCCTAACAGTGAAATCTTGTAATGCATGTACCGGGTTTATGGTAAAATGATTTGGTTAGCATTTTAGTAACCCTTCATTTAGATTTTTTTTTTTTCTAGACTAAATGTAGGGTTGGTATGAAATAAAGAAATCTAATGGTTAAATTTCCCATCTGTGTTTCTTGAATACTTTTTTTTCAGTAACTTGTTTAAGGGTATTTAAAAATCATTGCACTTTGGTCAGAAAAATAATAAATATATCTTTTAAGTGTTATAAAAAGATGAATCTTAAAGACTTCAAATGCATCTTGTTAATTTATTATTAGATTATTTTGAAAATGTATTATATATTGGCTAACAATTTTCTAAATTCTTGCCTCATACTCTCTTTTGTAAATACGACATATTTTTTAAATAAATGGTACTTAACTTATTTCCCTGGATTAAGTTACATTGAATGTGTTCACCTCCTTGCTTGAGTTAAGGCAGATACAATGTTGTTATTAAAGTGTTATAGTTGAAGTATCATTTTATCTCTTATCAAAAACCAGTGTGCCATATTTCTATTTACTTGATATTTTTCTAGAATTTATTTTATCTGTGGGAATACTATCTGGAAATAACAACTGTGATTCTTGAACAATTTCTTTCAGCAAGCAAAACTATTTATTTTGAGATCTCTGGAAAGAAACCAGACTGAAGCCTCCAAGAAGGCCCACTCAAAAAGAATCTTAGAGATATAATAATTCCTAATAGGAACTGACCCATGAGGGAGGAGAGATGTTAAGGGTGAGTTAGCAGGGGATGGAGGAAGCCACTACTAATCAAAACACCAACCCTATAATTTTCTATCTCCTTTCAATGGAAGAGGGACCCATTAAGAGCCAGGATAAATATTTTCCCTTTCTCCTGTATTCAATACCTTCCCACCACTTCAGACACCCAAAGTGTCTCTCTCTCAAGTTCTCTATCCCCCATGTCTCTCTATCTTCAATCTCTCTCCATGATCCTTTGTCTTCTATGCATACGATTTCCCTCACTCTGGGGCGCCTGGGTGGCTGAGTCAGTTAAATATCTGTCTTTAGCTCAGGTCATGATCCCAGGGTCCTGGGATTGAGTCCTGCATTGGGCTCCTTGCTCAGTGGGGAGCCTGCTTCTCCGTCTGTCCCCCAACAACTGCACCACTCCTGTGCACTCTTTCTCTCTCTCTGACAAATAAATAAAATCTTTAAAAAAACATCTCCTTCATTCTGGGTCGATGGTATATTTGTTTCTAACTATTGCCCATCTCTCTCCTTTCCTTGGCATCCGTAATCCTGAGACTGATTTCATGTGATGTTTTTCACTTTTTCGTCTTTTATTTATTCCATTTATTTTTACCATTAAACTCAAACTGCTTTTATCACAATTGCCGTGGCCAAGCATCTGCCTTAGAGCGTCAGATGCTCGGATCTTCATACTGTTTGAACTCAGTAGGTGTTTGGCTCTTTAGGTTGACTACTCACTTATTCTTGAATCCTTTCACCTTTTACCCCCCCATAAACAAGGATTTAACTCTCCCTCTGACTCCATTCTTTTTTTTTTCCATTTACCACACAATTCACTTCAAAGTGACTTTTTCCCTATCCCTTTCTTACAACCAATGAAATCACCAAGCTAGCAAATCACACAGCCGGAAGTTGAACACAGTTCTGCCGGTCCCAAACCCGTACTGTTTCTATTATATTACTCTGTAGAAAGTGTAATGTCACATTCATCATTTTAAATTCTTGGTCTATATAGGAAGTTTAATACAGACGATAAATTGCCGTAGCCCTTTTTATTGATACCAAGGACATTTTTAGAAGTCCATGCATAAAAACCCAGTAAAAATCCATAAAACTACTATAATCTTTTCTTCCTTCTCACTCTGAGACTTCCTACACAATTTTGGCTGGTACATTTATTAGAATCCATTTTCTTGAGTTCTGATTCTTGCCTTTACATTTTGAAAGTTTTAATTTGTTACTAAAATATAATATGCAGGGGAGGCAATTGAACACAAAAGACATTTTTTTATTATATGAAAGACAGACTTCAAGGCTTCAAATTTGGGTTTATTTGGTATCTCTAATATATGACAGGATATTATAAAACCTATCTTAAAAATGAAATTCATAGGTAAGTTTCAAGTGATTAAAATACCTTGATTCTTTGCTAATAATCACGGTCCTTAAAAATTAATTTGAAATAATAGAGTCACAAGAAGTTGCCAAATAGAACAAAGGGGGTCCCAGGTACCCTTTACCCTGTAAATCTGATAGTTACATTTTACATACTGAAATACATTATCAAGATCAGGAAACTAGTTTTGGTAAAATGCACTCACATGTTTCTGTGCCATTTTATCGAATGTGTAGATTTGTGTAACCACCACCACAAACAGGGTATAGAACTGTTCCACACCACAGAGCTCCCCCCTCATACTACCCCCCGCTCTCCCACAACTCCTGGCTCCTGATCACCACTAGTATGTTTTCCATCTCTACAATTTTGTCATTTTGAAAAGGTTGTACAAATGGACTCATGTAGTATGTGAAATTTTAAGATTGGCTTTATTCACTCAACATAATGCCTTGAGATCCGTTCAAATTAGTGTATGTCCATCAGTTATTCCTTTTGATTGCTGTGATTGCTTTTCGGTACTTTGTAGTTGAAGCGTTTTAGATTTAAATTTTTGCCACATCACTCAATAGTGGACTGAAATGAAAACAAACTGAACTATACACACACATTATAGAAATAATATATAAGAAAAGGAACAGGGGAGCCTGAGTGGCTCAGTCACTTAAGCGTCTGCCTTCGGCTCAGGGCATGATCCCAGGGTCTTGGGATGGAGCCCCACATCAGGCTCCCTGCTCAGCAGGGAGTCTGCTTCTGCCTCTGCCTCTGCGGCTCCCCCTACTTGTGTGCTTTCTCTCTCTTTCTCAAATAAATAAATAAAATCTTAAAAAAAAAAAAAAGGAAACAGAATTGGGACAACTCCACATTTTAAAATCCAAGAGTCTCTTCAGTGGGAAATTCTAGAAAAGACCTAACCTATGTCTAAAGTACAGTGGGTGACCTGCTGCATGCTAAAATCTGAGTGGGTCTGAAAGCTTCCTTCCAAAAAAAATAAAATAAATAAATAAATAAGAGAATACTTCTCTAGGTTTGCCTTAGTCCCTGAAATCCCCATCATTTATCAATCCTTTTGATTATAACTGGCAATGAAAACTCTTCTTCACTTATAATTGCATTTTTTGAAAGGACAGAGATGAACTAAAATATTAATCCATTATCCCATTAATTGTTAAATCAAATATATGAGAATACAGGGGGAGCTGAGAACTCAGGTGAGCAGAACCACTAGTTTAAAGAAAATGCATTTTTTCTATATTATTTGGAATTTTAGACTTCTATGGAATTCAATAACCCAAAAAACTAAAATGAAATAAATTTCATGTTTTGAAGATTCCCGAGAACTGCCGCTTATACCTTATTTCTGGTCACTTTTTTTTTCTTCTCTTAAAATTTAAAAGTTGATTAGATTATAAAAGTATCTCTTCATTACCACTAACATAACATTGTATACTCACTCTTCTGGAAGTCGAAGAATATTTTAATATTAACAACTCAAAAAATCCAAAACAATAACTTTTATAAAGAGACCCAATACATTGAAATGAGTTACAAAATATTATTTGAGCTGTAACAGAATTTCAAATATCTAGGATTTTGTATCAGTAAAATAGTCTCCTAGAAAACAAACTCTAAAATAATGGCAACCTCTATGTTATTAAACTCAGAGAAATTGTAATGAAATATTACTGCACATGTGATGGCTCTAAAATTTTTGTACCAAACAGTACCCACATTCTTTCTGGAGGAAGAACAAGAGGCTAGAAATCTCTACAGATTACGAATCAGAAAACTTTGGAAGACTTACACCTTATAAAACAAATTTGTGGCACTTAGTCTGTAGTGTATCGGGATATCTGCCTAAGGAAGAATTGTATTTCCCTCCACCAGAGACCATAGTCAAGTAATTTTTAAAATCTGAAATATTCCTCTAGGAACCATACAACAACAGGCACACATTCAACTACAGGATTGAAAGGACATGCTGTCCAGATGCTGTAGTTGGGTCTTAGTAAACCTGAGTGTCATGATCAAGGTTTCCAAGTTCAGACAAGTTTTCATGACCCTTTAGCTCTGAAGCATGGCTGGCAAACTCCATTATTCAGGCAGACCTGTGTAACTGAAGCCCCTGAGATTGTATTCCCACCTGTGTATCTGGAATGATGCCAGAAGTTTCCTGCAAGTAGTGATAACTTATATTCACTCAAGAACAATCTCAGAAATAAAAATATTGATAAAAGCAAAAGCGAAGATAACTTGTAAAACCTTTTTAAGTTAGTCATATCAATAATACAAGCTAAAATTATTTTAACTTCTTGAGGTAACCTGCCTATGTAACTCATTGATATGTTTAGCTGGATTCTGTTTATGATGTTATTTCTTGAATATTTTCTATTTTCATCCTAAAATAGTAAATGTGAACTGTGTTCTTCCTGTGTGTACTTGATAGTTCTGTTTGATGTTGACATTGTGTCCTTTGAAGTACCTTGTGACCAAACGCAATACATTTATCGATATCACATAAACTTACTGCTGCCCCTTCACTATCTGACTTTCTTTCTCAAACAAAGGCAAGGCCTGGCATAAGTTCTATTTACAAAAGAAAGAGAAAAAGAAAAAAAAATCTATTTCCATGCATTCTTTGAGTTCTCATTATCTGATTTAAGTGAATATATTTGTCAGATGATTTGGACATTTTATATATTTCCCATCTTTTAAGTCCTAATTTCTTATTTAGAGATGGAATTATGCTCTTCTCTGAAAAGATTATTTTGGCATTTTCACTCAGAAACTCATCCACTGCATTATGAACTCCTTCCGAGCATGGGTTTTATTCATCATCATATCCCTAGTACGTAGCACACAACAGGCAGCCAGTTCTTTTGACTTTTTAAAAAAGATTTTATTTATTTATTTGTCAGAGAGAGAGAGCATGAGCAGGCGGGGAGTAGCAGGCAGAGGGAGAAACAGGCTCCCCACTGAGCAAAGAGCCCCATGCGGGATTCGATCCCAGAACCCTGGGATCATGACCTGAGCTGAAGGCAGATGCTTAAACGACCGAGCCAGCCAGGCTCCCCTTTTGACAGTGGTTAATAGAGTACTCACTGTGTGCCTGCAGTCTTCTAGGTGCTAGAGGTAAGCAGTAACTCAAAGTCCCCACTCTTGTGAGGTTTGACATTCCAGTGGGGGAGGAGACAGACCGTAAATATAATCAAATAAACACACAGTGAGTTACATAAAGGTGGGATGAAGACAAAGCAGGAGAAGCGAGAGAAAATGCCAACTTTATAATTTATAATTTAATAAATGAGAAAAATAGGCTCATGAAGGGTCAAATGAGTTTTCCAAATCACCCAGCTACATAGTAACATAGTCAGCATTCCTATTTGGGTTTTTTTTTAATTATAAATCCGACTTTATTGTCATGACTGAATGCTGTCTTTCAACGTTTGACTGGAAGGAAGACACTATTCCATAATATTTACAGACTCCTCCTGAGCATGAAGTTTGAATGAAAATCTTCCTGGCTAAAGACAACTTCTTCACGGATAAGAATGTAATTGTATCTTAATTGCGTAAGATAATTTATAACTGTTGAAATAGAAATTCCAAGTTTTTCACACTGGGGTTTAATTTTTTAAGAGTCTTATGGGAATTTTCTAGCAGACAGTGAAATGTCATTTTGTGGCTAATTACCCTGTTAATTTGCTTTAATTGAAGGTAAAATAATCACATGGTCATTGTATTCAAAAATGTCCATTTTTCCAGGTAAGTGCATTATTCTTTTTAAAATTAATTATTTCTTTGAGAGAGAGAGCAAGGGGGAAGGGCAGAGGGAGAGAGAAAATCTCAAGCAGACTCCTTCCTGCGCACGGAGCCCAATGTGGGGCTCGACCTCACCACTTGAGATCATGACCCTGAGATCATGACCTGAGCCAAAATCAAGAGTTGGACACTTAACTGAATCACCCAGGTGCACCAAGGGTATTATTCTTTTTTAAGGTATGTAGCACACACACACAAACATCCAAATCCAAAATGGGGGAAATAAAACTGAATATAAAATTCATTAAATAACATATACAAATTATTATTTATCATGAAAAATGTACAACTTCACTCAAAAGAAATATAAATTAAAAGATTAATGAAATGCTTTTGGGGGATTTAGGCTTTTAAATTAACAAAGATTTGTAAATAGTAATAATGATGATTTGATGGAGGCACTTTCATCGTATACTTTTGGCAGGAAGATTAATTGGCACAAATTTGCTATAGTTCTACTTGACAGTAAGTATCAAGTACCTAACATCAAGTTCCTAGAGCTTGCACTGAAGAATTCCACTTCCAGAAATTTATTCTTAGGAAAAAGTCATATGAAATCAAAGATGTTTCATATCTTATTGCAATGTGTTGAGTCCTTTTTGTTTTGGGGTTTTGAATGGTAAATATTCAAAGATTCCTTGTTTTCAAGAAGAGTAACCTGAATGGGAGTAGAGATTCTTTCTCAATCCTTCAACATCTAATCTTAGGAGAAGAAGGGGAGAAAAAGTGACCAGGAATGAGGCATGAGCAGAAGTTCTTGGGAAATCTTCAAGAAATAAAATTTGTTTGGGGCACCTGGGTGGTGCAGTTGGTTAAGCGTGGGCTCAGGTCATGATCTCAGGGTCATGGGATCGAGCCCCATGTCAGGCTCTGTGCTCAGTGGAGAGTGCTTGAGATTGTCTGCCTCTGCCCCTCCCCCCTAAAATAAATAAATAAAATCTTTTAAAAAAGAAATAAAATGTGTTTTATTTTAGTGTTTTAAGTTATTAAGCTTCATAGAAGCTTGGAATTTCAAGTAATATTTATAGAAGACTTTTTTAAAAGCAGATATTAGGTACAAGGAGATGCTTAGAATTACAAAAACAAATAATCTGCATGTTTAAAAATGAGAAAATGATTTAACAAATCAATAAATTATGATACATTCATCAATTAAATGTCAATATGAGAAATATTTCCAAAGATTAATGATACAAAACACAGTATTTTATTAAGCAAAAAGTATAAAGAAAAATATATACACCCTGAAAATGCAAAATGGCATATACAAATTTTTTATACAAAGAACCGAAAAAATACTAGAAAAATTTAACAAAAAATGATGCTAGGTATTTCTGTGTCCTGGAATTAAGTGATCTTTATTTTCTTATCATAGTTTTCTTTCTTTTTAAAGATTTTATTTATTTATTTGATATAGAGAGAGAGCACAAGCATGGGGAGCAGCAAGCAGAGGGAGAGGCAGAAGCAGGCTCCTCGCTGAGCGGGTAGACCAACACAGGGCTCAGTCCCAGAACTGTGGTATCATGACCCAGGCCAAAGGCAGATGCTTAACTGACTGAGGCACACAGGTGCCCCTCATCATTTTCTATTTACATAAATTTTCTATACTGGTCTATAATATGTACGTACTACTTTTCTAAAATTTATCTTCATTTGATTGTTTTGTAATAAGTGAAGCAGAATAGCTATGTTAAAATGCAGAATTAACCATTTCTACCTGCCTTCCAACATCTCACCTCTGCTCTCATCCCAGCAAAGTAAGAACATTAACAAGCCTGGGATCTTTCTACCTTTTTCTCATGGTTTATATAAAGATACTTTTTATTTTTTTATTTTATTTTTTTTTAAGATTTTATTTATTATTTGACAGAGATAGAGACAGCCAGCTAGAGAGGGAACACAAGCAGGGGGAGTGGGAGAGAAAGAAGCAGGCTCATAGCGGAAGAGCCTGATGTGGGGCTCGATCCCAGAACGCCGGGATCACGCCCTGAGCCGAAGGCAGACTCTTAAGCACTGTGCCACCCAGGCGCCCCAAGATACTTTTTAAATACTTGTTTCTATTTTCTTTTACCAAAACAAAATTCCATTATGCCCATTATTTTGCAGTTCTCTTTTTTCACATAACAGAATATCATGATCATCTGACAAGCAGATAGATCTAATTCCATATTTTTATTTGAATTTCTTCATGCATGCATGTGTCATTTACACAGATATGATTTTTACCGAAGTGAAATGTCATGTGGATTTATTATTACCATCTTTTTTAACATTCTCTCACTCAGGTCTGTAAGCCTACAAGTATTCCATTCCCACTCCCAGATAGTAATCAATCAAAATCTACTTGTATAATTACCCACATTTACAAGGGGTTTTGTTTGCTTTTTAAAAATACAATAGTGTATACACTTAATTGCTCTTAATTTTATTGCTTAATATTTCATGGGGATCTTCAAGTCAGCTATGCTAACTCACTCTTTTTAAAGACAGTCTAATATTCCATGTTGCTGCTGTGCCATAATTAATCCAATTATTCCTCTATGGTGTTACTTTTACAATGATACAGTAAACATCCCTGAACATCGAGCCTAATGAATTGATGCTTCAGTTGCTAGGGGATAGATTTACAGGAGCGGCATTGCCAGATCTAAGGATATGTATCTTTCAAATTGAAATAGATAGTGCTAGATTCCTCTCCTCCCTACAAACACAAAAAATTTACAGATCTATATAACAATGTACACTATGTACATTGATACAAACAAGAGTTGAGACTATATTTTTCTCAATATCCTCACTAGCAATAAATATTTTTGCCAGTCTGATACATATGAAGTAGTATTTGATGGTTACTTTCAAGCTCATTACCCTGATCAGTAATGAGTTTCATCAAATCATTTATATTAATTGACCTTTGGATTTTCTCTAGTGTGAACTGATTTTACATATTTTTTCCAGTCCAAGTTTTGATTACATTTTTGTCTTCTTGTCAATTTAGCAATTTTTTATTGACTTTTAGCCTTTAACCTACCATTCTTACTATAAATTTTGTAGCAAAAATCTCTTTCTATTGTTTTAATAGTGCATGCACTTCTGTTTTTGTTTAAGAAGTTTTTTCCATACTTGACTTTTGCATGTAGCCTCCAAGGTTTACTTCTAAAACTGCTCTTCCTTAATACATCTGAAATTTATTTTGCATATGATGTAAACTGGGGCTTCAACTTAGTTTCACCCTGAAATAATACCCAGATATGTTTATTAAATAAACCACATTTCCCCCACTGATACTGCCTATGTCATACATTAAATTTTCATATATTCTGCAATTTGTAGAATTTGATTCTGCTACATCAATCTCTTTTTATCTGTATACCACGACTATATGATCTCTTTTTTTAATATAGACTATTTGCTAAAGCAAATTCCACCTTGGTAATCTTTTTTATTTTCACTTGGCTGTTCTTAGACAGCTGTTCTTCCTTGAGAAATTTGTCTTAGGTGTTTTCAACCTTAGGTGTTTTAAACTAAGATCCATTGTGATTCTAATTACAATTTCCTTCCCAAATATCTTGGCATTTCGTTGCTCATATCTTTATGTCCTTTCATAAAGTTTTATACTTTTTCCATAATCTGACATAGTTTAAATAATATTTTAATGCCCGCCTTTTAAAAACTAGTAATATTTACCTGTGAATCCATCTTGATGCCTTTTTAATATCTTCATATTTATTTTTATAGTAATTGATCCATTTAAGTTTGTCCCTTCTTATGTTAATCTTAATGATTTGTTTTTCTGGGAGAAGATTTTCTCTAGGATTTAAACTCCACTTCCAGAATGATGTGTCTAATTGTTCCCTAATGATTCTCAACAGTTCAGAGGGTGAAAGTTCTGCAGTGGCTTTTTCTCCAGCTAGTCTGACTGGCAGAGGCAGAAAAGATCATTTACTTCGACATTGAGAATGGAGGGAAAAGTGGGATGCATTTAGCTGCCACCTTTCCAGAATCCTCTTTCTCCATCCCTTGTGTTACCTCTAATCAGAATAAAGTAATATATTAAAATTAGGTATGGAGGGCAGGGAGCATATGTAAAGTCTCTGTATTTCCTGCTCAGTTTTGTTGTGAATCTAATACCACTCTAAAAAATAAAGGCAATTTTTTAAAAAATGAAATGTGTAGAAGTAAATATATTTGGACATGATTTAAAAGTTTGAAGTATCCAAAGGGACAGTCTGTACTTGTCTCATATGGCGTATATTTGACATTTATACCCCTGTTCTTTGGGGGCATACACAAAACGAAACTGGTTTCTGCAAAGAATTTCTTCCAACATCACTGAGGAAGATAAACCTCCAATCAGTTGTTAACATATAGTTATCAAACCAAAAAAGGTTAGGGATGCCTGGGTGGCTCAGTTAGTTAAGCATTTGCCTTCGGCTCAGGTCATGATCCCAGGGGATCCTGGGCTCCCTGCTCGGCGGGGAGTCTGCTTCTTCCTCTGCCCTCACCCCACTGGTGCTCTCTCTCTCTCTCAAATAAATAAAAGTCTTTAACCCAAAAAGATTAAAAAAAAAATCACCTTGCAGAATATGCAACTAACCCATTTTCTCCAAAGTTTGTGCCAATGTAAATGTCCATTTGGACAAATGGAATGTCATGGAAACTAGTGCAGCCTGCATCATATCTCTAAGAATGGAATAAAAGTCTTATAACTGCTATTGTAAACTTCAATCTGTATGTCTTCACATTAAGTTTTACCCTCTGAGAATCTCAGAACACAGTCTCTGGGACGTTAGTAAAACTGATACACATCAGCTTCTATTGATTCTGTTGCAGTTTACAGCCTGTGCTAGTTACCCTTTTATTTCTCCAGACTTGTTAGTGTTTTCTATGTTTTGCTCTCTGCCTTTATGATGTTGCTCTGCCTAGGACTATTTGGTGAAACAAGAAATTATTTTATTATGTTCATGTTTGCTGCTTGAAGAATACAATGAGACAGAATGGAGACGAGCAGGAGAAAATTGTCTCTGAATATTCAGAAATACAATTTGCCAAATATTTTTATATTGCACCAAATTATGATATTTTCCAATAAACAGAAAATTCTAGACACACTTGTCTAGTTCTGGTAGAGAATACATATTACTACATCATCATAACTTATATTCCATATGCACACTGTAATGAATAGGAAGAATATCAAATGCATAATCCACCTTTTAAAAATTAATTTAATTAATTAATTCTCTATCTAAAGCCAGCCATACAGATTTATAACCCATGACAAATACCTTCCAAAAGGATGAAGGATTGTAGGAATGTTTGTTCATTCATAAATAGACCCAAAATAGGAAAAAAGGATAACTAATTTTGAAGAAGGTATTTTAATATGTCTTTCAAATGTCCATGATCTTCATTCTATTCAGAAGAAGGAGGAATCTCTTAAAGCCTTCCAAAATTATTCTTTAATAAAGCAAGATATCTCGGATTCTGGACTTCAGAGTCATGCAAATTTGGCTACATATCTTGACTCTGTCAGTGGCTCTGAAACTTGTCAGTTTCCCACCCTCCATTCCATTATCACTGGAATAGCATTCCTTAAGGTTCTGTCCCAGGTACTTTTCTTTCCCCCTCGGTATACTCTTGCTTTATTTGTCAGTGACTTCCAGATATGTTTTTCAAGACCAAGCCTGTTCCCTGATTTTCAAATCCATATATCTAATGGCAACTCAGTATCCTTACTTGAATGACTCAAAGACTTTTCAAACTCAATATATCCAACAGAACTCGTAATATTTTTTTCTCAAACATCTCCTGGAACATTGCCCTTCACGATGAATCGCCCCATGTTCCCTGTATTTGATGCCAGAATTTTCAAACTACTATTGGATTCCAAATGCCCCATGCCCAATCAAGTCCATGCCGACCCTAAATATTTCTTGAATGTAGCACATTCTCTCAATCTTCATTTCTATCATTCTTCCCTGGTCTACCACAATGGCCTATTGTCCACACTACCTCCTTTCCAATCCATTTAAACTCTTGCAACCAGAGGAATACTTAAAATGTGAACATTTTTGAGTCGCACACTAGTTTAAAATCCTTCGCTCATTTTCCATTGTTTTTAAGATGAGATCCAGGGACCTCTCTGTGCCTACCTCTTCAGCCTCACCCAGACAATTTTTCCCTTCTTTTGGTCATTCTGAACTGGTTTCAGTTTGTGAAATACTCTAAACTTGGCTTTATCTCTAGACCTGCCTCCATGGCATAGCATTTGCTCAAGAAGGGGTTTCCCCCACCAGCTTCCCTCGCTTCATCAGTCTCACTTACTCCATTCTAGGTCTCATCTAGGACATGGTAGCGTCAGAGCATTCTTCCTGACCTCCTGGGCCGTGTGCTGGTCTCAGTTTTACAGGCCAGTAGCACTCTGATTTTTCCCTTCTGTCACCCATCATACTTCTAATTACATGTCCAATGCCTTTTCCAGCAAAATGTAAGGACAGTGCGAGAAAACTTATGTTGGTGTCATTCTTTTTTTGAGTGAAAAAAGGCTAGACAAATTAAGGTTTCTTCATCTTTAAACTGAGGTATTAATGCATATCTCATAGGGCCACTGTAAAAGATCGGTGTAAAGGGGAGGGCTAAGGTAAAATAAGTTTGTGTCCATTTCTTTTCTTCTTATCAGTCTTGATATATTCATTTTCAGGTGTTGCTGTAACAAATTATTATAAATTTAGCAGCTTAAACAACACAAATTTATTATTTTATACTTCCTGTAGGTGAGAAGTCTAATTCAGGCTACACCAAGTTGAAATAAAAGCAGGGCTGTGTTCCATCTCCAGACTGTAGGGAAGCGTGTGTTCCCATGCCTTTTCCAGCTTCCAGAGGCCACCCCCATTCCTTGTCACCTCTTCCTCCATCTTCAAAGCCAGCAACAACAGGCTGAGTTCTCTCACACTTCAACATTCTTCTCCTTCTTTTCCTGTCTTATCTTTTCACTCCCACCAGAGAATGTTCTCTAAGATTATATTGTACCCACCCAGATAATCCAGGATAATATTCTCATTTTAAGTCTATACTCTTAATAACCTCTGAAAAGTCGTTTTTGCCATGTAAAGTAGCATATTCACAGGATCTGGGGGATTAGAGCACAGACGTCTTTGGGGGTTATTCTGCTTACCACAAGGTGTGATGGTAATATCACTATTGTTTTTATTATTAAACTAAATTTCTTCAGTATTCTAAAGGGAAAAAAAAGAAAAACGAAAAATGGTGAAGCGTACTCTTACTCTATTTGTCCTTCGGTAAAGAATGCAGTAGTAAAAGAAGAAAGAGAATCATAACCTATTCCCCACCCCCAACCCAAACTCAGGACCCAATCAAATTATTTTCAATAAATCTCAAAATATTTTTTGTGGATAAAGGAGTTTATGGCTTGATAAATACGCCTAACATGTAGAGTCTAAATGAGTTCACAACTTTCACTGAGCAAAGTAATATACAGAACAATGTCAAAGTTTGTGTACCTCAGACATACGTCCAGGGCTGGATAGGCCTATCACATTGTGGCTTGTGATCACCTATGAATGTCTGCTCATTCTTAACTGTCTGTATTGCGCTTAATCGTAAAAACTTCACCCTCAGCCAGCGTATTGCATTGGTTAGCCTGAGAAGATAACATTACCTTTGGTTTGTGTTTTGCTACTTCTTTGGGCTTCTCTTTCCACCAACATGAAATGCCCTTCATATCAATCACCTTTTTGCCTTTGCATATTTTACTTTTTAAAAATATTTTGGAATTCCACTGGCTCCTTGAACTTTCTTAAATGTCATCGTCTCTATTATAGAACCCTGAGTACCATATTTGCTAGTGTGGTTTCAGTTTTTTCAAGGACCTGCAATCGCCTGTAAAATTAATTTTATTTGAGAAAGATGGATATTCTGTGGTTTTTTTTTTTTTTTACAACAGTGGGATATTTTGTGTACATTTCCTCCTTTTTACCAAGCATATCTTTACTAGGAATGACAGAGAGATGCTTTACCATAGAGGTCAGCACTTACTTTGTAATGGATCAAACCATTTCTAGTGCCTTTGCAAATCCAGGCTGCAAAAGTCACAGATCTGAGGCAAGTGGCTGCAACACTTGGGTTTTTATTAATTTCCCTGTTCAACAGTGCATTTCCTTCCTTGAATTTAAAAAGTTTTGTCAAAGGAATGCATTACTGCTATTCATTGCTGTAGCACATTAGTCTCATATAAATGGTCATTCTAAAAAGATACTAAATTGGACTGAGTCGCATTTTTGGAGATTGGCCAACACAACCAGCTGGTATCTTAGTATGCAGTATGTCATTCTATAGACAACAGGAATGAGGTACTAATAGAGTGTTGCTTCTGGAGTAGAACCACAAAAAGCATCATCCCTACAGCCATATGACATTGACTGGTTTTCATAGCTACAATGCTAAGGAATTAATAGGGCCACTAATTAAGGGAAGCAAACCTTTTTTCCATGTTCAACACCTAGGGAATTATATCATCTATTGCTCCTATATTTACCCCTAATGGGTAAGTTCCTGCCTAAAACAACGGTATTGATTATTAATATATCAGACAGCAATATAAATCTATCTTCTGTGGAAGGGATGAGCTGGAAAGGGGTTGGGATTTATGAAGTGCTCTAAAGGGTAGTCTATGAGTCCAGCACCATTGACAACACCTGGAAGCTTCTTATATATGTAGGCCACTTAGGCAAAGTATACATTTAACATTAAAGATAATATAGAAATTTCAAAATGCAGTGCATAGATATAGAACTTTGCCAAGAAATGTTTGTCATAATAATCTGAATATCTTATTTTTCATTAACAGCATTTTAGATAACATGCATTTTTAAAGTGAAAAATGGAATTTTTTTTATGAATATAGGTACTTGTAAAATCAATTGTCTTATCTAGAGTGCAACCAATAACTTTTTTTTTTTTTAAGTAGCCTCCACGCCCAGTGTGAGGCTTGAACTCATGACCCTGAGATTAAGAGTCACGTGCTCTACTGACTGAGCCAGCTTGGTGCCCCTCAATAACTATTTTTTAACTTACTATACCAATTGATATATATAAGGGTATTTCTATAATATGTAAATACATGAGTACCATTGAATGCTGGGTTACAGTTTGTGTTATTATTTAACTGAGGCATAACATACATTAGGCTGTAATTTTTAGAGAGCATTAGGCTGAGTTAGGAATTCTTTTGTTGTCCTTTCTCTGTGCCACTCTGACTCAGGCCATATCTGTACCCAGACACACCTTCTTCTTTGGCATTCACCACCCCTCCCCCTTTTTTCCTCTATTGATTTTTATTATTTCCTAGATTCACATTTTTGGTTGCTTTGATAAACTAGCCTATAGATTGAATTTTATATTAAACTTCCCTCTCTTATCATTAGTGATATAATAAATATACAGAGTGAGCTATCCTTTTTTTTCAGTTTTGTTAAGATCCAGGTTTAGAATCAGAACAGGATATTAAGTTTATCTCAATCACAGTTCAGCATTTCTTTGCTTGCATAAGGACATGGCATAATAATTGGAATATTTAAATAAATGCTTTGCCCCAGAAACCTTTAGACTCGTAACAATCGTAAGTGAAACATTGAATAAATAACTCTGGAAGAGAATGCCAGAGTTCAAGCCCATGGTACCTAAGAAGGTATGAAATTTTGCTTTTGCTTGTAGGCAGAAAACTGAAATAGTGTCTCTACTGGTTTTACCAGAAATTAGGTTCACCTATTAAGAAAAACATTGTTTCACCCTTCCTATCACTGTGAATACTAAATCTATTATGAATGGAGTCGAAATAATTAAATTTTGAAGTAAAGCCCCAAAAGTTAGGATGAAGAATTTTACCTCCTGGAAATGACGAGCTTCTTTAATCTTTAGTTAGAAGAAAAAAATCAAAATGATTCCCTTTACAAGAGCTACATTTCCATTAATATACCAACAATAATTATTGACATTAGCCTAAACATCTAGATAAGCCATTTTCATCCCTTGTGTAGAGGAGCAATATTCAACATGCCTTACAGTTTATCTTATATGAGATTTAAATTTCTCTTGCCAAAGTTTAAGGCCACACAGCTCATAAATATTTTTAGAAGACACAAAAATAGTTCTTTTCCACTGCACTGTGAAAATTAGATGGCTGGTCCCTTTCCACATCTCTTCTAGTTACATAAATTTGTGTTTTCCTAAACCTTTGTTGATAGTCATTTATATCTATTGGGTTTTTTTTTTTTTTAGTATTCTTTTAAATGACTTAAGGAATTATAAGGAATTATATCAATTATATCAATTAAATAAGGAATCATCCTTAACTTTTCACATTCTAGTTGCAGTTAATATAGTACTACTACACATAAAATATAAAAACCATGTAACCATGAGAGCTATTTACCCCCCGATCTTTTATGTTACTCATATGTATTACATTTATATATGTTAGAAACTCCACCATCCAGCGTTATAATTTTCCTTTAAACAGTTTATATTTTAGGGCGCCTGGGTGGCTCATCCATAAGCGTCTGCCTTCAGCTCAGGTCATGATCCCAGGGTCCTGGGATCAAGTCCCATGTCGAGGCTCCCTGCTCAATGGGGAGTCTGCCTCTCCCTCTACCCTTCTCCCCTGCTTGTGATCTCTTTCTCTCTCTCTCTCTGACTCTCTCTCTCTCAAATAAGTAAAATCTTTTTTAAAAAATTATTTATGTCTTAAATAAGTTAAGAGGGGAAGGAACAACCTCTTATATTTACTGGCACATTTACTATTTCTGACGTGCTTTATTCCTTCCTGAAGATTCAAGTTATCAACGTTGATCTTTTTTGCCTGATAGTTTTTCTGTAATTTTATCTCTTTCATTTCACATTTTACTCTAAAAAGCAAGAAGAAACCAAACCACAGCTTCCACACTTCGCTTGGAAATGTCCTCAGCTAGATATTCCCGTTCATTACTTACAAGTTCTACTTTGCATATAACTGCAGAACACATGTCTATCTGCTCACTTCTCTGCCGCTATAGATCCCCTTTTTCCGGTTTCCACTAGCATGCTCCATATTCCTTCTGGGTTCTCTCTAGCAAGTTTATTAACATCCGTGTTTTTACTAACAGTCTGTTCAAGGCAATCCAGGCTCTTCCTATAATGTTCCCCCAAAATGTTCCAGCTTTAATCCATTACCCAATTCCAAGGTCACTTCCACATTTTTAGGTGTTTGTTACAGCACCACCCCACTTCCAGTACCAAAATCTGCATTAGTTTTCTATGGCCTTTGTAACAAATCACTACAAGCTTAGTGGATTGAACAACACAAATTTCACTTCCAGTTCTGGACGTCAGAAGTCTGAAATTGTTCTCATGGGCTAACATGAAGATGTCAGCAAGACTGCATTCCTTTCTTAGGAGACACCTAAGGGAAAATTTTTTTTCTTTTTCTCGTGTCTTGAAGCTACAGATTCCTTGGCTGGTGGCTCCTTTCCATATTCAAAGCCAAGAGTAGCTTATCTACTCTTTCTCATATCCCATCACTCTGAAATTACTCTGCTGCTTCCCCCTTAAACATTTTAGGACTCTTAAGATTACACTGGGCCCACAAACATAACGCAGAAAATCTTCCTTTTCCAGTTAAAATGACTAGCAACCTTACTCCATCTACCTGAATTTCCTTTGGCATGTAATTTAACGTATTGACCAGTTCCAAGGATCAGGACATGGACATCTCTGGGAGGCTATTATTCGGCTTGCCGCACACAGCCAGCTTAAACCTGAAACTATCTTTCTTGCAATGGCAGCAGCCCAAATGTCGGTTTATTTTTGTAACCTTAGCTGTGCTGCTAGGGGTCTGTCCCACATATATGTTGTTCAGATCAGCCAAAGAACCGGTTAGGGTTGATACATGGAATTCAGGGCTCCTCCTCTTAGGCTCTCTCATTTTGGGAATCTCACCTGACATTGTTCAGTGACTATGGTTGACCCAAATTCTGTCCTCAGGTTCTTCAAGCCAATAAGGTTGTGGATTTTCTATTGGAGTTTTAGCTACCCTACATGATGAAGACCTGTGCTTGTCATCAGTTGAAAAGTCGTATATATGGGAAGCCCACTCCGTGTGATTCCATTCTACCAAGTGCTGATTTGTCTCCGATATCTGTCTACTTTTGGACACTATCTAGTGCCTTCAGGTAGGTTTTCTTTTTACTTCAGTCATAAAATATAGTTGTGTCTGTGTGAAGGTTGGTATGAAAGTTAATCCAAGGGTTGGTCCCAGCCCTCTAACCATACCAGAAGCTTTGATATTTGTTTTTTAAATTGTTGATGACCAGGCAATTTCTCACTAAAGTGAGGACTAAACAATTTATAAAAATAACTTCAATAAGTCAATATTCCAGTGTTCTAAAAGAATGTCAATTGGTAGTCCACCGCTTCTACCTAGAATATTCAAAATAAGAGCCTCAAATGCAAAAGCAAATATTAGGTACTAAGGTGTTATCAGCATATGTCCGATCTGAATATTTGGATAGTTGGATAGAGATTTAAAGCCACTAGTCAGAACATGACTTTAGATTCAGAGTCTTGCTGGAGAGAGACTAGTTAAGGCAATTAATTTTGTTTATAATGCATCCATAAACAAAATCATAAATACTTTGCAGAAAAAACAACCGGTTGCTTCAGCATGTCTTTTGAGTGTATTAAAACATATCCTCATCTTTATTACAGGGCATCACCAGATTTTACCCTATATTTTCATACATATATATATATATACTTTCCTATACCTTCACATTATAAGGGAATTTAGAAATTGACCTAGAGGGACACCTCAAAACACAGGATGTTTACTGGTTTCATTATGCTTTCCACTGTTTTGTTTCTTGTACACAAGATTTCTTTTTCTGTACTTGTAGAAAGAAACAAAAAAAAAGTTTTAATGGTTTTTCCTGTAAAATATGGCAGTTTGATTTCTTACAGTTATTCACCAGAGTTTCTCTTAGGCCAGTGATTTCCATAAGAAAGGGAAATTGTTTGGGTTAGGATTTATTTCAGAGGCATGCATGCCACAAATTGTGTGTGTGTGTGTGTGTGTGTGTGTGTGTGTGTGTGTGTTTGCGCACATATGTGCACATGTTTGTTTTCAGGTGATAGAGCAATTGAGGAAAAGGAAGGGAGTATAGTACCAATTTTCGAGATTTCTTTACCCCCACCCTGAGCAATATTTCTGTAAAGCACATTAACTTAACTTGAAACGAAAGCTTAGACAATTGTTTAAAGACAAAATGTTGATGCAATATGATTGTTGGAAGAAGTGAACTGCTTTATGAGAAGTGTTTTGATATAGAATACAACAAAAACAATTCGGTACTAGCTTGTAATATGTCAAAGTATTTTTTTTTTAAATACTGGGCCATGAAATTTTTCATACCTCAGAAGAAAATATCCTTGTTTGAGCTCATTTCAACCTGTGGCAGCACTTTTTGTGTGGGTCAGTGATGCAGGCTTAATATACTTTAGCATTTTCCCCTTTGATGAGAATGTGGTATTAAAACAGCAAGTTCTGGGGTGCCTGGGTGGCTCAGTCAGTTAAGCGTCTGCCTTTGGCTCAGGTCATGAACCTGGGGTCCTGGGATTGAGCCTCGTGTCAGGCTCCTTGCTCCGTGGGAAGCCTGCTTCTCCCTCTTTCTCTGCCTGCTGCTCCCTCCCCCTGCTTGTGTGCTCTCTGTCAACTAAATAAATAAATCAATTTTTAAAAAATCAATAAATAAAAATTAAATAAATAAAAACAGCACGTTTTTAGAGAACATAGAGGTATCAGATTTTTAAATCTCTCACTGCACATTAAAATTTTCTATCTTACTCCCTCCTTCCCTCATGTTCTGTTTTCTCACATACCCACACAGAAATCTTCAGAACAGTTAAAATGGGGAAAAAATGAAACACATATTTTATTTGCTCTAGCACTGGATAAAATCTTTAAGGGGGCAAAAATGTTTAACTTTTATTCAGAAATCTCTAAGTAAAATAGATTATCCAGGAAAATAAGTTATATCTTGTATCCTTGAGTCATCTCCAGCAAATCGATGTATATATGTTCCATGGACTATGCATTTCTCACAATAAGAAGTTGGACATGTACTATCCATGAAAGTCTGTTAATTCTTCTAATGAACCTGCAGTTTCTTTGCTTAAAAAATATCAAATTCTATTTCATTCATATTACCATGGGTATTCTCATTTCACTCACTGAAGAAAATGCAATCTGGCTGAAATTTAAAATGGTACCGCTTTATCCAAATAATAGGGACCTTGCAATATACTTTCACTAGAAAACTTTTCCACATCTGGATTTTACTTCATAGCTCCCTTTTTTTCTTGTCTAAATCATTAATTAAAGACTTACATCTAAATATTGTCTCTGCTGCACTAACAGGATAAATGACAGGTCTAAGTAAATATAGATATTTTGCTATGGTTTATCACTTGGTTTCTTTCTATGTTTCCTTCTAGTATTTCCCTCTCTGATGTTCCTTATGGCACTGCTACAATTTGCCCTCTCCTCTCATCTTACAGAGTTAACCAGCCACATCAATTCATGAAATGTGTACAATTTCTGACACTTTAGAAGATGATTTTGTTGCCACAGTGGCTTTTATCTTGAGGTTTCTCACAATTGTTGGATCCCATTGTTTGTTCTAGCTCTTTTTCCTTTTTTATAATAAAGTAAATGGGTTTTGCTCAGATTAACTTTTAATAAATTTATGACCAATTATGAAGAACTAATTAGATTAATTCTATAGTCTCTTGGTGAGATTTGGTTAGTGTGTGATTTTCTTTTACTGTGATGGATAAGTAACGCTTGTGAAAAGATCTGCTTAGAAAAGGAGAAAGAAACAGATGGCTCACAACGATATGCTTCGATAGAAGAGTCAGTTCAACACAAATCTTGGTAGCAGATTTTCTTAAAATATTTTCTTATCCCTACTGACTTTGATACTTCTGATTATATTTTGTTTTCTTAGGTGAAATGTTATCTACCTGAATTGCTATAAAGTAGTTAACATTTCTCAAAGCGTCAGAAAAAAATTTTTTATATAAGGAGTAAATAAAATTGAACTCCAAAATAGATTGCCTTATCAGAGAATTATAGAAAAGCCTCTCTCTGGTTTTAAGCCTGTGTCTCTAAAGTACAAACAAATATTTCATTTATTATTAGTATTTCCTTCTCTATAGAGTGTAGACTTCTATTAAATGTATTTAAAGATCTAGCATTCCCTATGGAATTAGCATTGTTGCATTGAATATCCATGTACATTTACTTGCAACAAACATTCTGGTCCATCGTCTGAACCCTATACGGTCTTGCCTTTTTAAACTATTACTAAACCAGAAGAAATAATTGATACAAGTATTCCAGTAAACTGTCCTCCAAAATGAAGGAGAGATAAAGACTTTAACAGATAAACAAAAGCTAAATGAGTTCATTACTACACTTGCCTTACAAGAAATGCTAAAAAGAAGTCATTCGAGTTCAAATGAAAGGATGCTAGCCAGCAACATGAAGGTAGGTAAAAATATAAAGCTCTCTGGCAATGGTAAATATATAGACAAAAACAGAATCCTGTAACACTACAATCACCTTAATTCTAGCATTAACCATAAATCACCTTAATTCTAGCATAGAATTTAAAGATAAAAGCATTAAAAATAACTGCAACTCTATTATTAGATTAGTGGATACAAGAGATAAAAATACCTAATTTGTGACACTAATGACTTAAAATGGGGAGGATGCAAAGGAGTAGAATTTTTATGTGCAACTGAAATTAAGTTGTTATTAGTTTAGAACAGACTCCTATAACTGTAAGATCTTTTATGTAATCCCCATGGTTAACACAAAGAAAATTCCTAAAGAAAATACATGAAAGGAATCAAGTATGTCAGTAAAAAAAATCAGTGAAACACGAAGATAGGAGAGGAAAAGAAAAACACCCTTTCATGGTAATAATAAAAACAGTCAACAGACTAAGAAACTAAGGAAATTACCTCAACGTAATAAAGGCCACATATGAAAAGCTCATAGATATCATACTCAACAGGGAAATCTGAAAGATTTTCTTCTAAGATCAAAAACAAGGCAAGGATGTCCATTCTGCAGCTCTATTCCACATAGTATTGGAAAGCCTAGCCTGAGCAATTAGGTAAGAAAAAGAAATAAAAGACATCCAAATCAGAAAAGAAGTAAAATTATCTTTGTTCACAGATGATATAATCTTCTTTTTTTTCTTTTTGATGATATAATCTTCTTGTGGAAAATCCTAAAGATTCCACCAAAAACTATTCAAACTAATAAGCAAATTCAGAAAAGTTGCAGGACACAGTCAACACACACACACACACACACACACACACACACAAAATTGGCTTTCTATACACTAACATTGAATAGTCTGAAAAGGAAATTAAGAAAACAATCTCATTTACAGTAGCATTAAAAATAAAAAAATATTTAGGAATAAACATACCTAAGGAAGTTAAAGACTTGAATGCTGAAAATTACAAAATGTTGCCGAAAGAAATTAAAGACACAAATAAATGGAAAAATATCCCATGTTCATGCATGGATTGGAAGACTTAACAATGTTAAAATGTCCATACTACCCAAAGCAAAGATTCAAGTCAATCCTTATCAAAATCTCAAAGGCAATTTCTTTCAGAAATAGAAAAAACAATCTTAAAATTCATATGGAATTGTAAGGGCCTCAAATAGCCAAAACAATCTTGAGAAAGAAAAACAAATTTGGGGTTCTCACACTTCCTGATTTTAAAACATTTTACAAAACTACAGTAACCAAAAGGGTATGGTACTGGCATAAGGACAGACATACAAACCAATGGCACAGAATAGAAAGCTCAGCAGTAAACCTTCATATACATGGTCATATGACTTTCAACTAGAGTGCCAAGACTGCATAAGGGGGAAAGGATAATCACTTCAACAAATGTGTTGGGAAAACTGCATATTCCAACTGTGGAAAAAAATGAAGTTGGACTTTACATTACACCCTATACAAAAATTAAAATGATTTAAAGAACTTAGCATAAGACTTAAACTCTATTTCCGGAGAAGATATAGGTGATAAGCTTCATTACGTTGGATTTGACAATGATTTCTTGGATGTGACAACAACGGCACAAGTAGTAAAAGCAAAAAAAATAAGCAAATGGGACTATATCAAACTTTAAAAGTTCTGTAACCGCAAAAGAAACAATCAACAACTCTTTTCAACAATTGAAAAGAGAACCTATGGAATGGAAGAAAGTATTTTGCAAACTATATATCTGACAGGGGGTTGATAGTCAATATATATAAAGAATTCCTACAACTCAACAAAAACAACAACAAAAGAAAACCAAAAATAACAAAAACTGATTTAAAAATGGATAAAGGATTTAAATAAACATTTTCTTCTTTCTTTCTTTCTTTCTTTCTTTCAAGTAGGCTCCATACCCACTGTGGGGCTTGAACTCATGACCCTGAGATCAAGAGTCAGATGCTGTACCGACTGAGCCACCCAGGGATCCCTTAAGTGGGCATTTTCTTAAGGGATGTATACACATGGCCAACAAGTATATGAGAAGATGCTCAACATCACTAATCTTTAAGTATTTTATGAAATAAAAAATTTAAAAAGTATTGATGAAGATGTGGAGATACTGGAACTCTCATACACTGATGATGGGAACGTAAATGGTGTAGCTGCTATGGAAAACAGTACAGAGATTCCTCTGAAAATTAGACATAGAACTGCCATATGATCCCACAATCCCACTTCTTGGTATTCATTCAAAAAATTTAAAACAGGATCTTGAAGAGATATCTGCACTCCCATGTTCATTGCAACATTATTGACAATAGCCAGGTGCTGGAAACCACCTACATGTCAATGGATGGATTAATGGATAAAGAAAATGTGGTATATACATACAATGGAATATTATTCAGCCTTTAAAAAGAAGGAAATCCTGTCATATTCTACAACATGTATGAACCATAAAGACAGTATACTAAGTGAAATAAGCTAATCACAAAAGATAAATACTGCATGATTCCAATTACATGATGTATCTTGAGTAGTAAGACTCAGAAACATGAAGTAGAATAGTAGTTGCCAGAAGCTGGGGTTAGAGGTGAAAGGAGAGTTGTTGTTCAATGGGTGTAGACTTCCAGTTTTGCAAGATGAAAATTTCTAGAGATCTATTGCGAAACGATATGCATATAGTTAACACTACTGTGCACTTAAAAATGGTTAAGAAGGGAAATCTTATGTTTTGGTTTTTTATCGTAATAAAAATCAAACTTTCAAAAAGTAAATTTAGGCCTATTAAATATTAAAATAAATATTATTAAATATTAAATATTATTAAATATTAATTGATTTATTGTACTTATTTATATAAATAAATATAAATAATATATACTATATATAGTATACTATATATACTATATACTAATATATAATATACTAATATATAGTATATTATATAATATATATAATATATATTATTTATATATAGTGTATTACAAGTTATATTTATATATATTTTATATATAATATATACTATATATAGTATATATATAATATACTATACTAATATATAGTATATTAATATATTATATATATTATTTATATATAGTGTATTACAAGGTATATTTATATTACAGTATATTACAAGTGTATTACAAGGTATATTTATATTACAGTATATTACAAGGTATATTTATATTACAGTATATTACAAGTGTATTACAAGGTATATTTATATTACAGTATATTACAAGTATATTACAATTATACTATATATAGTATATTACAAGGATTGAATGAGATAATGTGCCTGACTTATCTAGCCTAGTGTCTGTCCAGAGTAGATAATGAATTTTCTCATTCCCTCCCTTTTCTTTCCAATTCACAAAATATTGATTGGGTGTCCACTGATGCATGACACTAGAAAATCGTTCCAAAAAGATAGGTGAAGGATTTTTAAATCATGTGGCAAATTATTTAAGAAAATATTAATTTTGATGTAAAATATTAATAATATAAAATTAATTATAAATCAATAATATAAAATAATATTATTGCAATGTGCCAGGCACCATAAATGCATGATTGCCTTTTATCTTAGCATTCTGACAACAAATATGAGGAAGTCACTATTATTACTCTCATTTTATCAATAAGGAACCTGAGGTTTAGAGAATTTAACCTATCCAAAGCTCCAGCTAGTATGAGCAGAGCATAACTCCATATCTAACTCTAAAGTTCAAGCTCCCAATTGTTACTCTACTGTACTGCTTATGGAGAATGAGCTCAAATGTGTAACAATCTTGCCTAGAAATAAAAATCAATCAAAATGTAGCAGTCTTTAACTTAGGTAAGGATAAGGAAAAGGGGAGATAAGTAAGCAAACCTCCTTCCTTCCTATTATACTTCCAAATTTCTACCTCTTTCCAGACCTCAAGTAAAATGGATTTTACAGTTTCCCCAATTTCTTTCTCAGTTTTATTGTCTTGGTAACTAAGGCTTTCCAAAATGCTTTACAAATGGGAAACAACCATGGACTTGGACGATTGATACTAGCTTTAATGGAGGAGGGAGAATGAACTGTACCTTGAGAAATGGGTTAAGTTTGAATAGACTGAGAATATAGGGGAAGGCTCAGAGGTAGGAATTAGCAGGACATTTTTGTGAACAATAATAAGATTCTAGAGCAGAGGTTTTTCTTTGAAAAGATTAAAATGAAACATGTATGGAGCTTTATTAGACCATTAATATATTAGACTAGACCATTCATGACCCAGATCATTGGTTATCAAATCACCTTGAAGAAAACTCGATATTGCTTAAGATTCTGGAAACATTCCCAGAGCAAGCCTGGTAGACCCATTTAGTAACTGCTAAATCATTTGGCACAAAAGATCTAATTGAACCAGAAATGTTGACAAAAATGACTTCCCATAGGACAGGGATATAACAGAGGATTTTGCCTTCCTCAGCTTGATCAGACTCTATCGCTCATGGTTTTGTTTCACTTAGAAGTATAGGATGAGGCAGAGGCAATATCTTTTTAAGCTTGTACATTGTGTCTCTGAGTAAAAATGACGTATTTTGCTTTCAGATCTACTCTTCTGTATTGATCTCGGTCTTTACATACACACACATATATGCATACACACACAGAGATTTTTTTTTCTAATGAATGAAGATAGAGAGAAAAATAAAAACAAGGAAAATATTTGTGGGCTCTTTCCAGACATTATGTAAAGTTATTTGTTGCTAGTTGTTTATCTCTTTCCCTAGGTCTTTGCTTGAACTAGAGTTTTATTAAAAGTCTGTGGCATAAGTGTCATATTGTAGTTGAGAAAAGCAATATCCAGTTTGTTAAAGCTATGAAACACAGTAGGAAATCTGTTATTCTTTTTATCTTTCAGTAAAAAAAAAAAAAAAAAAAAAAAAATGTAATTAACCCCCCAGTGTTTCAGGAATATAGATAGAGGTATAAATACTTTTAAGTAGATAGTGGAAAGTGAATTTGGATTTGTGCTTTTTAAGTTTGTATGCAGTAATCATATAGAATCTTTTGAAATCATGTATGCTATGAATCTGTTCTTGGCTACCTATAGATTTCAACAAAGCTGATTCTTTTTTTAATTTAGAAGTATGCTGGAAGTCAAAAATGGTGACATTATCTGCAATCTAAGTAGGAATGTACTGCATATCATTTATTGTTAAGCAGAGTTAAAATCTTGTTATCACAATAAATCTTTTCTAAAATTCCCAATTAAAATATTCACCTTGGGTTATTTTTAATCATATTTCACTTCCTATTTTCACATAATTATAAATATAATTCTTAACACTGATGTATACATGATACTAAATATCATTAAGGTTTTGTTATTTCTCTGAGTTTTAACTCATAACTCTTCATAACTTAGAGTTGACTTACAAGTGAAATTACTTTATTTAATGTTGAGTTGATGTTCATTAGCCAACCATGGCCCCTAACACATAGAGCACACACACACACACACACCCCTCCTTGGATGCTATATTTAATTAGATTTTTCTGTAATAGTGTCATAACAACATTCTAGTACGTGTAGAATCGTTCATTAATGAAAAAAATGCCAATTTCCCAAGATTCTTAAAAGTTCAGTAAAAGAAACATTTCTTATTATTTTACTCTAATGTAAAGTATTACCAAAATTTCCATAAAATGAATTATTAATTTCCTGTAGAGCTTAGCCAATATACTTATTTGTAAGTAAAATTTAGTTAAATAAGCAAGATTTATTTAACCTCCATACTTAAAACACCAGCCTACCTTATTTCTCACACTATTAATAATATATAAATTTTAATGATAATATTTTTTTCTGTTATCTATCCATAATTTTAAAATATACAGAACTTTAGGTATTTCCTTTCCAGTGATTCTAAGATATCTATCCCCTTATATTTAAGAGAAATATAAAATTTAACATTTAAAAAATATTTTTCATATAACTAGAAGATGAAAATCTGAATACAATCTGAGGGTTAACTCCTAATAAAATTAACTTGACTATGTGCTTCAAATGATTTCTATATTAATTCAAGAAATATTAATAGATTTGCAATCTTAATCATAAAATCACTTCCTTCAAAACAAATATGTATTCTGCAACCTATTTTCACATAAAACTTTCATCAAAAGCCACTTAAATGTACCTTCACTCTAAGTTGCACAAGTGGCTAACATAAACATAAATTATACTCAAGACAAATAGTGGTGTTCACATACAGGATTTTTGCTTCAAGAATGGCACAAAAGGAAGGGTCTTTACAGATTCACACTCCTGCATGTAACAATTATAAACTCTGGACAAAATAAAACAATAACAAAATAAAATTAACAACCTGAAAGCTCGGGAGTATGAATGAAGACATGTAGACCCTTGCAGGAGAGCTAAAATTTGAAAGAAGATTCCAAAATGGTTTGAATTTCCCACTATTGTAGATTTGGTCCAAGAACAGGCCACAGTTATACAGGCAGCCAAGAAAAGTGACCAACTCTCAAGAAGTAAACAATCAATAGAAGCCAATTTCAAGATGCGCCAAAAGGGAAAATTGTCAGAAAAGGACATTTAAGAAGCTATTATAACTATATTTAATATGGCAAAGGAAAATATATTGAAAACCAAGATAGAAAATCTCAACAGAAAGATGGAAAATGTTTTTAAAATCCAAATAAAAACTTTGAAATTGAAAATTTTCTTAAATTAAAAATTCAGTGGAGCTCTATAGTAAGATAATGGAGATAACAGAAAAGAATCAGTGAGCTTAAAAGATAGTTGGTAGATATTATCCAGTCTAAAGAAAAGAGGAGAAAAAAGATAGAAAAACACATACATTTTCAAAAACCAGAGAAAAACAATTAAAATTATTAATTAATGTGTACTTGGAGTCCCAGAAGAGAGGAGAGAAAGAATGAAGGAGAAAAACTATATAAAGAAATTATGACTGATAATCTCTCTAATTTGGTAAAAGATACAAATGTAGAAATCCTCAAAGCTCAGTAGACCCCAGGAAATATAAATGCAAAGAAAATCATGCCTAGGAACAATATACTCAAACTCCTGAAAACCAAAGATAAAATCTTGAAAGTAACCAGAGTAAACAAAGTATTATATACATGGAAACAATGATTCAAATACTCTAGCTTTCTTATTGAAAACCACAGAGGCCAGAAAGCCTGGGAGGGATTATTTAACAGCTGACATTAAAAAACAAAAAACAACAATAACAAAAACCAGTTAACTCACAATTTCTATTTTCAGTGAAAACATCCTCTGAGTACAAAAGTAAAAAAGAAAAAATTTAGGCAAAAAGATTTGTTGCCAGCAAACCTATACTATAAGAAAAGCCAAAAGATGTTTTCAGAGTGAAGGGAAATCTTTTTCGAGAAGTGAATAGCACTGGAAATGATAAATATCTGGATAAAATAAAAGAATATTTTTCTTCTTTATTAAAAATATAACCATTTGAGGCAAAAATTAATGTTATAATGCAGATGTAACATGCATAACAATTGTGACTATAAAATCCTTGTCTAATGAACACAAAAATACTAAGATGGTAGGCCTAAATCTGTATCAATAATATCCACATTAATGGATTAAACAGTCTGATTAAAAGGTGAAAAATTTTCACAGTAGATGTGAAAGCAATACTCAAATACATTCTGTTTACGAGAGATGCACTTTAAATATAAAAGCAAAGAGAGGAGCCTGGGTGGCTCAGTCCATTAAGTGTCCAATTCTTAGTTTCAGCTCAGGTCATGATCTCAGGGTCGTGAGGTTGAGCCCTGTGACGGGCTCCGCTCTCAGCTCAGAGTCTGCTTGAGATTCTTTGCCTCTCCTGCTTCCCCTCCCCCTGCTCATGTGTTCTCTCTCTAAAATAAATAAATAAAATATTTCAAATAAATAAATATAATAGTTGAAAGTAACAGAAGGAAAAAATTGACCATCAGCATAAGTAGTTTGGAAATACTATATTAATATCAGATAAAATAGGCTTTAAGATCAAAAATACTGCCTAAGGTAAAGGACATTTCCTAATGATAAAAAAGGTCAATTCATCAGAAATACATAGCAATCATGAAAGTATACAATAATAAGAGAGCAACAGATTACATGAAACAAATACTGACATAATTAAAGGGAGAAATAAACAGTTCTACAATGTTTGTAGATTTTAACACTCTTTTTTCAGCAATCACTAGAACTAGAAAAAAATAACAGTTAAGACATGGATAATCTGAACAGTGCTGTAGGACCTTGACATCACTGATATTTATAGATTATTATACACAGCAACTGCAGAATACATGTTTCATTCACAAAGATATACCATGTGACAGAAAACACAAATCTCATTACACTTTAAAGGACTGAATGAGTAAGAGTATGTGCTGTGACCACAATTAAATAACCTAATAAACACTAGGCAAAAGAGTGAGAGGACACTCTGCAAGAGAAGATGATTGACCAATTAGCACAAGATTCTCAACAGCATTAGCATTAAGGAACTGTCATTACAATTCACAAGAAGAGAACACTGCACACTCATAAGGATGCCTAAAATTAACATGCTGATGATACCAAGTGCTGGGGAGCATGTGAAGCAACTAGAACTCTCAAACACTGAGGTTACAGAGGCAAACGATACAATAATTGGGAAATTGTTTCACAGTTTTTTAAAACATTAAAGATATACCTATTTTACTATCTAACCATTCCACTCTTACTAAATTACTTAATCACAGTCTTGTACATGAATATTCATAGCTTTTTAAATTCACAGTAGCCAAAAATCGGACACGATTCAAGTGTCCATCAGTCAGCAAATGGATAAACAAGATGTGGTATAGTCATACAGTAGAATACTACTCAGGAATGAAAAGGAGAGACTACATTCAACAGCATGGATGAATCTTGAAATCACTATGCTGAGTGTAAGAATCCAGGCTCAGAAAAGTACACGACATATGATTACATTAATATAAAACTCTAAGAAATGCAAACTAACCTATAGTGACAAATAAATAAGAGGCTGCCTAGTCTCAGGGCAAGATGATGGACTACAAAGGGACACAAGAAAATGTTGGGGAGTGATAGAAAAGTTCCATATCTTGTGGTGTGGTTTTCAGGTGTGTATGTGTTTCAAAAATGTATCAAATTATATATTTTAAGTGGACACAACTTACCATACATAGATTACATCTCAATAAAATTGATTTTAAAAGAGATACACTTTTCACCAATTTAGAACTCATGAAAAGAAAACATCGATTAAAAAAAACCAGAAAATATCAAAAATTTAAGTTGAATGAATAAAAATTCATTTTCTTTTGATAAACTGTGGTTGTTGAAAACCTGATAAGAGTTAAAGTTGATTTAGAAATGTTAGCTGGATTACTCCATTTACCTTGTCAATGCAAAATGAACAAACCTTTTTTAAAATTTTAAAGAGAAAGGAAAAGAGTTTTACTCAAGCCCAAGTTAGGATAGTTGTCCAGGATTCACAATCGTCAGAAAGAAGAGAACGCTCTGGGGAAGGAACATTTGGTGCAGGGCTATATACTTTTTTCCATAAAGAGCTACAAGTCATCATGACGAAGGACATTCCAGAAAGTTACTGACTTAATCTTTTGGTTTTAGTACGAGCAATGCTGTATGACTTTAATCTTATGGGAAGGAGGGAGGATTTTTTCTTTTTCTTATCTTCAGAATGCTTCCTTTTGGTTATTTTTTTAATGAGGCAGATGTACAATCAATGTGTTCTCAGGACAGAAATAGAGCCCATGCTCTGAGGTTTTGTGGAATCATTTTGACCTTCATAAGTAAGTATAGCTTCCCTGGGAGCCTAGGAGCAGGGCCCACAAATGTTGAAGGCTGACATTTTCCTTTATGAACAGAAATAGACTTTTAAAAAAATATTTCTCCAATTTATTCTTTGGTACCTAAAATTAAAATTTGTAACTAACTCTTAAAATTGTTCAGCCAAAAAAGTGTATGTGTATATATATTATACACCTGCATTGAGGAGTATCTGCACATATGTTTGAGAGAGAGAGAGAGAGGGACAGAGAAAGAGGGAGAGCAAATATGTCCAAATGTTAACAAGTTGCATATACAGGTGAGCTTATGTAGATTCTCGTGTTACTGTTTTTTCAATTTGCTTCTAGTTTTGAAATTTTCAAAGTAAAACATAATCAAAGACTTACCAAATTTACATTAATAAGTCTGCCCACTGAAATTTTAATACCCAGAAAATTTTAATTACCCGGAAAGTGATGTGAATACATATTTTATAAAGCATTAAAAATGAAGCATGAAATTACTAAATGTATTGAGGGTGAGAAAAGAGCACTGTGAGATAAGGAATATGGACTACATGGATTGTCAAAAAAAATCCACCTAATCCAAGTAATTTTTATATTGAGAACTCTGATCATTTAATTATTTGGGGAGTATAAAATAATGAATGGCTATGATCATAGGCTCTGCAGTCTATTCCTTCTCGATCCCTTACTAACTATATAACTTTTTTTAAAACTCAGTGTCCCCATATGTAAAAAATGAGGAAAATAAAAGTACTTACCTCAAGGATGTTGTGAAGATTAAATGAGATATGAGCTTGAAGTGTTTAACACAGTGCTTTGTACAAAGAAAGAACTCAAGAAATGTTAGCATCTATAATTCCTATTATTTTAGGAGGAACTGAAGGAGATACATTCATAAAATTGTGAATGACTAAATTTACTATACAAAAAAGAATCCTATTTTTATCCTACCACATGCCATTCCCCAGTTATTGTGGAAGACTATTTCATTTTTAGATTTTAGGTGGTTCCAAGAAGACTTTAGATTCCTTTTTACGTTTTTATTTTAATTCCAGTTAGTTAACATACAGTGTCATATTACTTTGGGTGTGCAATATAGTAATTTAACACGTCCATACATCACCCTGTGCTCATTGCAACAAGTCACTCCTTAATCCCCATCACCTATTTAACACATCCCCCACACCTCCCCTCTGGTAATCATCAGTTTATTCTCTATATTAAGAATCTGCTTCTTGATTTGTCTCTCTCTCTCTCTCTTATTTTTTTCCTTTTGCTTGTTTTGTTTCTGAAATTCCACATATGAGTGAAATCATATGGTATTTGTCTTTGACTGATTTCACTTAGCATTATATTCTCTTGCTCCGTCCATGTTATTGCAAATCGCAAGATTTCATTCTTTTTATGGTGGAATAATATTGCATTGTATATATATACTACTTCTTTTTTAGCCGTTCATCAACTGATGGACATGGGGCTGCTTCCATATCTTGGCTATTGTAAATATTGCTGCTATAAACATTGGGGTGCATGTATCCCTCTGAAATAGTATTCTTGTATTCTTCAGGTAAATACCCACTGGTGCAGTTGCTGGATCATAAGGTAGTTCTATTTTCAACTTTTGAAGGAATCTCCATACTGTTTCCCACAGGGTCTACACCAGTTTGCATTTCCACCAACAGCGCGAGAGGGTTCCTTTTTCTCCACATCTTTGCCAACGCTGGTTATTTCTTGTGTTGTTGATTTTAGCCATTCTGATAGGTGTGAGATGATATCTCATTGTAGTTTTGATTTGCATTTCCCTGATGGTAAGTGATGATGAGCATCTTTTCATGTGTGCTGTTGGCCATCTACATGTCTTCTTTGGAGAAATGTCTGTTCATGTCTTCTGCCCATTTTTAATTGGATTATTTGTTTTTTGGGTGTTGAATTATATCAGTTTTTATATAACTGGATACTACCCCTTTATCAAATATATCATTTGCAAATATCTCCTCCCATTCAGTAGGTTGCCTTTTAGTTTCATTGATTATTTCCTTCACTACACAGAAGCTCTTTATTTTTAGGAAGTTCCAATAGTTTATTTTTGCTTTTATTTCACTTGCCTCAAGAGACGTATCTAGAAAGAAGTTGCTACAGCTGATGTCAAAGAAGTTACTATCTGTGTTGTCCTCTAGGATTTTTATAGTTTCAGGCCTTACATTTAGTTCTTTAATCCACTGTTAATTTATTTTTGTGTATAGTGTAAGAAAGTGGTCCACTTTCATTTTTTTGCATGTTGCTGTCCCGTCTTCCCAACACCATTTGTTGAAGAGAGTGTCATTTTCCCATTGGATATTCTTCCTTGCTTTGTCAGAGATTAATTGACCATATAGTTGTGGGTTTATTTTTGGGTTTTTCATTCTGTTCTATGTTCTTATCTATGTGTCAATTTTTGTGCCAGTACCATACTCTTTGATTACTACAGCTTTATAATAACTTGATATCTGGAATTACAATGCCTCCAGCTTTGCTTTTCTTCTTCAGGGTTGCTTTGGCTATATGCAGTCTTTTGTAGTTCCATACAAATTTTATGATTGTTTGTTCTAGTTCTGTGAAAAATGCTGTTGGTATTTTGATAGGGATTGCATTAAATGTGTAGCTTGCTTTGAGTAGTATAGACATTTTAACTATACTTGTTCTTCCAATCCATGAGCATGGAATGTCTTTTTCATTTCTTTGTGTCATCTTCATTCTCTTTCTTAAGTGTCTTTACAGTACAGGTCTTTCACCTTTTTGATTATTATTTTTGGTACAAGTGTAAATGGGATTGTTTTCTTGACCTCCTTTTCTGACACTTTAATATTGAAGAGTAGACATGCAACAGATTTCTATACATTGATTTTATATCCTGCAACTTTACCAAATTAATTTATCAGTTCCAGCAGTTTTTTCGTGGAGTCTTAAGGGTTTTCTATACATAGTATCATGTCATCTGCAAATAGTAAAAGTTTGACTTCTTCCTTACCAACTTGGATACCTTTTCTTTTTGTTGTCTGATTGGTATACCAAGGACTTCCAGCACTATGTTAAATAACAGTGGTGAGAGTGGACATCCTTGTCTTATTCCTGACCTTTGGGGAAAAACTGAGAGTTTTCCCCTAGTAATGATGATGTTAGCTGTGGGTCTTTCATATATGGCCTTTATTATGTTGAAGTATGTTCCCTCTTAATCTAATTTGTTGAGGGCTTTTTTTAATCATGAACAGATGTTATACTTTGTCAAATCCTTTTTCTTTTTCTTTTTCTTTTTTTTTTAAGATTTCATTTATTTATTTATCAGAGAGAGAGTGTGCACATGCAGGGGGAGGGGAAGGCAGAGGGAGAAGCAGACTCCCCACTGAGCAGGGAGCCAGATGTGGGACTTGATCCCAGGACCCTGATCATGACCTGAGCTGAAGGCAGATGCTTAACCAACAGAGCCACCACGGCATCCCCGTCAAATGTTTTTTCTGCAAAATGATCATATGGTTCTTATCCTTTCTCTTACTGTTGTGACATATCATGGATTCATTTGTGAATATTGAACCACCCTTGCATACCAGGAATAAATCCCACTTGGTCATGGCGAATTATTTTTTTAATGTGTTGTTGAATTCAGTTTGCTAATATTTTGTTGAGAATTTGTTGAGGATAAGGTTTTTAAACACGAAAGCCCTATTTTATCAACTTAAGCCTAGAGAACATTTTTTTCCTTCCAAATTTGGGCAAGTTTTCTGACTGAGAAGATTTAAAAGTGGAAAAAATCTCACATATCTAAGTTTGAGATGCTACAAGAAAAATGTTAGGCAGTTAAAAGAATTTTGAAAGAAGATTTGTCTGTCTGACGATCCAGACTACAGCAAATTGATTTTCTTGTTTCCTTTATTTTTTTTTTTAAAGATTTTATTTATTTATTTGACAGAGATAGAGACAGCCAGCGAGAGAGGGAACACAAGCAGGGGGAGTGGGAGAGGAAGAAGCAGGCTCATAGCGGAAGAGCCTGATGTGGGGCTCGATCCCAGATCGCCGGGATCACACCCTGAGCCGAAGGCAGACGCTTAACCGCTGTGCCACCCAGGCGCCCCTCTTGTTTCCTTTAAATGAGCCCATGTTTGTTCAATTGACATTTGCTATTTGATTATTTAATAACTGAAAGTATTACACTCAGTAATTGCCAGCCTGCTGAGTCTGACAGTGAAATTCTGATATGAAAATGAGATTAATAATTTAACTGTGATTTAGACATGATAGCCTTTGGATTTAGATTGCAAGTCTTACATCAGGGACCTCTGATGAAAATATAATTTGGATTTCATTAAAGTAATAAAGCTGTTT